>NC_050177.1:16209762-16839762 GCF_008315115.2 Sander lucioperca
CTAAGCTATTAAAATAACTGTTGGTATAATTTTATAAATCATGTTTTAATGTTACACATACATGTGGCCCAGTGAATCCGTAGGATGAACTGTATCTATGGATTTTAGTGACCTATTGGGCCAGTAACCCTATCGCCAGTGGGGGGGGGGGTGCTTCACAAATTGTGAAGCTCATTTATATTTTCTAATAATATTGCACATAATATGTTGGATTCATATTAAGATATTAAAATTTTCTTGGAAACCTTCAAAAATTAACAATAATTTGGCGGCCCCCCTGCAGTAACTCTGAGGACCCCTTAGGGGACCTGGACCCTCTGTTGAAGATCTCTGCATTATTGTGTAAATGTCTTTTTTATGTAAATCCCCTTTCCCATCACAAATACTCGAGCACTACACATACAGTATAGCATGCATTCTCACACATTGTTGTCATTTGATGCATTGTTATTCTAGAAAGTCGTGAAAGTTGTAGAAACAGCCTTTCTTTTACTGTCTATGGAGCTAGCTAGCTGACATGATCTACATCTGAGCTACTGCACATGTGCGAGTGCAATCAAAGATAGTACAGAAGAAGAAGAAGAAAAGAGGTCTCACTCTGTAGCTAAAACAGAGACCAGCTGAAAAGAGGATCTGCAGCAGTGAGAGAGAGCACTGCAGTACAACAAAAATATGGTGTTTTTTGAAAATTAAACCATGTAAACCTATTCTGGTACAACCTTAAAATACAATTATGAACCTGAAAATGAGCATAATATGGCTGCTTTAATGCCCGCCCACAAAGATGTTGCACCAATTAAACTGTACTAACAACCAATCAATACCAAAAAGTCACACCCCTGAAAGAACACTGAACCAACATATGTTCTTTTTGGTCATTTTGACCAACTAAGTATACAAACAAACAAAAAAGGCTAGAAATATAGATTATTATTTTATTATCAGTTTGACTTTTAAATCCTGTCCTCTGGCTGTCCCGCCACAAAGAGCCCAAGGAGTAAAGGAATCAGGAATAGTTGGAGTAAAAGACTCAATTCAGTCACACCTGAGCTGAGGTAGCTGCTCAACACCAGACTGCCATCTCTTTTCTATCAGGGTCATTCCGAAAGTGGCACTGAAGCCTGAATTTATCTGGCAGCCTGCATCAGTCTCTCTAGTTACACATAGCAGTCAGCCATCCAGGGCAGAATAAACTTATTTTGCACTTCTTCTTTTCACACACAGACTGCAGTCCGGCTCGGTGGCAGGAGGAGGAATTATTTGCGAGCAAAAGAATTCTTCTCCCTGTATGGATATATTTCAGATGCCATGCCTCCTATAATTTGTTTTTAAAAGAGCAACAAAATAGCAAATCAAAGCCAGAGGGACACCAACAATATTACCCAACGTAATGGCAGCTATATCCAAGTCTGTATTTTGTAATCACCTCGTTATCCTGTTATCAGTCAACAGCGTTTGAAATGTCTGAAAATTCCCTAACTGACAGTTTTTTTTCCCCCTGATTTGCCAACGTTCATCGGCCGATGGCTGAATGCAGCAGCCAGTTGGAGTGATGGATCTCCCACTCCATCATGGGTAATGGGGTAGACAGGAGGAAGTAAACAGGGGCTGAGGTAGAGGTAGCGCTGATAGAGAGCAACACCGCGGGCCAAGGTTGCATTCAATACCATTTATTCAAGTTTATATGAAGCGGAAATGTTGTGCGAAGGTGCTGGACAGGAGTCATTTACCTCTTCTGGCTCTTGGTTTTCAATCACAGCGGCTAAACAGAGACGGGGAACAGGTGGGAGAGGTGGAATCAGTCAATTCAACACGCGTTAAGTGCCATGAAGACATGATGTGCAGTCAAACGCTATGATCCTTAAAGTTCCTTAATCAATATGTTTTATATTAACAATGGATCTAATGACGATGTGTGTGTATTGTGAAATGAGCAGTCTCGCATAGCCACACAACATTCCGGGATGGGAGAAAATCGTGCTCTGGTTTATTGGCATTTCTTTAAAATAATCACAATCGTCTTGCCTTGGACTCAGCAACGACGCCTCTGCAAAATAGTCTCGGGAAGGAACTTGTTTTGGTAGAACATGTGTACGTTCAAAAGTTGTTCTAGTCGTGCAACAGAAAACTCAGATTGGATAGATAGTCTAGCTAGCTGTCTGGATTTACTCTGCAGAAATCTGAGGAGCAGTTAAACATAGTCCTCAGAAATCCACCGGAGTTTAGAACGCCAACACAAACGAAGAGGAAGGTAAAGGACATCTGGCCGAAAAAGAGGGACATCCGGCGGAATTTCCTGCGGCAACGGAACAATCCACGGATACGTGTAAACAAACACTTTTCTGAATACTGACAGCTGTGCACGATGTTATTTTTGAAAATGGAGAGGTTGAAATGTCCGTTTATGAAAATAGCCGGCCACGTGTAAACATAGCATATGAAAGGTGTTGCTCAGTGGTGGAAGAAGTATACAGATCCTTTACTTCAGTAAAAGTACTAATACCACACTGTAAAAATACTATGTTACAAGTAAAAGTCCTGCATTGAAAGTGTTACTTAAGTATGTAAGTATCATCAGGAAAATGTAGTTAAAGTATTAAAACTAAATAAAAATCCTCCCATTTTAGAAAGTGTAAAGGATCCAAACAGTTGTGTGTTTAATGGTCTGATCATTTCAGCTGGACTTGGAGGCCGTTATATTGTCGGCTAGTTCATTTATAATAAAACATCAGATTTTATAAACTACATGTGTTTTGTGTGCAGGAATCTTAATGTGTAAAGTAACTAGTAACTAAAGCTGTCAGAGGAATGTAGTGGAGTAAAAAGTACAATATTTCTCTCTGAAATGTAGTGGAGTAGAAGTAGAAAGTGGCATGAAAAGAAAAGACTCAAGTAAAGTACAAGTACCTCAATATTTGGACTGGTTGCTCATAGTGATGAAGTCAGAGAATTATCACTCAACTGTGCAGCCCCCCTCAGTTCTACAGGCCCTTTTAGCCTCTTTTAGCTTATTGTTTTCTGGCCTGCTAATTCTGCTTATTGCTCATTTTTAACCAGAGCAGGCTAGAGCTGTAATTGGGCCTTAAAAGTTAAGCTTGACAATTCAAATGTCCGCACGCACGCAGCTCTTTTGCCTTTTGTCAAGAATGAGTCATTTATACATTTTTTAACATAATTTATTCATGACTAACGAAGGCTATAGGCGAAGTTGGAACAAAGAAATAAAATAAGTCCTCCATAGGCCAGCCTCCGTTTCACCTCCTCAGCATCCATTTTCGCGCTAATCGAAACGCATCAGCTGACCACTCATTTACTGCGCAACCTGGAGCGCAAGCCCGAGCACGGCCCAAGCCGTTGATGGTGGTGGTAAATATTCATGAAAAAAGGACAAGTTTGTGAGCGGGCAACATAGATTTTGATAATGAACAACTTAAAACATTACACACTGGACCTTTAAGGCCAATGACAATGGACCCACCAAGGTTATAATCGTTAACGAAAACGAACGAAATAACGAAAACTAGGTGGGAAAAAACACTGTCGTTAACTGAAATAAAAATAAAAACGAGGCATTACAAAAAAAACGATAACTAAACTAAAACTGTAATGTCTGTTTGCAAAACTAACTAAAATAAAATAAAATAATCGAGTAAATGTCCTTAGTTTTCGTCTTTGTCGATCTTTCATAGAGCAATTAACGTTATATCTCTCCGACCATGACGTTTCCCGTAGACATGTAGTTTCCGACTGGGAACCCAGAAATTCCGACATTCCACGTCAAATTGAACACAACATGTCCGTGGCTCCGTGCCTCTCGCCTGGCATCACAGCGGTACCAAAAGTCGGAAGAAAGCGGCAGTCCTATTGGATTATGAATGTCTCAGATAAAAAGCGCCTCGCAGTGGAAGGTGGTAAAATTTGTGGTCAATTTATTACAGGGAAAAATCACACGAATTTGAAAGTACATTTGAGAAGCGCACACAAGCTAGGAGGCTAACCTAGCTTACCTTAAAGCCCATGTTGCAGGTTTTATTTTCTAATGAATTTGCGCAATTTGCTTGTTGGTAATAAACATTTAAACTGTTACCCAACAACATCAAATACAATGGATATCACAAAACGGAATAAAATACGAAAAAGTAGTACTATTTTACAGCTGTTTGCAATGATTCTCTTTTCCCCCACAATGCATTGCATTATGTCACGTTGGGGAGACGACAGACGAAAACCCCGTCTCTATTCACTGTCTATGGTCTCGGTCTCTGCCACTGGTGTTGCAAAATATGGCTTTTGGTCTCGACCGAGTCCATTTTATTATGTGTATAATAATATTGGAGGGAAAGTGAAACGGGGGTGCTGTTCGGCTTTTCACAAGTTTAGACAGCTAGCTAGCTAGCTACGCCAACGTTTGCTAACGTTAGCGCAACAGCGTTAGCCTAGACTGCTAGCTAGGTAAATATTACGACTGCCTTCGGAGTTTCCTATATCTGCATCCACGTTGTCAACATAAGACATGTTGCGTTAGTGCTCATTTTGTACCATAATTTTATGGAATGGAACGTTAAGCTTCACTCCTACGAGATGGGTGGGTTTTTGTTACATACAAAGCTAACTGGGTATAGTTAGCCTGTATGCTAGCGGAATTAGCTAACGTTGTGTAACCAGCCAGCAACTTCGGCAATCGGCAGTAGTTTCGGTGAGCTAACCACGACAGTATTGTCGCCCACAATCAACCTCTGCTGCTAAAAGCAGTCAATCTGCAGTGATGATTGAAATAGAGACGCTTGTGGATGTGTTAGCTGTCATGGTTAGCTCGCCGGAACTACTGCCAAAGCTGTTGGCTGGCTACGCAACGTTAGCTAATTCCGCTAGCATACACACAGGCTAACTATAGCCAGTTAGCTTTGTGTGTAACGTAACAAATATCCCAATAACCCATCTCGTAGGAGCGAAGCTTAACATTTCATTCAATACAATTATGGTACGAAAGGAGCACTGACGCCACAGGTCTTATGTTGACAACGTGGACGTAGATATAGGAAACTCCGAAGGCAGTCGTAATATTTACCTAGCCGTCTAGGCTAACGCTGTTGCGCTAACGTTAGCAAAACGTCGGTGTAGCGTTAGCTAGCTGTCTAAACTTGTGAAAAGCCGAACAGCATCCCCATCCAAGTAATAAATAAACACTAGGCAAATATGTTGTTACTGGAGCTAGTAGGCTACCATCAAAACGTGAGATATCTAATCGAAAATGTGTTTACAACGTCGGGGGATTTCACAGGTGGGACTGACTGGCAAGTTAGCCCATAGCTAGCATGATGCCTTCTATTTCTAGATCTAGCTAGATTACCAGTACTTATCTGAACTAACGACATGATCACCGTCACTAGATATAAAGAAAACATTGACTTTCACTCGGTGCTATTCACTGACAGTAAAAACACCTCTTCCTCATCCCAGTCAGTCACCATAGTTCTAGTACTAGGCTGAGGCACGTCTCCCCAACGTGACGTCAGCACCGAATTGCATTAAAAAATCCACTAAACGACATTTTTAACAATGATATACATATGTTGAGTGCTTTATGTACCCATTAATCAACAGTGGTGGTTAACCTGCAACATGGGCTTTAAGGAGAACGCAAAGCCCCCTTTCCCCGAAACAGAAGCTTACCCCGGTAACGTTACGGGCATGGATGTATGGATACAGGGCCAGGCAGCATGACTGAGACAACAGCAGGACAGAGAACACTACAGGGCTTTCACCGGCGACCTGACAGCTGCTGGTTAGTACATACACAGGAACACCAAAAGCGGGGGGAAGCGTGGGTTAATATGTGTATTGATACTGGGATGTCTACACAACTGTGTGAGTCGACTGACTTCAAAATGTTAGCCACTTTACTCGAACCAAAGTTTAAAACACCTGTTCATGACTTAGACATTTTGCACATACTGCGTCTTGTGTAGACTGTTTACATATTTATGACCATATGTAGGCTACATTTTATGTACTGGTGTTATTGTTGAATACATTGTGAATACATATTTCTAAAATTGTATGATGTTTTTGTTGAGTTATTATTACACAATACTTTTTCTGATGTTTTTGAATCCCCTGACAAATAACCCATATTACAAAAAAAGACTAAAACTAAGACTAAAACTAATAAAAACTAAACTAAAACTAAGCATTTTCAAAAAATATAAACTAAACTAAACTAGCAAATCCGCTTTAAAAACTAATTAAAACTAAACTGAATTTGAAAACAAAAAGTCAAAACGAAATAAAAATAAAAACTAATGAAAAATGCAGAACTATAATAACCTTGGGACCCACTCACTTTTACCGTCTCTAATTCAGCACATCTGTCCGTTCACTTTTCAGAGCGCACCAGGAATGCCCAAATACATTAAACCCGATTCTGTGTTTTAGCTACAGCCTACAGCCATTCCACTTGGCCAGAGTCCATATAAATTAATCTCCATTCTGGGTTTTTACTACCCACACCTGGTTCTGCACTCCCGCGACACAGCAAGGTAAACAACAGGTGGCTCTGGCTGTGAACTCACATATTGTCACTAAACAAGCTGGGATTTAAGTGAATGTTCATTCACTCAATGCTGCTTTTAAAAGACGTTATGTTTTTTGTTGCAGTATTGAATTACAGTTATGATGTTATAACGTTAACAGTTATCTGATGTTTTTGCTAGGCTAGCTAGCTAGCTACAGTAATGTTAACATCAATCAACCAGTGTTAGCAGCTCTTTGAATCCTGGCCAAAGAGAATAGCTAGTTGTGCCAGTGCTATGTGTTGATATTAAAGCCAAGGTGCTACTGTATGGTTATCCTCACTGACTAGCAAGGGAGGACCCACCTACATGTCTCCATATCCCACCATGTTTTTGTCCCTCCCCATGTCTCTGTGTCCTGTATGTATCCGTGTGTGATTTTTTTTTTTTTCCTCCATGCTTTATCTCTCCGTGGCTCAGTTCACGGAGGCATGCTGGGGAGGGAGGCAGACCAGCGGAAAAGAGGTGATGATGAATGACAACACACTCTCTCCCTTCTTCCTCTTCCTCTCTCTCTGTCCACCTTTCTTTTTTTTTTGCCCTCCGTCTTTTCATCTCTCTCCCGGTCTCCCTGTGAGAAAAAAACTTGTCTTCTTCCTGTGGCGTGCGGCGGGTGACGTGGGTGCTATGGAGCTGCACAAAGAGAGAACACCGTCTGGCAGCGGTACAGCCAGACATGATGCTCCTGGCAGCTGGATAGAAAGAAAGACCTTACAAATCACTTCAAGGGCCTGTCACTCTCTGCATGCGTCTCGAGGACTGTGGGGAGCAGGCCACTTCATGTCCAAGGAGTTGTGGTGTCGGAATTGAATAGAGCTCTATCTGAATGACACTCTGTCTGCTGAAAGCAGGCCAGGGATTGGTACATAACAACCAGTGTGGCAGCCATAAAATGACCAGGGACTGCATCTTGCCCAAACTGGGGCGTGTGCATGTAAAATGCATGCATCTTTGTACTTATTTCCATTTAAATGTGTGGGTCTACCTGTGTGTGATTAAGAAACTGGGCTTTTTGTGTGTCAGAGAGATAAATAGACCGAGAGAGATATATATAGATAGACAGAGAGAGAGAGAGAGAGAGAGAGAGAGAGAGAGAGATATAGATAAATAGATAGAAAGAGAGAGAGAGAGAGAGAGATAGATAAATAGATAGAAAGAGAGATACAGAGGTACAGAGGGATAGATAGATACAGAGAGATAGAGATAATAAAAACAGAGATAGACAGACAGACAGACAGACAGACAGACAGATAGATAGACAGATAGATAGATAGATAGATAGATAGATAGATAGAGATAAATAAAAATAGAGATAGATAGATAGATAGATACAGAGAGATAGATAGAGATAAATAAAAATAGAGATAGATAGATAGATAGATAGATAGATAGATAGATAGAGAGATAGAGAGATAAATAGAGAGAGAGATAAATGGATGGATGGATGGATGGATGGATGGATGGATGGATGGATGGACTGGCACCCCTTGTGCGCAGCATATACAACATACAGTATAAGTAACACACACACACACACATAACAATCTGTAAACTCCCTGGGAGTGTTTTCAACTCCTGTATTAAAGGCTATTCCCAATTTGTTTGGATCGAGCAACCGGGACGGCAGCTGAGTGGAATGTTAATAAAAGAAGAACGCCCTGCGGGAGCGCCCTGGCCGCTGTCATTACCGTGTGGAGTGAATACTGAGTGCAGGTGCTGAGGCTGCAGACGCTGGGGGCTGGAGGAGGGGGGGGGGGGATATGCCCACAGCCCTAAGAGATGCTCTGTTTGTGTATTTTTAAAGAGCTAAAAAGTTCTGTCTTGTCCACCATGGGCTTACATTGTGATTTGTGAAGCTGCGTGGAATAAAACAAGCACAGGAGTGTGTGACAGCAGGCTGATGAAGAAAGAGGAGACGACCACTCTTGATTTGTGGGACAGGAGATCGAGGACATTTTGATGGGTGTAGTTTGTAGCTCCCAGTCTCTGAGGCAGGACGCGTGGCTGCTAACAGATCTGCTGTACCTCTCCCGCTAGGGATGCATGATATAACGACTCAATATCGTTATCACGTTGCACAATATTATATCAAAAGTGTTGCAATAAGTATGCAATATTTTGTTTATTTTGTGGAGCGCTGCGTCCCGTCTGTTGGCTGTGTGGCTTAGTTGTGTTTGATTTACAGCCCGCTTGAAACGCTATAATGATCATGTTTCATTGGCCAGTTACCGTGCCACTTGCACATGTTAGTGCACGTCAGCGCACGGGTCCACTACATGACAAACCCTATGGAGCGTACCACGTGACGTGTGTGCATATTTCGACAGAGTGACAGTGTAAGTGAAGAAATGGATAGAGACAAAAAAAAAAAACGGAACGAATCAGAGAAGGTAAAGAAAAGAAAGGACCTAAAGAGAGAGCGAAGGGAGTGAGTGGAGCAAAAGAAAGAACACAAAAGTAAGAAAATGAGTGTTGCTCAGGGAGAAGACAAAATAACAGAGACTGAAGAGTAAACTTTAGTGGCCAAAAGTAATCCCATCCCGCATCTATTTCTCACAGGTAGCTATCCCACAACTTCATAAACAGTGCACTAAGGCGGTGCAGGCAAAGTTTGGAGTCGGAAAGATTGAATAGTTTTCATCCCCGACCGACCTGTGGTCCACGGAGCTGTACATAAGTCTCAGTGTGCACACTGTTGTTGTGAATCTATTTTGACGCGTTTTCCCATAACTTTTGTAATTTTACATGTTTCAAAATATCGAAATTAATATCGATATCGCAATATCACATTTTCTCAGTATTGTACAAACCTATCTCCCGCTGCTGTTAAAGCAACACTAAAGCACTTTTCCTCTTCGGTCCCCCTACAGGTTGGAAGCTGAATTGGCCATTACCGCTGTCGTAATGGTCTTTGTCGTTTTTTGCCCCCAACGTCTCCTCCCAGGCAGCGCGGCGATGGTTATGTTTAGGGTTAAGGTTAGGGTTATCTGCCTGGAAGGCGCCGTTGGAGGCAAAAAACACCATTGAACTGTCATAATGTCTCATTATGTCTCATTCGAGCTACAGATCCGCTACCCGATCTGGCAAACTTGCATAGTGCGGTTATAGCCGATAGAGGGTTACGAGTTGATGAACGATTTTGGAAACATTATTTTAAGGTACATTATTTTGGTGCAAGTTTGCCAGATCGGGTAGCGGATCTGTAATTTGAATGATACATAAGAATAATGGTAATGGTAACGGTTAGGGATGTCCCGATCAGGTTTTTTTGCCCTTGAGTCCGAGCCCGAGTTTGATTTTGAGTATCTACCGATACCTAGTCCCAATCCGATACTTCTATAATATATAAAAAAAGAATAAAGAAGAGCGAAAAAACTGATCCAGGATGTTCCTTATTTTTTATTTAATTCAACCTTATTTTAACATTAAACAACTCTGTTAACAAACAGAGCACTTCTGTTACATATCTCACAGTTTGCTATGGCAATGTTGTTGTCATCAACTTTATAATACCTCCAGACCGCAGACATACTCGCACTTTTCGCTTCAAGCTGCTTCCGTGTTCTACTTTGCCGGCATTTAACCAATAGCGTCTCTACAACAAAGTGATGTCATGCCGCACGCGTTGCTGTTTCTGTGTGGAGTCAAAAGGGTCTAACTCTGTGCTACCGCATACTATAGATGTGTTAAAAAATAATGAGAATATATATACATATATATCCGAGTCCTGATCGGGAGGTAACGTCCGATTCCGATCGAGTCTGAAACCACGTGATCGGGCCCAATTTCCGATCACGTGATCGGATCTGGACATCCCTAGTAACGGTAATGGACAATTCCGCTTCCAACCTGTAGGGGGACCGAAGCGTAAAAGTGCTTTAGTGTCGCTTTAAGATTATGATTTTAAGTATAAGCTGACTGAGGCCTGAGGGCAACTTCCACCATGTGTTTCCAATAGTCCTGGTCCTAGTGTGCCAGCTAGGGCGAAAACCTGGCTGTTAGCACTCTGCTCACTCGTGTATTAAAAAAAGTGACAAAAAATTTTAAGATTAATTAGGAATATAATCCCTATAATTGTAATCAGGGTTCAAAATTAGCACCATCCACCAGCCAAATACTGGTAAAATATGCAAGTGGCTGGTAGATTTGCTTCACTTACCATCCAAAGAAACAATGGTAATCTATTGAATGGCTGGTAATAATTGGCCAGCTTTCAAATACATTTAATTCAAGTATAAAATAAACTGTTAAATAAAAAAAACATTTCGTTCAGAGTTCGGTGGGAGTTCAGAGCATTGAAAGAGAGTGCGTTGGTTGACTGGCACGTTAGGAGGAGGTACTTTAGGTTGTTGTTCGTCCACGTCTTTAATGTTAATCTCCGGGTGTGTTATGTGAGTTCTCAAGTTTGTGGTGTTTCCAAAATACTTAACTTTCGCTTTGCAAAGCCTGCATACAGCATGATTCCTATCAAGTTCCGTCTTCCCCTCAAGGTTATAAAAGCCGAAATGTGTCCAAACTCTCGCCTTCAATGAGGATGGAGAGTTCTCTTAATACATCCATGGGATGGAGCAGGTTGAATAATTCTTTCTGTGAGGTTTGCCATTGTTTGTGCCGACTAAACTACTTCTGCTGCAATAGTTCTTCTTTTGATTATAACAAACAAACTTGTTTTTTGAATGATACAGAAAATGAGTTCCATTTTGTTTTCTACTGTCCTTTTTATTGTGAACAGCGTGATCTTTTTGTTTCTTAAGATAAAAGCAGAGATTGACTTGGTAAATATGGATGTTGCTCAAAGACTGAGATGGCCGTTCACATATGAAACATAAATTAGCCATCTTGAGAAAGCTTGGGAGAAGAGGAAAAAAGCTCTTTATCGAGATGAACTGTAGATGAGGATTTGTTGTTTGTATGTAATGTGTGTGTGTGTGTGTGTGTGTGTGTGTGTGTGTGTGTGTGTGTGTGTGTGTGTGTGTGTGTGTGTGTGTATATATATATGTATATGTATATATTTGTATTCATGTATTATGTTTGGCATGACACAGAAATAAAATATAACTAACTAACTAACTAACTATAACAAGAGTGCCCAGGCGTCAGTGTGAATTTGACGCAGCGCCATCTATGGGAATAGCGAGCTGAACTCATTTCAGGACAATAGTATACATGCCATTACAAAACGAAAAAAAAAAATAAAAATTTAAAATCGATTTTTGGAATTCTACGAATCGATTTTGAATCGGTAGAGCTTGAATCGCGATACGAATATGAATCAATTTTTTTTACACACCCCTAATGTTTAGGCTTTAGCATGTAAAGGTTGGATAAGGTATGTGTTAAAGGCAAGTTCCACACAAAGTCACACCACATCTTAAAGCCAGTATTTTAATGGCAAAATACCTGCTGTGCCATCACTGATTTGAGCATGGCCGCCTGCTCTATGTCAAATTTAATTAATTTCGATCAATTAATTTTATTTAGCCCATTCAGCATTTTCATTCCAAGATTAAAATTGCGTGATCAATGAAAAGCTTGCAATGCATCGCTGCAATAAAATGAACTAAAAGCTATGACTGCAATGCAGATACATATTTTCCTTTGTGGACGTTGCTGGCTACAGAAATGCCAAGCCACCGAGGCGAGGAAAGCCTGGTTTCACAAATTTACAGGAATCGGACAAGATTTAGGGCGATCCCCCAACACGTCGTCATGGATGTCAGGGTTTTTCCTGCATAGAGAAACTTTTGGCGCCCCCTCCCAAGGAGGTTTTAACCAGCCCGAAAGGACAATCACCAGCACCAAAATGGTAAGAACTGAGAACAAAAATAGCAATTCAAATCCTCTCTAACTGTATTTAAGAGCAATTTACCAAACAACGTTAAACAAACAGAACATAAATTTGAATAGGAGAGTCCTGGTGATTTATTTAAATATTAACTGGGGTTTTATTAACTCAAGCATAATATACTTTTTTGTGTATTAAATTGTCAGAAATAACAGGTAAATGCATAGATTTCTGTCAAATAAGGTAACACAGACTCATTGCCTTTACTATACGAGGCGGATCATGCTTACTGTCGTGCATAGTCGGCATGAAGTCCACCAGCTGCCACTGGGTGAGGAAAGATGACGCAGGTGTCACACTTCTTTATTTTTCGTGTACAGGTTTGTCTTCAGTACGTTTACACATTGACAAACACACTGACTTCCTGCACATGCACACACTGAGACAGTCTGGCATTATATCACACTTCATGATCATACATTTATTGGGGCAGCCAGCAGGGTTGAAGAACCTGCGTCACCTGAATCAATGCTGACACCCTCTCCTTATTCAACACTGCAACCGCCAAACACGCATGAGCCTTTTTCCACAGTCGAAAACTGAGGCGAGTCGAGAGATGTTAGACATCCTACGTGGAAATAAAACACTAGCTGACACGCCCTTCACTTTGAAATCCTATCCAGCCAAACTTATCGAAGCCATTTATCAAAATCTTCAGTTTTTGTGCGTATTTATCTTTCCCCATCTTTTAGTTTACAGGATACATTTTCCATTTACATTATCCAGCCTCCAAAATCCTGACACACGCTGATGTTTGTCTATCTCCCCCATCTGACTCTATTCTAAACCAATGGGTTGTGTGTGGCGCAAGTCTGCCCCCTAGTGACTAAATACCACCATGACTGTGAAGCGAACAGCCACTCATACAGTACAACTTCCAACATGTCTAAATGTGATTATAAGCAGATTCATTTACACCTTCATCTAATTAGTGAGTATGTTTTTATGCTCTGCCACATTCATTCACACTGAGAGCTTTATATTGGAAAGCTGCCAATAGACAGCAGGGAATAACATACTGGAAGTATATGATTCATACAGAGCATAGTAACACATAATGAGTTGTCTGAACGTAGAACCGTTTCACACATTACATATTCTGCTAATTAAACACCCGTCTGGAGTTTCCTAAGAAACGAGACTGGAAGCAAAGCGAGGAACTGCCCCAGGATCTCGAGGACCTCAGGGGGCCCTAAATGCTAAATACTGAGGCCTTAAGGTAAAAGGTAAGACATTCAGCAAACACACAGTACTAAAATGTAGTTTTAGGATTAGGATCTAATATTGTGCTCACATGGTACACATCTGTAAATTAAATTGGCATTTGATCAAGTTACCACAGAAAACAAACTAATTTCTAACTACAGCCCTTTCAGACATGCAATACACGACATCGCCGACTTCAACTATCTGTTGAAGTGGCGGCTTTTTTTTGTTCCTGCTCTTCGTTCAGACATGCCGGACTTTTACAGTAAGGGCCACAGCTGTCGGTGATATTTGGCCCCTGATGCATGATGGATTTCAAAACTTATTCGTGAGTCGTAACCACACGGGGACAATAATATAGTAATATACTGTAGGTCTCATCAGTCATTTAACATTATCAAAAAGTGAACTCTGCAGACAGCACACGCATACAATGACAAAGACCTTAAATTGGGACTCATTTAAAGGAGAACTCCGGCCAAATTTTACGTTAATCTTGATCGCTATAAATATGCTAGTACAGTACGAGCCAAATCGGTGCTAGTAACACGGAGCTGCTGCAGCTACATGTAGAGCTCCAGCTTGGCTAAAACGGCAGTTGTGGGGGAGTGATCTAAAGACTGCCTTTGTTCCTCTTAACAGACACAAAATACAATTCAAATGTGTGTGCAACATGAACAGGGCCCTTAAGTCACAACAAGATGCGTTTTCAACTCAGGCATCCTGCCGGTAGCTAGCTCGCCCTGCTAGTTGCCGATTGGCCGTCAGTGTATTCAGCCAGGTTTCGGTGATAATCAACACGCAGCAGTTCCGTGTGTAGTTGTAGCTCATCCATTTTTTGTGTGATCGATCTGGCGTTGGTGAGTAGGAGGCTTGGCATTGGCGATCTGTGTGATAGTTCCCTTAGCCGGGCTAGCAGGCCCACCTGGCATCCTTGCTTCTCCCCGCCTTCGTTGCCTGCCGCGGCCGACAACAATCCACCAAATATTAAGGGAGTGCTCATCTAAATATTGTGGTTTCATTTTTAAAGCCTGATCTGACATGAGAAGAATCTCCTAAACCAATTAGAATCGGCTCATTCCCAGTGTTTCATGGTTTATTAGATTTATCTCTCTATGTATTGAACCGTGTGCTGCTGCCTTAATCTGACAGCATTCAGTTCAGACGTGTTTGAAGGGTAAGGGAGATGTTACTCAGTCTGATGTATAGATTGCCATCTGGACCCCTAATGTAAAAGTGACTTGCCCCTTTTTGACATGTGTCATGTCTTAAAGGGGCATAATACATCAGAGTGGCAGAAACAAGTATATTTTTGCCCCCAGGCCCCCCTATTGAGTTAATGAGGCCCTGCACAGAAATCCTGCTTTTGGTCCATTTTAGATAAGGGCAAACTAGGGGTAGAAAAAAAATGTATCGTGATTTTTTTGAATCGATTCTGTTAGAAATATTTTGATTTACATATTTTTTCTCTTATTATTATTTCTTATTATTAAACTGTTTGCATAGAATAATAGTATACTGAGAACTCTAAATAAGATAACATGGAGCCGTTGTGTGTCCTTGTCTGGAGGAAAGAACAGGCGCTCTCTGACTAAGGGAGACGTCATTGTCTCTTACCAGATAACAACTGACGACATCAAACTCTGTATCATGATTGCATTGCATTTCACTTGGTATTATAAAAAGCGGATGTAGAGAGCTTTTCGTTAGGTCACTTCTGTACTCATGCTGTGAGTACTGTAACTGCCTCCTTGTTGGGTTCTCAAGTAAAATGAACTTTGATATATCTTCAGTGGCCCTGTCTATTATTTGATAATGAAATTATTCTAACAGATTCTTTTCCCTAGAATCGATATTGGTTTTATTTTATTTATCAATGATTGAGCTAAAATTGTTCCGTTTACACG
Organism: Sander lucioperca; assembly: GCF_008315115.2. Classification (NCBI taxonomy): domain Eukaryota; kingdom Metazoa; phylum Chordata; class Actinopteri; order Perciformes; family Percidae; genus Sander; species Sander lucioperca. The sequence continues at coordinate 16,225,293 of NC_050177.1, forward strand.
GTACCGCTGACATTTACATCATATCTGTTTCCAGCTAAACAGAGCGAAAGCAGAAAACCCATGTTATGTTCTTTACAAATGAACTAAATGTCAGACTGACTGACTGATGTGATGTCATTCTTCTTAGAAAACTATCAGTTTTTAGAAATGTCTCATGATATATTGTCTCTCGAAGTGTATTATTCAACTTTTGTTTTTGTCAAAGAAGGAAAAGAAAATCACAATGCTCAATACCATCGAATCGCAATACTTCTAGAATCACAATAAATGAAAATCACAATACAAATCCAATCAGCACCCATGTATCGCAAAAGAATGCAATCGGGAGAAAAGCATATCGTCCCGGCCCTTAGGGCAAACGCTCCAGACCGTCCTCACCTAGAAAACGACCGTATAGGTGGATTGTGCAAGCAGCACTGTGTTGCGTTGTACCGACCTATATTTACGTTTCTTGTTAGGCACAAGAGCAAACGATGAAGGTGACAAAGTATGGGAGCGCCAAATTAAGGAGGGAGGGATAGGTTAATCAAACACAGGACTTTCACTCAGAGGACCGGGGTCCTGTCCCTTGTGAAACCATAAGAAGGGCTGTGTACTGAATTCAATACTTTTTAGGCACCGACCGAGTATCGAAAAATGCCTCGTCATTAAATACCCAATTTCAGTACCTAAGGAGTAAATCGCATCAGTGAGCCAATCAGCATGCAGCATGCTTCTACTAAGATCTAATAATGTTTGTGATTGGCTGTCTAACGTTACACGTCGTAGAGACACGCAGGAAAGATTCTACGTTACACAGAGACGCCTCACGTAGTCGGAGCTGGAACATAAATACAAAGATTTGTGCCGTAATGTGTAATGTCGTAAGTTTTTTCTCATTAATCGAAAAAAGTATTGTTTAGGAACCGGTATCGAAGGTCTTTGAACGATACCGAGCCCGAGTTGAAATGAACAGTTTTATGGACCTTAGTCCGTGACGCACTGACGTCAAGTTACGTCCTCATTTTAGTAGTTTTACGTGACTTATTTTAAGCCAATCCCTGACGTTTTACCAACCCTACATATTTGTGTTGCCTAAACTTAACTAGTTCCGTTTCACAACATTAAATATGTGTTTAAAACTGCAACCGTTGCGTTAAATAGAACGGTCACATGATTAAAACTTCCTCTGCGGTCCCATGTTACGTCACGTTTAAAATAACCACGGGGAGGCAGTAAATAGAACAGTCATAAATGTAATTTTGGGAGTCATTGACAATCGACCTATTCTGCTCTTTAGGCATGAGGATGTGTTGAACCATCATACTTTCTATTTTGTATGCTACATTTGATAAAAGTATTCCTTTATGAGCCTATATTGCCAGTGGAATGATAGAGCTATGGTAGACTGGTGATGGTGCAGCACGTTTGCCCTGTATAGGTTTAAAATGCCGCCTTTGAAATCCTCTAAGTGCGGTCTTATCACTAAGTGTGCTGTTGCCAAAATGCCACGTTTACATGTTTCTGGGTGCTTCAAACAGAATGTTAAAGTTCTCGACAAACAGACAGTGACATGTGATGCACTAAAGCCTGGCTTCCCACATTTCTCCATTTCTAAGATGAAACCCTTCTTCCTTTTGAGTTGAGGTCAAACAGAGGGGGGGGGGGGCAGAGGGAAATAACGTGGCTATGGATAAGACATTTACACACATCTCCTACTTGTGCCCGACACAACCCCTTTTCTGTTTTTTGCTACAGCCCACTAGCATCCTTGAAGTCTCCTCCACCTCAGAGCAAAGCAGAAAGGATGGGAAGCACAGACCTGTCTAAGATAGAGTGAAGTCGTGTATCTTCCACTGTAATTGCAAAGTTCTGTGACCTTAACCCAGGGTATCCAGAGGTAGAGTACTGTTCCTCCTGCATGCAGTGGTGGAATGTAACTAAGTACATTTATTCAAGTACTGTACTTCAGTCCAAATGTTGAGGTACTTGTACTTTACTTGAGTCTTTTCATGTCTTGCCACTTTCTACTTCTACTCCACTACATTTCAGAGAGAAATATTGTACGTTTTACTCCACTACATTCATCTGACAGCTTTAGTTACTTTACACATTAAGATTTTTGAACACAAAACACATGTAGTTTATAAAATCTGATGTTTTATTATAAATGAAACTAGCCGACAATATAACGGCCTACAAGTCCAGCTGAAATGAACGAACGAACGCTGCGTTTGAGCTATGTTACTGGTTGCACGGCGTTTGGCGTTCGACTGCTCATGACTGTTTTCCAAGATGGCACCCGCACGTAAACATCTTTATAATCTATCTTTTTAATAAACTGTCTGTACACTTACAAAGTTCTCAATGCTTCGGTTTACATGAAGGGACCCTCATTATGCTACCATGGAAGTGTGGTGCTATTTTGAGCCTTGTTAGTGGTATAAAATAGCAATTTACCATCTGCCCCGAAAGCTAGCGTTAGCAGCTAACCACCGGTTTGCGGTAGCTTGTTTAAAGCTAAAAGCTTAAAGCTTGTTTATCTTTATTATGACTATTATTGCCACCATTCACCACTCCCCCAACTGGTGCCGTCAGACACCGTCTACCAAGAGTCTGGGTCTGTCCGAGGTTTCTTCCTAACAAAAAAGGGAGTTTTTCCTCGCCACTGTCGCAATAGCTACTGCTAATGCTTGCTCTTGAGGCAACCACTGTAATAGTTGGGGCTTCGTAAAGTACAGAGTTTGGTCTAGACCTACTCTATCTGTAAAGTGTCTCGAGATAACTCTTGTTATGATTTGATACTATAAATAAAATTGAATTGAATTGAATTAAAGCTAGAGACGCATTCGATTAGCATGAAACATGTCCCAGAGAACGTTCGACTTGGTACACATGTTATTAACCACTATGTTCATTTTGCGCGGGAATTGTCCTTTAAGTAAGTTTAAGTTTTTTTTCAGTGTGGTATTAGTACTTTTACTGTAATAAAGGATAAAAGGATATGAATACTTCTGCCTGCATGACTAAATGGACTAATAGCTACTGAATCATATTATATAACAATAGTTGTGAAGCAATGATGCTATTTTATTGGACACAGAACTCAACAACCAACTAATAATCACACACATTTGACACATTATGATCTTGTAAAGTTGATATGGCTAACGTTTAAGCAATCTAACGCCCGCTTACATATCCAGCAGACACGGAGCAACATTAGCATTTAATTAGAGCCGTGCTTCTGCTGCCTAATGAATGCTGTTCCCTCTCATATTAGCTCTGCCGTGGTCTCCTGAGCAGCGTTGCCAGATGGGAAATGTTAAACCATCGTACCAGAGGCTTAAAATGATCGTATATTTGAGGAAAATGGACGTGTGCAAGTCATAACCACAGGAACAAATAGGCATAAATGTGTAATTTTAAGATTATTATTAGGGCATTTAAGGCCTCTATTTGATAGAGCAGGTAAAGACATGAGAGGGGAGAGAGAGGGGGAATGACATGCAGCAAAAGGCAGCAGGTCGGAATCAAACCCACGGCCGCTGCAGCAAGGACTGAGCTTCTGTATATGGGGCGCACGTTCTACCAGATGAGCCACGCAGGCGCCCCTAAATGTGAAATTTTATACGACCTTTTGACACACCTATAAATCTGCGACCAGACGTAGCTATGATGCGTGGAAGGGGGTGCGTGCACACGAGTTCATCAGTCTAAATATTTGAGGAATAGCCTAATATTAAAACAATTACAAGACACCAAGGGCTGTAACAATTCCAAATTTCATTTTTCAATTTATTGTCTCAGAAATAATTTCCATTTACATAATAATTGTCTAATAAAATGTTTTTATGTATTACTTTTGCTAACAAATTCAATTTTTGAATGAATCCCAGGATACATCTTTTGGTTATATCATATCATATATATATATTATATGTATCATGTGTGAGATAATGTAATAACACTGGTACACAGCCTATAAAATAAATCACACCTCTTTATTATCATAAAACATTAGGTTTTTCTTAAATGAACATAAAAATGACAATTAGCATCAACAGTCATAGCCCTTAGGACCTTAGCTAATGTAAGCAATTAATTGCGGTTAAACAAAGATTATGTAAAAAATATTGTGATTAGACAATAATTGTTACAATTGTTAAAGACACCACACTGGAAGCCTGTTCATATTCTGCATGTAAACAGTTAAGGCCATAAGCTAAGCTAATTCAGTTAATAACTGGGCTATTCAAATAAGCGTTGAGCGGCGGGAGAGAGAACGACGTCATCATAGCCTACACCAAGCGTGATTGGCTGGAAAGAGGTCACATGAGAAGAGATGCCTAAACACAGAAGTAGGGGCCACATTTTGCTATCTTGATCATGTCGTGAAAATGAAGTAAAGAGAGACGGCGCAGACTCAAACCAGCTGCTCATCGTAACTAAGCATCATAAAATGGTAAAATGATCATACATTACTGTATGGCACTTTTGGTATTATTGATCATATACAGAGGGCAGAATTTTTGTACAGCTACAATAATTATCGTACATCTGACAATAATCCCTTTCCGACCAGAGGGATTTTTGCAGTTCCTAGAACCCTTTTTTTCTCGTGTTCCGACTGGACCAATTTGGCATCATGACTTTGCGTAAACATACACGCCACTTTCCTAAAGCCAAATGGCGTGTTATCTGTACGCATTTTGAACTATCTACGTGTATGTCTACACTGTATACAGCGGATGTAAACATACACACAACGTGGCGTCGCCGGTGACCGACATCACACGCTTAGGAAAACAATAAACGGTTGGGTTTAGGAAAAGAACATTGGGGAAGGCTTTATTAAAAATAAAAAAAATGTTGATAAACGCCACACGCGGGACATGATCCCGGCTCTCCTGGGTGAAAGTCTGGGTGTTTTATCCATCCACCACCCCAACCGACCTCCCTCTTTTCATACTACTCGCTACGGCGATAATTCACATGTAATGTAGGTCAATTTCTTTTAATCGTTTGTTCTAAATAAAGATTTCATTCATTCTTACCAAAGGAGGGTTCAGTGTGGACATTACACTGTATTTTTCTGTCTGAGTGAGCCTGAGACCTACATTCTCTTTATTTCCCAGTTTCTTGCCTTCCTTTCCCTGTCCCCATGGACTGCTGATGTCTCTCTGTATGCAGCACCTGGGGGGAGGTATGTTGCTCATCTTTTAAGCCCATTTAACAGCTCGTTACCCATCCGTCACCTTTCTCCCACTTTCCCCCGCTGTTCCAGGCAATCATTACTTCTTGGTCTGGCTCCATTTTTGCAATGTGGTGGAAATGAGCCGTGGGCATTGCAGAGCGGAGCAGATTTTTTTTACCGCTGCACACCGTAAAAACACAAACAGGGCCAGGCGTAACGAGACTCGACACACACACAGGCAATGAAGACACGGGAGAACCCAACGACACAGAACGCTCAGAGGTTAGCCACGGGTAATTCAATTGGACGGCAGGTAAACGACAGGAAGGCTGTGGTGTTACACTGCACATTATGCTCACTTACAGCACAATTACAATTATCCCACACACAGGTAAACTGTGAAAGACACGGGTTTGGAAATTCTTCTTTTTTATTTTTTTTAATTATTAATTTAATTGCAGTAAGCGATGCTGTGCAAATATTGTTGATATTTAAACTCAACTGCCTGTTGCCGATTGGCTGGAATAGTGTTTTATGGCTCGTGCTCACACTCCTGTTTGTTTTCCATTTACAGAGCCAGGGCTGTGTATTAACAGCAAAAATTTTTTATACCTTTAAGACTTTTTAAAGACCTTTTTAAGACCAAAATGGATGACATTTATGTTAACGTAGCCTAAGGAAGATGAAAATATTAGAGGAATTCTAAAGGATTCTTTAATATTCTAATTAACATTGCCATGGTGGAGATGTTTTTCTGCAGATGGAAGGGCAGCTGGTTTGGTTCCAAGTTTCCCTGGAAGTAGATCTGGATGCAGTTAGCTACAGTAGCTAATTCAGGGCACTACTTTCTGCGTTTCACTACTCAAGCATGTTAGCTGTTGGGAAGCTAGCTACTAGGAGTGTAACGGTACGTGTATTCGTACTGGACCGTTTAGGTACAGGGCTTTCGGTACGGTGCGCGTGTGCACCGAATCCAATCTTTTGTGTGCGGATCATAGGTCAATTTTCGTGTTTCCACACAAACATATTAAGTGGCGGAAGTCTCCGCGTTCAGCGCAAATCCCGCCCTTAGGCTGATTCTAAAGTTTTCATTGGTCATGTCAATATGTCAATCACTGTACAGATTGCCTACACCAAACACTGATCTGTAAACCTACCCGCCGTCACTGTAACCTAAACCAATGAAATCGACTGCAGGGCGGGATTTCCGCTGAAGTGGTTTGGGGAAAAAAATTAAAATCACACACCGCGTACAACAACATACACGGCACGCTTTAGCCCACCCTCTCGCTAGCTAGCGTCATGGCCAATGCAGACAAGCCCATAGACAGTATGGACAAGCCGGAGCTTGAAGAGCCACCCATATCATTAAGGTCCCCTGTTTGGGAATGCTTCGGTTTCCCAGTGAAATACATCAACGGACAAAGACTAGTCGATAAGACGAAAGCAGTGTGCCGACGTTGCTCAAGAATGATCGGGTATGTTTCTGGCAACACTTCAAACTTGTTAACGCACTTGAAAAGGCATCACGCGAGTGTGAACATCACTACTACAAGGAAAAAAACAAACGTAATTCAAACGCAGCTCCCGTTGGCATTTAAACAGACCTTTGCTGGTAATTCCGATCGGGCCAACGCAATAACGAAAGCAATTGGTGTTTTTATAGCAGCTGATCTACGACCATACTCGGTTGTTGACAAGCTGGGATTGGTAATGCTGCACTGTAATCCATAGTTATTTATTTATATTTTTCATTATATTTTATTATGTGATATTGGTTTGAGACAGAGTATTTTATTTAGTGGAGAACTTTGCAGCAGTATTTTATTTCTTATTCTTTTTTTATTTTATATGTATATATATTATTATATTTTATTAAAAAGTGTTTTAAAAAGTGTAAACAAATTGTTAAAAAAAAAGTTTATAGTAACAAACAACCTGCAGTTTAATGTTTGCCTTTCTTTCCTTACTGTACCGAAAATGAACCGAACCGTGACTTTAAAACCGAGGTACGTACCGAACCGTGATTTTTGCGTACCGTTACACCCCTACTAGCTACAATAGCTATTTCATGGGGCTCCTGTCTTCGTGTCATTGTAATTATGTAAAACTGAAGTTTATGATTTATTACATTACATGTCATTTAGCGGACGCTTTTATCCAAAGCGACTTACAATTACTATATATGTCAGAGGTCGCACGCCTCTGGAGCAACTAGGGGTTAAGTGTCTTGCTCAGGGACACATTGGTTGATGTATCGCAGTGGGAATCAAACCCAGGTCTCCAACACCAAAGGTTATGTGTCACATCCACTGCGCCATCACCCAAAATGAAAAATATGAGAATTTCTTTTAACCCTCGTGTTGTCCTCGGGGCAAACTTTGACCCGTTTTCAAAGTTTTTTTGTATCAGAAATATGGGTTTCTTACAACCAAATTGCCCAAAAATAACATGGATGAACGTTGTATGGAACCCATGCAACGTTCTTCGCAGATAAATTAATAATTACTTCCACTGAATTTTGGGTGTTTTATTCAATTTCATGGCATTTGGAAAAAAAAAAAAAAAAATGTAAATGGTTTTAAAACAGTAACTTTGACTGATTCACTCAACATCCTCCGATCTTAACTATTAGTCAAAATCATTCATAATTTCAGCTTCTTTTTTTAAACTCAAAAATTAGGTATAATGTCATATAAATTATACCCCCCTCTCAAAAATGGAATGTAATCAACACTGAATTACTAGTGTAAACAAAAAGTGCCGCGGGTCCAGATCTGAGCGGTCAGACGGTGGAGTCCAGAGTCTGCTGAGGATCACACGAGTTCATCGTGAGGAAGAGGCGTTTGGAAAGCTCAGGGCCGACGCGGCGAGTCGTGGAGGTGACACCTTCCCCCCTGCGGATCAGAAGGTCAGACAGCAGCGAGATCCTCTCGCTGTCCGTCTTGCACAGACCGTAGGCCTGCAGAAAGATTAAGGCTACATTTACATTGCTATGTTTTGGTTTAAAACCACTAACTTTTGCTACGTTTCCACCTCTCATTCCCCCTGCTCTGGCGTTTCAGAGCCCCTAAACCAGAGACATTTGGACATTTTCTTTCTCAGTATTGCAACTAGGGCTGCACAATGTATCGTTTTTTTTTATCACTATCAACTTACGCAATAAACACATCGCGAAAGGCTGCGACGTATCGCGAAAACCACTCAAAGATTTTTTTGTTAGTTGAAAGAAAATATCAGCAGAAAACTGCACTTTAGAATGTAACTGTCATTCTTTTTTAGTGCTGCCTTTTATATTCAATTTAATGTTCAATTGATTTAATAAAAGTTAGTTGGAAATGATTTCCTTTCATTTTTTTTAACTCAAGCAGTTTGTTGTGTTTTAGCAGAATACTCGAAGCAGCAGAACACTGTGTACCTGGTGGAGACGCTGTGGCGAGGGATACGCTGCCAGGATGGCTGAGGCCATGTCTGGACTCACTCTGTTCAACTGTTGGATCTGTCTCTTCCACACCTGCAGCAGTCCCTTCCCCGCTCTGTCCACCCGCTGCCCCCCCGCCCACTCACTCTCCAGGTAGAAGGAGAAGCCCGTCTCCTCCCTCTCGCGCCTGAAACACACAGAGGAACACGGGAATTAGTTGTTTGATCCGAGGCTACATTTACATTACTTCGCCACGTTTCCCCCTCTCATTCCCACTTATCTGGCGTTTCCCCCTCTCATTCCCACTTCTCTGGCGTTTCCCCCTCTCGTTCCCCCTGCTCTGGTGTTTCCTCCTCTCATTCCCCCTGCTCTGGCGTTTCCGAGCCCCTAAACCGGAGACATTTGGAAACACTTCTGACCCGTTTTGGTTTGGAATCTGCGGGGATGTGTTGCAGTCTCAACGACCACAAACGGAGACCCGAGACTAAAGCTACTAACGTTATCATTGCAACTACCAGCAACAGGCGGAGTCTACATGATTTTGTTTTGGTTTTTTTTGACAAAAAACAACAGCATACAAAACTCTCGTAGGGGAAAGAAAATATACATCAGCAGTACTTCGTAAAAATCACAAGTCTAAAGCAAAAAGGCTCGAGAAAAAGAAATCAACATTTAGGAGCAGCACACAAGGGGAGATTAATCAAAAAAATAATTTCTTAGATATGTCACTAAACATTTTTCGTGCAGTTTTGCTAGATTTGATCTTTTTTTTATATGATATGCACCCATGAGAACTATCATATTAACTTAATGAGATATTGATGAGTCTATAGTATCCATAGAAAAGAGGATGTGTGATAAGTCAAAAGTTGGGATATCATCAATCTTAAGTGCAGCTAACCATGTAGCTCGGACCAGAAGCTGTGTTCCAGAGTCTCCTCGGCCACCTCACAAAAAACACATGGATCTACTTCACATTTCAACCTTTTTCTAAGAAAGTGAGTGAGCGGATGGATCTTATAAATGATCTTAAAGTGAGTCTCTTTGACTGAAGGGGAAATGGGCCATTTTTTAGATTTCAAAGCATCACTAATACATTTGTTATTACATTTACCGTCATATAGACTACATTCATTATGAAATACATTTGGTATTACATAATGAATGTACGCTGCCTCCTGTTTATGCCCAGTATACCAGAAATTTGATGAGATATGAGGTTTGGGCGTGTTAGTTTAAACAGAGATTAGTTCTTCTACTGGAGATAAAAACACTTGGTGCACTGTAAGGGTGTAAGAAAAAACCGATACACGAGTATCGCAATATTTTATTTTGCAATACTGTATCGATTTTCAAAAGCACTATTGATTTTTTTATTTTAATTTAAAAAAAATTTTACATGCAAAAACATTCATGTAAGACAGTGGTTAACATTTATGTTGTGTTTAAACCCCCTACCGCTAGATGGCTATGCTGAGACGCACCACTAGTGTCCTTGCCTAGCAGTGCCTAACAGTGGCTGACTTTTTGCTAGAAGCTAACGATGTAGCTATGGCTGAACTTTGGCCTACTTTAGCATATAAACATTAGCTCACTAAAAACCTGTGAACCACAATCCCAAACTGGCAGTTTGATTTTCTACTTCTTTGACTTTTACGAGCATCATGTCTTTTTTTAAATATTAGTTTTTCTAAAATTATACTAAATCCCAATATATCACCTTACGCACAGTATCGAAATATTTTGCAATATATTGAATCATGACCCATGTATCGTGATACGTATCGCATCACCAGATTCTTGCCAATTGTGTATTGGCAAGAATCTGGCAATACGATACTAGTGCACGGAGATCACTTTTGGCTCAAAACTCAAACGCTTAAAAACCAAAAGGTAGCGGTGGAGATGTAGTAGGGATAGACCTATTATCTGCCCTGGCCAATTATCGGGCCATTTTTATTTTTGGCAGTTTGCAGATGATCTGTATCTGCGTTTTATTTGCCTGATAACCGATAAAGTTAATGAATTAAAAAGTGCTCGGCTACAGCTCTGTCTGTCCCTCTGAGTCTGACTTGTCCCCCCCCTCCAACAACACTACCTGACTCTCTGTTACTGGGTATTATGTTGAAAGTTTCTCATGAATTAAATAATTGCTTAAAGCATTTAAACAAAGTTTTGTGTTGGCGTTTGTAACATATATTTGTTTTTAATACATATGTTAAAAGTCTGGATAATATATGTTGTTTGTATATGTTGTTTGTATACCTGGAGTGGTAACAAAAATAATTTCCCCCTGGGATTATTAAAGTATTTCTGATTCTGATTCCAAAATCTTAATTTGGAATTAAAGATTTTCATTTTCACTGAAAATGCATAACGGTTCCAAATATCTGTTATCGGTTTCATTATTTACCAATAATCGGTATCGGCCTTAAACAACCAGTATGGGTCGACCCCTATGATGTAGCCTGAGAGAAGAGAAGGAGCTAGGCGGCTTGTAAGGCTGAAGAACTGAGAGAGATCACTCACTTGAAAGGGGCTTCTGCGACTGCTTTGGTTGTCATGGTGATGTGGTCGGTGAAGTCCTTCCAGGTTGACAGGAAGCGGACGGACACGCCAGTGTGCAGCTGGAGATGCACCACTGCCTGATGGGAAATTGGGAGGACAGAACAATGTGAAGGAATGTGAAACAATAAACCCCTTAAAATATCCTCAATTCATTCTTTACCCCTGAAATAAAATACCAAGCCCTGCGATGGGAATCAGACGTTCGGTAAAGATGACATCTTTAGTGATTAATACGTTAACGGGATTCGGTTTATAGTGAAGTGAATAATTAAACACAGTCTGTTTGAGATGATGAAACATGCGTATGTACTTCCTCTGCTAACCCCCGTACCTCCTCTACTTCCACTCGGGACACCTCCGGTCGCAGCTCCGCTCCACCGCTCTTCCTTTTCCTCCTCACGTTTCCTCCCCCCCGCTGCTCAACCGCGACTGCCTTCCGAAACCGCTTCTGGCTCTGGGACTTCTGGGATCTGAGGACAAAAAGTGAACAACTTGAAACCGTTCCCTAAAACGGAAATAGTTACCTATATAGCGTGTTCGCCATTTTGTATTGGTGTTCCAATTCTCCGCGGTTATACGGTCAGAGGCGGTTTAGAACCGAGGCGCCCCAACTCAGGGTAGTTTCCTGTATCTGTGTATGGTGGGTTGGGTTTCTCCACGGCCACGCCTCTTTAGGAGACTAGCGGCAGGTCCTGAGTGGATTGATTCCAACGGAGAAGTGAACGTGAACGCAGATTATGAGTGATTCTTTCGCCCCGTAGTCACCAAAGTAAATACTGGATCCATTTTTCACAAGCCACACATCTCCAGAACATTCTGACGCTAAAATGGCATTTTTCAGACGGACACATCAGGAGAAAAACTTAATTTAAGACGTGAGAAGCTAATGAAACTAGCCTCCGTGATGCTAAATTTGTCTTTTAGCTGTGTGAATATCTAACGTTAGCAAAACAGAATATTAATAAATTATACAAATATAACTTTTCATCCAGCCACACGACGTTCACTTCACTTTCAAACGAGGCCACGCCCCTTTAGGAGACAGGAAGTGTGTACTAGGGCTGTCAAAATTGCTCAAAAATGACGTTCGAATATTCCCTCTAAAAAAACACATAATATTCGAACTATTCGAACATCTGGTTGCGCATGCGCATTTTGTCAATGCATACGTTAATAACAGGACAAATTAAAAAATAAAAAATAAATAAAAACGTCAATAACAGGACAAATTAATACAAAGAGACATAACTACTTGTATAGGTAGTCTATTTAAGTTTAAACATATTTGACAACGTATTACCTACACAAAAACAAGTAAATCAAATGATGGCCAAGACCGCAGACCTCATGCTCGCTCGCTCACTCGAGCACTTTCTCTCTCTCGCCCTCACGCTCTCTGCGCAATGTGCGGCTGTGCGCATAACGGTTTAAAATGAACAACAATAAACACATTTTGAGTGCTGATCAAGAGTTTTGTGCAAGCAATTAAAGGTCGCGACTATTGTCCCAAATATAGCAGGCTTCATTCAGTGATTGAAACAAATATTACTAACATTAATTGAAGTTTCACAGTAGCCGATATAGAACCGACATTGAATGCTCCGAGCGAGCTGTGCTGTGGTAAACATGGAGCTTTTCCTTGACATGAAACGGTAAATAATCAAACCAGTGGAAGCAGTGCATTTAACCTTTATTCATGCATATCTCTTGCATACAACTTTACCTCGCGGCTCAACTATTTTACCTCCTACCGACCAAAATCCAAAGTACTTCCAGACATGGCTTTTTAGATTTTGGGGGGTTAAAATCGCTTTCTCTGATGCGGTCGAGTTGGGCTCTGCACTTTCTGCCATCTTCCATGCAAGACAAGTCAACTTTCAGCAGTGACGCTGTGCCAGACAGTGGGACTCCTGTGACCTGTCCCTGAACCCTTTGGCGCGCTACCGCGCCCACTCGCAGAGCAGACAGCCAGACAGACAGCCTCTGCTACCGCAAGCGTTTCGAATATAAATTTTCACCTTCGAAATTCATTTTTTTAAAACTATTCGAATATATATTCGAATTTAGAATATTCGTTGACAGCCCTAGTGTGTACCGTTTCATACCACTGGCGCTGTGTGAAATGCGCTAGCTTTAGTATAACGTGGTCGTGTTTTCCCGGAGGAGAAGAAGAAGCAGAAGTCACCGCGAAAACTGAAAAGGAAAAATGGAGCGGGCTTTTCTAAACGGTGGAAATGTAACATGCAACATATATACACTAGGGCTGTCAAACGATTACATTTTCTTAATCGCGATTAATCGTTGAAATTCTATAGTTAATTGCGATTAATCGCATCTTTTATCACGATTAAAATTCTATTATTTGGCATTTCAGAACTATTTTTAAGTCCATATTAACAATGGAAAGCAATTCTTACCAGTGTATCTTGATTGGGAATCAAATGAATGCAAAGAAAATGACTTTATAAACTTGATTTTAAGATTTGTATTTGTTTATTATATATTTAATCTAGTCACACATTTGAATCTAGAGTCAATATTAGGGTTGGGTATCGTTTGGTTTGGATACCGGTGCTAAAGCGGTACTTTTAAAACGGTAACGGTGCCTTAACGGTGCCTGAACTGATACTTTTTAAGAAAGTTAAAAAAAAAGAAGGGTACTAAACAGTTGGCGACATTAAAGAATGGCTTGTTTATTGCTAAGGCCATATCGTCAAAATTAAATGTTTAATAATAATGTATTCACTATAATAATAACTTATTTCACTAGTAAATAGCTGTTGAATGACAAAAACAACCACCAGATGGGAAAAGGGCATTTAACAACAACTTTGAACGCACCACAAGGCTGTAAATTACCAGTTTCATTGAACGCACCGTCTGTGTTTTTCCGACAACAGCAGCTGCAGATTGTTACATCCCGGTGTCGGAATCCTCTACAGTGAAATACAGTCACACTTTACACCGTTCAGCGTTAGCTGTCAGCATTGTAACCGTGTTTAATCCAGCTACTAGCTAGCGGTAGGCTAACGTTAGCTGCTGTCGAGTATAGTGTTAACTAGCGTCACGTGCAGCGATGTTTCTGTTGCCTGTAACGTCTGTTTCAGAGCATCTGAGAGAAGTGCAGGCATATCAGTGGCACCAACAGGATGTGTTACGAGGAAGTACGACAAAATAGTAGCCTGTTAGGCATGACGCAAAGCCGAGTGACGTGAAAATAAATTAATAAATGGCGGCATGCGATTAATACGATTAAAAAAAATGAACGCATTATATGCTCAGCCCTTAACTGCATCGCGATTAACGCGTTAATGCTGACAGCCCTAATATACACCCTTATTATTATATTCCTGAGTGCTCGGTTTGTGTCAGGGACGTATTAGAAGTCATTTTGTTTGGGTTTGTTTACATGGTGATGGTGCGCGCCCGCCTCCGTCACACAAATAACGGAGCATCTCCTGACGCAACCATGTTTTCAGCGTCCGAAATCTGGTTTGGTCGTTCCCTATATAGTTCACTTTTTAATAAATACTATTCAGGGAATAGTGAATGAATGAGGGAACGGTTTCCAATAGGGCCGCACGATATGAGGGAAATATGCGATAACGTTGTTGAATATCGCGATAACGATATTACTTGTAAATAAACAGATATTGAAGTGTTCTGCTGCGTTCAGTGTTGTGCTAAATACAACAAACTGCTTGTTGGATTTTTAACTTTTATTGAACAAATAATCTTTCAACTAACACAAACAATCTCTGAGTTTCTTTCGCGGTGTGTTGTAGGGGTGGGAATCACCAGAGGCCTCACAATACGATATCGTCACGTTATTTATGTCACGATACGATATTATTGCGATTTTAAACATATTGTATGTATATTGCAATTTATTACCTTTTTTTCCAACTTCAAATTTTTCCCACTTGCAAATGATGTCCCCAAAAGGAAACATCTGTTTTATCTAAAAAGATACATGTCTCTGTTTGTTCATCTCACTTCAATTTTATTGCTGCAAAATGGGATTGTCAAACAGACAAACTGACCAACACATACAGTATATAATAACAGATCCATACTTGGCGTCTGTGTGTCCATACAGTATTGCCACGAGAAATATCGCGATACTATGCTGTATCGGTTCCCCTACCCCTAATGTGTGGCAGCCTTTCGTGAAGTGTTTACCGCGCCAGTTGATATCATAATGCCGATAAAAAAACAATATATTGTGCAACCCTAGTTTCCAACACAGCTATGTTTTTTTTCTCTCAGCACACCGTGGTCCGGGCGCAATTTATTTTTTTTTGCAGGGTGGTAGGGGCTAGAACCCGCCCTACTCTCCCTCTGAATGAGTACTCGTTGCCTGCTCTGGTTGGGTTGGTTAGGTTTAGGTAAGAGGAGTGGGATTGGTAATGGTTAGGGTAAGAATGTCAGGGCGAGCCAATCAGGAATGAGTTCCCTAATGCGTATTCATGAGTCTTGCCCTACCACCCTGTGAAAAAAACATTGTGGTCTGGGCAGCTCCCTTTGCCCCGTTTCCCCTCTTCTCACACACACACACACACACACACACACACACACACAGAGTGCCATTTCTTGTTATGTTTCAATATTGTATTGAGTGCTATACTTCACACTGTTGTGCACATTCACACCGTCTCCTCTGCCTTCTCCAGCCAATCAATCAGCCTTCTGCGCTCAGACACTGAGCAACTGAAAGGCAGCAGCGGAGTAGGCCTGTAACAATTATTACATAAATGTAAATAATTTATTTTACGTAAGCGCAGTTTCTTTGTTTGAACGCAATAAACTGCTATCATTAGCTAAGGTCTTAAGGTGTATGACTGTTGATGGTAATTGTTGATTATGTTAAGATATGCCAAATTGTAATTATATAAGCAATTATTGGTCGAACTGTTGAGCTACAGCTATGCTAGTTGTTGGCACTTGACACTTCCTATACATGCTCATAGCAACACAAATGAAAATGACTTTTATACATGAAAAGAGACAATTATATTGTTAATCGCAATTATTCCTGAGACAATTAATTGTACAGCAACATTTTGTAAATGTTACAGCTCTAAAACTGAGTCAATCGGCACCTTGCTCAAGGGTTCATCCATAGATCTAGAACAATAGATGTGACATGTAACTCTGACTTGCCATTCCAGGATGGAACCTTATGACGGCCATCTTACCTGGGTTAGGTTAAGTTAGTTATGTCACATCTATTGTTTTATACCTATGGGCTCATCAGTAGTAGTTTTTCAGACGTTCTCTGTTGCCCGGGCTGGGACAGGGACTCAAACCAGCGGTCTTTGGGCTAGTGCCACCTGCAACGTGGCTACATAAATGATTGCTGAGATGACTGGTCAACAGAAAAGCTATGTACAATTTGTGTTTTATTATATCTGCTTCCTGGCTCACCAATGTGACAATCTGCTGTTTTATATCAAACGGTTTTGGACTGACAAAATAAGCACTATAAAGATGTCACCTTAAACTCTGGGAAATTGTCCTTGGCTTCTCCAAAACATAAAAAAACAACCATGACACCAGATGCTATCAAATATTAAAGCCCCTATTATGCTTTTTTGGATTTTCCCATCTTTTAGTGTGTTATATTATATACTATAGTTTTTTTGTGTAAGTAATAGATGCATCAAGTTTAAAAAAACACATTTCACTCTAAGTGGAGCTTTCTCTCCCACAGACAGCACTTTTTCTCAACTGCCTGAAACGCCTCGCCCACATTCCTGTTTGAAATTTCTCAATTAGTGATGTCACTGATTGAGAAGGCCAGCCCAGGTTTACATATGTGCTGCCCATAGGTGCTGACTGAGCAAGCACAGCCCGCCCAGTAGGTAGTTAACTGGCCCAGTTTGGATTTTTTTTTTACCTTTTCAGGAAGGCGGGCCAAGAGCTCAGACAGAATGGCTGGATCTCACTTTCCTTATTTGATAGCTCCTCGACTCCTCGGTCCTCGGCTGAACCGGAAGTTCTTCTGTCCCTCCTGTGTGTGTGTGTGTGTGTGTGTGTGTGTGTGTGTGTGTGTGTGTGTGTGTGTGTGAACTGTACCGGAACACGGAAAAAAGGACTTCCAGTCGAACCACGAACGCCGTGCAACCAGTAACCAGTAACATAGCTCACGCAGGGCGTTCGACTGGTCGTGACTGTTTTCCCAAGATGGTACTGTCTTTATAATCTATCTTTTTAATAAACTGTCTGTACACTTACAAAGTTCTCAATGCTTCGGTTTACATGTAGGGACCCTCATTATGCTACCGTGGAAGTATGGTGCTATTTTGAGCCTTGTTAGTGGTGTAGAAATAGAGATTTACCATCTGCCCCGAAGGCTAGCGTTAGAAGCCAATCACCGCTTTGCGCTAGGTTCATTTTGCACCGGAATTGTCCTTTAAACTGTGTTGATGACCACATTACAATATTTTATAGACTAAACAATGAACTGAAACCCTCGCTCTCCTTCCTTACCTGAAGTATTTCTCTAGGTCGATTACCGCCAGGCTGAGGATGTTACCGGGGCGACGCCTCTGCTGCTCCTGCACCCAGGATGTCAGAGTTGGACCGCAGCAGGACCTGCCATGCCTCTCTTCCTGCATCACACATATACACAAACACCGCCCACTTAGACGTTAATCATATTTTCAAATCTCCAGTCAGCGTTCAGCACTGACTTAATGTGTAGGGCCCTGTGTCTTATAGCCTTTTTTTAAATCTCAATTTCGCGATTCTGTCCATAATTCTGTTATCACAGAAACTATTGGGCTCTACATTAATGCTGCCATCAGGCTGGGACTGGCCCCAGCCGGGCCCTCGTTGAAAATGAAGACACTTGCCACCGGGCTAAACAACTTTTCATAATAATTTAATAATAATTTATACTTTATTAATCCTGCAGGGGAAATTACAATGTTTTCACTCTGTTGTTATTATTATACAAATTACACGCAGGCCTGAATTACACACACATGCTCAGTACCTATACATGCACTAATGGAGAGATGTCAGATTGAGGGGGCTGCCCCGAGCAGTTGGGGGTTCAGTGCCTTGCTCAAGAGCACCTTGGCAGTGCCCAGGAGGTGAACTGGCACCTCTCCAGCTACCAGTCCACCACCATACTTAGGTCCGTATGGGGACTTGAACCAGCAACCGTCCGGTTCCCAACCCAACTCCCTACTGAGCTACTGCCACCCAACACTGAGCTGACAATGAAAAAAATAAAGAATAACATCAGCCTGGTCCTTTAATAGTTTTGATATTTCTATATTGCACAAATCTAAAGTGTATCTCAATTATTATTGCTTTCTCTCAACATTTATTTGTCCCTTCTCTGTACTGTAACAAGCCCGTCCCCCAGTCCCGCCTGTGGTAGTTGTTACCATGTGGCTATAAATCACTGCCCACTAAGACACACTATTTCAAAAACAGATTTATTCCGACTGCAACATGGGCTTTAAACTGGGTCAGCAACATCTTACACTGCCCTCTGAGCCAACTGCACTCTACCATATTATGGCCATGTGTTTATAGCTATTATTATTGTGTGTTGACAGAACCATGCCATTTCATACTTTACCTTCTGCTATATGGTCATTAAAGTGAATGGAACTCTATTTATTCGTACACTCATATTTGTTGGAGTCCATATTTTGTAATTAATGTACTTTTATTTATTACTCTAATAAAATATATTCTGATGTCATTTTCTGTTGTGGTGCATTTACTATTCCTCCATCTGTTCTGCTCTTAGCTCAGCTTTATTCTCATGGCTCTAGCCTGTTGTTGCTGTGTGTTATTAGAATGACCACATTTTCCCATTGTAGGGTCATTAAACTTCCATCTGGTCTCACTGTAAAGCAGTGGGGTCAGTAGGTAAAGTGTGACAAGCAGCAGCAGCCAACCTGAATGAGGCCGTGGATCAGAGTGATGAAGTCATCAACTGTCATCTGCAGCACAACCTGGGCCTCTGGGACACACACTGCATCCTCTGGCTGAGGAAACACGGGGAACAGACGTCACTCCCACTCAATACTGCTTTATTATGGTGTCGTGGTACTGCACAATATACACAACAATACTAAATGAGTACTCGTAAAACTGCTTCTCATTTTCAACTATGGTCTTATTTGTTTAAGGCAATGAAAGCAATGCTTTCCATGCTTCTTCTTGAATAGTGTCAAATTGTGTGTGTGTGTGTGTGTGTGTGTGTGTGTGTGTTTTCACCTGTGCACAGGGAGCCCTCCTCATCCAGCTGACACTGCGTGGGAGGGGCTGTTTCTCTATGGCGCAGCTACAACCCAGAGCCTGCACCGACGCCAGCAGAGTCCCGCCTCCTTCTAGCTGTAAGAGGGCTGCAAACACAAAACACAAAACTGGCAGTGTCATGACAGAGCGTAAATAATGCCTTCAAAGCATAAGACAGAAAGTGCATGGGCTTTATTTGCTTGTGTAAAAATAATCTTCAATAAACCTACACACGCACCCACAGGGCACGACTGACATCAGAGTGATTCGTCATTAGGGCTGGGTATCGTTCAAAAAATATTTGATACCGATGCCGCGACTGCCTTCAATACAGGTTCCTGATCGATACTTCTTTCGATACCAATTTTATAAAACAAAAAGAAATTACAACATTACGGCACAAATCTTTTTATATATGTTCCAGCTCCTACTACGTGAGCCGTCGAGTAGAGTTTTTCCTGCGTGTCTCTACGACATGTAACGTTAGACAGCCAATCACAGACATTATTGCATCTTGGTAGAAGCGTGCTGCATGCCGATTGGCTCACTGACGCTGATGAGATTTCCCCCTTAGGGATTGAAATTGGGTATTGAATGACGAGGCATTTTTCAATACTTGCTGTTAAGGAAAAACTCAGGAGCAGCACAACTCATTTACCATGCTTGAAGAACGTTTGGGAGACTTTGATGACTTACACAGGATCATTTAACGAACACTCAGTTGGGGAGCAGGCAGTACAGTTTAACCACCATGTGTAGTGCCGTCCCAACTCTCTGAAGTTCCTGTCCTCCTGAAGGAGTATTTAAACTCAGGCTGGAGGCATTATGTTTAGCGGAACCATTAAGGTAAACAAAAATATTGCTGGTGCCTAAAACCCAGATTAGAGCCCGACCGATATATCGGCGGGCCGATATTATCGGCCAATATTAGGCATTTTCCAAACTATCGGTAACGGCATTTATAGTGGCCGACAAATGAATATTAAAAAAATAAAATAAACACGGACAAAACACCCTTCAACCATGTTACGAGTGTTGGCGTTGAATAGTTTGTCCACCTGAGGGCGCTCTACAACGTCGCTGTTGGCAACATTCTTTGATTTTTTTGTTGTTATTGTGTTTTTGTTCTAAAGGACTTTAAGTTTCATATCTTAAGTTTGTATTTTTATACATTTTATTTATCAGAACTTTAATATATTTTGATGTTCCCTTGTTCTGTTGTGACAATAAAACAAACAAGCAATTTACAATTTTTAAACTGCATTATCATATTATTTTAGTGAGGAGTCATAAATAACTACAAATAACTAATGTTAGGGAAATCTGTTTATGTTTTGTTACGCGTTTCTGGATTTTTTAAAAATATATATATATATATATATCGGCCGATATAATCGGAATATTGGATTCTTAAATCACCAAATATTTGTATCGATATCGGCCTTAAAAATCTCTCTCAGCTGTCTACACTCCTTGTATCTGTAGAGAGACAAATAATTATGAATGAAAAGACTGGCCAAATATTCTCCCCTGACCTGTGACTGAATGACCTGATGTTGTCTAAGCTTTCCCTTTGTCTCATCATACCACAACATGGTGTTTCTGGAAATTCCACCGCACTCGGTACTTTAGAGGCAATGCGGTCGGTGCCTAAAAAGTATTGAATTCGGTACCCAGCCCTATTTGTTATGCACTTATGTGCAGTGCCCAGTATCGCTGAATGTTTTCACTGTACCTGGGTCTACAGTCACCACCATGTGCTTGATACACTCCTCCGGCCTCAAGGCCTTGGCAGCCTCTGCCAGAGCTCTTCTCTCCGCTCTCTGTCTCTCTTGTTCCTGCTTCAGCACCTCCTTGCCGCTCTGCTGTCCCGTCCTGGCCTGCCTCCGCCCCAGAGCCTCCTCCCTGGAGCCCTGGGTCTCCTCCGCCGTGCACTTGCCACGTTTCCTCTTGGCAGGAGAAGTGTGGGTGTGAGGCAGCCGTCGCCGAGGGAAGGCTGCCATCTCATCTGGGCAATCGGAGATCCCCTGGTGGAAGCTAAGGGGCCGCTCCAACTCTGAAAAGCCATTTTGGCAAGAGAGCTGCGCGCTGGCCAGATTGGATGGCGAAGAGTGCTCAGCATCTTTCCCATTCGTGACAGTGGAGGAGGCACTAATCACATTGTCTTGTCTCTGTTTGAGTCTCTGTGCCAAAGGGACATAAGGTGCATCGTCATCAGAATCGCTGCTTATCATCATTACATCAGGCGCTCCTGTACGTGCGTCCACATTGCCCTTCGCTGAGGAAAAGATGGCCAAGTCTGGTTTCTCTGCGTGGCTCTGGGAGGCTTGGCTGAGGCGTCGACCTGGCTGCAGGAAGTCAAACACAGGCAACTCCTCATCTAGGTCGCTGGTGGAGTCACTGTAGCTGCACATGTTCTTTCATATGAGATATTAAACAGTTATTTATTTTATGTATGTAATATTATTTATTATATTTCTGTTATGGCACCCCACCAAACTTCATTCACCAACCTTCTAAATTTGGGTTTCTTAGTGTTTTAGCAAGTGATAGGTCATCTGTCAGATCATAACCTAAAGTACACAGGAAGTATAGGTATTCTACTAAATTCGGCGTACAGATAACCACCAAGCAGATCTTATTTCAGTAAAAAAGGAATTGGTGCAGACTGCTTGTTCCCGTCCACCACTGTGTGTTTTGGTGTCAGAGAACAGGGAGGACCAATTACAGAAGTCGCCTAATGTAACGTTACTGATTACTGCTTAGTGAATTGGATATAACGTTATTATTTCTAGCTTTGCCGACATGAGCAGAACATGCCGATAAGAAATACATTGCTTTTTAAATTGAGTTTTGCACAGCAATAATGTTCTCATAAAAAGAATAAGGCGCTAAACCCAATTTACCTGACTGACGTTACAGACATCCAAAACATGAACTAACACTGAGCAGCTAGCTTTAAAACCATAGACTGTAAGGTTAAAACCATGGCTGTATTATAATAAAATAGAAAGAGACTTTGGTTGGAAGTTGCTTTAACGTTACTTACTACGCTTTGCATAACGTGACTCACTTTCTACCAAACGCTGCATACAGACGTGGGTTAATTAAGAACTACGATACTAATATAAGGTACTTACAGTCACTAACGTTAGCTGTAGCACGTGTGTCTTCTTTTTACATTAAATCTTCTTCTTTATGGCGGCTTGCTTGCAACCGTTCGCATGAGAACTCATTTAATTTCCCCGGTTAGTAGTAGCAGGGTAATGTTGCATTCAAGTTCATAGGACGACCCTAAACTTCCGTTTTCCAAAGCCAAACCAAAGGGCCAAACCTTAAACATTTAACCACGTCAATGTATTTAACATATCGCCTACGCATGTCGCGAGTGACATATTTGAGTTTGCATCATAAAAATCTAAAAGTAATGTAAGTCATTAACCCAAAATTAGGTTTTTGTACTGAAACATTTCATTTTGTAAGTAATAATCTCACAGTAGTTTTTAGGTGAATATATATAAACATAATCCTCCAAATACCCAAGCATTTAAAATATTGGTTGTAGTATTGCCTTAATTAAGCAGACGTTATCGTTACTTTTGATGGCATTTAGCCACAACTTGGATACTTATAAAAGGTAAAAAGTATTTTGAAAATACTATTTTCAGTGAGCTGGTACGATCTAGCGTCATTCTTGGGGACTTGAAGGCAGCGAACGCATCCGGATGTGACGCAAATACGCAAATGATGTAAATGACATCATTCAAGATGGCAGCGCTGGCGTCCTTGATGCTCAAGTCTAGAGCAGGTAACAAATATCTAAATGAGTATTTCATACATTTTCCTCAAATGTAGAAAAAAAGGAGAGAAATGTGTTTATTTATTCTCAGCTGCTCCGCGCTTTCTGTAAACATTTTATAAGGTTTTAAATGTTACATGCTAAGTTAGCTAACTAGCCGAGTTAACGTTAGCGTTTCAATGTGTGAGTTAACATTAGCACTGAATGGCATGTCAAGATCCTTGATGCCTGTGTAAATAACAAACGTTAATTAGAGAATGCCTTTTCTGAAGAAATTGCGGTGTGACTGCTGTCTATTGAAAGGCTGACGCTACACTGGGTTGCTGGCTTGAATGTGTAAGAAGAAGGTGAATTAGTGAGAATAGTTGAAAAAGTGGGAATGGGTTTAATTAGTATGAATGTCATTGAAAAGTTGAATAACACACATCATGTTTGAAACGACTTTAGGCGTTCATAGAGAATTATTGGCGTATGTAAATGTAGATGTATTTATGGATATGGACAGTGGTGTAGTCTAATGTATTGTAGTGGGTATACTGTATATGTACATATACATATATGTGTGTGTGTGTGTGTGTGTGTGTATATATATATATATATATATATACATATACACACACACACACACACACACACACACACACAGTGGTGCTCATAAGTTTATGAACCCATGCTAAAGTTGACTAAAAAGAGCAATAAAAAAAATGTATCTTTTGGAAATTGATCTTAATGCCTTAATTAAAAAAATAGGAAAAATCCAACCTTTACAGACACCAGTTTTCTATTCTAAATATGGCCCCTGTATTTTAAGGAAGAACATTTATTTATTGACGATACATTATTCATTCACAAAGAAAATTGGTGTCTGTAAAGGTTGGATTTTTCCTATTTTTTTTAATTAAGGCATTAAGATGAATTTCCAAAAGATGATTTTTTTTTTTTCCTCTTTTTAGTCAACTTTAGCATGGGTTCATAAACATATGATCACCACTGTATGTATATATGTGTGTGTGTGTGTATATATATATATATATATATATATATATACACACAGTGCTGCTCATAAGTATGGTACCCATGGTCAAGTTGACTAAAAAGAGGAATAAAAAAAATCATCTTTTGGAAATTGATCTTAATGCCTTAATTTAAAAAATGAGGAAAAATCCAATCTTTTAAGGACACCAATTTTTTTTTGTGAATGAATAATGTATTGTAAATAAATAAATGTTCTTCCTTAAAATACAGGGGCCATAATTAGACATACCCCTATGTTAAATTCCCATAGAGGAAGGCAGATTTTTATTTTTAAAGGCCAGTTATTTCATAGATCCAGGATACTATGCATCCTGATAAAGTTCCCTTGGCCTTTGGAATTAAAATAGCCCCACATCATCACATACCCTTCACCATACCTAGAGATTGGCATGGTTTTATTTCAGTTAGCCTAATAGCTGGTTTGATTTGCATTGATATGGCTCTTATCTCAATTAGCTATTAAGCTAACTGAAATAAAACCATGCCAATCTCTAGGTATGGTGAAGGGTATGTGATGATGTGGGGCTATTTTAATTCCAAAGGCCAAGGGAACTTTATCAGGATGCATAGTATCCTGGATCTATGAAATAACTGGCCTTTAAAAATAAAAATCTGCCTTCCTCTATGGGAATTTAACATAGGGGTATGTATAATTATGGCCCCTGTATTTTAAGGAAGAACATTTATTTATTTACAATACATTATTCATTCACAAAAAAAAATTGGTGTCCTTAAAAGATTGGATTTTTCCTCATTTTTTTAATTAAGGCATTAAGATCAATTTCCAAAAGATGATTTTTTTAATTCCTTTTTTTAGTCATCTTTAGCATGGGTATGAATACTTATGAGCAGCACTGTGTGTGTGTATATATATATATATATATATATATATATATATTTTGGCCTTGGGGGGGGCATATCATAGTGGGGGGTCTGGGTGTCCTCCCCCAGGGAAGTTTTGAGCATCAACGACTTCATTTCCTCTATTCGGATAAACTTTAATGCACCATTTTACGGTGGAAATAGCTTTATTTAGCCTATATGAAGAAGAAAAACACAGATGACAATTCCAAATATATCAAACTTATAATGGAAAGTATTTCGTAGCGTGTCATTGGGCATTTATAAGTGGGTGTTTGGAAATCCTGGAGCTTTCTTAGTGGGTATACTGCGTATACCTGCGTATCACGTAGACTACACCACTGGATATGGAAACTGGGGTGTTTGTGATGTCACATGGACTTCTTTGTGCTGCTGGTTGCAGGTGTGTTGGTGCCTGGCCAGACCTCTCTGATAGACTCTGTGAGGTTTGCGTCTAAGAAGGCTGGCGGCAGCAGTAAGAACGTCGGTGGAAAGAGCCCTGGGCGGAGATATGGCTTCAAGAAACAGGATGGTAATAACCCATTATTCTAAAACCATTTCCCATAAGTGCTGTAGCTGTTCTTCCACACTGTTCTTGCACACACTCTACCGTAGCACTAGGGGTGTGCAAAAAAATTGTTTTATATTAAAGCTATTCACGCGATTCAAGCTCTACCGATTCAAAATCGATTCATAGAATTCCAAAAATCGATTCATATTTAAAAAAGAAATCTATATATATATATATATATATATATTTTTTTTTTTTTTTATTGTATGTCTACTGCAATCACAGGATGGATGGATAGATAGATAGATAGATAGATCATTTATTGATCCCCAAGGTGAAATTCAAGGTCCCAGTAGCTTACAGACATCACACACAACATACACATACATCATAACAGGATATATATATATATGGGAAAAGTAACTAGGTTTACATACTGTGAATCGTTTTTTTAATGGAGAATCGTTTTTGAATCGAAAATCGTTATCGAGCCTACAAATCGGAATCGAATCGTGACAATTTCTGAATCGTACACCCCTACATAAGCACCTTATCATGGTCATTGCATCACATGATCAGTCCATGCCAGACCTTTGTAATCACTTCACAAATTGTTATAACTCTTTAAATTTCTGTGAGTGATTTTGATGTATATGAGATATATGTGTGTATGTGTGTTTGTTGTGTTATGGTTGTGTAAGCTACTGGATGCCTAAAATTTCCCTCAGATAGAATAAAGTATCTATCTATCTATCTATCTGTCTATCTGTCTCTCTATCTTATCTATCTAAGCCTCAGATAAATGTAATCTTAGTCAAAAACTACAGTAGTTGTTGATATCTCAGTATCTCGATTGGGGGTGCAACATTTGTCAAAAGCAAAATATGTTACATTACATGTCATTAAGCTGACGCTTTTATCCAAAGCGACTTACAATTGCTATATATGTCAGAGGCCACACATCTCTGGAGCAACTAGGGCAACTAAGTGTCTTGCTCAGGGACACATTGGTTGATGTATCGCAGTGGGAATCGAACCTGGATCTCCCACACCAAAGGCATGTGTCCTATCCACTGCGCCATCACCACCATTCAGAATGAAGTACTGTGGTGCTGCAGAGGCAAATCCTATCCTACAGACTAAAGAAAACAAACTTTTTTTCGGTACAGATTCTCGCAGAAATCACGCTATAGTCATTTGAATTTTGATATTTTTCAATGAGAATAATGATACAAAAACGATCATTCCCTCCAATATCCTGAATCATATCGCAATGGCAATATCAGTCAAAAATAATCCCAATTAGACATTTTCCTGCGTATCGGGCTGTATTGTATAATTCAGAGAGTTGTGTTTGTGATTTAGCCTGTCCTCATAGATGTAAATGGGGTGGACAAAAAAAATTAAAACACCCCTACCTGATAACGTATGACAGTTAAGGTGATCTACTATTTCTTTTCATTTGGTCACAAGGAAACTTTGTCCATGCGGGGAACATCCTGGCAACACAGAGGCTGATGAGGTATCAGCCAGGAGCACATGTAAGTTTCACTCTCTGTATCAAAGACTGTTGATGATGAGGATGAGGATGAATCATTTTTATTTCAGTTGACATACATGAAACAAACAATTATTCCCTACAATTTGCCGCCGTAGCTAACCGAAAAAGGAACAGGCTGAAGCCGAGGCTTATTTTTGCCTATCCTATCCCATAATCCCCATAGAATCACCCAGAAATCCAACACAACTAAATGGCCCTCATTTATCAACCTAACGTAGAAACCAGCGCAGATATGAGCGCAGAAATCCTGTTACGACAGGCTTCACGCGTGATTCATGAAACGTTTGTATCACACCAATCACAGCGTAAGAATGGTCGTACATTGATAAATGCAGCGGCTGGAAACGATCGTAATTTAAATATCACGCCTCTATATGTTCTCGGTTTTGAGGCCTCGCCCCTTCAGTTTACGTCATGGAGATACGTAATCCGGCTGAGAAGCAGCACTTTTCAGAGGTGGAGATTGAAACCCTGATATCTCAGGATCGCTATTTGGCAGCCTGAAAACTGTTATTAAAGGCTGTAGAAAGACTGGGGAATGGAAAGAGATCACTGATGCAGTCAACAGTGTTGCCGTGGTAAATCAGACTCCAGCTGAAGTTTATTTAATGTATACATCCTTGACATATGTATGCTATAGTCCTAATACTAATATTCAGGCTTATATTGCAATCTCTTAGGCCTACATGGTTTACCTATATTTAAATAAACACACAGTAGCAGAGTTTATGCAGTGTCTTATTATTATTATTTTACTCTGTGAGGGAGTTCAGACCAGACGTAAGATTTTATCGCAGCCTACGCTCACGTTCAAATTGATAAATGCCTTGCTTTGCGTAGGAATCGGCGTACGCCTGTCAAACGCCTGTTTTAGGTCGTACGCACGTTTCATAAATGAGGGCCAATGAAACTAAATAATCCTAGTCATTTTACATTTTAATCAAATTACTTCATAACCCTTAATTTTAGATTTTCGTTGTTTTTTTTTTAACTCAACAGAGACATACACTTTTTCAACTCATCATTTAGTTCAGTGACTGTTGATGATTGAGTGAAAATGTACACATTCTCACCTTGTCTCGTCTTCCCTGTCCCGCAGGTGGGGATGGGAACCAACAAGACGCTCTTTGCTCTGGAGGACGGCTACGTCAGGTTCACCAAGGAGGTCTACGTCCCGCACCCACGCAGCCCCGAGGCCACCCAGGTCATCACCAAGCTGCCAAAGGGAGTGGTGCTCTACAAGACCTTCATCAGCGTCCTGCCAGTCAAACAGGAGGGCAAGTTTAAACTGGTGGACATGGTCTAAGACCGCCTGGACTGGACTGGGACCTTATTGTTTCCCAGGTATTCTTGTGTTTGGCCGGAATCAAGGAGGATTTGCGTTGACTGACACTTTGACTGATTTCGGGAGATCTAAATGAACAGCAACCAGAGAGCAAAGCTGAGTCGGTGGAAACCTGCAGACTCTGGGCCTCTTCCTTGGCTTCCTGTCTCCATCATTATGTGACAAACTATTGCACCTATAAAAACAGAAGTTCAGTTTTTATGTACACATGACATAACAATAAAATGTTTCCACTAAAGTTTTGACAGATTTTGTGTTAACGGGGTCAGTTAAGGGGCTAACCTCGCATTGCCAGCTCTATCTCTGAGGGCTGGCTACACCGCAGATGCATTCTGGGATAGGAGAAAAAAATCCGCTCTGGGTTGTTTGCATTTCTTTAAACCAATCACAATCGTCTTGGGCGGCGCCAAGCTCCGGACGCAGCGACGGTGGCTCTGCTAAATAGTCTCGGGAAGGAACTTGTTTTGGTGGAACATTTGCATTCCGTAAAATAAATATTAAATGAAGTTAACTGTTGACACAATCCAGTAACGTGAGCTCGTTAAATTAGCTTTATTCATGGTTAAACATCATTGGCTCTTACCAGTGTATCTCCGTGTGTACTTCGTCCACAGTAATCCCACCAATCGGTCCCAAAACATCCCAGTTAGAGGGGAAATGCCCTAAACATATTCTTTATAGATCTTTACAATCATACACCTGAAAGAAGTCTGTTGTTTCCCGAAGAGAAGGGAGTTTGAGAATGACAACACACAGAGAGAAGGAGGTAAGGGGATGTACTTCCATCGATTCAGACTAGCAAGGGGCCTACAAAATAGCAGCAGTCAACAATATGCTTATTCTTTTATTCAATACAGTCCATGGTACATGCCATTACATGTCATTTAGCTGACACTTTTATCCAAAGCGACTTCCAATTAAGTGCTTTCAACCTTGAAGGTGCAAACTCCAGACAGCAAGAAGTAAGTGCAAATACATTAGCTTTAAATAAGCAAAACTACAAAAAGCCACATGAAAGTGCAACTGTAAGTTTTTTTGTTTTGTTTTTAATTATCCGAGGTGCAGTCGGAAGAGATGTGTTTTTAGGCTGCGGCGAAAGATTTGTAGGCTTTCGTATGGTATTGGTGCCAGTGTTGTGCCTGAACGCGTTCATTGAACGATAGTTCATGAACTCGTTCATATTGTGGGCGAACGTGAAATGAACGTACTGTATTACCGCCTGATGAAAGTTACTGTGAACTTGTTCATTCTGGTGTCTGTGAACGGCACGCTCTCTCAGTTTAACTTCGTTCAATAGGGCGCCAGATTTCTATAGAGCCTTCCAGGCGAAAACCCGGCTAAAACACACCGTAAACAGGCCTTAATATGTAGCGGAAAAAACACCCAATCTGGCAACACCAGCCACCAGTGTCGCACCGCCACATGCATCATCAAAACAAAAAGCAGCATGGAGGCGACAAAGTCGTATGATCATTTAAACAAGTTTTATGACAAGGTCGGTGAGGATGGGAAAAATCTTACATTTCTGTGCAAACTTTGCCCGCCGTCAATAATTTTGAAAAATAATAGCTCGCAGCAACATATGGAAAAAAAGAACTATGAACTAGTTCATTTTTGGAACTGTGAACTGAACTTTGAGCTAGTTCATGTAGAAAGTGAACTTTCCCAACACTGATTGGTGCATAACCACAGGCTGAAGTCATTGATCACAGTTATTCACTGGGAACTTATCACTTTGATTAACTGCGGCGCCATTAATGTAATACTGAATATAATACTGTATTTACTGTATTCAAGTTTTATATGTTTAAATCTACTATTTAATGACTTGGGTTTTGTGTCAAGGGTATTATCATGGCTTATATTAGTACGTTAGTATGTTGGTAGTCTCGCTTTGCCAGACTTTCCACCACAGCGCTGCGGAGGAAGGTCTGGCTAGTCCACTCAACATTCCTGGATGGGAGAAAAATGTGCTCTGTTTTATTGTCATTTCTTTAAACCAATCACAATCGTCTTGAGCGGCGCTAACAGTGCCTCTGCAAAATAGCCTCGGGAAGGAACTTGTTTTGGTGGAACGTGTACGTTCAAAAGTTGTTTTAGTCGTGCAACAGAAAACTCAGATTGGACAGATAGTCTAGCTAGCTGTCTGGATTTACCCTGCAGAGATCTGAGGAGCAGTTAACCATAGTCCTCACAAATCCACCGGAGTTTAGAACGCCAACACAAAGGAAGCCCAAGGCAACGGATATCCAGCCTAAATGAATGAAATCCGGCGGATTTTCCGGCAGCAACGGAGCAATCCCGGAAGTGTAACGTCAAGGATATAGACTACTGTAGTATGTTGGTAAGTGCTTTAAGGGCCAGCTGTAATGGTTGGAAAGGTGCAATACCAAAACAGACCACAAGATGTCCTACAATCACTTCTGCAGAATCAGAATCAGCTTTATTGGCCAGGTTTGCGTAAACAAACAAGGAATTTGACTCTGATTAATCTAGTTTATGTGCTCCTCAGTTTGATTTACTATATCAGGGTCTGCATTACACATTGACAAAGCAGGTCTTTTTTCTTCATATATTGAAGTTACAGAATATAACTAATAATTAATTAATAAAAAAATAATTAACCATAAGCAGAGTTTTCCCTGCCATTATAAGATCAGGTGCAGCACCTAAACCAAATGAATGTAACTAAAAGACTTTTCTCAGATCTAATGATTGTAGTTGGACTTCTTTAGATAGTTTTGTCTTTGAGCTTTTTGAGTGCAGTTTCTTAATTATCTGCTCTAGCTTTTCCAATGTTTTAGCCACAGATGTGGTGATAATAACGCTACAAAACGATGTGGAAAAAGAGACGCAAAACTACCACGAGATACACACCGACTACAAAGAGACGCCACATGACCACAGAGACCCCAAACAACCCCAAAGAAAACAAAAATGACCAAAAAGAGCCACAACAGACCACAAAGAGACACAAAATGTATGGGGAAATTGCATTTTTACATTGAAAAACATAACATTTTCTTGAGGAAGAAAAACTAAACCCCCCCGCCAAGCACTCGCACCTAAGTCTTCCACAAAGATAGGGAAGACACTGAAATCTTAAGAATGATACCTCCTAAGATGCATGATTATTCAGTCACTTGGGTGAAAGGCAGTGGTCTTTATATCATATGAACAATCTGTGTATATAAAATGTGTTTTGAATGATACGAGCTTATCAGCGACATATTTTATCAGCATTTCTTTGAAAGAGCCTTTAACGGGAATTAGGAGATAAACGGGAAGAGTTGTATTTCAGAGGCTTGTGGTATGCAGGGGGAGTTGGAGCGCTGTCATGAAGCAGAACAAATTATGGATTCGTGGAGTTTGCAGACATGGCATTCTATTTCTTACATGGTGGAGGCTAAATCACTGTCTGAGTAATATACCAAGGATAAACTGAGAAATATTTCCTTAAACCACAAGTGTAAGCAGTTAGATTCTTTAAAATCTGCTACACTGTTTTTCCTCTTTAAAGGTCCTATGACATGCTGCTTTTTGGATGCTTTTATGTAGGCCTTAGTGGTCCCCTAATACTGTATCTGAAGTCTCTTTTATATAGACCTTAGTGGTCCCCTAATACTGTATCTGAAGTCTCTTTTATATAGACCTTAGTGGTCCCCTAATACTGTATCTGAAGTCTCTTTTATATAGACCTTAGTGGTCCCCTAATACTGTATCTGAAGTCTCTTTCCCGAAATTCTGCCTTGGTGCAGAATTACAGCCACTAGAGCCAGTCCCAACTGCTATGCTTCACTCGTTTGAAAGCCATGATGTCTCTCTCTCTTTCTCATGGGTGGGTCAAATTCTCTGGGCGGGCAAAGTAGAGAAAGAGGAGGTAACCTTTCTCCTTATGACATCATAAGGAGGAGATTCCAGATCGGCCCATCTGAGCTTTCATTTTCTCAAAGGCAGAGCAGGATACCCAGGGCTCGGTTTACACCTATCACCATTTCTAGCCACTGGGGGACCATAGGCAGGCTGGGGGAACTCATATTAATGTTAAAAAAAACTCATAAAGTGAAATTTTCATGCCATGGGACCTGAAGTTACTGAATAGCCACCACGTTATTGGTTCTCAGTCCAGGTCAGTATCAGTGGATGCACAAACAACAAAGTGCAGTCTAGTTGTCCCAGATGCTTCCTGGTTGGGGTTGGTTTGTGTTTTCTGTGGTTAATGTTTGATCCGTTTAAAGAGAAACTGTGCTGTCGTACTTTACCTCTCAAACTCAAAGTACCAGTAATTGGTGATGAGCGCAATCCAAACACAGTTACTGTTTAAATGATGCTTGGCAAGCCAAAAAGACCTCGATGAGAGTGAAACTTTTCGAGGTTGTTGTTTTTTTTTAGTCAATCTTTTTACTTTTGCTGTTTGGAAATGTGTGTAGAAACTCAGTGTGAAAGACAATGTTTGCTTTTAAAGTATGCATTTCAACCAGTGGTGGAATGTAACTAAGTACATTAACTACTGTACTTAAATAGAAATGTTGAGGTACTTGTACTTTACTTGAGTCTTTTCTTTTCATGCCACTTTCTACTTCTACTCCGCTGCATTTCAGTGAGAAATATTGTACTTTTTACTCCACTACATTTATCTGACAGCTTTAGTTACTAGTTACTTTACACATTAAGATTTCTGCACACAAAACACATGTAGTTTATAACATCTGATGTTTTATTATAAATGAAACTAGCCGACAATATAACGGCCACCAAGTCCAGCTGAGATGATCAGACCATTAAACACACAACTGTTTGGATTCTTTAGACTTTCTACAATGGGAGGGTTTGTCTCTACTTTCAATACTTTAACTACATTTTCCTCATGATACTTACACACGTTTACTAAAGTAACATTTTCAATGTTTTCAAAATCGACTCACTGCATATAAAAAAAAACTCTCGAAAATCTTTTAGACTTGCAGTTGTCTGAAATGAATGATTCAGCATACTGCATAGCCTAAATGAAATTCAAAACGAAAATAAAATGTTTTCAGAAACACATTTCAGTGAACTACTTTTGTAAAATAAGAGACGATTATTTGTGTCATTTTCTGTAGTCTGTGGCCCAACAGCTAAACTAGGTCTCTAAGCTAACGTTAGTCAAAGTGTTGACATATGAAAGCATCAAACATGCATTTTAGATGAAGGAGATGAGATTATATCCAGTTGTTTGTCGTTACATAGTTTGTACAGGACACAGGAGTTTTCTACCTGGAAGTTATTGGAAACAAACATTATGATTGGGTCTATAGAGGTTCTTTCTGTAACTACATAGAAAACATACCGTCAGTTGTTTTCGTGCATTTTACGATTGTAGTCCCAAAAGAATGTAATTATTCAGGGTGTCTGTCAGTGGACAGCGTTAGCATCCTATGATGGTCTAAATGTTGTTTCAGAGGTTTTATAGACTCTTTCAAGAGTAAAAGTCTCATTGAAACACTGAACATTCAGGATTTAATTGGTATAAAATGTGTTCAATACAAAGACGTTGAATGAGACAAATGATATCCTGATCTTTAAAGAATCATATTTGTCAAACCTTTGAATCTATCCCCCATTATACCATTCTTGGAAAAACACAATGTAAAACCTGCCATCAATAGAATTGGACAATGCAGAGATGTGTCATTGTCACCGTTTGGGGAGTGTACAGTCATAGTCATTATTATACAGAGATCCATCAACAGCTCCACCTCAAAGCACAAGGATTCCCTTCCTGTAACTCTTCTCTTGTCCCTGATGGCGCCACCCGCTTGGCTCTAACCCCTGTAGCCTTCTCCCTCATGCTGCAGCTTGGAAACAAACTCTAGGCCCACCAGACAGACAGAAACATGGAGCTATGTGCTGGGCAGCAGGAGGGAGGCGGTCCCTGGAGCGCTGTCGGGGGGTTGACTGGGGTTGTGTGCGTCTTCATTGAGATTTGATGAGTGATCCTGGGGGTGAATTGACGGATAAACATCCAGAGAGTGCAGATCTGCCGGGGATAAGGACTGGCGAAGGGTTTCTTCATACGTTGGTGGAGGCTAGAATGCAATGGGACAAAGGAAATAATATGATGTAATCAGGGCTTTAAACTTTGGCCTGTATAACATTGTAAAGTTACAAGCCAATTTGGCGGGTGATGAAAGCATCTGTTTTTAATTGGCCGGCTGCAGAAACGATCCAACAAGTCAGTGTTTCCAGATTGGTCTGTTTTCCAGCAAGAAATTTGGACGGTTTGGTGTGTGTTTGGCTCGGAAACGAATGGAACTGCGCAAAACAAAGCAGAGGAGCTGAAATAAAGTAGTAAAGTTAGTTAGGAGAAGAAAACGTGGAGATATTATTCAAGAGTAAAGTAAATGTCAATGTAAATGTTTATATTGTATCTACCATCCATCAACCCAAACATACTTTTAAAGAAACATGGATGCTTAAATCTCTCTGTTCTATTAAAGCCTTAGTTTAGCCTAAACCTTTTTGATATTAATGAACGTCCGTTACATTCAAGCCATTGCCAAATGAGTTGCTACAAAGCTAATTAAGAATATCAGCTCCACACAAATCTCTGTATTTCTCAGTGTGACTATGTTTAGAAGATTGTGTCGTCCGGTGACTTTCCCGCACAGAAACTCGAGTGAAGATAATGACCTCTTCTGAAGAGTCCATCATGTTTTTTTAATCCTCCGTGTCCTCCTTGGCTACTAGCAACTGTGTGGAAGAGGGGTGGGGGGTGCGCGATCACGGAAGGCTTGTATCATGTGGACGCACCGACAGTGTTGCTGTCATTACTTAGAATTCCTCATGGGGGAGACAGAAACTACGCATTAGCACCCATTGCGATTGTGATTGGTTTAAAGAAATGCCAATAAACCAGAGCACATTTTTCTCCCATCCCAGAATGCTGTGTGGACTCGCCAGACCTTCCTTTGCAGTGCTGTGGAGGAGGTTCTTGCAATGTGGGACTAAGGTTGTTATAACTCAACTTACAGAAATAACTCTTAATTTGACATATTCCTTCAATTGTCCGTGATAAGCCTAGCATAAAGGCTGAACGCAGTCTCTGGCCCCTCTAAAACTCACTAACACTTTGTATCATGTTTTTAATCTGTACTCAAACAGAGATGTAAGAATGCCGATTTGTGTTTTTGTTGAAGTTACGTGCAACTACCCCTGAGAACTATTTATTGGTGTGCAATACTTCCCAAAGTCTTGTTCTCACAGTGAGGTTGCCAGGTTTGGTAGCATCTTTCTTGTACAGAGATCTCCAACCTGTGTCGACTAGCCATGGCTGGAGACCCATGCTGCAGCTGGAGGTGTCTCACAGAGGTGCTGGGTGGATGGTTTTTCAAGCTAATAGTTACAGCATAAACCACAAAATCTCATTTTTACTTTAATGTTGTAGTGTTAATTAGTGAGCTTTAGAGGTGTCAGCAGGCATATTTATTTGACCTGTGGAGTGAGCTAGGCTAACTGTTTCCCCTGCTTGTAGTCTTTATGCTAAGCTAGGCTAATTACCTCCTGACTCCAGTTCCATAGTTCCACATCGCTGCGGAGGAAGGTCTGGCTAGTCCACACAGCATTCCAGGATGAGAGAAAAACGTGCTCTGGTTTATTCCATAGACTGTATATATTAGTGGACAGCGCATCCGGTTCAGCAAAATGCGGCAAATGCGGAAGTGCCTTAAACCTGCATTCTATCTGAATTCCAGCAGGGGGCGAAACGTGCGGTTGCAAAAAGGAGGTCCGTTTCTATAGAAGTCTATGGCGAAATGACCCACTTCTCACTTGATTTATTACCTCAGTAAACATTTCAATTAAGAGTTTATATTCTCAATCGCTAGTTTTAAGTCTTCTGCAACACAGAATGATGTTCATTTTTTGAATTATGGTCTCGTTGATTTTAAAATCGGCGATAAAGCGGGGATGTTTTAGGGCGTGGCTATGATGTGATTGACAGTTCGCGGCCTGTCAATCATGACAGAGGTTTAGCAAAGCTTATCCATGGCACGTAAACTTCACTTTGGGGGTTGACCAGCTTTCGTCTTCGTGACTGTGACAGTTGGTCGCCTAATAATGTCTTGTTCAACGTTCGGTTGTACGACAAGACACTCAAAGGAGTCGGCAGTTCAGTTTTTCCGGTAAGTAACGTTACATTTTGTTTTAATACCGTTTTTCGTTAGCCAACGTTAGCATCCCAATGAATATCAGTTAGCTAGCTAGATTGCACCTTGCTAACCAAGCTAGCGGGCTAACTAATAACGTTATGCAGACCAGACCGTATAAACGGATTAAAATTAATATATTTAACGTTACAGTCGTATACAGTAGGTATGCACAACGGTCTCGCCGGTAATCTGTTTTTAACCATATGTGATGTTATTGCTAATCGATGCGCATATAATGGTAATGTTAGCTTAAAGTCAAAGCCTGATAGCTAACGTTATAGTGCAAATTCATATAAACCCTATTCGCACGGGATTAGAATCATTTTGGGACCGCTGTGTGATTTAGAAAGTACCCCCTCACATCTGAGTTTTGTGTGGGGCATTCGCACGGGACAAGCGGAGATGCTTTTACTTGAATATACTGAAATATATGTACCCCGCCCGAGAGTTGGGCAACGTTACCCGGAGGCGCCCGAAGGACAGGCACAGACACCCACACAGCATCACCGTCACCCTCACCTCGGACAAAGCCGCGCTGGAGCGCGTCGACGGACGGGGCAGTAGGCCAGAATATCCGTTTTTGCAATAAAATGTCGCACATGAAAAAATATATATATTATTGTAAAGTTACATAAGTGTTCTATCTTCAAAAATCTTCAGTTCTGCAGCCAAATGTATAAAGCACCAGGTTCAATATTCTTTTCTCAAAATTCT
Organism: Sander lucioperca; assembly: GCF_008315115.2. Taxonomy (NCBI): domain Eukaryota; kingdom Metazoa; phylum Chordata; class Actinopteri; order Perciformes; family Percidae; genus Sander; species Sander lucioperca. Next base: position 16,262,738 of record NC_050177.1, read on the forward strand.
AAATACATTATTTCAGACTGTTAATGTACCTAACAAGCATGCTGCAGGAGTTATTAACCACTGTTGCTGATGCTGTTACACTGAGGTCTTTCTTCCACTTACTGTAGTTGTGTCTGCTAATCTATTTGAAGACCTTCTGTCAGCACATAGTCTGTTTTAAGATGAGTCACATACATGTTACAATCTATATTTACAAATTCTGTTTATTACTAAAATGTACATATCACTAAAAAAGTGTTGCGTACAATACACATTGTCAAAGATAAATTTGACATGTAGGAGTATGTTTACTTAATACTGCATGTCCTCAACTGAAGCATGCCTTCATGTACAAGCTCATATATTAATATAATTCATTGTGATCTACCATGCCTTAACTACATGTTTGTCTTTTACAAAGGTGTCCACACTGAAAACTGAATGACCAGAGCCAGAGAGAAGACCTGGTGTATAGAGCAGCGTATTTGGTGCCATTCATCTTGTTGTGGAAAACAGATTGCATTGACCACATCCAAAGTTCTCAAATGTGTTCTGATTATAATGATGCCAGAAAATCATTTTCGGTTCAGCTTCTTCTGCTGAAAGGACAGACCAACTTTTAGCACTTTAGCAGTCATTGGTATTTAGAGGTTCAAAATGTGAGTCCTGTAATAGATGTGTCCTCTTGTGTTACTGTTAGGCCTGCTGCTCCTAGGTAGCTTCTCTGTCTCTCCTCCCTCCCTCTCTCTGTCTGTCTGTCTGTCTCTCCTCCCTCCCTCTCTCTGTCTGTCTGTCTCTCCTCCTTCCCTCTCTCTGTCTGTCTCGTATTGCAGGACTGGAGTCCAGAGTGTGGGAGTCTGGGTTCCAGCTGCCTCTCATCTACCACAATCAACCAACAATTTGTGATAATACTTTTGTTATAATGAATTTGCAATAACCTTACACAGATTAAACAGCACCTAGTGCATTTTCAATTACCTACTAAACACTTGACTATGTATGTCAAAATAAATATGTCTATAAATTAATCTAAAAGGATTTTGGTGAAGTGTTTTCATGGTGATTAAAATTGACAAGTACATAAAGACACACAAGAAAAGCACAAACTACATTTCCCTGATCCTTCTTTGTCAACATTCAAGTATGGTAACATTTCAGAAATCATATTTTTGTTGATTAAAGCCAAAATAGACTTTTAATCAATTACAAATTTTATCAAATTACCAATGTCTTCTTGTATGACTACAATATTGTGTATGTTCCTATAGTTGCTTCAGAAAAACAAATGTAGCTTTAGAAAGACCTTTATTTCACATTGAAATGGGCATTAACTACAAAAACTACATAAACCACAAATAACACTGGCAATATTTTTAAGATTATGTTAGGGTTAGGGGTTAAATTGATGAATTAAATAATGTAGTTCACCTTTTACAATCCGGTGTACATTCCACACATAAAACACTGCTGTGGATCAAGGTAAGACATGTCTGCATATGAAAAAAAGGGTAGTTGAATCACTAGTGTCACATTGTTAATTACAGTAGAAATGGTTGACATTACAAACCACAATATAAAAATATAGCTTAACATATAAAGCTTAAAACACTTGTGCAGCACTCTGTTCAGTCAAGTCCAAATGCCTGGATAAAGAAATAAAAGCTGCCTTTACAATTATAGTGAGCATAGTGTGACAGTCTTTTGGTTGTCTGTAATGCACAGTGGAAAAAAAAAACCTTGCGAGCCTTGTCGATCTTCCCCGGATTGTTAACAGCCCTCCACCTGCATCTCTGGGTGATGCCAGAGAAGATGGACTTACTTCTGAGGTATTGGGTGGGTGCACATGCCATCGTGTCTCTCCACACTCCTATTTCTGAAAGAAAGAGTCATCAATTTCCATTTGAGCCCCTCATAGTTAAATATATATGCACACTAGCATGTAACTGTACTTCATTAATTATCGGGGGAGAATACAGATGAATCAACAACAGTCTATTGTTCCTTAGTGTAACTTTAATTTAGTTAAATGAGCTTATTTCTGCTAACGTTAGCTCTTAAAAGCATGTAAAGGCTAAATGCGCCAACCATAGACTGATGGAGCAAACAGTAGCAAGACATTATCAGTGCATTATGGTTATTACAGTTAACCAAACGTTCTAAGAAACTTGGTTATACATCTGCTAATACTTAGTGTTAGATAATGATAAGCATTAACAATCCCCGTTTTGCATTTCGCTGACACTACGTTTAAATTAGGGCAACGTAAACTTCGATTTGCAGAAAATTAACGTTAGCATGTTTTACCAGTGGCTAGCTAACGTTACAGACAATTTACATGGTAACTTCAGATACATTTACTTTACAATGTGACTCATCTTATATGTAATATAACTATTGGACAAAGATATATTTAAAACCTAGCGAAGCTATATCTTACCTCGAATTATGTATGCTAGTTTTCAGCAGCAGTTGCATCCAGATTGCCAGTGAACGTGTGTAAGGTAACGTAGAGTGTAAGCAGCGTTGCCAACTCCAAAAAAACAAAAACAGTCAGACACCGCCCAATAGTCTATGGCTCCTCCCTCACTCCGCCCTCTCGTCTAAAAACGTCACATCCGCAACCAGGATGGCTGCGCCCATAAACGCAAACTCGACGACGGATAACTGATCTCTGTCGGTACACGATCCGTTCTGCCTGCACGATCCGTTCTGCACATGCGCAAAATGTTCGCGCATGCGCGGTTGTACGAGGATTTACGACACTGCACGATCTGTTCCACGCTTCCGGTCGACAGCCAAGCTAACGTTAGTTTAGCTAACAGCTAATTCGGCTAACTGCTAGCTGAGACAGCATGTAATAACTTTAAAAGACCCTCAAAATAAAACTTGAAAATAAACGTTGACATATATAACAAACACCTAACATATATAACAGCTGTTACGTCAGTTCTACTTTACTTGTGCTCATTTAAAATACAATCACTCAATACTTGTCTTTATTGTTATTACTGTGAAGTCTTAATTTAGCTGTAGCCTGCTTTTCCCATTACGTTTGAGTTAACGTTATTTTAGACTGAATCTAGCTGTCAGCTAGCGGTTAGCCGAATTAGCTGTTAGCTAAACTAACGTTAGCTTCCCGGTGGAGGCTAGCCATAGGCTAGCGTGGAACAGATCGTGCAGGTCGTATGGATACGTAAAACAGTATTATCTTGCGCATGTGCAGAACGGATCGTGCAGGCAGAACGGATCGTGTACCGACAATCTCCACAAACCAATGGGTGACGTCACTCATGCTCTGTCCATTAATATATACAGTCTATGGTTTATTCGCATTTCTTTAAACCAGTCACAATCGTCTTGTGCAGCGCTAACAGTGCCTCTGCAAAATAGCCTCGGGAAGGAACTTGTTTTGGTGGAATGTGTACGTTCAAAAGTTATTTTAGTCGTGCAACAGAAAAGTCAGATTGGACAGATAGTCTAGCTAGCTGTCTGGATTTACCCTGCAGAGATCTGAGGAGCAGTTAACCATAGTCCTCATAAATCCACCAGAGTTTAGAACGCCAACACAAAGAAAGAGGAAAGTAACGTACATTTGGACAAAATTGATATAGACTACCAGTTCCATACCTATCCCACAGACATGAGAGCGGTATCGATCTTCACATATCACTCTTAGAAAGAAGGTTAATACGTGTATTTTCCAAAAATATAGAACTATTATTTTTAAACCATTGTCAAGTCAATTAAAAGTGTGCAGGGAAAACTACATGTTTGTGGAACCTCCCACAGGACTGAACAGAATCTGCAGCTGTGCGTCTGCTCACCTGGTTGCGGCCGCCGCTGAGGTTGAATCGCTGTGAGATCATACTGTGGATCTGTCTCTGCCGGTCCTTCCTGCAAACGCTGTCATAGGAAGGCAGCCTGGGCAGAGCCCCGTTCAGGTGGTAGTCATCGGGCTTCCCTATTACAAACAGCCTTCCAGAAAGCTGGATTACAGACCACACACATGCACAAAAAAATATCAGATATGACATTTCTGGCAGATGCATTGGATCAGAGATCTTCAACAGGGGGTCCAGGACCCCTTGGGGGTCCTCAGTGATGTGTTAACATGAATTCAACATATTATTAGCAAATATAAATCAGCCTATTTGTGAAAAAAACCATTGATGATAGGCTTACTGACCTAAAAGTAAGGTGGTCATCCACAGATACAGTGACACATGTATGTGTAACATTAAAACATGATTTATAAAATCATGCCAGCAATTATTATGTTAAAGGTGCTCTAAGCGATGTCACACGTTTTTTAGGCTACAACATGTTTTGTCACATACAGCAAACATCTCCTCATTATCCGCTAGCTGCCTGTCCCCTGAACACACTGTAAAAAAAATGCGGCCTCTGTAGAAAACCCATGCTCCACCAACAAAAACAAACTGGCCAACCTGCACCACCAAACATAATGAATGACACAGTAGTGAGGAAAGCCACCCCTCCCCCCAACGACCAGGTGCTATATCTGTCCACCTCTGAAGTGAGGAAAACTCTGCTCAGAGTCAACCTGTGGAAAGCTGCTGGGCCAGACCGAATACCAGGTCGTGTGCTGAGAGAATGTGCAGACCAACTGGCTGACGTCCTGACCGATGTCTTCAACATCTCTCTGAGCTCCACTGTTGTCCCTACCTGTTTCAAGACCACCACCATCATCCCCATACCAAAACAATCCACAGTGACCTGTCTCAATGACTATCGCCCAGTTGCACTTACATCCACCATCAAGAAGTGCTTCGAAAGGCTAGTCATGAGACACATCAAGTCCCAGCTACCTGTCACACTGGACCCTATGCAGTTTGCGTATCGTCCCAACCGGTCCACGGATGATGCCATCACCACTGCTGATGCCATCACCACTGCTGCTCATCTGGCTCTCACACATCTGGATACAAAGGACACTTATATCAGAATGCTGTTCATCGATTTCAGCTCAGCATTCAACACCATTATTCCTCAGCAGCTGGTAAAGAAACTGGATCAGCTGGGTTTGAACACTATCCTCTGCAATTGGGTCCTGGACTTCCTGGTAGGAAGGCAGGCAGTCAGGATAGGAAACAAGATCTCCAACACCACCATGCTGAACACAGGAGTCCCTCAAGGCTGCGTGCTCAGCCCCCTGCTGTTCACACTTCTAACCCATGACTGTGCAGCTACACACAGCTCAAACCACATCATCAAATTCGCTGATGACACAACTGTGGTGGGTCTGATAAGCAGAGACAATGAGGCCCTGTACAGAGAGGAGGTGACACAGCTCAGCAACTGGTGCACTCACAACAACCTGTCCCTCAATGTGGACAAAACCAAAGAACTAATCATTGACTTCAAACGGCCTCCAGGCAAGCACACCCTGCTGTCCATAAATTACTTTCCAGTTGAGATTGTTCAGAGCATAAAGTTTCTGGGCGTTCACATCACAGACAACCTCACATGGACACAGAACACTACAGACACACAAAGAAAGCCCAGCAATGCCTCTACTTTCTGCGGAAGCTGCGGAAAGCACACCTCCCCTACCCCATCCTGACAACCTTCTACAGAGGGACTACTGAGAGTATCCTTAGCAGTGCCATCACAGTGTGGTTTGGTAACTGCACTGCTGCAGAACGAAAGGCCCTGCAGCGGATTGTGAGGACGGCTGAAAAGATCACTGGGGCCTCTCTTCCGTCCCTCTCTGACATCTACAACACCCACTGTCTGTACAAAGCCATAAGCATTGTTAAGGACATAACACTCCCGTTCCATGCCCTCTTCTCCTTACTGCCATCAGGTAGAAGGTACCGCAGTATAACTGCCCGCACCTCCAGAATGGTGAAGAGCTTCTTCCCTCAAGGAGTCAGACTGTTGAGTCAGACAACAACAAAACATGATCCAAATTTTTTTTTTTACACAGAACTGAAATGCGCTATGGCACCTTTTTTATGCTGCTAAAACTCTATATATCCTACCTCAATCAATGCTCTGTTACAAGTCTACTTATGCCCTGTCTTTTGTTGTCTGTCCTGTCCCTTGTCTGTCAAATGCTGTACTTTAAGTAGTAATTGCACTTTATGTAAAGTCTATAATGTGTGTGCACTAAATGTAGCCTGTCTCGAATGTCCTTTGTATATAATGTCGTTTTTATATAATGTTGTTTTTCATATATTTTAAATGTGTAACACCTCTTGATCCATGGTGAAGCATTGTCTATATACAGTGTATATTGTTGAAATGACAATAAAACCCACTTGACTTGACTTGACTTGATAACAAACAGTGTTCCAGCCAATAACTGACAAGAAGGATTTGGTTGAGCCATCATCGCAGCAGCATTAGCACGTAAGCTAATTCCACATGACTTTCTAAGGAAGCATGGAAGGGAGGGGTAGGGGACGGGATGAGGAGGAGGGAGGGGCGAGCTAGCCTCCGTTTTGTTTGACAATTCTTTGAACGTCAACTAGAAGTAACGTCACCCAACATCGCTTAGAGCACCTTTAATAGCTCAGCATTCTATGCAAACAAAGGTATCTATAAAGGCTTTAGGCCTCCCTACACGGCCCAATTTAATATGCAACTTCATTTTATACAATTTAATAAAATGTTTGCGATGTAGTAGGGGGTCCCTGCTCCCTCTCTCTTTCAGTTAAGGGGTCCTTGGCTTGAAAGACCCATGAATTAGATACATTTTAAATCTCTGCAATGATCCGTTCTCATCAGCTGTAAAGTCCCACTTTTTACCTGTGGTCCAGTGGCTCCCTGGCTCATGGAGGCACTGTGCTCATTCTGGCCGATGCCAATCAAAGAGTGCCTGCTGTGGAAATGGGGAGGATCATCCTGGGAAATGACATCATCAGGGATTCAGGGAGTTCAAACCAAAATTACATGAAGCTCAGTGTAAGTTCATTCAGGTAGACTTCTATGCTTCACATTTTCCTCTCTCCCAATAATAATGCATTGTCATCAGTTATATAGTATGTGGGCATTTCATCTTTCAGTTAAAGGTCCCATGGCATGAAAATTTCCCTTTATGAGGTTTTTTAACATTAATATGCGTTCCCCCATCCTGCCTATGGTCCCCCAGTGGCTAGAAATGGCGATAGGTGTAAACCGAGCCCTGAGAGGCAGCCTCTCTTGCAGGAACGCCCTGATCACATTCACACAGTTACACATTCATACCTGGGAGCTGCCCAGTACAACCACAGTCTGATATGCTGGCCACTGAGCAGCTCTACTGGAGCGGTTGGGGTTAAGTGCCTTGCTCAAGGGCACCTCAGTGGTGGTAATGAGGGAGGAACAAGCGCTGTTCTTTCACTTTCCCCACCCAGATTTTATCCTGTCAGTCTGGGGATTGAACCGACGACCTCCCGGTCACAAGCTCGCATCTCTAACCTTTAGGCCACCACTGCACCAATCTTCCCCTTATGATGTCATAAGGAGGAAGGTTACCTCCCCTTTCTCTGCTTTGCCCGCCCAGAGAATTTGGCCCACCCATGAGAGAGAGAGAGACATCATGGCTTTTAAACGAGTAAAGTGGCAGTTGGTCAAGGCCACATCCCCACCCTCCACCTTGCCCCCCCCCCTCTCCTCCTCAATAGCATTTAAAGCTACAGACACAGAAAAGGCACATACTAAGTAAAGCTCATTGTGGGACTGGCTCTAGTGGCTGTAATTCTGCACCAAGACTGAATTTCGGGAAAGAGACTTCAGATACAGTATTAGGGGACCACTAAGGCCTATATAAAAGAGACTTCAGATACAGTATTAGGGACCACTAAGGCCTATATAAAAGAGACTTCAGATACAGTATTAGGGGACCACTAAGGTCTATATAAAAGAGACTTCAGATACAGTATTAGGGGACCACTAAGGTCTATATAAAAGAGACTTCAGATACAGTATTAGGGGACCACTAAGGTCTATATAAAAGAGACTTCAGATACAGTATTAGGGGACCACTAAGGTCTATATAAAAGCATCCAAAGAGCACCATGTCATGGGACCTTTAAAGTGCTTATATTATGCTTTTTGGCATTTTCCTTTCCTTTATTGTGTTTTATATATATATATTTTTCTTTTTTTTTTTTTTTTTTTGTGTGCATGTTATAGGTTTACAAAGTGAAAAAGCCCAAAGTCCAACCCAAAGGGAGTTACCATCTCCCACAGAAAACACTGTTCTCTATTGTATTGAGGCTATCTCTCCAGCGTTTCATATTCCATATGTACGGGGATGATCCCCCTGAGGTCAGGTACGTGGATACTTCTTTTAAGCCAGAGACACACCAAGACGATAATCGGCTGTTGGACAGGTCTGGCGAGGTCAGTGACTCTGTGAGTCTGTTTGGTGTGTTCCGAGGGGCTGATGGCCCCATTTTGGCCGATTTGACATGTTGAATCAGAAGGCGGGCAGTGCCGGCAGTCAGACTCAAATGACCAATCTGATTGGTGGAGTGCTAACCCAGAAATGAGGAGCGGGATGAGCGTGACTAGAGTCTCTCAAAATCTGACGAAAATCTTTTGAACTGACCTTTGTTGATCTGAAATGAAGACAGATTCAGCAACTGCATGGCCTATTTCTCTCTTAAAATGTTTTCAGAAACACGTTTCGGTGAACTATTTTAGTACAATATGAGATCGTATTCTGAACGAGCCGCCATGACAGTCTGACTTTGAATTTCCAGAGAAACCAGACGCATGTGACACGGTCGTCCAATCAGCTGCCAGTTTTCATTTTTGGGCGACAATACAGATTAGCACCGCCTGTTATCTCCATAGCGGAGACGTAGTACATCTTGTCGCTTTGGTGTGTTCCGAGGCACGTTTTTGACTAACTCGGGTAGACTGATCAGTCCAACTGCCTTTTCTGTAGAGGGTCGGCCGTCTGGTTGGTGTGTCACAACCTTAAGACACACCGGCTTGCCCGGCCACGCCCTACGCTGTTATCTATAAAGCACCTGGACTGGCGTGGAATTGCCGATAGTTTGATCGGAACCGTCTCCAAGCGACCTACAGCTGGGGAGATAATCTCTTCACTCAGGGAACCAAGGTTACAACGTAACCGAGTGCGTTCACCAACTGCTCCAAACAGCTCCATTGTAGTCCAGCCTTTACTTTGAATCGTAATAACATTATCTGGCAAAAAAATCGCAATTCAATTTTGTTCCCCCAAAATCGTTCAGCCGTAGTAGATAGTTGTTCTTACTGTGTGTTCCACCCTGTAGGGTATGAATGTGCAGCACAGAGGATCTTTTCGGAGCAGGACCACCACCAGCATCAGGACCATTAAACAAAACGCTACACAGGACGCTGATGGGGGAGAGAAACAGATAGCACGCTGTCCATGTTAGTGTATGCAGACAATAGGGGGGTGGATCTCACACACCACATGAAAGCAGCGGTGGAAGAAGTATTCACATCCTTTACTTCAGTAAAAGTACTAATACCACACTGTAAAAATACTCTGTTACAAGTAAAAGTCCTGCAGTGAAAATGTTACTTAAGCAAACGTATGAAAGTATCATCAGGAAAATGTACCTAAAGTATTAAAAGTAAAGTAAAATCCTCCCATTTCAGAAAGTGTAAAGGATGCAAACAGTTGTGTGTTTAATGGTCTGATCATTTCAGCTGGACTTGGAGGTCGTTATATTGTCGGCTAGTTTCATTTATAATAAAACATCAGATTTTATAAACTACATGTGTTTTGTGTGCAGAAATCTTAATGTGTAAAGTAACTAGTAACTAAAGCTGTCAGATGAATGTAGTGGAGTAAAAAGTACAATATTTTTCTCTGAAATGTAGCGGAGTAGAAGTAGAAAGTGGCATGAAAAGAAAAGACTCAAGTAAAGTAAAAGTACCTCAACATTTGGACTTTAGTACAGTACTGGAGTAAATGTATTTAGTTACATTCTACCACTGAATGTCAGTAATGTCGATGTGATGCCTGAACTGTACACACAGTATGGGTTCCGTGGTAATGACCTTATTAGAATTCTACACAAAACACATTTTTCCTCATTGGTGTTTAAGAATCTGTGTTTTAACGAAAAAGGTATTTTTATCGGTAATTTGTGTGGAGAAGTATTCTTTAATATGGAACAAAATGTTAAATTAATTTGATATCATATGAATTGGTCTGGGCATCTACCCCCACAGTTACAGTTTCGATGTAGTTTTGTTGACGTGTAAAAATTAATTAAAACATTAACACCATCATATCTAAAAACAATTTTTTTTTTTTAAAAGACACTAAACACATGTATGTTGTGTCAGGTTACTTTCACGTTGCTATATTTATGCATCATCATACTGCGCATACTACATACTACACATACAGCCACATATATGTTGTTTTCAATGTATTATCTTTAGGCTAATACAGGCCACATGTCCAATCCAGCATGTGATGTGTGAATGTTGAAATTAAAAGTGCTGACTCACCTAAGGCCACGATGATAGTCAGCAGCTCTGGTGACATGGCAGGAGTTGCTAGACACAAAGTCACAGCTGAAATCAATAGTCACAGCTTCCAAACCAACTGCTCGTTTGCACTTTAGGTGGAGGAAAACACGCTCACACTGCTCCAAACCCCTGCACACGGTACAGGACACTGGTCGCCAGGGGTAACCGGCAGTATAACATATTACCACCATGAAGGGAGGAGAGTTACCAGGGGAGTTTCCAGCAGGAATAAGTCACCTCAGAGCGCTCTCACTCAGGGAAGAAAGCAAAGCTGACTCGTGTGCAAACTCTAGTGGAAGTTATTAATGCAGGCATCCACTGGGCTACACATCACTGTGTGTGTGTGTGTGTGTGTGTGTGTGTCATAAAACGTGTTTGAATTCTTAATATTTTTGGTGATTTACAACACACTTACACAGACTTTCAACGACAAAGACATAAAAACGAGTCGAGAGGAATCACTTTACATGTAAACAGACTACATTACATTTATCCACTGTATTTGTGTGTGTTGTTTGAACTGTTCTATAGTAATGTAGTCTCGCAATGGCAGACCCTCCTCCACAGCGCTGCGGAGGAGGGTCTGGCTAGTCCACACAGCATTCCTAGGTGGGAGAAAAACGTGCTCTGGTTTATTGGCATTTCTTTAAACCAATCACAATCGTCTTGGGCGGTGCTAAGCTCCGGACGAAGCAACGGTGCCGCAGCAAAATAGTCTCGGGAAGGAACTTGTTTTGGTGGAACATGAGTAGTTCAAAAGTAGTTTTAGTCGTGCAACAGAAAACTCAGATTGGACAGATAGTCTAGCTAGCTGTCTGGATTCACCCTGCAGAGATCTGAGGAGCAGTTAACCATAGTCCTCAGAAATATAAATATAAAAAAGATAACATGCTGTGTGGTGAGGACAGTTGAGAAGATTAAAAGGTGCTAAACAAAGATAAAAAAAAAAAAAAAAAATGCAATAATATTAACAAGCTCTTTAAGTACAATGTTTGCATCTGAAATGTGAAAGTATCAAAATAAATACTCAAGGCAAGCCACAGGTCAGTACTTAAATGCATCTTCCTCCTCCTCCTCCTCCTCCTCCTCCTCCTCCTTCCTCATGTCCTCTCATCCACTCATCCTCCCATTTTACAAACTTCACATCGTCTCTCACACTCTCCATCCTTCTCTGGCTCCCATTTTACAAACTTCACATCGTCTCTCACACTCTCCATCCTTCTCTGGCTCCCATCTTCCTCACCTCCCCCACCTTTGGCGTGATGTGGGTGCGCGATCACGACATGCCCTTAAAATGTGAAGTGATGGAGGGGGAAGCGCGCAGACTGTGATTCATTCATTCACTCCACAGGAGGAGCTTAGAGGGGAGCGCGAGGGAGGAGAAGGTTGGTGGAGAGAGGGAGGGGCGAGAGAGAGAGAGAGCTGCGTGGTTTGTCAGCTGTTATTCCCCTCAGCAGGCTGCTCTCTCTGTGTTGTAAGAGCGCGCATGGAGAACGGCAGGATGGAGCGGATGGAGTCGATGGAGCCGATCTCGGCGCACTACACCACGGCTTACCCGGAGATCCATCCCGATAGCGGGTACGAATCCAGAGAGACCGCCGACAGCCAGGCAAAGACTCCCCCAGCTCCGACATATGACGAGGAATTAGTGCACAAGGTATGGCGACATGGTTACAATAACGCAACAGCTGTTTAATGCGCCACACACAGACAGTTTAAACTTTGTAGGACTGCTGTGCTTGGTTTCTTTTTCTATTATGTATCCATTTATGTACTGCCATCTATGAAATGTCCTTAAACTACCCTAGCCATACACATCCGTGACTGTACTTATTGTTTTTAATGTGCTACATGTGCTGGTTTTACTGTGAAGTGTCTTTGAGTACCATGTAAAGCGCTATATAAATAACATGTATTATTATTATTATTATTATTATTATTATTATTAAACCCTAAAGCAGCCCGGTCGTTCAGCCGGGTACGCCTCCGCGCTGGACCGGGTGTGCGCTCTCCGTGGTGCTGATCTTCACTTGGCCGTTCTTTTCAGTTGGTCCGTTTCCAGGCTTGTTGCGTGTCAATCTGCCCCAAACACATCATCATTTGTGTAATGAAGAGTCAGTGGTGCTCTCACTCAGATCAGCTTCCTGCTTCAGATTGGAATGAGGCTTCAAAGTGGTCACTTTGTACCGAAATGCTCTTGAGCAAGACATTGATTCCCTCCGCCCCCTCTAGACCTGTTATCATCACTACAGGATACATTTTAAAATGTTTGGATTGTGTTATTTACTGTAAATAGGCTGGGAGATTGTGTCACTTCTGTTTATTAAATAAGCAGTTAGATGGAGGATAGTCTCACATTGCCAGACCTTCCTCCACAGCGCTGTGGAGGAAGGTCTGGCTAGTCCACACAGCATTCCGGGATGGGAGAAAAACCTGCTCTGGTTTGATGGCATTTCTTTTAACCAATCACAATCTTCTTTGGCGGTGCTAAGCGCTGGACTGAGCCACTGAGCCGCTGCAAAATAGCCTCGGGAAGGAACTTGTTTTGGTGGAACATGTGTACGTTCAAAAGTTTTTTTAGTCGTGCAACAGAAAACTCAGATTGGACAGATGGTCTAGCTAGCTGTCTGGATTTACCCTGCAGAGATCTGAGGAGCAGTTAACCATAGTCCTCAGAAATCCACCGGAGTTTAGAACACCTACACAAAGAAAGAGGAAGGTGACGGACATCCAGCTGATAATGAGGGACATCCGGCGGAATTTCTGTCGGCACCGGAGCAATCCCGAAAGGGGAACACCGTGGATATAGACTAGATGGAGGAAGAATGGTACATTAGAGGGATGACATGAAGGATCACCAAGGGCTAATGAATGTCTCAGCATTGTTCTCCAAAGTGGATAATAATTAAATGTTTATTGCACTTCTCAAGCCAAGAGCAGAAGGGATTTCCAGTGCAGGGAAACATACGTACGTACGAAATGAAATCCTTCATAACGTAAAAAATAAACGTGAAATCTGGCAGTAACATAACAGAGCTGTATTATGCAAACAAATAAGAGGGTGAGGCTGTAAAAATGTGTTTTAAGACAGGATTTAAAAGCTGAGACAGTGTCAGTGAAATACATGCTACAGTAACTGGAAGACGAACAGCAAAAGATCCATCAGCCCTGACCTTAACCTGGACATTGGGACGGTTTGGGCCTTACCCAGCAGATCACCTCTTAATGATGCCTTGGCCATGTAAAGCCTTGTGAGGATTTTAAAAGATACTGTATTTTAAAAAGAAATAGGTAACGAGTGCAAAGAGGCTGAAACGCCCTTATGTGGCTGGGTGGAGGCCATTCATATCCCAAACCATCTTTGGACCATCTGCCCGCACATACGGCCACCAGTTGTCATGTGACTTACTTAGGTCACATGACAACAACCTGTGAGATGCAGATGAAGATCAGAAAAGCTTTATTATTAGCTTTTATTATTATATATTATATATTTATTATTAGAATCCAGAAACATTATGATTGGATATCACCATGGAGAATACGGACCATTTCTGATGCATTTTCTTTGCAGTTTTGTTGATATGTTGATATCAAAATACATTGCGAGGACATATATTATACAAGGATATCAGATACATCTTTTTTTGTCATGTATGTGTTCCAAACTTGATCTGGAAATATTCAAGCTCAATATTTTTCTAGAATACCGATTGTATCTATGGCATATCTGTATGTCATTAAGCTTAGCTTAGCTTAGATTATTTTGTTACATATTCAACTGCAGTAATACGAGGGATTGTGGACTTCTGTGGTGGAGGAGGTGTTCAGATCCTTAACTTAAGTAGCAATACAGTGATAAAATACTCCATTACCAGTAAAAGCCCACCTTTCAGAATGTTACTTAAAGCTGCATTAATCCATTTTTTTCTATTAACTATGGATAAAATGACTATTGCTGTGTCTCAATTTGTGCACTTCTGTACTCACACTTGCTATTTTAAGTGAATTGTGCGTTCACTAGGGCTGGGTACCGGATACGACACTTTTTAGGCACCAACCGAATTGCCTCTAAAGAATCGAGTATTGAAAAATGCCTCGTCATTCAATACCCAATTTCAATACCTAATCTCATCAGGGTCAGTGATCCAATCAGCATGCAGCATGCTTCTACCAAGATCCAATAATGTCTGTGATTGGTTGTCTAACGTTACACGTCGTAGAGACACCCAGCAAAAACTCCACGTTACACAGAGACGGCTCACGTAGTAGGAGCTGAAAAATATAGAAAAAGATTTGTGCCGTAATTTGAAATACAAATTTAGAATTGGTATTGAAAAAAGTATTGTTTGGGAACCGCTATCAAAGTCATGGTATTGGTACCGGTAATGACCATTTTTGAACGATACCTAGTCCTAGCGTTCACATTGACGTAGTATGTCCAAATGCAGCACTACGAGTACCCGGATGCTGCACTGAAAACGGTCAAAAAGTTGAGTGTGGAACACTGGACACTACTCGCCCTCCACAGTCGCCATCTTCGCTACGGAGCGGAAGCTGCGGGACCACCAATGAATTTTCAAATTTGTAAAAAAATGGTGGACAAATTTATACGTCTGTTTTTTTCAATAAGTACCACAATACTGTAGTCAGATAGGTAGAAAACAAGCCAGTGTATTTTGGCGGGTGACAATAGGTGGCGGTTACGCTCTTCCAGACTGCAATTTACCTTTACAATGAATTTCTGGTCAGAAATTTAGAGTATTAATCTGAGTCTGTCAGTGGCAAAACAAGAGCACTTTTGTGAAGGTAAATACAAGCTGCACAATTGCCCTATTAACTTACATTGTAGCTTGTTTCGCCGCTGCCGACTGCAATGTTCTTGTTTAAAGGAGAATTCCGGTCGATTTTAACACGTAGCTCTGTTGTTTGTAAATTTGGAGTGCTGTCAGTAGCGAGAAAAACGAAAACAATGGGTGCTGCCTACACCGTGTTATCCTCCTGCTAGCGTTAGCACCCAGGAGGCTGAAACCGGGCAAGTTTATAAAAGCAAATGCTTTTAGCCTCTTAACATGTTTGAAATGTCATTACAAGTGCCTACCCATGTGAAGTGATTCCTTCTGAGTGAACACAGTGAATCTGACTGCAGTAGATGTGAAAGAAATGCATAAAAGTTGTGCTAATTCAGCTCTGTTTAGTTCCAGTGTTGAGACGGCAAGACGAGTGCTTAGGGACCGTTTACAAACTACAACACCAAAAACAGATACAAGAATATTTTCAAAAATAGGCTGTAGTACAACTAGCAGGAGACAAGTTATAACTGAGGCAAGTTTGGAGACACTACCTTATTTAATCATTAAATTAATAAATATTTTTGAATCTCTTTTCGGTGTTGAAATCGACCGGAATTCTCCTTTTATACTGGACCAATGTCAAAGGTTGTTGCTCCCATCAGTCACTTAGACACAAAAACATAGGAAAATAGGGTCCAGGTTGAAAAAAACGGTAGTTACCCTTTAATGTTTTTAAGAAATATCTGTATTGACTGAACTGATCATATCACTGTATTATTTACTGCCACGCGAGCCACAAATTAAAGGTCCCATATTGTGAAAAGTAAGATGTCCATGTCTTTTGTATTAAATAGCAGGTTGAGGTGCTATACAAATACTGTGAAATTATCAACACACTCAATCCACAGAGAAATGCACACAGCCAGAAGGCATGAACTGTGCCTTTAAATGAGCCTTCTGTATATTAGGGTGTGGAAATTGCAGTAAATTGCAAGAGACAATTTCTCACTTTGAGCACACGAATGCGTGTGTTGTTTATTTTGACAGGAAAACAACTAACTGGAAAAAGGCGCTGACCAGCAACAAAACCCCGTAGGGTCCAACGTCATCACGCATGCAGAACATTTAAAGGGCCCGCGATCCCTGAACAGTCATAATTACATGTATATGTATTACGTTGTTCACTGCATGAAGAACCATACTAAGAACAAAGGGCTGCGCACACCACACTTAACAAATAAGGTGAATTATGTATGTCACATTCACTACAAGGGCTGTCAATCGATTAAAAAATGTAATCTAATTAATTACATACTCTGTGATTAATTAATCGAAATTAATCGCATACATAATTAACGGTGCCTGAACCGATACTTTTTAAGAAAGTAAAAAAAGAAAAGAAAAAAAAAGGGTACTAAACAACAGTTGGTGACATTAAAGAACGGCTTGTTTATTGCTAAGGCCATATGGTCAAAATTAAATGATTTAATAATAATGTATAACAATAACAATAACTTATTTCACTAGTAAATTGCTGTTGAACAACAAAAACAACCATCAGATGGGAAAAGGACATTTACAATAACTTAAAATGCACCACAAGGCTGTAGTTTACCAGTTTCATTGAACGCACCGTCTGTGTTGTTTTTCCAACGGCAGCTTGAATCCTCTACAGTAAAACACAGTCAAACGTTACACCGTTTAGCGTTAGCTGTCAGCATTTTAACCGTGTTTAATCCAGCTACTAGCTAGCGGTAGGCTAACGTTAGCTGCTGTTGAGTATAGTGTTAACTAGCTAGCGGTAGGCTAACGTTAGCTGCTGTTGAGTATAGTGTTAACTAGCTAGCGGTAGGCTAACGTTAGCTGCTGTCGAGTATAGTGTTAACTAGCTAGCGGTAGGCTAACGTTAGCTGCTTTCGAGTATAGTGTTAACTAGCTAGCAGTAGGCTAACGTTAGCTGCTGTCGAGTATAGTGTTAACTAGCTAGCAGTAGGCTAACGTTAGCTGCTGTCGAGTATAGTGTTAACTAGCGTCCCGTGCAGCGGTGTTTGTGTTACCTGTATCGTCTGTTTCAGAGCATCAGAGAGAAGCGCAGACATATCAGTGGCACCAGATTTCGGTAGCCAGTGTTGGCAGGAAGACGATTTTTACAAGTAAATGTTCCAGTTAATGATCCAGGCAGCACATTCTCGTCTCTCTCCTTCATTTTACAGTCCACTGGTGGCTAGAATGGCTCCGGGTCAAACGTCAATATGGAATGGATTAATCTGCGTTATTTTTTATATATATATATATTTTTTTTTTTTCAGACAGGATGATTTTAACATTAAAGCATGTAAATATGTTCTAATAGAAACCCAAAATACATGTATGAACATGAAAATGAGCATGATATAGGACCTTTAAAGCTTGGCGAGCAGCAGGAGGCTTGCGAGCCGCGCAATGAGTACCACTGGCCTACTTAGACCAAGGAGTCAGCGAGTTTAGACTCCAGTGATCCTCTGAATCTCTCTTCACTGTGGATGAAACAAAGAGAAGAGAGAAATGTCACATTATATCATGAAGCTGTATTGCAGGAACAGCTTCCAGTTCAGTGTGAAGGAGCTGCGTTACTCAAAGCTTGTTTCCTTTATCAATCATTTGGTCTTTATCTTGCAATGTCCTACTGTCTTTTGTAATATCGCTCGGTGTGAGAAAGAAGTGCACCAACAAGTTTTGGTTTTATTTCTTTCTAAACATATTTAGTTGCTTACATCATATTTAAAACATTTCACAATTGTCTGATGGTGTTTTGACAATTACAAGAAAATAGGATGACTGGTCTTGTGATCTAATGTTCACGCAGACACAATCTGCAATAATATCATTGCACTTAGTTATTAGTAGTTATTCTAAACTAAAGAATGATTTCCTCATTGAGGACGCTGTTGTCATTAGTGTGAGTTTACTGAGAACTGATGGTCCGATGAGACATGAACGCTAATGTTACCCTAATGTAACCATAATGTAACCATAATGTAACCATAATGCACGTTGACCAGCTGCTTTTAATTGCCTTGGAAGCAGTGTGTGTCTGTGTGAGTGCAAGTGGAAGGCTTGCATTGTGACGGGGGGGGGGCAGGGCCAGATTACAGAAATACAAACTGTTCTAGCAACCAGAAACCATTCTTTCAAGGGAACCCTTTCTCTCATTCTGTCGCTCTGATGCACTTTTTGTGCTTTGCTCTGGAGTGGGGGGGGCTTTTCTTTCACTCCATCTCACCTGTGTGACCCCTGAGGGATCACGCATGGGGGCTTCTTTGAGTGCTCTTTGGTTCTATTTGGTTTGGCTCTCCGCAGGGGCGGGGCTAGAAGGGGGGGCACGGGGTGGCACAAAATATGATTCCCCCCCCCAAAAAAAATCCATTGGATCAGAGTACTGTCACTTTGCTGTCTTTTCTGCCAATCTTCCCAGCCCTTGTCACATGACCAATTAATGTTTCCATGACGACTATCCAAAATTCTGATAAACATACCCATATCACCCACTCTGGAAGCACTCACAAGTGTGTCTTTCAACACACACACACACACACACACACACACACACACACACACACATATAGAGGCACACATACATTGCCACTAATGTAAATTTGCATCCAACAGACTTTTAATATTGGAAGATACAGTAATATGCTACTGTTCTGTGGGTTCAATCCCCAGCTGTGCATTATACGTCTAAATCACTGGCAATATGAGAACTGTCACGCTAAATTACATTCTGGCTGTGCCACAGACTTATTACTCTCCCGGAAAATAAAAGGGACTATTCTCATGGAAGTTCTTTATAAAGCTTCTTGGTAGGGCTGAACGATTTGGGGGAGAAAATCTAATTGTGATTTTTCTGCCAGATATTGCGATTACAATTAGATTTGCGATTATTCTTTATTTCTAAAGTTTAGCTAAAGTTCAATATTCCCTGTAACAGATAAAACATGTCATGGAGCATTATAACATGAGACACCATCAAAACGTCTATATATTCTTATACAGGGATGAGAACTTAGATATGAACTGGCAGCAATAACTGTTTTCTTTTAATAAGCATGGAACATTGAGCAGAAACACCGAACATTTATCACAAAAGTTATTATAATATAAAAACTATTCCAATAAAAAATATCAGCACTGTCCTGTAAACTGAAATGTCTGATCTGCCTCAGTTCAACAGCAGCATCTACATATTACACCTTTTACCGTCATGTTGAATAAAGTTATACAAAATAAATGAAACATCCACTGAAAATAGAGCATTTCTGTTAACAATCTGTGATATGTAACATTATTCCAGCATTTAACAGTAAATATAATAATACAAAGAGGAACAAAAAATGTTAAACCAAATGTTACACCAAACATTCAACTAAATATTCACATTCAATTGATCGCGATTAGCTAATCGCAGTCTTTTAAATCGCAAATCTATCAGTCGCTTTCTGTCAACACCACACATGTATGCACAGTATATATATATATATATATATATCCATTATCCATATCATCCATGTCTTATTCCCGAACATCTGCGGTGTATCACCCAATTGTCTCCAGTCTCCAGTGGGGGTTTATGAGACAGGCCCACTTCCCAGCTGGCCTCTGTTACCACGGAAACAGAGTCATACCCCCTTCCCACTACAAACACACTTATCATCATCATCACATATGCATGTGGAATTCTACAAGCATGGCGGTGTTTCTGGCATCATGTTACATGCTTTCAGTGAAACAGGAACCAGATTCCATTAATAAAGTTACTGGAGCATCAGATGAAATAAGAATATTGCTGCTGGTTATGCTCTACTGTACATGTTAGCCCCTCTGTGTTTACCTTTCTGATTATTTTTTTTCTCCATTGTTAAGAGATGTGAAATTATGAATGAGTCTCTTATTATGGCCCTGGTGTGTAAAGTACCCTGTGACAATCGATCGTTCGCTAACCCTAAGATTTGACTTGATTGACGCACACATGAGGCTGTAGTAAGAGTGATACTTGGCATTGAAAGAGTCTGGGGATGGTGTCTTATGTTTTTTGTGTAAGGAATGGATTAAACAGTGTGTTTATCTGCTCAAACCTAAGCTGCAAACGTTAGCATGTCGGGCTATAGTAACTGACAGTAACTAAGCGTTATTTCATTTTAGTAACTAACTGCATCATTTCGTGCGGTTACAGGTTATGTTAAAAAAAACAAAAATAGCCCCCGTTCACAATGAGCCCTGCTCTGTGTAGTAGCCTGTATATCCCCACCATGTGCCAGTCCAGAAGGCTATTCAAGTTTAGGATAGCAGTAGTCTATATCAACGACAATTCATTTCCAGGATTGTTCAGGTGCGGCGGATGTCCCTCATTTTTGGCCAGATGTCCGTCCTCTTCCACTTTCTTTGTGTTGGCGTTCTAAGGACTATGGTTAACTGCTCCTCAGATCTCTGCAGGGTAAATCCAGACAGCTAGCTAGACTATCTGTCCAATCTGAGTTTTCTGTTGCACGACTAAAACTACTTTTGAACATGTTCCACCAAAACAAGTTCCTTCCAGAGGCTATTTAGCAGAGGCACCGTGGCTCCGTCCGACGCTTAGCACCGCCCAAGACGATTGCGATTGGTTTGAAGAAATGCTAATAAAACCAGAGCACGTTTTTTTCTCCCATCCCAGAATGCTGTGTGGACTAGCAAGACCCTCCTCCGCAGCACTGTGGAGGAAGGTCTGGCAAAGTGAGACTAGTTAGCGGGTAAAGTCCTTGTTAACAGTTTTATCATCAGCAAGATATGCATTAACTATTCCATATATTCCATTCCCTTTCAATCACATTGCCTGTGATTGCTCTTTACCTTTCAACATTTCAATGTGCACATAAACTTAGGCTAAGAGTTGATAAATAGAAAGTATTTAGCTTCCATTTTGAGAACACAAACCATTTGATTGTGAGGTGGTGAACCCCCCTGAGTCCCCCCATATTTTTCACACAGGCTACCCTAACAAGCCATAGTGCTTACTGTAATCACTGACTAAAGGATCTCGAAACATAACACCTCTTTCAATTGCTGCAGTGACTTTTCTCTCAACAAAGAGAATAACTTGCGCAGTGCAGCGCAAAGCCCAACGCAAGTGTCTTTGCTAGTTTAAGACCGACGCAGTTGTCAGTTTCCCGTCCAGCGTCCACGTCGTTTAAATAGAAAATGCACCTGCGGCCATCTTTGCGCCCATGGGCGTGCTGGTCTTACAGGGAGGTGTGTTCAGGTGAATTCTTGGTGTATTGCTATCTTGAGGCAGCGGGAAGTGATCGCGCCATTGACCAACAAAAGCCTGGTCTAAAGTCAATAGCGTAGCATTTCATTCATTGTCATTGCCCTTTTGAACCATGCGCCCGGCGCACAGACTCTTTTTTCCGCCGTCAAACTAGCAAAAGTGGATATGGACACGCCCTAAACGCACCTGCGCCAGGCGCTTCACGCCGTGCGCTTAGATTGTTAAAATAGGGCCCTATGTAACTTTTCCCTCTTCGGTCCCCCTACAGGTTGTCTCATTGGAACTACAGCCGCGCAGCTGTAGCTCCAATGAGACAACCTGTATGCCTTTAAGTTATTACCGATGCCTGAATAAAGTTGATATGAAAATTCAGAGGATGCATGATTGGTGATGCAGTGTCCATATTTAATCCACAGCTGACATATGACACACTTCTGAGAGTTTCAAAAATCCTTTAAAATGCTGAGATCAAAGGGAGGCTATAAAACCTCAAACTGGTGAGAAAAGCTGCTCCAGCTTCTCAACTCTAATCCTTTCAGCCTTTATCATTCGTAAAGCCTTAAGACAAAACTGAGTTTCAGTTCAACCACAGCCTGGTTTAACAGAGGACAACATTACCCTGACTTCACTTCTGAACTGTTGACTTTCTTACTTTGTCTTGCTCGCATAGCGAAAACACATACATACATTTCTATTCCAGTATGTGCAGAAAAGTATGTGGACATCCATCCAAACCACGGCCACTTCTGACTTTCTATGGATGTTTAGGGGTTAACTCAGGACTACACTTCACATTCTTATATCTTTGTTATTGTTTTACAGGGGCATTGTGTGCCTTTATTCAGTTCAATTCAATTTTATTTATAGTATCAAATCATAACAAGAGTTATCTCAAGACACTTTACAGATCGAGTAGGTCTAGACCCCACTCTACCACTGTCGCACTAAATGCTTGCTCTTGGGGGAATTACTAGAATTGGTCCCAACAATTCCAGTAATTCCCCTAAGAGCGAGCATTTAGTGCGACAGTGGCGAGGAAAAACTCCCTTTTACGAAGAAACCTCGGACAGACCCAGGTTCTTGGTAGGCGGTGTCTGACGGTGCCGGTTGGGGGTGTGATGAACAGTGGCAATAATAGTCACAATAAAGATAATGGAACAGTGACTAGAAATAGTAGTTGTAGTAGTTCATGGCGTAGCAGGGCACAGCAGGGCGTTACAGGACGTAGCAGGGCACAGCAGAGCATAGCAGGGCATAGTAGGACGTAGCAGGACGTAGCAGGGCACTGCAGGGCACCGCAGAGCGTAGCAGGGTGTAGCAGGGAGTGCAGCAGGACCACGGCGACAGCTGCAACCATGATTTAGGTGCCACCCTAATCCAAGGAAACATGCTGGGCGGAAAAAAAACATAAGGACTCCGGGGAATAAGCTTATAGATTAAGGTAGGACATTAAGGTAGTGCTAAGGGCTAATGGGGGCTAAGGGGAATGACTTGCTCCAAAGGTTGGTAATTGGTAATACTGGCAATGAAAAACGTTGGCATTGAACATATTTGGTTTTTCTCACAATCACCTAATGTTGATGTTCTTCTGGACTCACTCCTCGACGTCAAAATTGAGTGGTTTGACCACTTCTGAACAAAGATGACCCATCACAACATATCAGACACTCAGGCTGCATTTTTAGCATCAACACTTCCAACCCATTTCTTGGGAAGACAAAGAAAAGTTTGTCTGTGTCTCATGTACGGTATCCATCACAGATGGAGGACACTATGTGCGTGGGTTGAGGGAGGGGGGGGATAAGTACCTCAGCATGACTTTTTTAAGTGGGCTACAAATGAAAGACAGGCCCATAGAAGATGAAGTATTGACTGCTGGCCCTGTTGAATGCCGCTGAATGCTGCCTTTCATTCATTTCATTGTCTTAAAGGTTATCTCCCCGAGGCTTGTGAGTCACACTGTAAAAGCGCTACACTGCCAAGCTCTTGTAAAAGATATTGTTTGTGCTGCTTGGAAGCAGAACTGTCCACCGTGACGCAGATGCTGACTCACAACCCAAAATCATAAAATGATTGTGGGGGTTCAGCCAGAAAGAAATGTTCAGTGCTCATTCTGATACCAATATAATCGTTATTGATTGTTTTTCTGCAGACAATCCTGGTCGGGGACAGTGGAGTGGGAAAGACGTCGCTGTTGGTGCAGTTCGATCAGGGAAAATTCATCCCCGGCTCCTTCTCCGCTACAGTGGGCATTGGATTCACGGTGTGTGTGTGTGTGTGTGTGTGTGTGTATGTGTGTGCAATGCATGCACACTTTGTGTATGTATTTCTTTAAATACAGGACATTCTCTTGTTGATATTAAGTCAAATCAGCTGTCAGAAAAACACCCAAAAACACATTGGCCATCATTTACAAAACGTGTGTGCGACCTAAAACAGGCGTAGGACGGACGTACACCGATTCCAAAGCAAGGCATTTATCAATTTGAACGTGAGCGTAGGCTGCGAAAAAATCTCACGTCTGGTCTGAACTCACGTACGCACGTTTTCGAGTCAGTGTGGACTTGCGGTGCAGCATATAAAAAGTTTATCAGGAGAAGGAGAAGTCATCAGTTGATCACTTATCAGCAACGGCAGATCTGGCTCTTTTAGAAGACCTCTATGCGCCGGTACAACAGTGCACACGTACGCGCATGGGCCACGGTGGAGCGCTCCATCGGATTGATTCTATAGTAATGAATTGATTTTGCCAGAATTTTGCAATTTAAATACTGCAGACTCATCACACAGTAACAGTAGTTCCAAAGAACAGCTGAGTGAGGACACTGATTTTTCAAAGACGGGCTGCTTTCGAATCTTTCACATGTATTTTTTCAGTGTAATGGCGTGGAGGCAGACATCTCAGAAGCTATAAGCAAATAAAGGACAATCTATCTGAAAGTTGTTGGGGTTTTTTTTGTAATTTGAACAAATTGTCTCTAATCTGTGTAGCTAGTGCTGATTCTTACATCAATTAACATCTCTTTCTGCTTCTCCCAGAACAAAGTGGTGACTGTTGATGATGTAAAAGTCAAACTACAGGTCAGTGAGTAAATCAGTTCCAGTGAAAACTTGATGTGCTTTCACAACAGCTATACCTATTTTAAGAGCACAGGCTGGTTTCCTCTCGAGCATCGGTGTTGTAACTGAAAGTGGAACCAGGCCAAGCTCTTTGTTTCCTTTTCTGTTTCAGATTTGGGACACAGCAGGACAGGAGAGGTTCAGAAGTGTGACACATGCATATTACAGAGATGCACACGGTGAGGAAGCATACACCATCATCTACAGCTGACTCTCAGCTCTATCTTTAACCACAAACACTGTCGTAGAGATGTGCGGAAATATAATCATATGTTTATTCCTCTTTTCCCTAAAGCTTTGCTCCTCCTGTACGACATCACCAGCAAAACCTCCTTTGACAACATAAGGGTAAGTCTGGGATATGTCTACCGCCTGGAAAGATATGGGAATGACTCAGACAGGAAGAGGAAACAGCCTGTATCAACAACTAATAAACTCTGTGGATCATTTAGTGTGTGTATGTGTGTGTGTGTGTGTGTGTGTGTGTGTGTGTGTGTGTGTGTGTCTGCGTGCGTGCGTGCGTGCGTGCGTGCGTGCGTGCGTCAACAGAGATGTGAATTAGCACTAAACCACAGAAATGATCTTGTCCACAGAGAAACAAAGGAGAATGTATTGATGTCAAATCAAGCTCAGTGGAGTGCCGGAGGTAAAAGGCACCCAGCTTCCTAAAAGATAGTGAAGAATTCTTCACATTTAACGCTTTTATTTAATTTACTGCAGTCCTAATTATGGCTACTTAAAGTGACCATATGTAACTTTGAAATGTTTCTGAAACAGCGTAATGTTCCATCTGATGATCATGAATGAAAAAATCAAATGAAAGGAAAAGAATGAAAAGAACGCTATTTTTACATAGTTTTTATTAATGCCTTTGCCCGGGTCCAATTTTTCCCGCGAAGTCACAATAAAGCTTAGATCGAGCCCAAAAAATCTAGCCCGACCCTAGTCGGGCCCGTGCACGTTGTGTCCGAGCCCGGCCCGACACGTTAACTGTAATTATGAGCCCGATTTAAACCCAACAATTTTTTTATACGTGGGCCGTTATAACTGACGTTCTCAACTATAATTCCTTGAGTAACAGATCAAGGCAGCAACTTAATCAAAGCCCTGGAACCATATAGCAGACTTTCATGTATCGATCACCTAATTAATACTGTCCTTCGGCACGGTCTGCATGGCGACGCACTGGCCGACAACGCGCCGGATATAGGAGAGACCATATCTGCTGCTAAAGGACTCGTGAGATATGTGAAACAATCTGGCCTGGTTGCGCAATTATCGAAGACAGTGCTACAGATGGGGGAGACAGGATTTTAGCAAAGTTTACCTCACACTCAAGTCAGTGCAGGACATCCACCCAGAGCTATGGGAGAAGCTGGAGAGCCTGAGGATAGTGGGGGGAGTTAGGGCTCGGGCTCAGGCTTGGGCAGTGGATCTAAACTCTCTGCCCAAAATGATTTAAAAGTCACAAAATGATTTACGAGTCAATCTTGGTCGGGCTTTCAACAGATGGAGACAATTGTCTGGGATTGTAAATGTTTCAAAAACGTCCCCGAATTGGCCCTCAGATATGTAATAAGTTTTGCGCCATGTGGTTGTAGTCAGTAGCAGACATTAAATTAGGTCCCCCTTCCATTTGGCGCGGACAGTTTATTCCTTTTAGTCCGTGTTTGTGTTGGCTTACTATTTTCTTTTCCCTTGTCCCCTGTACCTGTGTAAAGCGTCCGTGGGTTTTATTTATTTATTTTATTTATATACCATATGCAACACCGGAAATGCATCAATGCATCTGTAACTTATTCTCTTATTGTAAAGGAATGATTTTCTGTCTGAGAAAAACATTCATCGCAACTCTATGACCTCCGACAGCAGGTGTGGTAACAACACTACCACGTTTGTCCAAAGCGGCCGCCAGAATCAACACAAACTGAAAGTTACATATAGCCACTTTAAAGGACGTTTTCCAGGTCTCAGCCTAATGCAAACATACTTTCTCTGTCTTGTTTCAGGCATGGTTGACAGAGATCCATGAGTATGCACAGAGCGATGTAGTCATCATGTTGCTGGGCAACAAGGTGAGAGGGAATTGTCCAAGAAGTTCAGCAAATAAAAGAAAAGGTCTTGAGAAAATAGAAAGGGATGTGATTTTTACTGAAAACTGACTGTAAACTTTGGCTTCTTATGATAGAAGGTACAATCCATGTTTGTACAGCTAGATAAAGACACAGATAATTCTCTATTTCTCTGAAGTTGATAGAGATGTAGTCTATAGCGGCAGCGTTCCACTTCCGGGAATGTTCAGGTGCCGCTGGAAATTCGTCAGATGTCTGTCCCCTTCCTCTTCCTTTGTGTTGGCGTTCTAAACTCCAGTGGATTTCTGAGGACTATGGTTAACTGCTCCTCAGATCTCTGCAGGGTAAATCCAGACAGCTACCTAGACTATCTGTCCAATCTGAGTTTTCTGTTGCACGACTAAAACTACTTTTGAACGTACACATGTTCTACTAAAACAAGTTCCTTCCAGAGGCTATGGCTGCGTCCGAAATTCCATACTCATATGCTAAAACAGTAAGTGAGCTTTCTTAGTACGTCCGAAACCTTAGTATGAAACCTATAGTGCACAGATTGCATACTATTTCAGGTGAAAGATTACAGTATGCAATACTGGACATTACGCCAACATAAATATCCCACAATGCAATGCGGTAGTAACGATAACGTCCATAACAGACACACAGATAGAAACCAAGGAGCTCTGTAACGTCAATAATGCTCTAATTTATATTTCTGTTGGTCTAGTTATTTACCTCTTTCAGTAATTTAAGCATGAACTAGGGATGCCGCTAGAGCAGAGGTCGGCAGGGGTTACCATGGTTACGCATCTTCAACAACAAGGAGGTTTTCAGGAAGTGACGTTGGAAATTACAGCTTAGGGCGTCCGAAAAGATACACACTTCTGTTTATTTACACACAAGTACGTTGAATGATAGCTGACAAGTTGAGTATGTAGTGCAGAGTATGAGATTTTGACACAACCTATTTAGCAGAGGCACCGTTATTGTGTCTGGCGCTTAGCGCCGCCCAAGACGATTGTGATTGGTTTAAAGAAATGCCAATAAACCAGAGCACGTTTTTCTCCCATCCAGGAATGCTGGGTGGACTAGCCAGACCCTCCTCCGCAGCGCTACAATCAGTTATTATAGTATAATCACTTTAGGAATAATGCATGACTGATGTGTTTTAAAGGTCCCATGGCATGAAAATTTCACTTTATGAGGTTTTTTTAACATTAATATGCGTTCCCCCAGTGGCTAGAAATGGCGATAGGTGTAAACCGAGCCCTGGGTATGCTGCTCTGCCTTTGAGAAAATGAAAGCTCAGATGGGCCGATCTGGAATCTCCTCCTTATGGGGTCATCAGGAGAAAGGTTACCTCCCCTTTCTCTGCTTTGCCCGCCCAGAGAATTTGACCCACCCATGAGAGAGAGACATCATGGCTTTCAAACGAACAAAGTGGCAGTTGGTCAAGGCCACACCCCCACCCTCCACCTCCCCCCCTTCTCCTCCTCAATAGCTACAGACACAGAAATGGCACATCCTAAGCTCATTGTGGGACTGGCTCTAGTGGCTGTAATTCTGCACCAAGGCTGAATTTCAGGAAAGAGACTTCAGATACAGTATTAGGGGACCACTATATAATAAAAGCATCCAAAGAGCACCATGTCATGGGACCTTTAAATCAACATTTCTTTTTAAATCTCACATACCCCATGCAGTACTCCAAAGTACCCCTAGGCGTACCCCCATTTGAGAAACACTACCATAGAGAAAGCCTTTCTACAGGGCCCAAAATGTTGTGCTACGCCCCTGCATTCACTAGCCATTTGGCTGGTAGACCAAAAATTTCATTTAGAACCCTGGGGCCAAGTAAACTCTATTACTATATGACTTTATGCATTTGTTTTATTGACGTCCTACTCTAACCATACTGCTGTGCCTCTGTGTGCCAGGCTGACATGAGCAGCGACAGAGCCATCCGGAGAGAGGAAGGAGAGCGTCTGGCCAGAGTGAGTTTTTCCCTCCGCTGTGCAAGCAGAACTGATGCTGCTGACTCTGCTGCTCACTGCTGTTTGTTCCTCTCCTTGTTTCCAGGAGCATTCAGTTCCCTTCATGGAGACAAGTGCCAAGACAGGAGTCAACGTAGAGCTGGCCTTCACTGCTGTGTCCAAGTAAGAAACACTCTCACGTGATGGCTTTTTAACACTGTACACTACAGCAGGCTGCTGTGCACCCAGCTGGCCCAATCAATCATTTCAACTAGTACAGAAACATAACACAAATACCTCTGAAGGGGTTACAATGTAAGAACACATATTAATCTACTAAATACAAGAGATGTTCTGATACCGATACCAGTATCGGAAAAGCCTCCGATGCTGCCTAAAATACTGGTATCAGTATCGGTGAGTACTGGAGTTTATGCACCGATCTGATACCACGTAATGTAGCAGAAGAAAATATACTTTAAAGTAGTTTATTTATGTTCTTTTTCCGTTATGACTGACTGTCAAACTGGATAGTAAAAGAAAGTTCTGGCGTTCACTTTTTGTGTTTCTTCATGTTTCACAAAAAGTTTAACCTGAGCCAGGCCGAACAACAATGATAGCAATCCTATCACATCCATACAGGGATAGTAGTACACAGCTGTTAAAATATAATAAAATATATGTAGGTATCAGTACTCGGTATCAGCCAATATGCAAGTTCAGGTATCCGAATGGGTATCAGGAAGGAATAAATGATATCGGAACATCTCTACTAAATACATCATATGTAGACACTTAACTGACATTAGCTGTAATATATATTTTACTGATGATGAAATATTGCCATTGTTGATAAATTTAAAAACTCATTATGCTGCATCCAGAAACATCAATAATTATTAAGCTAATTTTACAAGCCATTTCATTAAATTAAAGAATGTTAAAATAAAAGTATTTCTTAGATCTTATGCTATTTATTGATCCAAAAAAGACGTTTATCTGTGTTTTAAGCCCCTCAACGCACTAGGATTAGGCAATGGTTATGGTTAGGGTTAGGGTTAGGGTTAAGGTTAGGGTTAGGTGCCTTGAAGTCAACGGTCGCAGTGTTGTCTGGAAGGAGACGTTGGGGGCTTAAAACACCATTGAGCCAAAAAGACTACCTTAATATTTTTACCTTAACATTCAATTGATTTACCCATTAATAGTGTGTCATCATGTCAAACTGGGATTGTAAAGAGCAAACAATAAATCAACCTCTTACAATTGACCAAATATCATAAAAGCCATCCAATATTTTATTTCTTAAAAGGCCTCAGGGATGCCATAATGATGCTTTGTTCTTTTAATGGCCTTTTCAATAATGAATTAATTATGAAGAATCAAATATTTAAAAGCTATATATATATAATAAAGTAAATATAGTAAAATATGCAAGTGGCTGGTAGATTTGCTTCACTCACCAGCCAAAAAAACAATGGTAATATATTGAGTGGTTGGTAAAATGTGAACATTCACTAGCCATTTTGCCAATGGATGAAAAAGTTAATTTTGAACCCAGACTGTTGTGGGTTCATTTAAAGTGTGTGACGTCTGTTTCTGTTGTTCAGGGAACTGAAGCACCGGGCCGTCCAACATCCCAACCAACCCAAGTTCCACATTCATGAATACATTGAAGCACAGAAGGAGAAATCCGGCTGCTGCAGCTACTTCTGAATCTCCTCTCCACTCTGGTACTGTGTGGGAGGAAGCCCTATAAACTCACTGCTGCTCCCAAAATACACCATGACGTTGCCATTCACCCTGGACTAAAAGCCAGAAGGATAAACCGAGCTATAGACTCACAAAACCCACAGCTCCTTTGACCATGGACAGTTTACACAGGACCTGAACATTTGTAATAGAAATGCGAGCAAATAGTATTAAAAGTATTTTAATTTGATTAAATAACCTTATGCTATTTGCTTTCTTTGTGAAAGATCATAACCACTCTTGTGTATGTGTGTTAGGTACGAACGAAACAGCTCGCCTGGTTCAGTCCAAAGTTTGAAAATACTCCTCACCTCCAAAGCTCTTAAATGCCAATACCAACCAACCGACCGACCGAGCGAGCGACCGAGACCAAGCGACCGATCAACCGGTCCAACCGACCGACCAACCAACCAACCGGTTCAACCAAGTCGGCACTTATTTAATGCAGATTAAGCCATGTTTTAAAATCACATTGCTTGTAAATTTGTCTGAACAATAAAAACACAAAAATATATTTTTTGCCATTCATAGACTTTTTTTTTTATACATAGATTTAAAAAGATTTTTTTTTGTTGAAATTCATTCATACATTTCATATTTATATTGTACTATCTTAGGCTACTGTAACTTCTCATTATGTAATGATGTAATCATTCTCGTGATTACTGTTCTTCTAACGCCTACCTTACACTAAAAGACTGAACAGACTTTGAACAGACTACAGTCTGACACCATCTCACATCTAAAGACACTCATCTTACATCTAACGTTAAAGACTGTCATCATATGTAAAGAATGGGGATCTTGCGAGGTCACACATTGCAAGACGATAACTAGATTCGTTTTGAAAAATTTTACCAAGCTAGCTAGCTACGGCTAGCATTAGCTGGTAACTTAAGAGAAAGTCTTCAGATTTTCTGTTTTGCCGTACATGCAGATGAATGTCTCCAGTACCTGCAGGTCTGTGTTTATCCGTCGGTAAAACTCCCGTTGGATGACTCACTTCAGAAGGGTTGAAAATCGTCAACTTTCCTTCTTTAGCGTTTAGCTTAGCGCGTGGTTCCATAGCAACTATAAACAACACTGGCTCTAGCTGTTTGCTGCTTCCTGTTTGGTTTGATAATATCAAACACGTTTGATTTTGTCTTTACGGGAAAAGACTGGAAAAAGACTAACTGGGACTGAGTTTTATGACCACCATACACCAAACGATTAAGACGACGGGAGCACGCCGACTCTAGCAAAACTCTTAGGGTTCCATTCCCATATTGGAAATTTGTCTGCGACAGTGGAATGGCTTGAAAAGTCGTTTGGTGTGTGTTCGGCATAAGGGAACCATGAATGTCTGGCAATCCATCTAATAGTTGTCAAGACATTTCACTAAAAATCAGAAATGTCATCCTCATGTTGGCACTAGAGCAAAAATAAAGGAATCACCAAAATCTGTAGGCTTCATCCAATGAGGACGGTGAATGTCATTTCAACATTTGCGTTGAAATCCATCCAATAACTGTTGAGCCATTTCACTTTGGACCAATCTGATGGACTGACCAATCATTAGCGGGAGTTACATGCTCCGACAATTGCTTATAGCTTAGCATGCTCGGCTAGTCTAACCACATCTCACTGAAGCTCCTTACTTAACGCACAGACATGAGATTGATATTGATCGTTTCATCTAACGAATTATACAATTCATGCTTCTTTGAACAATTATTTTTTATTTATTTTTTTGCCTTTTATAGATGTCAGACTAAAAATAGTTTTTCTACCTGCTGATTTACCAATAAATCAATGCTGATGGAAGTACAAGAACGTTAAAGACACACCAGTTAGCCGAAGAGGAGGAAACTAAAAACAACATCCACCCACACGCCACTGCCATAAGCCAGCAGAGCACACAGTCTCAAGGCACACTTAGTTTGGATCCGCTTTGAAAAATCAACATTGCTCCACCTTATGTGTCATGCAATCTACCAGGAGATCCAGACATAGACCAAACACTGTGTCATGGATGCAATTCAAAGCCAAGTACATGAACAAAAGCCCTCTCTGATTATGACACAGTCAGGCTGGGACATTCTTGACAAACTGTTTTCACGATGCGACAGTTGGCTGCTGGGACTCAAGAAAAGCTCAGGGACACAGCTGAAGGGAACGCTGATGTGCTCTGACGACTGCAACACAACTCTATTTGTGAACATGCAGGGGAACGCAAATATTTTGGTCACCTGAAATGTGTCTGTAAAGGAGGATTGCTGCATAAGACCGAACACAACATGATCTACTTGACGATGATCTGGGGTCAGAGTTCCAATTTGGTCCTAGGAAACAACTCTGTACATAATGTATTTGTGAGGATGAAAAATGTTTTTGACATGTTGGCTGCATTATTTCCCTCCCAGTATATAAACTATATATTTTGTTTTATGGCTAGATTATGGACTTTAAAGCTTTGTTGCATGTTTGCTGGACTGCATGTACCAACTCTTTGGCAGTACCTCCAGAACATATTAAACTGTTTATATTTGTAAGAAGACCAACATAGTATAAACAAATAATTAGCATTTCTCTTCAGATTTTAACTTAACACTCAGGGTTAAAAACAATTACAATAATTGATAATTAATATTTTTAATTAATAATTAAAATACAACATATGATATATAAGTCCACATCAACACATTAAAGCAGCATTAATAGATTAAAATGTTTTGGGCCACTTAGGGGGCAGCAGAACAAGCTGTAAACACAACATATTATCGCCTCACAAAACTGCCCATTTACACATCCAACATACACAGATACATTAGCATTTATTTAGAGTCCAGTTTCTGACCACCCAATAAATGTAAGTCTACTCTCTTTTAACTCTGTTTTGGTCTCCACCAATTCCTGAGAAAAAGATTTATCTCTTTAGCTGCTAAATGCTACGCTTTGTTCAGCAGCTAGTTGCTAACTTAGCTTGTCGGGCCCTGATGGTGGTCTTTGCAGAATTTTCAGAGTTTCACACCATTCAACTGAAACAATACTTAAAGGATGCTCAAATGCTACATGAGCTGAAGGGAACTGCAGAGTTGGGTGGTAATTCTCGGTGGGTTTGACCCTCGGGCCATAACTTTTATATAAGGCATAGTCATTTGACCTATTGGTAAAATACAAATATTCATTAGTGCAGCTTTGAGAAACTCATGATGTCAGAACTGACACAGTTTATTATGTAACATTATTGCCTTTAGACCTTATACACATTGAACAGTTGTTTGTTGTCGCTGCCAAAAGATGTCTTTGCTGTGTTGTATGCTGCACAGAAATAAACAATTTTTAACTGAGTATATATATATATATATATATATATATATTTATGTTTATATGAACAGTGGCTCCCCTGCAGTCACCTGCCGTATGTTTGTTCATCATGTGTGTGTGTGTGTGTGTGTGTGTGTGTGTGTGTGTGTGTGTGTGTGTGAGAGAGAGAGAGAGGGAGAGAGGAAGAGAGAGTAGTTTATCTCCTCACAGTTTACTCTGCCTTCTCATTAAGTCCTATGACTTTCTTGTTTTTGTTTTTAAATTTATAAATTTTAGTTTATTCAATACATTGAATGTACGTATTTTTTCACATCGTATTATTATTGAATTGTATTATCCTTGATGCTTTGACAATATTCTTTTTCTGACATTTATGCCAATAAAGCAATTTGAATTTGAATTTGAATTGAATTTGAGAGAGAGAGAGAGAGAGAGAGAGAGAGAGAGAGAGAGAGAGAGATAGAGATTGCAGTGAAGCTGTATAGGTATAGTATAAAACCTAGAGGAATAAATAGAAACAAAACTTCCTATTTGCAGATGGAACCTTCAAAATAAAATCGTAATCATTGCAAGAGTGAGAGCCCCACCATTGTGACAAAAAGAGAGCTGAGCCGGAAACGCTGCTGCTAACTAATTTCCCAACAGGGACATAAACATAATACTGCTACTACTACAACAACATCATAAAATATCGACATACAAGTCAAGTTTTCCTGTTGCTGTCAACAAGAACACAAAGAGTGCTACACTAAACATGAATCGATGATATCCATACGTACAGTACATAAATGTATGCCTGTATATATGCAGCTGCTGTGTTCGTAGCTGCCAACACATAATCAAGTATAAGCTCAGAGTGACGCTGTAACGTGAAGCTGTAACCATGTCATTCATGATGAAAGCCTGCAGAAGTATTGGGCTTCTCTCTGTGCATCTGTGTGTCTGTGTCAAAGTGTCCAATCTGCACATCAGCTACATGACAAGTGTCGCCAGGTGAAGAGTGCGCGCAGGTAAAGGCGGGACGTCGAGGGATCCATGGCGAAGATTTCAGGGGGGTGCATGGGATATGTCCACCTCAATATTTCAAAGAGGTAGGTTTGTCCCCCCTCAAAAAATATGAAAGATAACCCACTTCCCAAAAGAGGTGAAAAATAACTCTTCAGGGGGCTCAAAATAAGACTATTTGTGCTAAATTGGGGCTGAAGAACACAACAGGAGCGTGAACACTAAAGATGTTATTTCTTGTGATTTCATGTATTTTATGTAGAATTAAACTTTGGAGCTTCTGGATTTAGGTCTCATTCTCTTAAGGCTCTGACACACCAACCCAATTATCGGTCGTCGGACAGTCTGGCGAGGTCGGTGACCCAAGTCTGTTCAGTGTGTTCCGTGCCGGAGAAGCCGTCGGCGTTCATTTGGGCCAATTTGACTTGTTGAATCAGCCAGTGGGCAGTCTGACTCAATGACCAATTACAGGAAATGACGAGCGGGATGAGCGTGACGAACGCCTCTCAAAATCTGACGAAAATCTTTTAAATTGACCTTTGTCGATCTGAAATGAAGACAGATTCAGCAACTGCATGGCCTATTTCTCACTTAAAAATTTTCAGAAACAAGTTTCGGTGAACTATTTTCATAAAATGTGAGATCATATACCGAACGAGCCCATATTGTCAAATGTATGTTGAATGTAAACTCCTCTTAGGAATTTTACCATTCAATGTGAATTTATCTGAGAATATTCTTAAATAAAAAAAAAATAAAATCCTGTTTGTCATCAAATCATCTCTATGACTGACGCTTAAGATATACTCCTACACTTCACTTAAATTACAACTGAGATGCCTGACAAATTACCTTTAAGCCCAGCTTTGAGCCAGGTTTTTTTTTACTCTAAAGTCAATTCTTAGCAGTGTTCTTGTGAGTAATTCTCAGAGGCTTGATACATACTATTCCAGAGCTGTGAAGAAAAGGTGCAGACAAAGTCAGAAGTTTATGACTCCATCTTGTGGCCATTCTGCATCTTCACAGACATTATATACTGTTTACTGTACATACTATTTGATCTCCTATGTTGAGAAGCTGTGAAGTTGTTACCCTCCATTGGCTGAATTGTGTTGCACGTTTTGACTGTTGAAAATTGCTGGAAAAGTTAAAATTGCTTAAAGATCTTTCAAAGTAAACCTTGACAGACCTCAGAGGTTTAAAGATTGTTATTCTTCAACAGAGGTGTCTGCCTCCCGGACTGTAACACCGGCGCTCTGATCCAACTGAACACTTTCTGTCAGATGTTATTACCCTGTCCAATTCCATTCCATTGCCAAGCCCATGCTTCCTCAGACGGGAGGCTGAGGAACCCATTCAGGAGACCAAGGAAACACAGTAAGGCCCTAGATCCTGACTGCATGCCCACCTATTCTACTGAACTTTTATTGAATATTTTTAGTAACACCTGCGCTTTTCCCCTTATTGTAACACTGAGTTATTATTGACTTGCCAACACAGCCTCCTATTTAGTAGTCTTGCTTTGCCAGACCTTCCTCCACAGCTGCGAAGGAAGGTCTGGCTAGACCACGCAGCATTCTGGGATGGGAGAAAAAACGTGCTCTGGTACATTGGCATTTCTTTAAACCAATCACAATCGTCTTGGGTGGTGCTAAACGCCGGTGCCTCTGCAAAATAGCCTCGGGAAGGAACTTGTTTTGGTGGAACATGTGTACGTTTAAAAGTAGTTTTAGTCATGCGAGAGAAAACTCTAGAAAAAGATAGGCTAACTGTCTGGATTTACCCTGCAGAGATCTGAGGAGCAGTTAACCATAGTCCTCAGAAATCCACAAGAGTTTAGAACGTCAACACAAAGAAAGCCCAAGGCTTGGATATCCGGCCTAAATTAGTGAAATCCGGCAGAATTTCCGTCGGCAACGGAGCAATCCCGGAAGTGGAACGTCGATGATATAGACTAACTATTCATTTATACTATTTAACTATGCAAATGCATTGAAACAGCACTGTAACAAATCATGTAGGATAGTCTATGAAAAACAACAATATAAGGTTTACAGCAGGAATATAGAACCCCAAACATACAGAAACCAAAAAATGTAAACGCAATATGTTGTTGCTAGTCAGGGTCGTAGCAAGGATTTAGAGATGCTGAGGTCATAAATCCAACAAAGATTATTTTTTTGTCATTTAAAATCAGTTCTATGTTTCCAATAGTGTTCTCTTCTCTGCCAGGGACACATTCTGATGGGGAAATATGTTTGAAATTGTTGAATTTATTCATTTAGCATAGGTACTGTTAGGCCTTTATCTTATCTTTAATTTTAAATTTCAAATTTAAAGACACTAAGTCTAAATGACATTGGTATCCAGCTTTTAAAACACATTATCTATAACGTTAAATTATACACTGTAGTTTAGCTATCCTAATTATCGGACAAAAGAGGCAGAGGACATTAAAACCGTTACAGTACTGCAATCTGAACAGTATGAGCTTTTATTTTGAAAGACCGATGGCAGCGTTATCTTGTTTGTCACTACCTCCGCTGAGCAGTGAGCACGGGACGTGGTCGGATTGGAGGTGAAAGAAGATTGCAACATAGCAGTTAATAAGGGGAGGATCTGTGCACCGAGCGGCACAGTGAAAGCGCAACAACATTAGCAGTGGAAAGTTCACTGGGACTCAGTTCAGCGGAAGTGGAGCTCGAGCAAAGTCAGTTTGCACAACAGGTGTCAGTAGTTGTGTTGGCTCCCTGTTTCCACCCTCTGAAGTGGTTCAGAAAAGTGAGTAGAAAAGTTTTCGTCGGTTAGAAGGGTAACAACATGTCAAACCTCCGACCCAGACTGTGTGTGCTGGAGAAAGGATCCAGCGGCTACGGGTTCCACCTGCACGGGGAGAAGGGCAAGACCGGGCAGTTTATCAGGCTCGTGGAGCCCGACACTCCTGCCTCCGCGGCCGGGCTTCTGGCTGGCGACCGCCTGGTGTTCGTGAATGGAGAGAGCGTGGAGGGCGAGAGCCATCAGCAAGTGGTCGCCAGGATACGGTCCACAACGGGGGCTCTGGAGATTATCGTGGTGGACGACGAGACGGCTGAGCTGCTGAAGAAACACAACCTGCAGTGCCGGAAAGACTTCGTCACGGAGGGGATTCCCCTGCCCGGGGGGGACAGCGACTCTGACCGCGGGGACTCACAGAGCAACGGTACCCCGAGGGAGTCCAGCCCTGCCCCGCCTGAGAACGGGGATGCTTCCTCGGAGAGCTCGGACAGGTCGGGGAGGCTGAGTGTCAGCTCCAGCACCAAGGTACAGCAAAACACAGCTACTTACTACACACTTAACATAGTGAATCATGGACATATCATTCAATTCAATTACATTCTATTCTATTATTACATTGCTGACCAAACATACAAAGCACCAGACATTATGAGGCAAACGCCCATGCTGACAAAATGGGTGTCATCCTGAATTAGTTTCTGCTTTTAGACTTTGATGAATCGTTTCTAAGACCTTGAGAACAGTCAGTTGAAAGGTTGTCTGTTAACCAGCTGCTAACCCCTTGACCTGTGAATAGGAGTGGGCCTCATGGATAAAATCTTCTATCATGTAATCTTGTATCAGCACATCACTATGCAGTAGCCACGCAGTATCATAATGTTGTAACATTTCTGAAAATCAGACATTTTTGGCCTTTGGATTAGTGTGTGTTAGAGTACAAAACACCCTCGGCCTCAACTCAAGGTCCACTTACTTTTGTGTTGCATCACTTTCAAAATTAATCCACAATCAGTTTCTTAATTGTGGAACAGTTTGTTGAAAAACTATCCAGACAGAAATGTCCATTTTTGGCTAATAAAATAATTTCTCACATTCATGCAAAAATCCTAAAAAAAGAAAAAGAAATTGCCAAATCATCAGCCAAACTGCAAGTGCCCCTGATTTATATCTTCTTATCTGATCTGAGGCCAGCCCTGCCTCTGAGCTGCAAAGGTTATGTGAAATAGATTCCCTATCAAGTAGAGTTTTTCCGATTCCGATACAGCCTAAAACTCTGGATCAGGGATCGCAGAGTACGCGAGTCTATGCACCAATTCGATATTGCTTAATTTATTAGCCCCCATTGATTTCCGGTAATTTATCATGTGATGATACACGGGCAAACAAGTGTCAGAAATCAGAAATCAGAAAAGGGTTTATTGCCACAGTAAGATACACCTACGTGGAATCTGCCTGAATGGTGCATACACACACAAACAAACATTAAACATTAATATGACATAAACAATAGCTACAGAAATAGAAACAAATATATAAAATGTGTATGTGCGGTGCTAGCAGAGATCATTCCATTAGTCAGAGCTTTATTTCTAGATTTATTTCTTTTACATCATTACATTACATGTCATTTAGCTGACTCTTTTATCCAAAGCGACTTACAATTGCTATATATCAGAGGTCGCACGCCTCTGGAGCAACTATGGGTTAAGTGTCTTGCTCAGGGACACATTGGTTGATGTATCACAGTGGGAATCGAACCTGGATCTCCCACACCAAAGGTTATGTGTCACATCCACTGCGCCATCACCACCATTTCTTATTTTTTTTTTTGTTATTTTTTATATTTGTTTTTCTGTATGTATTTGTTCATGTTTTACAAAGGGTTTAACCTGAGCCAGGCCATACAACAATGATAGCAATCATGTCACATCCATACAGCGTTAGTCATATACAGCTGTATATCTTTTAACACGCTGGTATCAGATCAGTACTCGCTATCGGCCGATTCGCAAATTCAGGGATAGGAATCTGTATCAGAAAAGGAAAAAATGGAACATCTCTACTATTAAGTATTCACTCACTGTGCCAGTGAGGCTATAAGCTAAGACGGAGAGGTGACGCTGCACGGTGAAATGTGCCAGGCCTGTACTCATTCCTGTTGAACAGAGTCTTTGTCATATTAATGCCTGTCAGTCTCTCCGCTTCAGGTTTGGCTTGTCAGACCAGAGGCTTAGTCACATTGATGCCTGTCAGCCAGACGGGGCATACTTTTTTTACGCTCCTATTATTATTGGACAGGCTGTTGGGAGATAAGAATTGACATAATAGGATAAAAATAGTGCAGGTCTAGGTGCACCACAATTTCAGATTTTCTGAATGAGCTTTGTTGATGGTACTCACACAAAGAGCTCAATTAGCAACAATACTAGTCATCTGACGCCCTGACTGGGACTGAGACCTTCCACTACATCACCACTTGAATTACTTTGACATGTGTTTCTTTCCTTGGATTACCATAATCCCAACCCTTTGAAAGAACAGGCTCTTGTTGTCTGTTATAAAAAAATACTTTTGTAAGGGTTTTCATGGCAAAAAGCATGGCAAGATGTTGTAGGCTATGTAACTGTTTTAGCCAGTGCAAAGTCTGTGCCCTGATTTTAAAAATCGCCTAATTGTGGAGGTGTTTATGTGTGTGGAGCTCTGAGAATAGGAAGTGGTTTTTATTCGGGGCTTATAAAAATAATAGGATACTTGGTTATTTTTAGACTTGGCCCCCACAGTAAGTAAGAAACAAGGGTCAGCAACAAAACAACATGACTGGTAGTGATTTGGTGTTTTTCATGGATAAGCCTACATTGTAAAGTCATACTTAAATATATATATATGTAAATTGATACATCACTATAGGTTTAAAAGGGACATGGACAGTTAGGCCTGTCACGATAACAACTTTTGCGATAAATTGCCCCAGAAATGATTGCGATAAACGATAATATTGTCGTTCTGAGACCATTTTCATCTAAATATAATGATAATGGCATAATAATGCAGGGACACCTTTTCAAAGATCATTACACTTTTATTTCTAAAGAATATTTAAACACTGGAACTGGAAGACATTTTAAATATATGATAACAATAAATGAACAAAACAACCTCTCAGTCCCTGGAATAAAAACCAAACACAATCAAAAACAATAAATACAATGGAAATTTTTGAATTCTTGAAATGATCAAGCTCATTTTTATTTATCATGCGATTAATTGATTTATTGCATATTGCGACAGGCCTAGGGACAGTGTGTTCTTCTGTTACTACTGTACGATGCCAAATTAGAAACAGGCAGATGTGTTCAGACTCAGTGTTTCTCCTGTAATAGTACAGGCCTACCGGGCACCCAGGCCAACAGGAACCCCCGCCAGGCCAGAAAAAAATCTTTTTTTAATGCCAAAAACAAAGCCAAATATCTATTGTGTTTCCCCTATATTCATTCTGCAGCGACGCACCGCCTCGAGTCAATGAACAACGCAACCGTCTGTGGTTAGTTTACGCCTGTAACAGCAGGACAGTCGAGTGTGTTGAACAGGTGTGAAATATAAATAATGTTGTTGGTAGCTGAGCCGGTTACAAACTGGTAGTGTTACGGTTACACGCTGACGTGCTGACGGATATTGTTTTTAGCTGACCAGATAATATTCAGTTAAAACAGATTGGATGACGCTGTTTTGCCCTCATTGTTCTACGTCAGGTTTGCTGGAAGTGATGCACTGCACCTTTTTAAATGTTACATTGCTTGTAAGGAAATAACGGGTTCAACAGGCGAACCGGCTTTAAAACAGTCAACCTAGGGCATTCCCTGAGACTTGTGTGTTTGGCTTGTACAGTCTCATGGTGATAAATGCAGAGCCTCACAAAAATGGGCAGATGGCCAAATGCACGTCACACTATGTGGAAAGATTGTGAAGCAGCTCAAGTAGTTAAAAAACAGAAATTGAATAAATAGAAATTATGTGATTTAAAAGCTGTAACACCTGAAGACTACATGTCGCAATTATGTAAGAGTGTGTGCTAGAACAAATAAATGGTAGAAATAGATAGATAAAAGGAATGACTAATGACAAAGCGGATGGTAACCACTTCCTTAAGTTAGCAGCTAACACTAGCGCTACTACTGTACTGTACTGACTAACGACTATGGCTAAGGATATATGAAGCGACGTCATGATACAGAAACCTACGTCAGGTCACGTGGGAAAAAGTTTTAAGAAGGGCTTGGGAACTTGGGATTGGGTCCCGCCGGGTCCCGCGGGACCCAACGCAAATCTCGCGGGAGCGGGCGGTTTTAACTTTGCTGCGGGCGGCTAAAAAAAACACTGCGGGATCGGGATGTAGCCTGGAACCCCCCCACGCCAGCAGAAACCATAGATATACATATATACTGACTGAGTATATACTGTATAGGCCATCTATGAGTAGACACCAGCGTGTCTGAGCCTCCCAGGACGGGGGAGCTCCGAGCCAAGGCTCCGTCCACCCTCATCCTCGGCTCCTTCCTCCCCCTCTCTCCCTCTCCTTCTGCTCCTTCCTCCCCCTCTCTCCCTCTCCTTCTGCTCCTTCCTCCCCGTCTAACAGCAGCAAGCACCTGCCTTCTTTGCCTTCATCTTCTCCCTATTAACCTATAAAATGACGTGTTTTCTCATGCGGGACGGGAGAAGACATAACATCAATGCATCTCTATTATTGTGCGGGCATAAATTCTCAGAGTTTTGCGGGTGCGGGCGGGTGCGGGCGGGAGTGGACGTACACATTGCGGGTGCGGGCGGTAATGGTCAGAAATTCGCCGGGAGCGGGATGAAGAAAACAGTCCCGCGCAGGGCTCTACTGCATTTTGACGCTAAAACATACTTTGACCAAAATGGGAATATTTAGATTTGAATACACAAGGAACACTACTGGGAAGCTACAGAATGATATAAAAACCTCATTATCAAAAAAACAAACCAAAATTAATAAGGCCAGCTCTGAGTTAACATTAGGCTGAGCTAGCTAATGCTGCCTCAAATGTCGATGAAAGTT
Organism: Sander lucioperca; assembly: GCF_008315115.2. Lineage (NCBI taxonomy): Eukaryota > Metazoa > Chordata > Actinopteri > Perciformes > Percidae > Sander > Sander lucioperca. The sequence goes on from NC_050177.1 coordinate 16,305,367, forward strand.
GGCAGTATATCTTACTCTGCCTATTCTGTACCCAGTGTATTTCAAGCCTGGTGGCCCACTGGGCATAAGTTGCCCCCCCACCCAGGCCTAAATCACTGGGAATTATTTTTGAATATATTTTAAGACGTTTTTCAAACGGTTGGAAACGTAGAAGTAATCATATTCTCAAATTTCCAGTCTGCTTTTAGCACTGACTTAATGTAGGGCCCTATGGAATCTGTCTAAATTCTCAATTTCACGATTCAGTCCATGATTCTGTGATCACAGAAACTGTTGCGCTCTACATTAATGTTGCAGTCAGTCTGTGACTGGCTCCAGCCTGGCCCTCGTAAAAAAAAAAAAAACTAAACAAAATACAAAATAACAAAATAACTTTTTTTTTTCTCCTACATTATGCCCCTTTTCCAGTGTTATACATTGGGATGTCTAGATCGCTGTCTCGTTCTGTGTAGGTGGCTCATGCCCCGTCACTAATACTCTGACCTCCAGTAAGTGAAAAAGCCAGGCTGGCTGACTGGGATGCTGCAACCCTCCAGCTACATTCCTCACTGATGGGAAACTTGGCAGAGCCTGACTGATGGTCTTGTACTGGCCTCTGATAGCTGCCTCTCAGTGGGATACACTTGTGGGCTGGCCAATGATGACATGAAAGTAGCCCTGCTGAGCACAACCATGGTTACGCTTCAAACAGTTAGGACTGGGTATCGTTTTTTTTTTTTATACAATTTTTATAAGACAAAAATAAATTACAGCATTACACATTATGGCAAAAATCTTTGTATTTATGTTCCAGCTCCTACTACGTGAGCCGTGAGTTTTTCCTGTGTCTCTACGACGTGTAACGTTAGACAGCCAATCACAGACATTATTAGAGCTTGGTAGAAGGGTGCTGCATGCTGATTGGCTCTCTGACGCTGATGCGATTTGCTCCTTAGGTATTGAAATTGGGTATTAAATGACGAGGCATTTTTCGATACTCGATACTTTAGAGGCAATTCGGTCGGTGCCTAAAAAGTATTGAATTCTGTATCTAACCCTACACACAATAGCTCCTTTCAAGCGATTGTTTTTGGTTAGACTTGGTATTGCTCTCCAGGGCTCAGTCACCAAACTTTTTCACACTAAATTAAACAAATAATAATAATAATAATAATAATAATAATAGTCTTGGCAAAAACTTGGATATCTAATACTTTAGAGATCGCTTTTTCCTGGAAGACGAAAGCATGAACTGAATGAGCATGTCATCATATTATGGTAACATCCTGGCCTCCGGCGACTCAGCGCTCCACCACACCGAGGGCCTTCTTTTGGTCACCATAGAGATCCCCAGCAGCAGAAAGAGGCTTTGTCCACAGTGTTTGCATGAGGAGAAAGGCTTGTGGGCCAGGGAGGAAAGGAGAGAGGACTCTCACGCCTCAACAAGGAGGCCATGCTGACCCTGAAATACCTACACCCTCACTTAACACACTGTCAGTAGGGCTGGGGGGGAGAGAGTGTGGGGGTGGGCCAGAGTGGGCTGGCCACAGGATGAAAAAGCAATTTGTTCTGTACAAAATGTCAAACACATGATGAAATAATAGGAGCCTAAATGAATGTGTGTTAAATAGCGCTGGGTACCGAATTCGATACTTTTTAGGCACCGACAGAATTGCCTCTGAAGTATCGAGTATCCAAAAATGCCTCGTCATTCAATACCCAATTTCAATCTCTCACGTAGTAGGAGCTGGAACATATAGAAAAAGATTTGTGCAGTAACGTGAAATGTTGTGTAAAATTAGTATCGTAAAAAGTTTAATTCAGGGACCGGTATCGAAGTCACGGTATTGGTATCGGTACCGGTACCGGTATCGGAAGTTTTTGAGCGATGCCCAGCCCTAGCGTTAAAAGTGGTGACGCAAGGTTTTAAGGAGGTTCTTGACCAAAATAAAAAAGGTTGATGCTAGGGCTGCACGATATTTTGTTTCGTCTACATCGCGATGTGCGCATGAGCGATAGTCACATCGACATCGCAGGACGTGCGATGTTAACGCTACAACTTTTTTGCTGCTTGATAGAAAAGTATACTGTCACCGTTCTCCTTTTACATGATTGTTACCGGCCGAGCCTTCCCCTTTAAGACCGGTGGCTATGTGGGCAACGTGTGGATGTGACGTAACGTTAGTCCGATGGCGTTTGTTATGGGAAGTAAGTGAGGCCCTCCCGTGTGTAGAAAAGTACCGTAAGCAGCAGCTGCCACGGACACAGTGACTTCTCCCGGCCATTTTTCCCCGCAGAGTTGCCAGAAAGCTGCTTCCAGCCAGGCTAAAGCTAATATAGTTAGCCTTCAGAATCAAGGCGTCTGTCCCAACCAAGGGACCTCCAGCATCCGGAAAGCGTACCTCCTATGGGGAGATTCTGAGGCTAACAAGCCTCAGAATCTCCCCACTGACTCCCATTCATTTTGGCGGCATTTTGACAGCGAATAACTTTACATCTGAAGCGTTTAAAGACTATTTGTCCACTGTTTATTTCTAAAGAAACACGACAATGTATAAAAGTCTCCATTACCTTGTATCTCACGTTATGGCCCCGTAGCAGATGTTTTTGTAAAAATAGGCTAACGATTGTGTCATAACCACGCGACGTTCTGTCGCACAGTAGAGGAATTACCGTATAGTACAGGAGAAGCTTGCAGGCAATCGGGGGGACGTGGAGGCATACAGTCAAGGGAGAAGCAGAGAGTCTGTGCTTATGTTATCTCCTTGCATATACCTATTGGGTATGAATTCATATCACAAGTTCTTGAATATTATTTTACATAACTTCTTAATATTATGCATTAACTTAATATGGCGTACTGGCGTTATATTTTTAAATAAATAAATATTATGCAAAATGACAAAATAATAAATTAGAATACTTGCTCCTACGCTCATGGACAGCTCCTACTCACGCTCTCCGTCTCTGCTAGATTGGGAATGATTGAGATTTCTCTTGGCACAGCTACCAGAAGACTTCCAACTTTCAGACAGGTTGCTGACATCACATCTACGTCGCTCAGCCGTCACCGGAAAAGTGCTTCTAATAGACTTCACTGGTCTCCGTCGAAGCCTATGGCGTCGCTGTGTCCACTTTTACTGTCTATGGTCCAAACTAACGTTACGGTTCGGAGCCGTGAAGCTGGAAACGTAACCCTAATCTACAACAGATGTCTGTGTCTGATATAACGTCATTTACACTGATTTAAGTCTTCTTGGATACACAGAGTTTGTTGCTAGTGCGTGACATGCAGACTCTGCATGCACAGCCAACCACCAATCACAATCTATGATGATGATCAATTTATCAAACAAACAAAGCTAGGCCCCCGCTAGTCGACCACAACCTTTAATTTAGCGGAAGCAACGTGCATACATTATTAATATCATTGACTTTATCCTGGATTGATAGTATTATATGAACACAATGGTGTCATGTCAGTCAACCAGTGTAATTAAATACCTCATTTCCCTCTCTAAAATCACTTCAGAAGAGTAGTCACTCTCACAGGCTTACTTGCGTTGGTGTTTGTTAAGCATTAAAGTTTTTTCTATGTAGATGCACTCCCCTACAAAATCACCGCAGTAGTCAAGAATGATTTATTATTTCCAAATAGAGCTATTTATGTCATCTTGTAAAAATGTCTTTTTTTTTATGTTGCAATAATATATCATGGTGGGAAAAAATGATCGCAATGTCAGCTTTTTCCAATGTCGTGCAGCCCTAGTTGATGCCATTTAAACTCCATTGGTTTCTCATTTGGCGAGGATACAGACTCTTTATGTTTGCCTTTTTCCACCCTGAATGCTTCGTGCTTCCACTCCCTGTTTGCAGGTACAGAACATCCCAAGACTTTGAACCTCCGACTCAAAATTACTTCTTCAGTGTTTTACAGCATCTCTTATCGCTCAGTTATAAGCCTGGGAAAGAACAATTATTCTGGCACTTTATTGATTTTAGAGAAGTGAACGCTATAAATCAAGATTACAGTCATGTTACCCAATATACCCGCAGTTACTAACATTTATTCCATTGGCAGAATGTCTGTAGGTTTAATATGACCGCAATAGATTCGAGACAGGTTTGGTTCTGCACCTGCATGACTTGTTTAGTTCAGTACAGAAGTTGCAACCAATCGGTATAATATTTTGTCTCAGTGTAATATTGAAGCATTTTGCAGTTTTTATAGTGCTGAAACGGCGTATGTGCACATAATACCCGATACAGATTGATGTGCAATAGCTAATATCAGCCTATATCAGCCCAGTCCACAGTTAATTGCCTGTTTTGATAATTGATTAACCGTTTAAGTGACGTTTCAAGCCAAAATGCCAAACATATGCTGGTTCCAGCCTTTATTATTATGGTGAATTGAAGATCTTGTTTTGGACTGTAAGTTGGACAACTCAAGACCATGCTTTTTTTAGGGTTAATGAAACCTTTATTACGGAATTATTAAGAGGGGCAGACATGCAGTAAATCGCCCGACTCCTATGGTGCGCACGCTCTAAAGGGTGAGCTAAGGTGAGCAGGTGGAATGAGGACTGCATGTGGTCAATGTTGATAAAATGGAGATGAAAAATGACGGATAAATACAGTATTTTAGCGGTGACGCACGCAACACGTTTAAGACCACTCTTCTTTTTTATTTTTAACTTCATCACTTGCACATCAATGCCGGTAAACACCGTGTAACGCTAAACGGCCAATCACAAACATTATTAGATCTTGGTAGAAGCATGCTGCATGCTGATTGGCTCACTGACGCTGATGAGATTTGCTCCTTTGGTATTGAAATTGGGCATTGAGTGACGAGGCATTTTTCAATACTCGATACAATGCGGTCGGTGCCTAAAAAGTATTAAATAGGGTACCCAGCCCTAAGGTGGACTATTGCAGTGTTTCTGTAAGTTATTGATAACTTGTGGGTTGAATTGTACATCACTACTGTGTAGCCCACCCCCCACCCCACCCCTGCCACTGATTCGCTTCTTCTACCCGTAAAAAAGTCTTTGTTAGTCCATAACTGACTGACAGCTATGTACTTATTATCCACTTGTATTTATTCATTTCTGTATTTAAGCAACCTTTGGGTGTCGTGCCTCTGGTGTTTCCTCACTTATGATGGCTGCTCAGTTCCTGTTTTTAACAAATACATTTTTGTCGATTTAGGGGTGGTGTGTGTGTGTGTGTGTGTGTGTGTGTGTGTGTGTGTGTACATTTAACTTACAGTAACTAACATTTGCAGTGTGTGTGTGTATATGTTATACGTAGTATATGTAGTAGTTTTTAACTGTGGAGTTTCTTATGAACAATAGTGAGAAAAACAATGTGTTTATTTTTCACTCAGACCAAATCTTGATGCCATTGCCTGCGGGAGCAACTTTCCATCAGATGGTTTTGTATTTGGGCTGCCATCCAAACCACACTGAAATCCTCACTGCTCCACTGTTTTCTTAGTGACATAGTCTAAATAAACACACACACACACACACACACACAGCTACAAAATAGCCTGTTGATTGCATAAGCTTCCCTTACAGTCCTTTTATGCTGAGTAATAGAGAACATGTATTAATTCATTCAGCTTTCAGCATTTTCCACTTAAAGTTAACCAAGGACAGGCTTGTGACACTGAGATGACAGGAGACTTTGACATCACTGCTGTGATCATGTTGACCGTGAAGTTAAGCTGTCCAATGACAGCCTGCAGATCCGTCAAGATTAAACGGGGATTATAATTACATTTGGTGCAGGCAAAGTCTCTCCTCCTCTCAAACTCCGAATGCATTTATGCTAAAGTTCCATATACGTCAAGCTTTGGGCTCAGCTTGCTTTCAGTCAGCAGTTGCTAAATTAAGAATGCAGCACAACCAAACAGATTGAGATGATTATGTGCATAGAGACGAGGGGGAGGTGCGTGGGGAAATAATAATAATACAGATAATCTTTGTCAAACATCTTGTCAAATTTCGTTAGTTTGGTGTCTGATTAAACCTTGTGAAGCTAAATAAATAAACATACTGTAAGTTAAAAGCAGATAAGTAAGACCCCTCTGAGGTCATCCTAGTCTGACTAAAGACGCACTGGATGTCGGGCAATCTCCTCCTGGTTGGGAGCCTTAGATATGTGAAAACTCTACCTATCCTAACCTTAACCATTCGAGGTCAATGCCTAACCTCAACCATCTCGCGAGACTTCCGCAAACCTTGGGTTCCCATCTACCCACAACACCCTTCCGCTGTCTCCGCTATCTATTTGGCAAGGGCACCGTCGCTGTGTCCGGAGCTCGGCGCCGCCCAAGACGACTGTGATTGGTTTCAAGAAATCCAAAACAGCCCTGAGTGTATTTCCTCTCCTATCCCAGAATGTTAACTTGTGCAGCCAGACCACTGAAATAGCGAGACTGAAGCCGCCTACACATCATAAGCGATTTACTTTCTCTGTAGGCGGCTTAAGGGCATCCTAATTCTTCCAAAACATTCCGGGTCTGCCCCCGGGGGTCTAACCCAGAAGAATGGGTCTGGAAAACTTGCAGAAAAACTGCTAGAGGTGTAAGAAAAAATCAATACACTTGAGTATTGCAATATTTTATTTAGCAATACTATATCTATTTTCAAAAACACTATCGGTTTTTTTTTATTTATTTTTTTTTAGTTTAGTTTACTAGATGGCTACGCTGAGACGCACCACTAGTGTCCCTGCCTAACAGTGCCTAGCAGTGCCTGACTTAAACTAACAATGTAGCTATGGCTGAACTTTGGCCTACTTTAGCATATAAACATTAGCTCACTAAAAACCTGTGAACCACAATCCCAAACTGGCAGTTTTCTGTGTACTGAATTGTTTACCTAAAGTAAACTCCTTAGACTTTTATGCACATCATGTCTTTTTTAATATATTAGTTTTTCTAAAATTACACTTTCAAAGATCCCAATATATCGCCTTATGCATGGTATCGAAATATATTGCAATATATTGAATGGTGACCCATGTATCGTGATACGTATCGTATCGCCAGATTCTTGCCAATACACAGCCCTAAATACTGCAGTATATTTCATAAAAGCGTTAAATGTGAACAATTCTTCACTATCTTTTATGAAGCTGGGTGCCTTTTTACCTCCGGCACTCCACTGAGCTTGATTTGACATCAATACATTCTGCTTTGTTTCTCTGTGGACAAGATCATTTCTGTGGTTTAGTGCTAACTCACATCTCTGTTGCACTCATTATAAATACATCCATGATCCGAGGCCTGAGTGGTAGATGGAACTCATTTCACAGATTGTGTTGGTAGAGGCCACTTCTACGCACACGCACACGCACACGCACACGCACACAGACACGCTGCAGCAGCAGCAGGTTCCTTTGTCAGCAGACGAGTTGTTAGCTGTTGGGGCGGAACCAATGAGAAAACCACTTCCTGTCCTTGTGGGAGTTGCTATAGTGCTGAAGCGACATTGTTTGTTTTTCTCTCAGCCAGTTAATGATAAGCATAATGCTACATGTTCTGTGTAGTTTGTGTTGATTATGTAAGCTAATAACTTCCTCCAGCAATAAATACAAAGATAAATGTTACCATGTTTACGAGGCGAGCACACAGTCAGTGTATGGTTCAACAGTATGAGCGTCACACATCAAAACACAACTGACTGCTTTACTCAGCATGATTTATTTACTACAGCAACTTCTAGCTGCAACACACAGGTAAAGACTATATATAAAATACTGTCATACAGTGTACTATACACAGGTTTTCCCCCAGTGTATTGTAAGCCTGGTGGCCCACCGGGCCTATCCACTGGGAATTAGTATTAAATGTATGTTTAAGACGTTTTTTTTAAACTACAGTTACAGTGGGACGGCTAGATTGGAAAGTTAGACGTAGTCATATTTTCAAATCTTTGGTTAGCTTTTCCCCCAGCACTGACTTAATGTGTAGGGCCCTGTGGAATCTGTCTTATAGCTTTTTTTTTTTTTTATTCTCAATTTCGCGATTCTGCCATCAGTCTGGGACTGGCCCCAGCCGGGCCCTCGTCGAAAATAAAGACACTTGCCACCGGGCTAAACTATTTTTCTGAGGGGAAACACTGATACATAATAAAAAGTTTATGAAGTAATCAATGATTTGGCTGCTCCTCCATAAAATGAGTTCATATCACTGCAGTACAGCACAGATCTGCTGATTTTGGCAGATCAGTCTTCTCCGTTAGAGCCACAAAGTATTGGAACTCCGTACCAAGCGAGATCAGAGAATGGAACAGCTTTGCTGTTTTTTTTTTACAGTATATTCAAGATGAAACATAATTAATGTGACTTGAAGTGTTGGTGTTTATTTGTTTTAGAAGACCATAATTCTTTGTAAAATCATACAAAAAAACGTATTAAAAAATATTAAATGATACAAATACTATTTCAGTTTAAATCCTATAATAGCATACAACTGTAGAGTGAAGAAAGCCCAAGAACCAGTTATTTTGCACAAACATCTGCAGTCAAGTGTGTTCTCTTGAGTGTGCGTACACTCTGTTCTTACCAAAGAACAAATCCTAAATAAAAAAACTGAGGAATGTGAAAACTGCACCAGTGGCCAATTTAGATGATAAATGTAGTACAAGGTCTTTGTCTTCACAAAATAAAGTGACAAATTGAAATCCCAAACCTAGTGATCAGAGAAAATGTAATGCCAACTTTCAGCACCTGGCAGCACTCAGCGCTACGAGCACACATCGCTCAGTACCCAGAAAACTAACTATGCTTCAATAACCAGCTCCAACTCTGTGATGTTAAAGTCAGCGACGAACCGTTCATCTCATGCAAGTTCATTGCACAACTTCTTGCCATTGAGGTGGACTGTAGCAACCCCCCGGACTCTTTTCGACTTGATGGTTTCAGGAGGCTGATGTGAGAGGTGCTGCAAGGTTCAAGAGTGTCACAGCACATGGCTCAATTTCATCCTCCCACACTATAAATGTACAACGTGTTTTGAGATATAGCTGTTTCTCTCTGTGGAATTATGCTCAGCGATGGCCATAAAGGTTTCACATCACACACTGTTTGGTGTTTCACCCTCGGTCCAAGGTCCCCCAGGTTAGAGCACAGGATCTGATGTTTAACTACAGCATGCTGTAAAGCCATTAACCTCTGATATTCAACAGGCTTAGGGAATGTTTACAATGGCTGCCTGCTGCCTCTTGTACCATCCCTCTTAAACTGGGCTAATCCTGCATTCACACCGTGGCACATCGTAAACAGATGTTATTTCTATGCTGGCCCAAAGCGCGGTCCACTGTGCCTGCAGCCAAAATGGCACTTTCTGGTTCGGTTGTGCTGAATCCCCACCAGGCTGCAGGTGCTACACTGTGGTTGACCTTTAACCTCTCTGCAGAGCAAGTCTTGAAAATTGCACATTATAAGGGAAAATGGCTCGATTTGTGTGGCACAAGGATGTTAATAACTAACCGTTAACCGACAATATGGAATTCTAAACGATTAATGCTATACGTTAAATAGTTAAAAAATATATTATTATAACAAAAATAAAAAGGTAATTAAAAGAGTTTTGCATCGTAAAACAAAAAGACTATACAATATCTATTTCTTAACTGCTAGATAAGTTAAGTTCGCACCAGCAAGTGTGTTTTAAGCTCTTTTTCCTGCTAAGTTCATGGCTCTCTGTTGCACCGTGTTCACAGCCAAGAGATACGTGACACATGCCACTAAATGGATGAGGACTGGAGGGTTAAATCGTTCGTCCTACACAACAGAGTGTGCCAAGCAGACACACAGCTGACAGCCTTGCAGGTGGATGCGCTGGAGACTGGCTCGGACAGCTGTGGACTGGCTCGGACAGCTGTGGACTGGCTCGGACAGCTGTGGACTTATGTCAGTCGCAAGGACACGTCAGAACAGTGGCTGCATGTGTGCACCACAATGCACGAAACTGATCTTTGTGGTAGTCAAGCTAGTTGGGCTAACTACAGTTAGGTATCAGCCCTGTACAGCTAGCGGAGTGAGCAGAGCCTGTTATTCCCGGGCAAAGGTTAAAGGAAAAGGCTGGTATTGTTCTAAAGTTTTCTTATTAACAAATGCCACAAAAGACCTAAACCAACAATGTGTTTCTCCATCTCTCAATACCTTTAGACTTCCCTGCCCTGTCTGTGGCACTCAGACCCAAGCTCATTGGTTCCTACTGAAGACTTAAATCTTGGGAAAGGATTCACAATAGTTTCTTTTTTCCAAAAAGGCTGATCCCTGTTGCTTTTAGCAACTGTTGCTCAAACAGGAAGAAATAGTGCATTTGCTGGGGAGTATTTTCAGATTAATCCCCATTTGGCGCACTTGTGTAGTGGTACCAAACTTTTTGTAGTACAGTGGCACTACGGCTGGGCAATATATCGATTTTAGATATTGTGATGACACAAGTGTTGTCTATTCCTGGTTTTGAAGGCTGCATTACAGTAAAGTGATGTCATTTTCTGAGCTTTCCAGACTGTCCTAGCTGTTCTATTATTTGCCTTTACCCACGTAGTCAATGTATCCACATTACTGATGACCATTTATCACAAATCTCATTGTGTTAATATTTTGAGAAAGCACCAATAGTCAACCCTACAATATCGCCACAATATCAACATCGAGGTATTTGGCCAAAATACTTTCTCCATATTACCCAGCTCTACACGGCACCCATTCAAAGGGATTTTATTGTCACGTTACCCCGAGGCCACCCAACCCCCAATATAACATGCATACTGTTCGTTCGCTAAAGGATGGACGGAAAGCTGGATGGATGGATAGTTAGTTTGGTATTGGTTGACACATAGATATGGTACGTTCCACTAGATAACACTTCCCAACAGTATGTGTTTGAGAAGGCACAGCATACCTCTAAGAATTGGTATGTGCGACTGCTACAACTGTCACTGCAGGGATCATTAGGGTATCATATTATTATAGTTGGCCTGCCTCCATACTGCACTGTTTTGCTGTGCGTGGCTCTGCTGACACTGTGGTTTTCCTGTTCATGCTTTGAAACGGACAGTGAAAATCAAATCAGAAAGTGATACTCAAATGTCACTTTGACTATGACAAGTGATGCTGGTGATGTGAAGAGGAGACTTATGGAGATAGTAAAAGATGTAGACGTGCCTTGTGCCTCTTTGCTACACACTCCGAGGATCTTCTTCTTAGTGCCACTGGTATTGCCAGAGATACAAAGCCAAAGTATGAGTGAAAGACCGAAAGGTGGCAGTCTATCTCTGGTCACCTCCTGTGTAGTCGATGACGTTTCATTTCCCGGATTGTTGTCGTTGATGTTCCTCATTTCGGCCAGATGTCCGTTACCTTCCTCTTTCTTTGTGTAGGTGTTCTAAACTCTGGTGGATTTCTGAGGACTATGGTTAACTGCTCCTCAGATCTCTGCAGGGTAAATCCAGACAGCTAGCTAGACTATCTGTCCAATCTGAGTTTTCTGTTGCACGACTAAAACAACCTTTGAACGTACACACGTTCCACCAAAACAAGTTCCTTCCAGAGGCTATTTTGCAGAGGCACCGTGGCTCCGTTCGGTGCTTAGACGATTGTGATTGGTTTAAAGAAATGCCATAAACCAGAGCACGTTTTTCTCCCATCCCAGAATGTTGTGTGGACTAGCCAGACTACCTCCTGTGCCACAGGCAGATTCCCGCCCCCCCTATGGTGCAGTAAATGGATTATACAAAGCTTGCTTACTTTACATGACTGGTTCACTTACCCATCAGTAGCCGAGCTTTAAACTGAACTCCTCTTTTCGATGTTGGAATTGGTGGAAGTACTGGCTTACGTGTTAAAAGAGCTTGAAATCAGGATAGATAGATAGATAGATAGATAGATAGAACAGTGGTCTAAGTGGCATTGACGACAAACACTTGTGAACCCATGCAGTGCTGCGGCAGCGAGTGTAAAGTTGTAAATAATGTTGCGTCCGTCTAATTGTCTCTTCCTGGAGATTCTTCTTTCTCTTTGCCAAGAAGACTCATTGGTGTCTTGTAATCACATTGTCAGATTTTTTGGGACACCGCAGGTAGTTGGTCAGCACACAGTTTGAGGACCTGCCCTCTGATACTGTCAGGTCCTGCTGCTTTCTTACTGTTAACATGCTTTAGGGCTTCCTGACCTCGTGCTCAGAAAGGGAGATGGGTCTGCTTGTTGGCTGCTGATGGACTCAGAGCGAGCATTAGAGCCCCAATAATAGCTCCGCTTCATATTTGAAGACCTACACTCTAGAGTCATTTAATTGACTTTTGATGTGAAAATATTGATTATTGCTGCTTCATTGGTTACATATCTGGGTGGAACCTGCCATAAAGGTCATGGAAAAACAAAAGTCTTCTGCACAGTAAATGCCACAGATTACATGAAAACATGATTGGCTGCAGCCTTGCCTTGCAAGACAATGCATACCCCTATCCCCTGGCCCAGAACTAGGTGTACGACTCTGCTTTCAGCATGAGATAATTGCGGTGTACAGCATTCCAGTATTCCAGTGTACTATGCACCTCACCTGTTCATCCATATCATCTTCATTAACAGCCGATGGTTATGTGGGCTGTGTCATAAATGTGATTACATCCAAAGGTTTGACTTGACTATCGCCTCACCTTACGTCCTTCCAACAGCACGCTGACTCACCCTGAATGTTTCAGCAATCATCAACCAGCCTGTCTTTGTACAAACCCCTTGGATCAATGCATAATCCACATCGTGAGTGGAGAAGAGGGTGCGTCTGTCTTAGGTGAATGCTGAGGTTGCAGTAATTGATTCCAAATGGTCACTTGGCAGAGAATAACTTACAGATAGCGGCTGATAGCTGATGATGTTGTAGATAGATGTGGTTTTATCAGACGATGGAAGTGCAACAGGTGGGTGGGGAACATTGAGTGTCAGATGTTCACGCCTGTTGCTGCATAATGCACATGCAAGCTGTAAAAGGGTTCGGCGGCTGTTTTTTCTTCACATGGATATGGAAGCCTATTTACACCAAGTAGAGAAGTAAAAATAAATGAAATGTTAGTGAGGACAAAAATTTAATCAAAATTGAGACTGAATCATGAGACAATTTTTACCTGGACCATATTTAAAATGTTCACAGTTAAATTAGGGACAGAATTGTGAAACTGACTAATTATCTTGATTGTGCATGTTCACAGTACAGTTGGCAGCAACAACACTAGGACAAGTCTTGATATTGACATATATATTGATATATTGGGAAATGACTATATCTTTTTATGGAGCTGACACCTTTTGTGTTCAACAATGATTTCCAGGAGTCCAGTAATAAAGACGTAGCCCATGATGACGTCCGTGCTCTAATGTTAAACGGTTAAATGAATACAGAGGTCCTTCCCCCCCGCACATGGGATTAGACACTTAACCAGGCATAGGCCACAGCAGGATTAGCCTCTGCAACAAAGCAGAGACCTGCTACTGTTTCAGTCCGTTAGGAGAGGAAGTCAGCTGTAGTATACTATATAATCTGTCTTATTAGCATCTGTCAGCATCTGTCCAAGGCAGTGATCTTCAACAAAAAAATGACAACATTATTTATAATAAGTTTATTTGATTCACAGCTGCTACATATAGTGTTCTGACCTCGACAACCCAACTGCATTTTATCGCAAACTTGCGACTAGTTAACTTTCTAAAGAAGGCGCAATCGCTTGTTTGCTAAGAGTCGGGTCGGGACTCCACCATTAACACACTGACAACATTGTGTTCAGAATATAAAATATTTTTTATTGCACTTTTTAATGTGTGATTGTGTAAAGGTGTTCACGAGATACCAACCTTTCGTGAACTTGTGAATGACTATTGTGTTGATTCTGTGGCGCACCGCCACGAATTAGTCTATTTGTGGGAAACACTGTGTTTGTAAAAAAACAGCCTCAACAACATTGATGATACGCTTACTGGCCTGTAAAGTAGCCACTACGGTGGCCATCAGATAAGCTTATTGTTATTTGCAGTCTTTTCTAAAAAGCATCATATCTTACAATTACATTCCAGGATATGTCCTTTCTCTCACAGAAAGTCTTTGGATCAGAATAAAATCAGTTTGACCACTGTGATTCTGTTCAGCTCTACATATATCATGCATACATAGATAATCAGATCACATGTGACTCACTATGACCACTACTGCTGTCATTACTAAACATTGTGCCAAAATATGAACATTATAACGTTGCCTGGAACAGGTTAACGTCAACCGCTCATTTTACACACAGCAACAAAACAAAATGCTGAGGGGACATCACTACACTTTTTCATGGTGGTTTTGAGCTCTATGCACAGGGGCGATTTGTATGTATATAGCGGAAACACGGCGCAATGTGCAACATAATCGTTTTTCTCGATTACTCTGTTTTTGTGATCGTTGGGAGCCGAAATTGCAATTAAAAATGTGATTCATTTCACAGCCCTATCCTGACGAAAGACTGTTCTGACTGCTTGTTTATGACCTCATTTAAGTGTCCTGCTGTAGGTCTGACTTAATGTTAATTTGGCCAAAGAAGCGCCATGGGTGCAGTATGTAAATAGGGAAGTTACATGACGTACATACCTTGTCATTCAGAACAAACGGGTAATGATTGTATTGATGTGGACTCTCAGATTGACGTAAGACGCATGGAAGTGGACTGCATTGGATTAATTGCACTGAAAGTGATTGTTTGCACTAGCTGAGCGCAGCCATTACGTGTCCCATCCTGACATGGTTATTGATCTCTCTCCCGGAGTATCTGAGATTTGCATATGACAGCTATCAGCTGTTATATTTATAAATGTCCAAGTCAGCGTTCATAGCATTATCAACCTTTTCTTCGTAATGTAATTTCCATATCAACTGATAAAGCCGAACTGAATGTTTATAAGATGTTAGAATGGGAAGATGTACACATGTGGCCAGCTAGAGTTTCCTGTAAGACTTAAAGGGAAATAACACCAGGAAAAGAGACAAATGGAATAAAGGTTAGGAATGATAAAAAATAAAAAAAAAAATAGTCATGGTAAATCAAAACACAATGTTATACAATTGTGAGACACTTTGTCCACACTTTGACTTGAAGTAAGTTATGAGACTGTAAATCCAAATTCTAACTTCTCAAGGCTCAAAGTTATAACATACTAAGTCTTATGACTTATGTATGATCTACTTACTATGTCTACTTACTATGTCCAAATTTGTAATATTTCATCACTCTGATTTAGTATGTCTAATATTGACTTGTGACTGTCTCATGACTATGCTCTCTTCTAAGCCACCAGACTCCTTTGACAAAAACAGCAATTTTAGCTCGCGGAGCACAGAAGACGGGAGATAATGTCACCTGCGCTGCGTTCCATAGTAACCAGCTTGTTATGTGCACCCAATAAGGGCCTATTTGATTGTGAATATGATTATTCATTAATAAAAATCGATTTTCGCTTCGCGTCGGGGGCCGAACAACGCTCCTTAGCTGTGATATAATCACGATAATTGGGGTTTTCTTTCATTCCTAACATTTCATATATATTTTTTTATTTCCCTGGTGGAGATGGGTTTCCAAAGATATCTCAGGGGCTCTTGGAGTGATGATTCATTCCCAGGAAATACACAGAGCCAGACCCACTAAAGGGCTTTTTGGAAAGTCAGAAATCTCAGCAGCCGTTGGGACACAGGTAGGACTGGGTATCGTTCAAAATTTTCGATAACAATAACAATACTGTGATTTCGATACCGGTTCCTAAACGATACTTCTTTTGATACCAATTTATGTATTTTCCAGCTCCTACTACGTGAGCCGTCCTGCGTGTCAATCACAGACATTATTAGATCTTGGTAGAAGCATGCTGCATGCTGATTGGCTCACTAACCCTGATGAGATCTACTCCTTAGGTATTGAAATTGGGTATTGAATGACGAGGCATTTTTCGATACTCGATACTTCAGGCAATTCGGTCCGTGCCTAAAAAGTATTGAATTATTGAATTCGAAGTCCAGATGATACTGTGTATTATTGACACATTGTATACGGAGAGAGACAGTAAAATATTACTGATTACACCTTTTGAATGACCCGTTGGTTTCCTCCCGTGTGTGTGTGTGTGTGTGTGTGTATGCAGGAGGAGAGAGGCGGGCTGCGGCCGCGGCTCTGCCACATGAAGAAGGGAACCAGCGGCTACGGCTTCAACCTGCACAGCGAGAAGTCCAAACCGGGCCAGTTCATCCGAGCTGTGGACGAAGACTCTCCGGCACAGAGAGCAGGCCTCCGACCACAGGACAAGATCATCCAGGTACACAACACCCTCGCTCACATTGTTCTGAAACTGAAATCCCAAAAGATTAGATTGTTATTGGATGGAGAATGTATGTAGCTCTGATGGGCACAATTGCATGTGAAGTGTGTTTATCTACAGGCTCGTGTGTGTGTGTGTGTGTTCTTGTTTAACTATATTTGTGGGGTCCAAACACCAGGAATACAGTATACTTGTAGGGCCAAAATGCTGGACCCCACAACTTTAAAGGGCTGTTTGAGGGTTAAGACTTGGTTGTAGGATTAGGGTTAGAATTAGGTTATGGTTAGGGTGAGGGTAAGGGTTAAGGTTAGGCATTTAGTGGTGATGGTTAAGGTTAGGGTAAGGGGCTAGGGAATGCATTATGTCAATGACAGGTCCCCACAAAGATAGTGCCACGCACTATGTGTGTGTGTGTGTGTGTGTGTGTGTGGTGTGTAAAGAGTGTTTAAAGAGTGCAGAAATCAGCCTCGCTGTGCGGGATGACCAGGCCTTCTGGCCATGCTGAACATGGCAAGGGGCAGAGTTAATCCACTTACTGCATCTGTGGGCCGAATTACAGCCTGCTCAAACCATCTGCAGGGCCTCTCACATGCAGGAGCAAAACGCAAACAAATTAGACATATCTTCCCCAAATGTAAAGGTCAGTGTAAAGAATTCCAGACACTTTCAGACGGGGACAAACTGAAATGTGTTTTAGGCGAAAATTTCAAACCGCTGCATCCTTGCGACAGATGATGACCTGACCACAGAAACGGCACACTGGAGGAAACCACCACCATCCTAACAGCCAAACACCCACCTGGACCAATAGCTTCCTGTAAATATGTAAATATGTTGAGAGTTAATTTGGTTGTAACAACAAGTTGTAACTAGGGGTGTCACGATAGCAAAAATTCAGTAGTCGATGCCAATACCAGTAAAATAACACGATTCCCGATGCCGATTTCGATACCACGGTAAAAAAAAAAAAAAAGATTCCATGTACTTTAACTTGAAACATGAACTTCTTTATTAAAATATTAGAAAAATATCAAAATGTCATAACAAGACATACAAAACCTGTGCAATAGAGCATAGAACAACATAATAAAGTGCAATGAATGGTCATAGTGCAACAACTAGTGTCTCCAGACACATTCCAGACTTCCAGGCATCTTTTCAAAAGGTACTGTGCAAAAACAACAACAGTGTTTCTAACAGTTGCGTGACCAGAGATGTTGGCTAATTTTCTCCTGAACAGGTAGCTAGCTAAGCATTAGCTTCAGGCTAATTTATCACGGCTACAAGGGACGGGCTTTTTATGTCATTTCAACATTTGTGTACTCACATTGAATTATATAGCTACCCGAGTAGGTTACTCGCAAAAACAATTGAGACACTGCCAGTAAAGTGATCCCGACGGGTCCTGGCTAACCGTGGCTAACGCAGCCATGCTAACCCTGCTAACGGTTAACCTTACCGGATGAGCAGGCAAGCGGGCCACGGCTGTTTACAACGTGTAGCCTGTATAGCGGCCGTAAAGGGGAGAAGGGGGGCTGTAAATTGGTAAGAGAGGACCACGGCCACTTCTTCGTGACCTCCTTCTTCTGAATGTATCGACTGGAACACTCTGAAACGTATACTGCCCCCATCAGTTCCGGAAGATGCGCAGCACCGATGTTGCTAACACTGGCTTCGTCGCTAACGGTGCCTACGGTGCTTCAGAAAAATGGGCATTGTCAGTGTTTTGTAATTTTAGAACTGGAAGGTATCGGTAGTAACGGTTCTCGTGACATCCCTAGTTGTAACAATGTGAGAAGTTGTGTAATGATTTTGCCTTTATACCTTTTATGTTTAAGTTATTGTTAATTTCCTTTTATTTATACATTATCTGCTTTAGCAATATAAGCAATGTCTTCTCATGATATAACGCTCTTCAAATTGAATTGAGTAGGTGTGGGGGGGGGGGGGGGGGGTCAGAGATGATGAAGTAATACCACAACTCTTCACAACCACATACAAGTTTTAAACAGGACAGGGTGGAGGTTTTGGAGGTGGATTTTTGTTCTGTGGAGGTCACATACCACCAGTTGATGCCTCTGTGGGAGTTGGTGAGACTGAGAGATTGCATTCCCCCCCCCTCGGATCTTCCTCCCACAGAAATTCCTCAGTGACTTATCTCCCTGGATGCTTGATTAGTTCCAACTGTGGGAGTGTGTTTGTACACCACGCCCTGTAATACCACCGTACCAAACAGCTTCCCTCACTGGTACCATCACTCTTGTCTGGACTCGTTCATGCCCTTATTCTACAGATCTGCTTCATCTCTCCTTACCTTACAGACACGTCATCATTCACTTTGTGTGAATAATCAGGGATACCTTAGACTAAAACCTGTTAAAAGAACCAAAATGTCAAACATTCTCTGGCTGTGAGGATTTGCTTTAGCCTGCTCCTACCAGACTCTGGTACATTTCATTTGTACAGAGTCTGGCCACTCTCCATTGACAAGTGTTAACTTCTGAAGGCGGGTACTCTGTTGAAGTTTAAAACTATTGGATCTGCCCAGAGCCACTCTGGATCTGCCATAACCAATCGCTAACGTTTGGTCGTGACGTCGGCTTAGCATCGCTAGTATTCGCCTTTAGCCGACTCCTTCACCACTAACGGAGCGAGCTGGAAAATCTAACTGTTGAACATCATGGCCACCAACACAACTCGGCAAAGATTGTTCTTGGTCGGGATTTAACTTCTGGATATTCGGCAGCGTTGCCACAACGGACCGAATGGCTTCGCTCGCATCTTTCTCCGCCGCCATTACGGAACTCACCGAAGGTTACCGAACCTCAACGCCATCGTTCTCAGCCACTCCCTCTGTACGCTGATTGGACTGCCAAACATTTGGCTGGAGAAGACCCGAGACTATACCCGCAAACCCAGACGGAGTACTGAAGGGAAATGAAAATTGAGCGGAAGTACGTAGGAGGGCGGAGCCAGGCTAGATTTGCTTCACTTCTCTGGTAAATCAGTGTGAATTGAATCTTTGGGTTTCGGACAAAACAAGACATTTAACGACGTCACTTCAAACTAGGGGAACATACAGTATACTCATTTTTGGCAAATCCTATGATGACAGACAGTGGTCCGACTCTGCTTTCCTTTCTGTGTAGTTTGGATCTACCATTTGTAAGGTCATGTGATGTGAGCATGTTGCTGCGGTCTTTAGAATCTAAGCTCAGATAAGACGATGGTTTGTTCTTTTAGCTCTATGGTTAACCATGTCGGCTGTCAGCTAACCATACTGTCAATGTCAAGTAAAGTCAATGTGTTCTGGTTAGAGGACCACGCTGCATGTTTGGCATGTGTTAAACCCATTTACTACAAATCACTCTCACTGACTACAACCTCTTCTCATTTCTCCTCTCCCCTCTTGTCTTCCCCCCCCCCCTCAGGTGAATGGCCTGTCAGTGATTGGCCTGCAGCACTCTGAGGTGGTCGCAGCCATCAAAGCAGGAGGAGACTCTACCTCGCTGCTGGTGGTGGATGCAGAGTCTGAGGAGTTCTTTAAGAGATGCGGAGTCCTGCCCACTGAGGCACACGTCACCGGTGGGACGGACACACACACACACACACACACACACACACACACACACACACACACACCTATACAATGTGAAAAGATCAAGACCAAAGATGTAGTTTGAACTGACTGTATGATAAATGGAGATGAAGTGAGGCCTTTGTGTCTTCTTTCCCCTGTAGGACCTCTTCCTGAGCCAGCATCAGAAAAGGAGGTGAGGACCCCTACACACACACACACACACACACACACGCACACACACACACGCACATGTGCACACACACTTAAAAACACAGACAACATGGGAAAAGTGGATTGGCCCCTCTGGTGACATTGTGGCTGACCCTTTACCACGGCAACAAGAGCGCAGCAGTGTGTTTCCCCCTCTCTGTCTCTCTCTCTTCGGTGTCCTGGAGGATCATGGGATTGAAGTGGCTTTGACTCTCAGGGCGAGTTGGGGATTATGCTAATGAGATGGCTAACGAGCGCTGCTCACACACTCACACATGCAGCAGATTCTACTCGGCCGCAGCGACACAATCACTCATTCACAGCAGTTACATAACACCTCTGACCTAAAATGTGTGTGTGTGCGTGCGTGCTTTATCAGTTGACCATATACAGTATTTACTTGATTTACTCACATTTACAGAGCAGAGAGTTTGGTGAGTTTGTACAGAGATCTAGAATAGCAGCTCAGGTCCAACCATTTACATAAAACACAAATCGGGTCAATATCTATAAGAGGTTTTTAAGTTACATTAGTGTAAATAATGGACATTTGTCTAGATGAAAATGCAGCTGTTGTGGTTTAGTATGTGCATGTGTTCAAAGGCTCTCAGAGCAGTGAGAAACTGTTGTTATGCAGCATATTGCAGCATCTGTCCAAAGCCACTTACAGAGCCTGAGTTTATTTTTAGAAGAGCAGCTGCTTAACAATTAGATGCCAATTTCATACATGCATGAAGTGAGTCAGACAGCATTAACGTGCTGCAGATCAGGTCACACAGTGCAGCTGAAGAATGTGGACGTGTTAATATTTCAACCAGCGTTGAGATCCGTGCTGACACTGAGCCTCGGCTTTAATAAGTGAGCGATGAGAATATGATGGAGGCATGCTGCATGTCAGCGAGGGGGGGTATTTCCCCCTGCTGGACAATCATCCACATCACAAAACCAGTTCTCTTACCTGCAGCCACGCACACTCGTAGTTTTGTCATTGCCTTCACCTAAATAGATTGATCTGATTAATCTAACTGCACAGTATTCTAAACATATAGCAGCCACAGCAGTATGATGCAGAGAGAGAGAGAGAGAGAGAGAGACTTGTCATGTGACCCAGATAATGTAATAACACAGGTACACAGTCTATGAAGTAAACCACGCCTCTTTATTATCATAAAACATTTTTTTTTTTTTTTTTTTTTGCAAAACTTTACAAACATGTAGTATAGTGTTGGAACAATTTGGCATCATACACAAAAATAATCATTTCCACCAGGGAACATTACAACCTTACTTAATAAAATATATATAATATGAATGAATAAGTTGACAATTCTATGTATTGTTTTGTTTTTGTTATGGTAATTAAGAATAACATCTTTTGCTTCCAATTTAATTTCATGGTTCTTTTGAATATTTCAATAATTTTCTATTTTTTTCCAGAACACCACAGAATACTGACACTCCCAGAATAGATGTATAATAGTTTCTTCTTCAATCTTACAAAATTCACATTTATTATCCACAGCCGCAAATCTTGAAGCGAATTTGTTAGTAGGATAAATTATCATAAAACCTTGTTTCTAACTGACCCGTTAATCTCAGTCGCTGTGATGCGTTTCCTGTGTGCAGGCGGCCGCCCAGGTGAAGCCCAAGGTGTCGGTGAGCTCGTCAGCCTCCAGTGCGTCCTCCACCGCCTCGCTGCCAGCAGAGGTACAGCAGCAGATACGTGGAAACATCTCAGACATGCACTGACACATGACAATATACCTTCATTTTTTAAGTTTCTTTATTTTTAGATCAAAAACCTGCAAAAGTATACAGAAATACAATCCACTGAATTTTGACAATTTTGCATTTTTTAAGGGTGCCCTGCCACACAAAACCGTTTTTACTTGCATTTTTTTTTAATGTTAGGTCCATATGTGTTTGTGTTATGTCGTGAATGTGAAAATGAACTGTTTCCTCTGTCAGCTCTAGCCACTGAAAAGAAATAAGCGGAGAAATCAGGCCAATTCCAAAAGATGGTCAGTCTGACGTGGGCCCTGAGCTCATTACTATTCATAAGCTCGCCCAGTTGCGCTGGGTAAAGGATGCTGATAGCCAGGCTCTCATTGGCTAGCTGTTAGCCAATCAGCGTCAAGCAGCTTAGCTCGTTGAATATTAATGAGAACTTGCACAAATCGAGCGGAGTCTTCCTGCAGGCTTTCTATACCACGCTCAAATGGCTTGAAACAAGGGAACCAAGGCATTTTTTCCACAAAAAAATGTTACAGAGTCCATGTGAGAACTTCAGACATTACCACAAAGTCATGAAATACGTGTGGCAGGGCACCTTTAAATCTTATTTTAAAGTGTTTAAATGGGCTGGCCCCGGGCACGGGGTGTAAACTCATTACACAGAGAAATAATGGTGACCACAGCTAACCAGAACGGTAGAGTAACAATGGGCACAACACATTTTGGTCCATCCTCCCAGTCAGGAAAAGGTGCACGCTTATGGAACTCTTTATCCACGGAACTTAAATCCCAAACAGAACTGAAAGTGTTTAACACAAGCCAAATTATGGCAAAAAAAAACGACTCACACTGATCGTTCACGTTAGTTAGCAAAGTGATGAACCTGAAAATCTCGAGAGGGTTGAATGAGGGAGGGTGGATTCTGTTGACGGATGATTAAAGTTGGCAAAGAAACTGTCTGAAAATCCTAAAAAATACGACATGCCTGGTTCTCTCCAAAGAGGGAATCTTAGAAACACTCACATCTAATTTCTGTCTGTCTGTCTGTGTCTGTCTGTCTGTCTGTCTCTCTGTGTGTGTGTCTGTCTGTCTGTGTCTCTCTCTCTCTCTCACTCACTCACTCACTCACTCACTCACTCAGGTGGAGCGGGCCCCGAGGACGGCCCCAGCAGCTGACAGCCTGGGTCTGAGCATGTCGCTGGCCGAGGCCAAAGAGAAAGCCCGGCAGAAACGAGCTGCCAAGAAAGCCCCGACCATGGACTGGAGCAAGAGGAACGAACTGTTCAGCAACCTATAATCATCATAATCATCATCATCATCATCATCATCTTCAGGTCCACCCTGACCGTCTTACCGCCCTGTGTTCGCTCGCTGGATTTGGTTTTAACTTTGACCAACACAATGTTCATTTAGAACATTTTGAACTCATCTTAAACAGTATTATTTGATGATTTTATTTGTTTTAATTTAGTTTTGCCACTTTTTCTTTCACGTTTTAATAATTGTTGACGTCACACACACAGGAATGAATTTTAATATATTAAGAATGTTTTAAAGAGTGAATAAATTGTAATGGACAGTTTGTCAAATGAAAAGGACCATTTAAGGAATAATGGGGCATAGGGAAAAATGTATTCTTGGCAGATTTTGAGTGTAAATGTTAAATCTACAGTTGGAACAAATGTCAGATTTTGATGTCTGCAATCAGCAACTAGAATGAAAGAATCTCCATTATCTCTGCTCAGTATCTGTGAGTGATCAACTCTGAATAACTCTCCCGAGCCCTTGTTGTCAGCAGTGTGTTAAAAGTCTTCAGATGGTTGAAGGGACTGTGTAGTTTGTAGAACCATTAAAGCTCCGGTAGCCTTAAGCCTGATTTATACTTCTATGTAAAATCTACGCCCCTACGCCGTAGCCTGACGCGCAGCTCTTGGAAAATGTAACTACACGTCGCGGCGACTCACGTCGTGGCTTGATAGCGTTGCATTTCCACCCGACTCATTTCCTGCTTCTCCTTCTCCATAAACAACATGAAATCAAGGAGAGGGTTAACTTTTCCTGCTCCAGATTTCCCACCGTGGTCAGAAAGAACAGGGGAGACACTTTGTTCCTCTCACTATGATGCTACTGCGCACCGTCTCTCTCTCCCTCGCTCTCACACACTCCCCACACACACGCCGGCCCTGCTATTCTCTTAAAGAGATCGACACACACACCAACGTACAAGTATAAACTTCAGGCCACTTACGTAGGCTACGGTGAAAGATCTGCGTGGAGCCTCCACACAACCATAAATCACGCTTTACTGCAAACAACTTGTCACGTCTGTCCAGTTATCTTTCTCTCTGTCATCTTATGACTCTTGGACATTACAGATTATTTTTTCATGTTGCTCTTGATAGATGAATGTACATACATAAATAAAAATGATTTAAGAGAACATGTTATGAGAGAAATTAAGCTTCTTACTAAGTGGTGTTGATTCTGCTGAAAGCTGCATCAGAATGGGAGACTGTGTGCAGGGGAACTGATGCTGCAGAATGAACTGATGAGCATTCACAATTATAACCTTTTGGATCAAATGGAAATGTAGTCTGGTTTGTAATGCAGTCAGTTCTTTCATTTGACAAAAAAAAAACATCTTAAAGCTGCATCAGTAGTTTCATATTAAAGTTCATAATATGCTCATTTTCAGGTTCATAGTTGTATTGAGGTTATATCAGAATATGTTTACATGGTTTAATTTTCAAAAAACATTTTTGTTGCACTGCACATTGCTGCAGCTCCTCTTTTCACCCTGTGTGTTGAGCTCTCTGTTTTAGCTACAGAGGGAGGATATCTCACTTCTATTCCATCTTTGTTGGGAGTCGCACATGCTCAGTAGCTAGGTAAGGACTACTAGCCAGTCAGAAGCAGAGTATGAGGGAGTGCCACGCTAGCAGCTAGGTGAGCATTATGACGTGTGTTACAAAGTGACGAGCGTTTGTCACCGAAGTAAAGGCTGGACTACAACAGAGCTGTTTGGAGCAGTTTGTGAACAGTGTTTTCTGTTGGAGATGGTAAGTCCCTTTGGGGTGGACTTTGGGCTTTTTCATTTTGTAAACCTATAAGAAACACCAAAAATGAATATATAACCCAATAAAGGAAAGGGAAAAAGCCAAAAAGCATAATATGAGCACTTTTAAAGCTGAGTGCAGATCTTTGGTCTCCCCCTCTGGCAGTCAGAGTAATTACACCAACACTGGACGTGCTGAAGAGAAGCAGTGGGATTCCTGTTTTCTCCCCACTTCCTGCCTGTCAAGGTATTGGATATGGATAATACAGGTAGACTTGACATACTGTGTAACCAATCAGAGCCAGGTTAGCAGCTATGCTGTGAACCAGTGAGCAGGTTGGTTGACTGCGCTTTGTGTACTGCTCATGTAGCAGCGTTGAGTTAATAAACTACTCGTTCTGAGTACAATCAGCTGTATCGACTTCCTCCCGTCTCCAGTCTCAGAGACAGGCTGAATCAGCACTGTGTGACATCCGTTCTGCACTCTAGCTTTAACAATTTGCGTCACCAAGGGTGAAATGGGAATGGGTATGGAATGATATGGGAAGCCAGAGAGGCCAAAAACTCTCACCCACTCCCGTCTGTCCATTTGGCTGCAGTAAAAAAAACACCTGGACAAACACTCTCTCAGTACAAATTCTCCTTTTAATGATTTCCAGGATGATACAGAATTTAAATGGAAATATAAAAAGTAACAGGCATCCATCAAAGTAGAACAGAGGAATCAATAGTGCTTGAACTTTATGCCTTGAACATCATAATGTACGATTTATTTTTTACAGTTGACCTAAATCTCGCTGCAAAGGTTTGGGAAGAACTTTCTAAAGGGCCGTTTAAAAACCCAAGAGTTTGTAAGGACAAATGTAGGATTAAAGATGGCTGGTCTTTACTGGCCTCATTGAAAGACGTTGGCTCACAGACAGACACAGTCAGCGTAGTTTGGCATTGGGTCAATGACTGACGGTGGATGAATTAATAAAGCATCTTTCTGTGCGGTAAATACTCTATAAAAGGTGCATAAAGAGAGAGGGATAGGTAAATGAAAGAAACATGTAACAAAGCATTAAGTTCAATTCATGATCTCTTTTGAGATATCTGGCTTCAATAAACTGGTGATCCTGAATAAGTTGTCTCACAAAGCTGGTTCTGTTAACTCTACGTTTATCAATCAACTGAGTGTGTGTGGCAGAGCAAACAGCCGATCATATGCACCAAACACATCCATAGTAACATGTTTGATGAGATGGGAAGAAATGATTGATTCCCACTTGGAAATGAATTCATTGCAGCAGTAAAAAAAAAAAAAGGAACAAATAAGACCATAAAGGCAGAGTTAAGCTGTGAGGGGTCGCTGCTCTTCAATGGAGTCTGGAGCGTGCTGGAATCATTTTAATGACTCATGAAAACCAGGGGTAAAACAAATAATCAAAAAGATTGCCAATAGTTCTATTTTCTCTTATTCTCTCTCCAAACTATCTGTAGCTTCCTGCTTTAACATTTACAGATTCCATTTTGGGATTTCTTCAATTTACTGTAAAGACGACTCTTTTATTTAAACCCAGAGTGGAATATCTGCCGCTACGGGTCTCTCTCAATCACAACAAAAGACGGAATCTGATGACATCGTGAAGTAGCGCGGCATCCTGGGAGTTAAACACCAACATTGCCAATGACGTGACTCAGGCAGAAATCATGTTCACGGACGAGTTAATGTGGTGCTTCGCAAACTATTTTTTAATAATGTCCCCCTTGTTGAAATGTGTTTTTCATCTAAGTACTCCCTAAACAGCACAAAACTATTTGGGTAGAAATGCATGCCTAGCTTTAAAGAAACATTTTAAATGTTTACAATCACTAAATTCATTCATAACTATGGTGTATAATTATTTTAGGACTTTTGCATGACTGATATTTTTTTAAAGGGAACATTAAAAAGAATCTCACGTACCCCCCTGCAGTACTCCAAAGCACCCCTAGGTACCGACACCGAAAGATATTCCTGGGCTGGGGTATGGAACAGCTGCTGGGGTAGGAGTACGCGGATTTGAGAAACCCCAAGTTAATCTATTAACGGTTTATTCACGTTACCTTCAGTCACGTTTATTCAGGTTATGTCATTTCAATCTAATAAAATAGCTGCAAGTAACATTAGCTAACGTAATGTTAACATGCTAGCTTAGCATTAGATGAGTCGACTACCCAAACAGCTACTGTAACATTAGCTAACGTAATGTTAACATGCTAGCTTAGCATTAGATGAGTCGACTACCCAAACAGCTACTGTAACGTTAGCTAACGTAATGTTAACATGCTAGCTTAGCATTTGATGAGTCGACTACCCAAACATCTACTGAAATATTAGCTAACATAATGTTAACATGCTAGCTTAGCATTAGATGAGTCGACTATACAAACAGCTACTGTGACGTTAGCTAACGCTGCGTGGTAAATTTAATCGTGGGCGCTGTTAACCGTAGTCAAAACAGTCATACTGAAAATAACTTTATGAGCATGCTGAACGTTATAATAACGTTATGGTTTAGCCACCAAGCATTAGCATGAGCCACGTAGCACATTGTAGTAAGCAGGATCGAAATATTGAGATTCGGTCTTACTACTCTGTTGCAAAGTGGCATGTAATCAATGAAAAAAGTATGTATTACTACTGCTACTGGGTATAATTTTGTGACAGTATGATTTACAATTACTCTTGAATGTATCATCTAGGCCACATTCGGCCCCGACAAAACGTAGCAACGCATTTTTTTAGGCCGAAACGGGGGTGCGTTGAACACCCTGCTGTGTGCGCAAGTGCTCTGCCTTTGTATTACCACGAGTTTACAGACACGTCTCTGCTGATTGGCTATCACCTGGGACACAGCCAATAAACGAGAGACACGCCCACCAAACCAGAGAAAACAGAACTCAAAGCCGCTTCACACCGTTCAGAGGAAACATGTCCTTCTACACGGAAACCGTAGCAACACGGTGCACACCGTTGAGAGATTGAACGTGTCCCTGGTGTTCCCCGTGTTTTGACGGACGCTAGAGCAACTAGAGAGGTCAAAGGTTAAATGACGCCATCGACAGGCAGCCAAATTTTACAGACCGTTGCCTTGAATAAAATGATTTCTCTGGATTTGAACATTGTTGGAAACATTTGGGATTCAACGACTCAACATATAGAACATGGGTCGAGTCATTTACATCTTATACTTTTGGAAGGTGTGTAAGCAGCAAGTCCAACCAAAAAGCAACGCATGGAGCTGACTAGTCCGCTGCTAGTATATACTGCCACAAGTCTGGCCAATCAGAGCTCCCGCTGCTGCCTCATGGGTTTCTGCTTACACATCTTTAAATCAAAGCAATCATGAAATGATAAGAAATTATAAAGCAGGAAACTACGGCTCCAGCGAGCTCCTCTGAGTGGACGATTTCTAAACATAATGCATAGTTTAAATTTACAATGGCGTTTTAAAAAATGCATCCATTTTTTATTTGGTGATTATGATATAGCATGTAAAAGTCTTTAATTATTCCACTCCGGACTCCCAATCTCTTAAGGCCCCGATATACTTGCTTTGAAACAATGCGTACACGTAGACAAGCGGCTGCGACACGAACAGCGTTGTTCACATACTGTCGTATGCTCACTGGCCGACACCGGAACATATTCCTGGGCTGGAGCGTGGAACAGCTGCTGACCTTCCTGTCAGATGATATGCCGCCCCCATGTTCATGTGCTCAATTGCATCTTTCGGACGCAAAGCGTTCATTTCTGAAGACGTGCACAACCTATGCTCTAAAGGAACGCAGGATAAGCGTAGTGGCTATCTTACATAGGCAAAACATGTAGTTAAAAGCAAAATATATCGGCGCCTTTACAGTGTTTGAATTACTGAACATATTCTGACTTGAAATGCTTTGGAACCGGCCGCTGTTGAAATGTTTAAAAGCCTCTCCCGTTCTTTGGAAGCAGCACACTTCCAGTGAATCCACGTCACAGCACCCTGAGGCCAGCTGTCACCCCTGATACACATCTTTGCACCGACGATAACGCTTTAGAGGGAGAACGTTTCCTCACTTTGTGTGCATAATAAAAGACTTTGGTAAAAACATGTCACATCATATCAGGAATATGCTGCTTTAAATACAACAAGCTATATTTTCCCCATGTTATAGACAATAAGCAGCAACGTGTATACATATATATATATATTATGTTATATATAACAGTTATGCTAGGATAGAATGATTTTAACAGTCAATAGGAAGTCCATTTGTTAAAAAAACAAACATATAGAAGTATAAATATACTCAGTATAAAGTTATCTGACTACACACATACACAGCGCCACCATAGACTCATCGATACATTTACAGGTAACATAAATAAAAATGGACCCTCATTCCCTTTGGTGATGATAATATACTGAACACACAGACGTTGTTGTTGTTGCTCCATTAACATTCCCAGGTGTGTGTCCTAAGGCGAAGCGCTCGCGTCGAAGACCTGGGCAATACTGAGGAAGAGCTGTGCAGGAAATCCTCAAATGTTTCCCCCCGGGCATGAATAAAGTATCTCTGTACCTTATCGCCCGATCCTGAGTCATGAAGACTGTCTCTGCTCTTAAGCCGCCTACACGCGATCCGCGGTAACACTGCTCTGTGCCGGCCGTTCCATTGTTTTCCTACGGGGGAGAGCGGTGCCGCTCAACTAGGCGCAGCACTACCCTTGGCGTCGCATTGCGGCAATTCCCAGCCGTTCGCAACGGCAAGGGTAGCGCTGCGCCTAGTTGGGCGGCACCGCTCTGGAAATTCACCCGGATGTCCCTTTTTTTCAACCGGATGTCAGGACTATCTGTCCAATCTGAGTTGTCTGTTACACGACTTAAACCTACTTTTGAATTTACACGTTCCACCAAAACAAGTTCCTTCCCGAGGCTATTTTGCAGAGGCACCGTGGCTCCGTCCGGCGCTTAGCACCGCCCATGATGATTGTGATTGGTTTTAAGAAATGGCAATAAACCAGAGCACGTTTTTCTCCCACCCTGGAATGCTGTGTGGACTAGCCAGACCTTCCTCCGCAGCGCTGTGGAGGAAGGTCTGGCAATGCGAGACTAGGCGCAGTGCTACCCTTGGCGTCGCGCACCGCTCGGAATTGCCGCTGTGCGCTGCGCTCAAAGTTCAAATTATTTCAACCTTGACCTAGTTGCCGCTGACCTTTCAAGGCGCAACCGATTCCAGAACGTTCCTGCGCTTTTGCTCTGCCCCTAACCCCGCGGTTTTGCCGCGTATCATGTGTAGGCGGCATTACAGCTTCACCGGTTGGTCTCCATCTCCCTCTGGCGGGATTCTAATTGCCCGTGTTTTGTCTCTTGCTCTCCTGAGAGAGGAGCGCTGTTAGGCAGAGTTCAGGATGTCACTCCAACATGGCGTCCAGCTGGTCAGCCAGGTCATCAAACATGTTGCCGATGTCATCTAGAATATTCCCTGCTGCCTTCACCGTGCTGCTGCCGCTGTGAAACAGACAGGAGTGTGTTACTACTGACGCAGTGTGTCGACTCAGGCTGTTCAAAGCAATGGTGCTGAAAAACAAGTGTAGTACTTTGTATACAAGTCAATGGTACTGACTAAAAACTTCATGAAGCCAGAAAAATGTCATTTCTTTTCGTCCAAAATAAAAACGTTCTTTCTTCTTTTGCCTGTGTCATGTTGTACGGCTGCCCCCAACCCCTCCCGCCCCAAACTGTCTGTGAGCATCTTTAATATCAAGGGTAACTTGTTTTTTTCCAACCAGGGGCCTGTTTCACAAAACCAAGATAAGGGATTAAGCCGGGATTTATCAGTTATCCTGGATGATTTAAGCCTTGACTCGGTTTCACGAAAGTGGAGGCACATAAATCACCATGGAGATTTATTCTGTGCAGCTAGCCTGCTCCCGACCAGGCTAACAGCCAGGATTTATTTAATCCTGGAGCATTTTCTGATCACCCAGCAGTAGTTTTACCCTATTGTTATCAGCCTGGATTAAAATACAACATGTGCATATTGCTGTTCATTTAAGTACTGTTATTATTTAAAGTTGTGACCATAATTGTTTTTAATAATTATTCATGTGACAGTCATTGTTACTGTTATATTGCTGTATGAAGACTGCTGTTCATATTGTTGTTAGAAGTTTGATGAATATATTATGACAGTTGTTGAGATAAGTAGAAAAGGCTGATAACATTTCAAATGTGTTTTAAATGAAGTCTGTTACTAGGGCAATACATACAATGCTGTACCAGTTGACCAATGCACCTTGAATTATTTTAGTTGATACATTTCTTTTAATTCTTTAACAATAAGGATCATGTTTGTTCCTCTTCCATGTGCATTTTATTTGGCATTCTTAGCACACAAATTGTGTTGTCCAGTAAACTGGGACTATAATTTGGTAGGATTGTACAATTTAAAGAACATATCCTAATTGTACAATCCTCCCAAATTATAGTCTTAGTTCACTGGACCAGTAACTATCTAGTGATGTAGGGTACTGTACATTCATGTAACAACAGGGAGAGGACACCCCAATGGTTTTTGACCTTATGTTTTGCTGGGGGGGGGGGAATAACTGATGAATATACTCTGTTCCATTCATGTTTACAGTGTGCATGGGATTTATCACTTAATTATCTTTATAGTTTCTAGATTTTAGAGTCCAATTTCTTCAGTGTCTTTATTTTCTATGTCCACAAGGGAGCAAGGCATATAATATGTAGAGAAGGAAACTCGTCCTCTATAAAAAATAAAAAAAACGCGAGAAAAAGCGTGGCAGATAATAGTGACTGAATGAAAATGAAAAAAATTAAAAAATGAAAAATATACATTGATGAACTACTGCTCTTAACTGAAACCATTCAATGAGTCCCTTGTCATTTGCAAAAGCAAACAGTTTTACACTTTGCATTAAAAGCGAGCAGTGGAAGTTAGTATGACTTAGGAAATTTATATTTTAGCCCATGAGAGAGAGGGAGGAACAGTGAAAGAGATATTTACGCATCATACTAGCATTGTAGAAAATTGATCTTCATGGTAAATTTCCTGAGTAATATCTTCTGCTTACTTTTAAGGCAAAGGGTACAACTGTTAATTTGTGCAAATGATTAGTAACCTAATCCTTGAATGGAATGATTATGACGGTTTCAGTTCAGAGCAGTGGTCAGTTAATGTATATATTTAGGCTACTTACGCATTCAGTCGGTCCGTGATCGTCTGCTACGCTTTCTCTCACTGTTTCATTACAGCGGCCGTGTTTCTTTTCTTTTTATACAAAAAATGTGTTTCACATCATCATACTTCCACAAGAAGCTGCTGCTCACTCTGTATAAAGTATGTACAATGCGTATTCTCCATTTTGGCATCAGTAAATCTGTGATCGACCTCGCGGTCTTTTGAGGAAAGCCGTGGACGCGCATCTATCTGAATTACTTCAGCCTGGCTCGACCTAGTCGCTCCTCCTCAGCCTGGCTCGACCTAGTCTCTCCTCCTCAGCCTGGCTTGGCCTTCGTGAAACGCACCAAGCCAGGATGCACAGATTAGACTAGGTCAAGCCTCGCTTTATCAGTTATCCTGGATTTATATATTCTGCTTCTGTGAAACAGGCCCCTGGACCCCATTTTTCTATGTTTTTTTTTGTTGATGGGAACAACGATCTTTGAAATTGGTCCAGTGTTGAGCATGAACACTGTAACCTGCAGCTGTGAACCGGGCTGCAATGTAACCCTACAAATACAAATACAAATGTACAGCGTCAGTTAGCGTCCACTAAAAGTTTAGTTTTTGCCGTTGACAGACTCAGATTATTATTCTAAGTGTCTGACAACATTATGGAAAGATCCCTACAGAGATGGAACGCTTTTAAATGAGTTATTTCTCCTGATACAAATATAAACTTATGATAACAATTCATTGTTGGTTATCTAAATTACAGTTAACCTTCCACACCCCCGCCACGTAGAGTAGTGCGTACCTGTCCACGCTGCTCCCCTGGGCCAGTTTGTTCTCCACCACTTTGAGAGCAGCTTCCAGTGACGTACTGGTCTGCTCCAGCCTCTGCTGAGCCAGCTCCTCCAGACCGGCGGCCCCGGCCAGAGGCGTCGCCATTCTCCCCGCCGGAGCCGGGGGGGCCGAGGTGGGGTACGAAGGGGCCGGCGCTGGGGAGGCCGGCGCTGGGAAGGACAGAGCAGCGAATGCAACGCTCTGGACCACGGTGACGTTCAGTCCTGAGGGACAACAAGTTCAATTCAATTTCATTTGTATTCATAGTGTCAAATCATAAGAGAAGTCTCATCTCAATAATCTTCCACACAGAGCAAGGTCAACACCACTCTCTCTAATTAGAGCCAACTCCAAAACAAATGAAACCATTTTGGCCAAAATATTATTCTTTAATGAGGCAAATTTAGATTTCTTTCTTGATTTTTCTAGATTTATTTAAAAGGGACAAAGCACATTAATCTACATGAGCCAGAGTCCAACATGTAAATGTGCCAGATTTAGCCATGCAGGCACATTTTCATCTGCAGTTCCTAAGCAGATGGATGGCCTTAAAAGAAAAAAATTAAATAAGCTACAGAAATACAACACATAAGCATAGACAAGTAAAATGACACAACCACTATTCCAGATCAGGACAGCTGGCAAGTTAGCATTTATTCACAGAACAAGTTTTGTAAGTTGATCGTATTAGAATGTGTACCACAACAGTGTTACCTGCTGTTGATGCTGAGACCACGCTGGGCTGACAGAGTCTCGGTCCAGACAAAGCACCAGCTTTCTGTGGACTCTCTGTCTGTGGATTCACGGCTTTGTGGCTGGCTACACATGTCTGTGTGTGAACGCTGCCGCCCAGCCTCGGGGAAACTGTGTGAATCTGTATGCTGGTCAGTTTAGGAATAGCTGTTTGTGCAGCTGGTACTGAAGAGACTGTTTTCTGGGGGGTTGTTGGTTTGCTGTTCGGCGGTTGTTTGAGAGGACTGGTAGGTTTCGAGGACACTGGTGGCTTGGGGCCTTTTCCCATGGAGCCTACTCTCTGGAACATATTCCCCGGCCTCTGAGAGTCATCATCGCTCAGCGCCCTGACGTCATCAGGTGTGTGGAGGCTGTTGGCCTGTGGGCGGTTGTAGTCTCTGTTGGGGGACGTGGCCTCCTCAGGTGTCGACGAGTCTTTGTCTTTGGGTTTGTGTCGTCTTTTCACCGTGTCAGACTCTTTCAGATTGAACTCTGGGAGCTCCAGGCTGTTGGGCGTCTGGCCTGGAGGCTCTGGAGGAGCCTTCACGTCAGCGTCTGCAAGGGTGTTAACTGCTGTCCTGGGCCGCTGCTTGATAGTAAGGTTGCCTTCTTCAGCGAAAGGGAGGTGCTCCCCGGAGCTGTGCTTTGGAGATGCAGTAGCACTCTTTGACATTCTTTCGCTTCTCCTTGCTTTCTCGAGGGTTTCCTCTGGGCCTCCACCTCTCTGTCTGCCAGTCTCCACTTCTGTCCTCTCACTTCCTGTCCTCCTCAGGCCCCCCAGGCCCAGAGCAGGGACCGGTTTGGAGTGCTGTAGGATGATGTGAGGAGTCATCCCATGTGGAATCGGGGAGGAAACAGGGATGAAAACCGGTGAAACTGCGATATGAGTTGGTGGTATATCTATCCTCCTGGACGGACTGCTGCTGCTCCCCTCCAGCCTGGCTGCGATGCTCCTCACACTGCCTGAGCCCTCCGTCTCCACCCCGCCCTTCACCTCTGGCTCCCCCACTTTCCCGTTTCCCGGTTGGCATGCCGGGCTGCCGCTCACCGAGCTCATCCTCTTGGGCGGTGGCGGGGGCGGGCCTTTGCGGCGGGATCGCACGGCGAACGAGTGGCTGCGGTTGATGTGGCGCTGGGTCCCTGTGGCGCTCGTGTGGCCACGTCCCGGCCGGCGGGACAGGGTGGCGTAGGAGGGCATGGCCTGGGAGGAGGCAGAGGTGCAGGGGGGAGCGAGGTCGTCGTCTTCGTCCGGCTCGCCGTCGGACAGGGCGTAGCGAGTCAGGCTTTGGGCTCGCTTTTTGTGCGGGCCCCTCCGGGCGTCATCAGCTGGGCCCTGCCCAGGCCGGGGGCCCAGCACAGGGACCGCTCCGGGCAGAGGTTTGGAGAGCACCCATGGACCCCCGTTGACGCCTCCTGCCTGCGCGTGGAGGTAACTGAAAGCCTTCTGTGTGGGGGAAGGCAGCGGCGACAGCGAGGAAGGGGAGGAGGGCGGATGGTGCTTGGGCTGATAGAGGCGGTGAGGGGACTGAAGGTGTTTGGCCTTGGGTGGGACAGCAGGGTAGGCGAAGCGAGGCATCTTGCTGGGGGTTAGCGGAGGTGTTAGGGGCAAGAAGGGTTTGTTGGGGGTGGCAGAGCGACTCTCCCACATCTCTGTGGGTCTCTGTTTACCTCTACCTGCAGGACTGCTTCCTCCACCCTTGGCCTCCTCCCCCGCACCGCCCCCCAGACTCTCCTCCGACCAGCTGGAGTTCTTGGCTGAACACGGTGCAGCTTGGTGATCTTGAGAATAACCTGAATTTGAATTTCCAGAATTCCCCGAATTCCCTGATCCCCGTGACCGCACACCGATGCTCTCCTGACTGAGCGACATGGCAGATACAGCTGCTGCGGAGGCCGCGCCCCTGATGGCGAACGCCTCGGCAGCGCCTCCCCCCGCCCTGCCCATCATGGCTCTCTGCAGCTCGGCGCTCAACTCGCTGTCCTGGAAGGAGAGGAGGGCCCTAGGGGTGCGAGGGGAGGGGCAGCAGTCGTCAGGAGGAGCGTGAGCGTGCACACTGTGTGTCGGCGTGTGTTCGATTGCCATCAGCTCCAGGGCGGCGGGGGGCTTCCGTCGGAGAGTCCCGCCTCCGGCTCCGTCGGCATGGTTACGAGAGCGCTGCAGGTCACAAAGCCTCTTCACCGCTAACATGAGCTTCTTCTGATGGCCTGAAACACAGAACACACTTTAAAGTAAATGTGACAGTTCCTTCTTCTTGACCTTTCAAAAGGAAGTCCACTTACTAGCTAGAGCTTTCAACTACATTTCAGGGTCTTCCTCATTGGATAGTTTACTCAGACTAATTTGTTAATTTGACAGTGTTATATGACACATCAGGATACACCCGTCTCGTTCCCCAGTCATCATCCCGCTTAGCGATACTGCTAATTTTCTTAGAAGTCCGGTCCGCTTCCTCACCCAGTTTGGTGATGCCTATCTCCTGCAGGTCCTCCCAGGTGATGTCTTTGACGATGGTGATGGAGTCGTAGCCGTTGTCACACAGTCTCTTTTGGTACTGAGGCAGTCCGATCACACTCAGCCACTCCCCCAGCTCCGACTGAGAGACACAGACAGAACAAAAGAGACGACGGAAGTCAGAATTATCCTGGATGTTGTGTTTTTGCTGGTTTTAAAGCTATAGTGCGTAGTTTGTCTCCCCCATGAGGAATTCTAAGTAATGACAACGACACTGTGTTGCATCCACTGGACACAAGCCTTCAGTGATCGCACACACCACAGCTTAGACCTGAAAGGGGAGAGAGAGGGGGGCAATGACATGGCAGCAAAAGGGCCGCGGGTCGGAGCCAAACCTGCGGCCACTGCGTCGAGGGTTGAGCCTCTGTATATGGGCGCACGCTCTACCAGGTGAGCTATCCAGGCACCCAGAGCCAAGAGTCTTAATAACTTTGTAGCAACTCATTTGGCAATGGCTTGAATGTAATGTCCATTATTATAAATAAGTTACGCACTAAAGCTTTAATTGCAGTCTGGACTGTGTGACCACGACCACACGGTTAGACACTACTGGTTCAAAAATACTACAACAAATCCAAGAGAAGTAGCTGCGTTTCATGACTGTTAGGACATCAACATGCGAGTGGGACTTCAGAGGGGTTTCCTCACAGGAATGTAATCAGGCAGCCACTCGGGGATGCTCAGCTTGCCAATCTCCATTGAGATCTTCTTTCTGTGGCCTGGTTTGGTCACTCCGATGGCGGTCAGGTCCTGAAAAACAGAACACACGTAGGCAGTCGGTGAATACTCAACTTCAACAAAACAAGAGATGACATTTCTGTCGCACCAAATGCTTGCTCTGGGGAGGAATTGTTGTGTGTCTCTAAATTATAAAGTGTGTTCTAGACCTACTTAATCTGTAAAGTGTTCTGAGATAACTTCTGTTGGATTTGACACTATCAAAACAATTGAATTTCATCATTCATATATTGCCGATTGACTGCTACAGTACAATTAACATTCATACGTATATATATTTCATTTTATTTAATTCAAGAACACAGTGATTTTCACTCCTCCTCCACTAACACATCACATAACACAGGAAGTTAATAAAGATGCCACATTTGTTCTTAGTTATGCATTGGTCTTGATTTACAATTTGGCACCATGCATAATGCAGTATCAATGTAGGAAACTACGTATGGAGATAGAAGTAAAGTGAAAGTGCATAGTAGACAAAAGTGTTGCAAATCAATAAAGAAGCAAATTAGGAAACACGATCAACAATAACAACAATGGATCTACATTTTAATAAATCATTAATGCTGAAATGCTTGTAATTGTTACACACACACACACACACACACACACACACACACACACCTCAGGGGTCATCCTGCTGATGGTGGGTACATCATATCCCGCGCTGATGAAGTTGGATGTGTACTGCTCCAGCTGGAAGTCACACAGCCACTGGTAGATGGCCTCCGAGTCCTAACAACAGAGAGCGAGGTGGTTTACAGGCGTCTCTCTCACACACAGCTACTCCGGCTGGAGTACTCTCACACACAGCTACTCCGGCTGGAGTACTCTCACACACAGCTACTCCGGCTGGAGTACTCTCACACACAGCTACTCCTGCTGGAGTACTCTCACACACAGCTACTCCTGCTGGAGTACTCTCACACACAGCTACTCCTGCTGGAGTACTCTCACACACAGCTACTCCGGCTGGAGTACTCTACACACAGCTACTCCTGCTGGAGTACTCTCACACACAGCTACTCCGGCTGGAGTACTCTCACACACAGCTACTCCTGCTGGAGTACTCTCACACACAGCTACTCCTGCTGGAGTACTCTCACACACAGCTACTCCTGCTGGAGTACTCTACACACAGCTACTCTCACACACAGCTACTTTGGCTAGAGTACTCTACACACAGCTACTCTGGCTGGAGTACTCTACTCACCTTGCCCTGCAGAAGCTCCTCTGGCCTCACAAAGCCTTTCAGTGGAGTGCCGTTGGCCTGCCGACGGGAACCACCTGGAAAACACACACGATCAATCCTACGACGACCCCCACCATACTTTACGGAGCATTCAGACCAAAAAAAGCGATCCGGTGATTTGCCTCAGGGTGGTGCGACGGGGACGGGGACGGAGGGGGGACGGCCTATTTGCGTGCCGTCCTGTTGTGTTCTTAAACCCCCCAACAGAGGACAAGTAGACTTTATATTTCACAATTACTGTCGTTTATGGAGTTCAATGTTTCCAACCTCACTTGAAGGCAGCTTTATTTCCCAGAAGAGAGAGAGAGAGAGAGAGAGAGACTAGCGAGATGGAGCGAGTGCTTTGTTGTTGCAGGAAAACATTCAGCTATTACACAAACTCCCGGGCAGATCAGAGCTTGTGTTTGGTGTTTTAAAACGTTGGTGTGGCAGCGATAGAGGCAGTGATGTGTCCTGTTCCTTGATTCTCACACCGCCTCAAACCATAGCTCAAAACACACCGACCAGTCTGATCTCCAGTTACATGATTGGCCACCGCAGCGTGACGTGGGGTTGTGTTTCTCCAAAAGTTGAGTCGGTCTCAAGTTTTCACCGCAGGCCCGCTGCATTTTTTGCGTGTCCCCCATGCGGCCCCCATTCAAAATGAATGGAAAGACCTGCGTTTTTGCCGGACCGTCAGACGGCCGACGCAGGCTGTCTGAACGCGTTTTGTCTGCAGGGTCAGCATGCCGACGGAAACAACAAGACCAGACAAAGACTCAACAGGAACAACTTTCTGGTAGGGGAGTCAAATCTGTATGTAAGCACATGGAAGTTCCTAATATAGTCTGCATTCAATTGACCCGCCAATCCGCCAAATGCGGGTAAAAATTAATTTTGGCGGGCAACATTGTAAAGTTAGTAGCCAATTTGGCTGATCATGAATGAAGCGGACAACACTGCATCTGTTTGAATCGGCCAGCTGCAGAAATGTTGCCAGATTGGTCTGTTTTCCGCCAAGAAATTTGGCTGGTTTTGTGCGTGTTTGCCTTGTAAACGTAATCTTTATCTGGCAACACTGCTTGTACTACTAATCCTACATTTCCCATGATCACTTTGTCGTGACGTGTCGTACAACCATTGGCTACGTGCCTAGCGTGCGTGGAACCGATTACGAGCTACGCTGAAACGGAGTAGACAAACGGAATGGCGCGAAGCAAACCAGAGGAGCTGAAAGGAAGCAGTAAAGTTAGTTAGGGAAAAAACAAACAGACAGACATTTGGCTAGTGGAGAATCTGATTGGCTGGTAACTTTAAAAATCTACTAGCCATGTTGGCTGGTGATTTTTAGTGATTTCAAGCCCTGTCTGCATTAGTCACGTCAACCTAAGTGTAATCATGTGGAATCAGTCGCAGCTGTAAGCGGTTCTTGTCGTTGGGTCACTGCAGGTGGGTGAAGGCGTGTTATCTACCTGATCTGAAACCCACTCATGACTCATCTCTCTCTCTCTCTGTCCTGACACATTAGCACAGACCTCTGAGGAATGCACCTTCCCTCCCATTCTCTCCGTCTTTGCCCGAAGCGAGCGCTTTCATCGTTTGTCTTTCTGCTCTTTAAGGCTAAATCACATCAAGTTACTAAATCAAAAATGTTCAAGTGGCAGTTCCCCAAAATCATACTTTCTGACTTTCATAGGTTTTATTTGTACAGGCAGAGATTTCTTAATACAAGGGACACTATCTTTCCATTTGTGTGCATCCTTGTCCCAGAAATGCTTGTTACTAACCTAGCTCTGGGGAGTTTACTCCCCGGAGTCCTTATGTTTTTTTTCGCCCGGCATATTTCCTTGGATTAGGATGGGACCAAGATCTTGGTTGCAGCTGTCGCAGTGGTCCTACTGCACTCCCTGCTATACCCTGCTACACTCTGCGGTGCCCTGCAATAGCCCGGCTCTGTCAAAGGTTTAGAAATACACCTAACATGTCTACAGCTCACTAAGTTAGGTGCTGGAACTATTTCTTGCCGAACAACAGCCGGGATCCGTGTCACCACCGCGAGGTTGCCAGGTTTGTACGGACACATTTCCTAAAACCTGTGCTCAGCGACCATCCAGCAGCCAGAGCTGCAGATACTGCACAGTTGTTTCTACATTTCTGTTTGTGTACAGGCAGATTCAGAACGCGGCTGCTCCAGTCCTCACTAAGTCCAAAAGAGTGGAACACTCAGTCCAGTTCTGAAGTCTTTCCACTGGCTTCCTGTCTCTCAGAGAATTGGTTTCTAAATAGTACTGTTGGTTTATAAAGCACTGAACGGTCTATTTCTGATCAGCTGCTCCATTCTGAACCCTCCAGACCTCTCAGGTGGTCTGGGTCAGCTCTGCTTTCTGTCAGAGTCAGAACTAAACATGGAGAAGCAGTGTTCACTTTCTATGCTCCACAGATCTGGAACTAACTCCCAGATAACTGCTGCACCTCTCACTTCTTTTACTTCAACACTGAAGACTGTTCTTTTTCTAAATAATTCTTCATTTCTTACACTGCACTGTAACTTTTATTCTCGTATTTTATTTTTAGCTCTTTGTAGCTGAAATGTGCTGTACAAATAAAGCTGCCTTGCCTAAACAAAGTGGGCATGTTTTAGAACTTTAAAACAGGCCAGGCTAGCTGTTTCCTCCTGCTTCCAGTCTTACTGCTAAGCTAGGCTAACAATGTCCTGACTCCAGTTCTGTACCGACACGGGTGATATTAATCTTCTCATCTAAACACAGGGAAGAAAGTGTATTTCCCAAACTTCTGAAGTACAGTATAACTTTAGGTTAATCCAAAAGTTTGGATGCCCCAAAGCCAAAGAACCTCAGGTTTTCTTTCCATCTAGACCTGACACATTCCTGTTTTCTGTCTTGCTTATCTTTCTGTATTTTATTTTCTGTTTTTTGAGTTCTGTTTTTCTCTACTTTGTGGTGAAGGTCAGGGGCCCTGGTGTCCAAAGAGAGTAAAACGCAGCACCTCATGGAGAGGTATTTGGCCTCAGGGAAAGAGACAAAACTATTGGCTCGAGAAAATAAAAAAGGCTGCTCTTTAGAAAGCCCAAATAAAATAACAGTGTGTACACTCCAACAAACACCTGAGTCAATATTATATATCAATATAAGTCTGGAAAGAGCTTGTCGTT
This sequence comes from Sander lucioperca, assembly GCF_008315115.2. Classification (NCBI taxonomy): domain Eukaryota; kingdom Metazoa; phylum Chordata; class Actinopteri; order Perciformes; family Percidae; genus Sander; species Sander lucioperca. Next base: position 16,346,724 of record NC_050177.1, read on the forward strand.
TTACAGACATTTATAGCAGGGAAGGAACTGCTAAAAACTAGGTTGGATGTTAAATTGATGTCAATTCAAAACTAAAGAGTTTGAGTTCACCAGGAGCATTCTCTCTGGTCTCGCTGCCTCCACTGTCTCAAGAAACAAACATCCCCAGTCACATCTAACAACTAAATCTAGCCAAAGAGAGAACGTTAAATGTGAATGAAAGCTGGATCCCCCGCAGCCTGGACACAGCAACAATCCGTCCGTGACTTCTTACCCTTCAGGAGGGAGGAGAGCCGCGTGGCTCCCGACGTTTTCATCCTTCCTTCTGACTATCCTTCACGCAGACCAGACATTTCTTTTTCCAGTTCAGTCATCTGATCTCTTCTCTTCTCCTTCATTTAACAAATAGGTTTGGCTCTTTCTGCTTCTGTTCCTGTCTCCTCCCTCTGACCCCTCCCCTCCAACTCCTCATTCCTCTTCTCCTTCACTTAACCCTCCTTTCTATTCAGCCTGAGGTCAACACAGATCCTCCGCTTCGTCTTGCATGTCACTCCACAACAGGGCTGCACCACATGAGGAAAATATCTCATTGGGATTATTTTGACTGATATTGCAATTGTGATGTGATTCACGATATTGGAGGGAAAAATCATTGTTGTACCATTATTCTCATTTTCATTGAAAAATATTAAAATTATAAAAAATATAGTGTGTGGATCTGTACCAAACAAAGTTTGTTTTCTTTAGTCTGTAGGACAGATTTGTAGGCCGGGACGTCTCAGCAGCACCACAATACTTAATTCTGAATGGTTTGATGCACATTTTGCCTTTAATAAATGTTGCGCCCCCCCCTCCCCCCCTCCCCCCCCTGCGATTTGTATATTGCACTAGTCCAGGGGTCTTCAACGTTTTTAGACCAAGGACCCCTCAGCTGAAAGAGAGACGGATCAGGGACCCCTTACAACATATATTGTATAAAATAGAGTTGCATATTAAACTGGGCCTACAATAAGGTCTAGGGCGGCCTAGAGCCTTTAGATCCACCTTTTTTTGGCACATTCAATAATAAGCTATTACAATAATTGTTGACATATATGTATACGTCATGTTTTAATGTTAAAATGTGGAACAGTGAATCCTTAAGCTTAACTGTATCAGTGGACCTACCTTACCTATAGGCCAGTAAGCCTATCATCAATGTTGTTTAAATTAAAAAAAAAGATTTATCTTTACAGATAATATGTTGGATTCATGTTAATGTATATTTTCAGACACACACACATATATATATATATATATATATATATATATATATATATATATATATATAAACTATCAAACAATAATTTGGTGGCCCCCCTGGAGTAACTCGGAGGACCCCATAGGGGTCCCGGACCCCCTGTTGAAGATCTCTGCACTAATCCATATTGCGATTTCGATAACATTGGGATTTATTGTGCAGCCCTACTCCCTAACATTTTCAAAGTCACATTCTCACAGAATAGCTGCAACATTGTCAGCTTTTCTATGACTTTCTGCACCTGCCGTTAAGATCTATCAGCATGCACGCACAAAGACCCATTCTGCCAGGCTGCAGTGCTTCCTCAGTGCTGTAATGGCTGGTGTGGTGGAGAGAAGCCTGTGGTTTTATTGGTTTCTGTGGTGAGGCGAGTTAAACCTTTCCCTCTCCTCCCATCTCATTTCCTTTGAGACCTAGAGCAATAACAGCTCAATCTGCAGAACTAAAGCAATACTGCTACATGGGTCTTTCATCACATTCCTCAGGTATAAGTAGCTACAGTGATGTTCAACATGTTACAATCATAGTATGCAGGGTTTTGATGCTGTTTACCTTTATGTATTTCTTGCTTATGAGTCCTAAAAACAGATCTAAATCTTAAGAAAAAGATATTTAAGTTAAGTAATCTTCTAACTTGGTTTTCTTGCACTGACATACATGTATTTTGCCTTCATAAAACCAATTATTAGGACAGAGATTTTAAGAATAAAGTCATAATGTTATGAGAAATAAGTCATCATTTCTAGACAAAGTCATAATATTAAGAGGAAGAAAACTGCAATACATAGAAAATATAGTATCAATAGTTAAACATTTTCAAGAAAAAGTCATAATATTTCAAGAAAAACGTTATATTGTGAGATTTGAATACTTACGAGGTGAGAGCAGTCTGTCACCTTTTATGTGTTAAATGAGGAATGACCAGACATTTTCACCAATAAGCATCATTATCATAGAGTTTAGAACATTTAAAGGAAGTGAAATCAACGACATGATGTACAGTATGAGTCCATAACTGGACTGAGTCAGAGAGTGCAGAATTCCTGGCATCAGAAAAGGATTAAGGCTCAGGCGTCAGGACTCTGGAAACGATATGAAAGGGAGACAGAATCTATCTGGATGAGAAGACTGTGCACTGCTTTATCTGAGGAGGTGGGAAAGTAAACGTGCGCGCTTTTGTGAAACCAACCGATGACTTCATCCAGCCTTCCCCACCTCTGACAGTGTACAGCCTCTTTCCTAAGCTTCTTAGTGGATGCAGTGGATAAGGATCCCAGGACTAGGGCTACATTTACATTGCTGCGTTTTGGTATAAAAAGGAATATCTTTTGCTACGTTTCTTCCTCTCATTCCCCCTGCTCTGGTGTTTCCTCCTCTCATTCCCCCTGCTCTGGTGTTTCTTCCTCTCATTCCCCCTGCTCTGGTGTTTCTGAGCCCCTAAACCAGAGACATTTGGAAGCTCTTCTGACCTGTTTTGGTTTGGAATCTGCGGGGTTGTGTTGCACTCTCAACCTCCGCAAACGGAGACCTTTCTCCTCCTGATTGGGTCTTATCGGTCACGACGTCTCGTTCTCTGAGACTTGAAGCTACTAACGTTACCATGGCAACTACCAGCAGTGGGCGGAGTCTCCACACTGCCTCCTGTTTATGCCCAGTATACCAGAATGTTGATGAGATATGAGGTTTGGGTGTGTTAGTTTAAACAGAGATTAGTTATTCTAAGATCGCTTTTGGCTCAAAACTACGTTTAAAAACCAAGACGTAGCGGTGGAGATGTAGCCCAATGGCACCTGCCGCAGAGTTGGAGCTTAGCGAAGGTAGCCAGAGGTGACATAGGCTGCAGACGCAGACCAGAGCTGTTTATCGCTCATAGGAAAGAACACTTTTCCAAGACTTAAGAGTAACTGTAGGGTATATAGAGCGTCAGGAAATTATACTAGACTACCTAATCTAATCATACCATACAAACATCACATCATTTGTTCTTGAAGCAACCTTTTCATTGTAATTCTATGAATTTATTCTCATAATATGACTTTTTTTCTGTAATTACAACTTTTTACTGGAATGTCAGATTTTGTTTGTAGAAAGAAGCCGAGACAAAGAGAAGTTTTATCATTGGAATTGATAGTATATCTATAAATATAATATATATTATTGTTGTTAAACGCAGGAAGAAGGCAGAAGACCGACCTGTGGATCCGTATGCCTGTTTGCTGTGCTCTGCTCCCGTAATGTGGAGATGGTCTCCTGACTCGCCAGCAGAGGGAGCCAGCTGCACACAAACACCATGAAAGAAGATGCAATTAATACTGAGGTGCACTGCACACCATATCCAACACGGGAAGTCAGATCATCTTGTATTAAAATGTTCATTAGTACAGAAAAATACAACGTGAGACAGGTTATACGGAGGGGGCCAAGCAGGTCAAAACTTGCAAAGAAACTCCCGCACACTGTCTAACTTGCAAAAAATATAAAGATTAATAGTAGGCAACGTTTCGGTACTAGACCATCTTCAGGCAAATGGTGTTACATCCTGAGAAGCCCTCAGAAGGGAGAAGAACAGCTTCTCAAGATGTAACACCATTTGCCTGAAGTTAGACAGTGTGCGGGAGTTTCTTTCCAATTAAAATGTTCATTAAAATGTTCAAACAAGTGAATATTAATGACAATGTGTATGTGATAGTGGAGACATCTGAGCACATCTGACCTTGGTGTAGTCAGCGTTGTGGCGATTTGGAATCCCGTTGTGTTTGTGGCCGCTCTCTGAGCTCTGGCCGCTCCCGGCGCTGCGGCTGCTGCCCACGCTGCCCGCACTCCCAACACTGTTCCTGTCACCTGGCAGAAAACACACAAACACACACACACACACACACACACAGATCACAGTGTACAATCAGACTCGCATAGAATTTGATCCTGAAATGAGGAGAGAACGCAAGATTGTAGGTGTTCATTTGTAGGTTAAGGTATGTGGTCTGAGTGCACTGTAAAAAAAACTATTTTAGCAAGTCAATAGAAATTCCCAGTCACCCTTAAAGGATTAGTTTACCACGTTGGCAAATGCACTTATTTTCTTTCTTTCCAAGAGTTAAATTAGTTAAAATATTACAACTTTTTTGTGTTTCAGCTTTATTGTATTATTCTCCTTTGTTATTCGCTGTGTAAGGAAGACTGGCAAAGCAAGCTTGCATTGCATTGCATGGTGCAAGTTGTCTTTACTGTGCTTATGACAACCTCTTGAATCTTGAAGAACGATACGTATCTCATGTCTGTGGGCAGGTATGGAGGCTGGGAGGGGCTTAGCTTAGCTTAGCATACAGACTGGAAGCTAGGAGAAACAGCTGGCCTGGCTCTGTCCAAAGTTTTAAAAAATAGGCCTATCAACAAGTATAAAGTTCACTAATTGTAAATCATTTCTTTAACCCATATATTAACAGAAATGTAAAAATGACAATGTGTGGGGGAGTTGAATGGTAGGGGTGTAAATCACAGGTTTTATCCTGATATGATAGTATTGTGTATGTATAGTATATAGTAGTGATTGTTTGGACACCAATACAATGTTTGCTGAAAGCAACTAAATATGATTTGACAATTTAAATACTGAGCTCTATCACCCATTTAAATGAAAAACAAATTATTTTTTTAATAAAAAATAATAAATATAAAGTGTAAATTTCAAAATAAAGGCGGATCCTAAAGATGACGATAGGTATTGATATTTTAATGTATCGTTGACATTGAATTGTTAATCATTGAACTGATATATGGATCCAGATCAATGTATCGTTACATTCTTACTGCATGATGTAACCAACAACAGTTTCTCCATTTCAGCAAGAAAGCATTTCTCCTAGAATCGCAAATTCAGATTTACATTTCTGTTTTTGTATGAATTACACAAACGAGATACAACATGTTAGTTAGTAAGCTTTTATGCTAAGCTAAGCTAGTCATATCTCGGCTCTAGATAGTAATCCTCTCATCTAACTCTCAAACTCTTTAAAATGTTGCCAATTTCAGGAATTATAGATGACATTATCTCTTTGCTTATAAACAAAAAGTACAATTTTCATAACTCCCTAGATGAAATGACTTGAGATAATTGTTTTTAATGTTTTTTTCTGTGCAGGATTTCAGCGGGGGGGCAAGCTGCAAAAAAAGCAGTAACACAGGGTCAGGAGTAACACAGGGGTTAAAGAAAAGGCTTTAAAGGAGTGCTGCTCACTTACCGTTATGTCCTGCTGCAAGACAATATATACACAATGGTTATGGGTACTGGATTATTGGGGGGAGGGGGCATGGTAAGGTGAAGACTTTGGGATATAAAGGGATAAAGATGGGAATAAGCTTCCTTAAAGAGGAATGGCTGGGATGGGATCACACAGGGCTGGCCGGTTGGGAGCACACACCCTTACCAGTGGGAGAGCTCCGGAGGACCCAAATGTCCTGAGTGGGGCTAGCACGACTAGCTGGGGCTGAGGGCTGACTGTCAGGTGGAGCACCTAACAAACACACACACACTTTAGACAGACTCACTGTATGCTGGGAGTGGACTGACGCTGAGCACCAGAGGAGACGGGGATCAGGGTGCTGTTTGGGAGGGAAAGGTGAACCCTGGGAGCAGGGACGGATTATGAGACGATGTATTTGTTTGATTGACTTTCCAACAAGCAATGTTAACAGTCACTTCAAACAGAGAGAGGGGTGTTGAGCTTTTGGGGCCCTTGGCCTGTGCCCGGTAGGTCTGTTCAATAATCCATCACTGCTTGGGATGACATGAATGTGTTACAGGTGGTGAACCCATGGGAAGAAGGTGGTGGGGTGTGTGTGTGTGTGTGTGTGTGTGTGTGTGTGTACCTGTGGGATCATTGCCCAGGGTGTATGAGTCATCAGTCTGAGGGGCAGGACCGTGGCTTGAGGGTGGCGCTCTGGACACATATTGTTGGCGTTGGCAGGGCACTGAGGCTTGGCGGGAGAGAGTGCCCCCTATGGTCAGGGAGACAGGATGGATTGAGGCTGGCATGCATGAGTGAGGGAAGGAAGTTCATGTACATGCGGGTGTGTGTGTGTGTGTGTGTGTGTGTGTGTGTGTGTGTGTGTGTGTGTGCGTGTGTGTGTGTGTGTGTGTGTGTGAGTGTGTGTCAGTTTGAACTGCATGCACTGGTGTGGGAACAGGCTGTAAGACGGCAACAACACCACCCTTTTGAAGTGTGGTGAGCACATTATGATCCTTACGTATTGTTGTTCATTCAGTATTTGGAACAACAGCTAAAAAAGGGTGTTACATAAGAGGCTGCTGAAAGAGAGTGGAAGATCACCAGTGATGCTCAGAGAGCTTATTTTTCCTTTGTGTGTTGTTGGTCCACGGTTGCTGACACCATTGACATTATCACAGAGCTCAGGCGCACACACACACACACACACACACACACACACACACACACACACACACACACTACTGAGAGTGCCTAATAAGCAAAGGGCCTGTCAACGACTTAAAGTCAAACTCTCTTTCTCTTGTCTGTTCAACCTCAAAACACACACATATACACACACACACACACACACAGAGTGAGGGTTTTAGTACTGAGCTGACACTTTGCAATCTGGCCATAGTAATCCTATTAATGTGTGTCTCTGTGTGTGAGTATCTATGTGCGCACGCATGCGTGTGTGTGTGTGTGTGTGTGTGTGTGTGTGTGTGTGTGTGTGTGTTATTGGACCCCTCACTGTGCTTGCCTCGCTGTTCGAATGTCAATGGCTTTTCAGCTGCAAAACAAGCATGGGGATCATATTCACAGGGATTAAATCAGATGATATACAAGCATGCTGAACCCTCCAGTGATCATGTATGCCAACATGATAGATCCTGCCTGTGTACAAGTGTGGAGATACATTCTTAGCTAAGATATAACCCTTGGGTTATGTTAGCCCCTTTAACACCGCTGTGCAGCTCCAGCACCCAGTGTGTGAGGTCCGTTCTGGCTCTGGGACTAAGTCATAGTCAGAGTATGATATAGTATAGTATTGTATGATATAAACACTTATCCTCGCTTGGCTCTCAGTGGTCTTCCACTAAAGAAATAGGTGACAGTACATCCTTTTTCCGATTAATCGGATAATTATTTTCTGGATGAATGGATTAGTTGTTTGGTCTCTAAAATGTCAGAAAATGGAGATGACGTCCTCAAATGTCAAATATATTCAGTTTACTGTCACAGAGGAGAGAAGAAACTAGAAAAAACTCACATTTAACAAGCTGACCACACAAAAATGACTCAAACCGATTATCAAAATAGTTGGCGATTAATTTAATAGTTGACAACTAATCGATTAATCTGTGCAGGTCTAATGAGGCCCCGTCGGCCTGGTTGACATCCAGTCCTTACTGAGCCCAGGGAGAGTACAGTTAAAAACAACAAAGCAGGTAGAAAAGGCAACATTAAGACACAAGTTGCATTAATGCAGCGGTGGAAGAAGTATTCAGATCCTAATACCACACTGTAAAAATACTCTGTTACAACTAAAAGTCCTGCATTGAAAATGTTACTTAAGTAAAAGTCTGTAAGTATCATCAGGAAAATGTACTTAAAAGTATTAAAAGTAAAGAATGCTCCTCCCATTGTAGAAAGTGTAAAGGGTCCAAACAGTTGTGCGTTTAATGGTCTGATCATTTCAGCTGGACTTGGAGGTTATATTGTCGGCTAGTTTCATTTATAATAAAACATCAGATTTTATAAACTACATGTGTTCTGTGTGCAGAAATCTTAATGTGTAAAGTAACTAGTAACTAAAGCTGTCAGATGAAAGTAGTGGAGTAAAAAGTACAATATTTCTCTCTGAAATGTAGCAGAGTAGAAGTAGAAAGTGACCCGAAAAATGTCTACTTATGGACAGTACTTGAGTAAATATACTTAGTTACATTCCACTGCCTTGTTAATGTATACACAGCATTTTCTGTTTTAGCTTATTCAAGGTCAGACAAAGGGGAACAAAAACTCAACTCAAGGTCCACTCACTAGCTACAGTACTTAAGTAAATGTACTTCCTTTCCCCCACTGAGTGTCTCTGAGTGGATGCAGATGTGTGTGAGCTGCCGTTTGTCTACCTGCTCGTCTGCTGAGGACCTCCACCACGGAGGGGGGGAAGAAGCCCACGCGGTCCGTCCCCCGCTGGGTGTCATGGATGTGACCCTTCCAGCGGCCGTCTGAGTGCTGCTCCACCACCTGCCGCCGACAAATCAGGAGCACGCTTCAGTCACTGCACACAGCGTTAGCCTCGCAGCCACTCACCATCACGTTAGACAGGACTATGGGACATTACTCAATCACTAACACATTATTTCATCTTGAAATCTAAGGCGCCATCTGATTGGAACACCTTGCCCGGCTCACTTAGATCTATTACTTCATTTGGTTTTTAAAGGCATCGGTCTTTATTTATCTACAATCAACCTGCTCTGGCTTCTAATTTGACATGACACATGGTTCTTGTTGACTTGGTTGTGATTCTATTGTTGTTTTCTTAGAGAGCTTTGATTAGAAAGGGGGGAAAAGTGAATTTGGAACTTTGAGGGGTTTGCTTTCCAAACTTTTTCTCTTGTCAACTGTACATCAACTCTAAGGCCGGTTACACGCTGCGTACGTGGCGTGGGCGTGGCGTTTCTGTTGCGTGGATTTTTCTATGTCTTTACACACCAGAAACATGTATGATGCGGCGCTGCTGCTGCTAGCCTTGTCTGGACACATGTATGTTTCCCATTGATAAAATGAAATACCATGTTAAACATAAATATAGACTGATTTGATTACAGCAAAGACAACGTCGGCAGTATTGACTGCAAAATAGGCTACAGATTATTATTTTTTTTTTTTAAATTACATTCATATCTGCATTTATATCAAAACCTAGAGACTTTCAAACATCAACATGTCATTTATTAATATGTATTAGTGTCAAAATGACACATAAACATCTTTTCCTATTCTATTTTGCCTGGAAACGCTTCCAACACACTTGCGTGTTGCGTGAAAAATAGGCGTCGGTTCCATTTCTAGCATGCGTGCATTTTCGGCGCGGCTCGAGCCGCGCCTGAGACGTGCGTGTCACACAGGCAGTGTGCAAGCTCTAACCTGTTACCATGGGAGCCAAAATATAAACGGACACGCCACGCAGCGGACACGCTCACGCGACGCAACCAGTGTGTAGCCGGCCTAAGTATGCATGCCACGTGCGTGACTCCCCCAGGCATGCTTTTAGAAGCATAATGAGAGAGCCAATGAGCTGCACAGTCTATTCGTTGTGAGTGTTAACTAAATGCCTGGGGAGGACAAACACAAACACCTCTGCCTTCTGACAGGAGACCGCACAACAACATACAAGTTCATACAGGAGTCTGGGATGTCACAATGATGACTCGTATAAAGATATCAAAATACACAGCCGTGAGCAGGGTGCAATTTGTGGAAAAAAAAAGCAGTTTTTGATCATGCACAACAAAACCTGCAAGAATTAAATCCCCTTCCAATACCAATGGATATAGTGCCACTCAGCCAGCCGTGGCAAAGCACTTCTTAATGAACTTCAATATTCAATGGAAAATAATCTCAGAATGAAATAGCACAACGTGGTGTCAACATGAAACACAGCGCTTTCAAGCTGGAGATACATTTTGTCCCCACAGGGGATATGTAGACCAGAAAGGGGGAAATCTCACACATCCCCCCCCCCGGAAAATAGCACCCTGGCCGTGAGCAAACAAACACACAGATGTGCACACGCATGAATTAGTGCAAACAGTGTGTTATTGAGAGAGTGACGGCAGCAGGTTTGTGCCTGTTTCTCTGCTGTGGTCTCCTGCTCAGAGAACACTCAATTACTCGCAACAGCCCACACAAACACTGTGTGTGTGTGTGTGTGTGTGTGTGTGTGTGTGTGTGTGTGTGTGTGTGTGAGAACTGGATTCCACTGATTATTGACAGTGATCTGTAATATGCTTCATTTTGATTATTTACATTGCTTTTACATTTCAGTGTGTTTCTGATATTTTAAGTTGATCTTTTATCATTTTTCAAAGTCTCCTTCAATATGAGCACTACTAACAAATGCATTACCCCTCTGGCATCTTTAAGGCGACATATAAATACACAACTGCTTTACAAACAAAGCTAACAAAGGCTATAAATAGAAATTAAGTTCTTATTGGAGCCCCTGACAATTTAGCTGGAAGACATGTAGCAGGAAAGAGTCTGCTGAGTGAACCCAGGGCTTACTGTAGTAGACAGCCATTAAAAAGAGAAGTTTCTTTCTCAACAAACAGCCAACATTTTTTACCATAATAAGATCTCCAGCCCTGAGGTTTAGAGCAGTGGGGTCGTGGAGGTTCCAGTAGTCCTTCAGCGCTCGGACCTGTAGAGAGCTGGATGCCTCTGCACAGAGACAGGAAGATACAGACACAGCACTGAATTTCAAATTGGCCCTCGCCCACTGTTTCCCCTGCCTCGGTCTCAAGCCAAAATCCACATTTCATAACAGCATCACTGAACTATCAGAAAGTGTTGTGGAGAGCTATACACACCTCTCAGCAGCTGTTTGATTTCCCTGCTGGCTGTGGAGGTGGTGAACTGGTTGACGATGTCCAAAGCTGTCTGATTGTATGTGTTGCGCATGTTCACATTGATGCCCGCCTAGAAGAAAAAAAACAAAAACACACAGACACACACGCACGCAAACACACACACACACACACACACACACACACACACACACACACACATGCACACACGCACGCACCGTGGGATTAGTGTGGGTGAGGTGCAATTTAAAAACAAACCCTCCCTCAAACGCCTCCCTCCTTTATTAAAGAATAACAGTGGAATTGTGGTGTGGTTGTGTTAGTTTAAGACACGGACTTCCCATCTACTCCTTCAATACAAAAATATCAGTGTCAGCCTCCATAATCCCACATTAGATGGACAGAAACTAGATGCCACGTCTTTTCTTACATCCAGCAGCAGCCGCACTACTTCAGTCTTGCCGTAGAGGGCAGCCTCGTGCAGAGACGTCCCCGCTTTGGTGGCTCTGTTGATGTCAATGCCAGCTTTCAGCAGCAACCTGTTCAGTTTGTTCAATGAAACAAAAGTTAGAAATGATTTCCTTGTATTTGTTTTAAATTCAACAAGCAGTTTGTTGTGTTTCAGAAGAATAGTGAAAGCAGCAGAGATGCAGAACTGAGTACACATTAAAATCTGTTTATTTATTGCATGTAATATTGTTATCACGATATTCTGCGTTGAGCACCATAACACTTTAACACACTGCCCTGCTAACGACATACTACAGCACTTTAAAACACTGTACCCTCGACCGTTTTAACGGTTTTTAAATGTTTCTTTTCTGGTTTTATATATTTTAGTCTATGTATTCTTACATACTTCTGTATGATTGTTGTCTTTCCCTGTTGCCCTGCAAGTGGCTGGTGGAGAACAGTCTTTTCATTTTCTTTATGTATGTAAGTACACAAGGAACTATGACAAATAAATTAATCTGACCTGAATCTGAACTGTCAAACTAGTTATGGTTAGCCAAAATAAAACAGAAATGTAATCATCATCAACAATGTGAGGACAACAGTGTGTGACTTGTGTAAATGACTGAGGCTGCTGAAAGCTTGTCCGCTCATCTCAGACTGTATGAGCGAGTATTAGAGCCACTGTTAGGAAAACAAAACCGATATTGAGAATAAAGTTGTGGTAGAACATAATATTTTGAGAATGTCAATTTAAATTACAAATGTCAATTTAAATTACAAATAAAGTTGAAAAAAATCCATCCTTCATTTGACACATACAGTACAAGTTGACACATAGCTAGTATTAAAGTAAACATCTGGTAATAATGCAACTTTATTCTCAGAATATTGCCACTTTTATCATGACTTTCAACTTTTATCCTGAGAAAAGTAAATGTTACAAATTAAGTCGTACTTTAAAAAAAGAAAAAAGGTCCTTAAACAAACATCTTATAATATTACATTATTCTCATTGATTTCTAATTATGACTTTACTCTCATATCAGACTTTTTGTTGTAAAATTATTTGACAAGAAAAATCACTTCCCTTATTTCACACATCAAAGCTGAGGGACTGTGCTCACCCATTTATTACAACAGGGTATTAAAATAAACAGAAATAAAAACAACTTCATATGACTTACAACTTATTCTTGAAGTATTACAATTATATTGTAAAAAAAATTCATTTTTATGAGAAAAGAGCCATCATGTAATAAGAATACAAATGTAAACAACAAACCATAGAAAATCACTTCCTTCCATTAACCCGTACTGCTCTCACCTGTTTACTATGACGAGTATTAAAATAAACTTCTTGTAACCTAACAACTGGAACTATTCTGGACATATTACTTTTTCTTGTGAAATTACAACAACAAAAAAGTCTGGAAAAAGTCAATATTACAAAAAAAAATGTCGTAAAGGGAAATGGAGTATAAAAATAAACACCTTGTAAGATTACAAGTTTGATCTAAATATTGTGACTTTTTTATTGTAATGTTTTCTAAAATTCCAACTTTGTTCATAAACAAATGTCTTTTTTCACTAACAGTGGCCCTGACAGTCTGTTATGAGAATGAATGATTTCCCGGACTACCACAGAAATATGTTTACATTAGTTTGAGCTTAATGGTGACGTGTGAAACGTGATTTCTGCTGACAAACTAACTTGACGTGACAAGATCACACAAGACAGGAGAAATAACACCGAAGTTTGATGAAAAAAGCAGCCTGAAGCCAACCTATTGTAGCTCCACCTTCCTTTCCTCAGCAGCCAACACTTTCATCTTGCTATGAAACCTTGAGAAGGCTGCAGTGTTTCCCCCAGTGTATTGTGAGCCTAGTGGCCCACCGGGCCTAAATTGCCCCCTAACTACTCTCGCTTTGCCAGACCTTCCTCTACAGCACAGCGGAAGAGGGTCTGACAAGTCCACACAGCATTCTGGGATGGGAGAAAAAATGTGCTCTGGTTTATTGGCATTTCTTTAAACCAATCACAATCGTCTTGGGCGGTGCTAAGCGCCGGACGGAGCCACGGTGCCTCTGCAAAATAGTCTCAGGAAGGAACTTGTTTTGGTGGAACGTGTAGCTTCGAAAGTAGTTTTAGTCGTGCAACAGAAAACTCAGATTGGACAGATAGTCTAGCTAGCTGTCTGGATTTACCCTGCAGAGATCTGAGGAGCAGTTAACCATAGTCCTCAGAAATCCACCGGAGTTTAGAACGCCAACACAAAGGACGAGGAAGATGAGTAACCGAAAAGAGTGAAATCCGGCAAAATTTCCAGTGGCATCGGAACAATCCCGGAAGTGGACCGTCGTGGATATAGACTACCCTCCAAAAGGCCTTAGCCACTGTGAATAATGTTTGTATGTATGTTTAAGATGTTTATTAAACTACAGTTATAGTGGGGCGGCTCGGTTGGAAACTTAGACGTAATCATATTTTCAAATCTCCAGTCAGCTTTTAGCACTGACTTAATGTGTAGGGCCCTGTGGAATCTGTCTTGTAGCTTTTTTTATTCTCAATTTTGCAATTCCGTCCATGATTCTGCTATCACAGAAACTATTGGGCTCTACATTAATGCTGCCATCAGGCTGGGACTGGCCCCAGCTGGACCCTCGGCTATAAAAAGACACTTGCCACCGGGCTAAACAACTTTTTTGGGGGAAACCCTGAGCTGAATGTCTGCTATAAAGCTCAACTTCTCCATCTCTGTCCTGCAGATAAGCAGTCCATTTGTAAACATTAAATATGAAATATGCTATGGCAAAGGTCCTCCGCATGGGGTCTCCTCCGGATCAAATTTCATTATGAATTTTCACAATCAGAGACCTCTTTTTTTAATCTCAATTCATACTTATTACAGTTATTTTCCTACATAACTAGAGTGTATACATAATTTAGTTATTGTATATAATGTATAAAAAAGTCTTTCCATCTTCCCTGGAATAAACGTTTCTCCTGGTTGTCTGGGTGCAAATGTTTGCAGCTTTAGTTCTCACCAGAGCCAGAAAGCTTCTCCAGCTATACAAAGAGTAGGTACTATAAGACGTCTGCTGTAGTGTGGCAGTCTTTGAAGAGACATAAATCCCTTAGTGGGAGATCACAGCCAAATTCTGCTGAGTAAACTCTGAATAAACTTGTGTGCTAATGCAGTCACTTTTCTTATTCCTGTTTGTGTTGAAAGCTCGTCTTTTCTCCTCCATGTCGACTGTTCTACTTTCCAGTTCAGGAGGAGGAGGAGAGAGGAGGATGGTGAGGGTATTGCAAAAGAGATCTGATAATCGCTAGCAGCATGTCTGAGAGGCAGGGTGGAGTTACTTGGCTAAACACATACATACAGTATCTCACAAAAGTGAGTACACCCCTCACATTTTAGTAAATATTTCATTATATCTTTTAATGGGACAACACTGAAGAAATTACACTTTGCTACAACATAAAGTATTAAGTGTACAGCTTGTATAACTGTAAATGTGCTGTCCCCTCAAAATAACTCAACACACAGCCATTAATGTCTAAACTGCTGGCAACAAAAGTGAGTACACCCCTATGTTAAATTCCCATAGAGGCAGGCAGATTTTTATTTTTAAAGGCCAGTTATTTCATGGATCCAGGATACTATGCATCCTGATAAAGTTCCCTTGGCCTTTGGAATTAAAATCGCCCCACATCATCACATACCCTTCACCATACCTAGAGATTGGCATGGTTTTATTTCAGTTAGCCTAATAGCTGGTTTGATTGCATTGAGAGATGATTTTATGGAAAGTACCCCATGCCAATCTCTAGGTATGGTGAAGGGTATGTGATGATGTGGGGCGATTTTAATACCAAAGGCCAAGGGAACTTTATCAGGATGCATAGTATCCTGGATCCATGAAATAACTGGCCTTTAAAAATAAAAATCTGCCTGCCTCTATGGGAATTTAACATAGGGGTGTACTCACTTTTGTTGCCAGCAGTTTAGACATTAATGGCTGTGTGTTGAGTTATTTTGAGGGGACAGCACATTTACACTGTTATACAAGCTGTACACTTAATACTTGGGATGTCCCGATCAGGTTTTTTTGCCCTCGAGTCCGAGTCACTTGATTTTGAGTATCTACCGATACAGAGTCCCGATCCGATACTTCTATAATAATTCAACTTTATAATACCTCCAGACCGCAGACATACTCGCGCTTTCTGCTTCAAGCTGCTTCTGTGTTCTACTTTGCCGGCATTTAACCAATAGCGTCTCTGCAACAAAGTGATGTCATGCCGCACGCGTTGCTGTTTCTGTGTGGAGTCAAAAGGGTCTAACTCTGTGCCACCGCATAACTATAGATGTGTTAAAAAATAATGAGAATATATATACATATATATCCGAGTCCTGATCGGGAGGTAACGTCCGATTCCGATCAAGTCTGAAACCACGTGATCGGGCCCGATTTCCGATATTAATTGTAATTTCTTCAGTGTTGTCCCATTAAAAGATATAATGAAATATTTACTAAAATGTGAGGGGTGTACTCACTTTTGTGAGATACTGTATATACACAGATATGCTGGCAGAAAAAGCACACTTTTGGGTATGGGGAAAGTGTGTCACTGGGATTAAATATCACTACAGTGGAGTGTGTTGTTTCTGATGTGGAGAGTGTTACTAGTTTTGCTTTCTGGAGCTACCTGAGGGGAAATGTTTGGCCCCTGCAGCTGTGAGTTAAAGCCTGACACATGTATGTTATTCTGTGTAGTATCAGTGGAGTATAACAGTAGCAGTGCTAATGGTAACAGCAGTGCTAGTAATTGTCCCAGTAGTAGCACAAGTAGAAATGTTCCGATACTGATATTGCCTAAAATGCTGGTATCGGTAAGTACTGGAGTTTATGCGCTGATCCGATACCACATAATTTAGCCCCGAAGAAAATCTACTTTCAAGTAGTTATTTTCTTTTGACTCGCTGTCCAACTGGATAATAAAAGAAAGTTCGATGACGTTTATTCTCTGCGTTTGTTCAAATTTCACAAATTGTTTAACCCGAGCCATAGCTAAACATAATACAATCTTTGTATTTTTTTTAACAAGCTGGTTTCAGATCGATACTCGGTATCGGCCGATTCGCAAGTTCAGGTATCGGAATCAGTATTGAGAGAGAAAGAAATGGTATCGGACCATGTCCAAGCACAAGCTGTACTGTTAGGGTAGTAGTAGCAGTAGTAGTGGTGATAGTGATAGCAGTAGTGAAATAAAAAGAGCTGTAGTAGTAGAACTAGTGGTTGTAGTTGTTGTTGTTTCAGCTGCAGCAGTGAATACAGAGGCACCAACAGTAACAGTGGTTGCAAGAGCAGAAGATGTAGGAGCAGTAGTAGTAGTAGTGGTGGTGGTAGTAGTAGTAGAAGATGTAGGAGCAGTAGTAGTAGTAGTGGTGGTGGTAGTAGTAGTAGTAGTAGTAGTAGAAGATGTAGGAGCAGTAATAGTAGTAGTAGTGGTGGTAGTAATAGTAGTAGAAGATGTAGGAGCAGTAATAGTAGTAGTAGTGGTGGTGGTGGTAGTAGTAGTAGTAGTAGTAGAAGATGTAGAAGCAGTAATAGTAGTAGTAGTGGTGGTAGTAGTGGTGGTAATAGAAGATGTAGGAGCAGTAATAGTAGTAGTGGTAGTAGAAGATGTAGGAGTAGTATTAGTAGTAGTGGTGGTGGTAGTAATAGTAGTAGAAGATGTAGGAGCAGTAATAGTAGTAGTAGTGGTGGTAGTAATAGTAGTAGAAGATGTAGGAGCAGTAATAGTAGTAGTAGTAGTGGTAGTAGAAGATGTAGGAGCAGTAATAGTAGTAGTGGTAGTAGTAGTAGAAGATGTAGGAGTAGTATTAGTAGTAGTGGTAGTAGTAGTAGAAGATGTAGGAGTAGTATTAGTAGTAGTGGTGGTAGTAATAGTAGTAGAAGATGTAGGAGCAGTAATAGTAGTAGTGGTAGTAGTAGTAGAAGATGTAGGAGTAGTATTAGTAGTAGTGGTGGTAGTAATAGTAGTAGAAGATGTAGGAGCAGTAATATTAGTAGTAGTGGTGGTGGTAGAAGATGTAGGAGCAGTAATAGTAGTAGTGGTAGTAGTAGAAGATGTAGGAGTAGTATTAGTAGTAGTGGTGGTAGTAATAGTAGTAGAAGATGTAGGAGCAGTAATAGTAGTAGTAGTGGTGGTAGTAGTAGTAGAAGATGTAGGAGCAGTAATAGTAGTAGTGGTAGTAGTAGTAGAAGATGTAAGAGTAGTATTAGTAGTAGTGGTGGTAGTAATAGTAGTAGAAGATGTAGGAGCAGTAATAGTAGTAGTAGTGGTGGTAGTAGTAGTGGTAGTAGAAGATGTAGGAGCAGTAATAGTAGTAGTGGTAGTAGTAGTAGTAGAAGATGTAGGAGTAGTATTAGTAGTAGTGGTGGTAGTAATAGTAGTAGAAGATGTAGGAGCAGTAATAGTAGTAGTAGTGGTAGTAGAAGATGTAGGAGCAGTAATAGTAGTAGTGGTAGTAGTAGTAGTAGAAGATGTAGGAGTAGTATTAGTAGTAGTGGTGGTGGTGGTAGTAATAGTAGTAGAAGATGTAGGAACAGTAATAGTAGTAGTAGTGGTGGTAGTAGTAGTGGTAGTAGAAGATGTAGGAGCAGTAATAGTAGTAGTGGTAGTAGTAGTAGAAGATGTAGGAGTAGTATTAGTAGTAGTGGTGGTGGTGGTAGTAATAGTAGTAGAAGATGTAGGAGCAGTAATAGTAGTAGTAGTGGTGGTAGAAGTAGTAGTAGAAGATGTAGGAGCAGTAACAGCAGTAGTAGTGGTTTGGTTGTGACCAGTGATTGGTTTAAAGAAATGCCAATAAACCAGAGCAGGTTTTTCTCCCATCCAGGAATGCTGGGTGGACTAGCCAGACCCTCCTCCGCAGCGCTGTGGAGGAAGGTCTGGCAAAGCGAGACTAGGTTAAAGTAGACAGTAGCAGAAGCAGTGGGTAAAGTAGACAGATGCTGCTGTAGAGATGAGAGGGAAGAAATAGACATGTGATAGAATGACAGCACATATCAAACACTGCTCCTCGCTTGTGGTCTTACTTGATGATGTCTTTGTGTCCGTTCCTGGCAGCCAGGTGGAGGGGGGTGGTGGATGGAGGGTCCAGGCTGTCGTGCCCCCCCTCCCCTTCTAACAGCGCCGCCACCATGTTACTGCTCAGCAGTAACTGAGCCACCTGAGGAGACAATCAAAGACTTGATGCAGATGAAGTATGAGCTGTGACAACCGAGGAGTGGCAGAATCAGGGCAAGAGTTACAGCATTAGCAATACTTAAATAAGCATGCAAAGCCCTGCTAGCTGAGGTTGTGTGGTAAAAATATATGGATTGAAATAATATATATGGTACCTTACAGTATATATAGGGTCAAGCTAGTACAGAGGCTTATCCACTACTCAGCAGCTGTCTAAAGATACCATAGCCTCCGCACACACACAAACACACACACACAAAGTCTGTGTGTCACAAAAACAGCCCAAAGCCTTCTATTCTCTCACAGTTAAACTGCAAAGTCAGACCAGACGAGAGAACATTTAACAGGAATGTGAATAGGAAGAGAGAGAGAGAGTGTGTGTGTGTGTGTGTGTGTGTGTGTGTGTGTGTGTGTGTGTGCGCGTCTAATTCTGAATTACAGGGCCAGCTATACATCACAGCCAGGCTAATCCACTGATGTGACAGAGAAACAGTAAAACACACTGCAGTGTGCAATCCCTTTAACGTTACAGTGTGCGTGTGTCCAAAAAGAGCCACTGAAGCCTATTTTCCTTTCGCTCAAACAGGCTTAATTTAGCTGGGTCACTTCATCTAAGCCATGGTTCATGTTTGACATAGGCCCCATCCCCATCCAAAAAGGACAAAACGGGCCAAATAGGCTGTTTTTTGACATGCAAAAAATTTAAATAAAATGACTACATGAATAAAGCAAATAACTACAGGGAGATTTAGTCTCTCAGTGCAAAGATCCACCAATGAATTCCCCAAATGGCCATACCAGAGCCTCCAACAGCACCGAGCAGTGATCCTTTATGTGTGCGTGGTATATGCCGGCCGATAAGTAACAAGGAATTGCAGCACCCAAATACCAAAGATACGTTTGAGGTCATTTAGAAACGCCGTCACATTGTGTAGTTTTCCCACCAGAGAGCTTCAATGTCCTGCTCAGTCACTGCTGGCTGCAAGTCTTTAATAAACACATTTGAGGGCTCCTTAACAAAAAATGTTTGTCAAATATGTAATGTATTTATGTAAAAAAAAAAAAAAAAAAAATCAGCCAATATATTGTTACCATATCTTTGGTATCGCCAGCTGTGTGGCTCTATGTTGGTCAGTTGGTGCACAACTATTGACAAACAGAAAAATACATTGTTCATTTACTACTACGAGACAACTTGACTGCTAATTTCTGTAAGTAATATGTGGGAAATAGTGCATGCAAGGTTTTTATACATATGCACGTCCCTTGGTTTTGAAGACTAGTCCTGATATTTTTGCACGGATGATGCTAATGATGGAGTGAGGAAGGTACAATCATGTCATATTCAGGGCTACAGTTAAACAGATTGTGCCAAGTACATAATGCAGAAGGTGGATGTAACTCAATGGTCAAAAATAATAAAAGATAATTATTCATAGATATATTGGTTACACACACACACACAAAAACTACACACTAATATCCTGATACCTTCAGTCTGCCAAACTCGCAGGTCAGATCTAGAGGAGTCTTCTTGGCCTTGTTCATCAGGCAGGGATTAGACTGGTGCTGCAGCAACATCTCAGACTGAGAGACAGGGAGAAAGGATAAGGTAAGTGATATCGCCTCATGTTTTATGCACATGCACTCACATGCCACTCATCCCAACACATTCTGTGTGTGTGTGTTGACGTTTTGTCTTTGAACAGAAGAGATGAACACATGATAGCTCGACTGCGGCAATACTGTGTTTAGGACTGTCAGTACTCTGTTGCATGGTGTAGTACTAAAGAGGTCAGGCCTGCATACGGGTTATATGACAGGCCGATGTGTGTGTGTGTGTGTGTGTGTGTCTGTGTGTGTGTGTGTGTGTGTGTGTGTGTGTGTGTGTGTGTGTGTGTGTGTGTGTGTATGATATGTGTATCTATCCATAAAGAGCCAAGCAGATGAGGCTGGAGGAAAGGAATGTGTGCGTTCACTGCTTTTAGACTCTTGTGTCATGGCATTAATGGTATGACTGGTTTCGTTGGGGGACAATACAGACTGAGAGACAAAGGGGGTCGATTTCACTGGGAGGACTGGTAATGCCTTGGAGCTTTGCCTTTGTCGGCTGAGGTGTCTGTGTGTGTGTGTGTGTGTGTGTGTGTGTGTGTGTGTGTGTGTGTATGTGTGTGTGTGTGTGTGTGTGTTTGTGATCCCATTACAAACTGCAGCCTTAGATAAGAATTTCTTTGTGTTTTATGAGTGTGTATCCCCATTCACCAATCAATACTTCAGACTGAGAAGACGTGTGTGTGTGTGTGTGTGTGTGTGTGTGTGTGTGTGTGTGTGTTTGTGTGTGTGTGTGTGTGTGTGTGTGCGTGCGTGTCTACTCACCACCTCGTAGTGTCCATACTGAGCAGAGAGATGTAAGGGCACCTGTCCATCATGGGAAGTAGAGTTGACTGAAGCTCCGGCTCTCAGCAGCAACAAGACGGAGTCCGCTTTCCCCTGCCAGGCTGCGTAGTGGAGCGGACGCATGCCTAGAGACGGAGACATGAGGGACGGATGGCACCCATGAGACGGGAAGGTAAATCCAGTGAGGTGTGCATTAAAGAACCACTACTGAGAATATAACCTTCATGATATCAGGGGGTGATGTCATCAGGGGGGCCTGCCAGGGTTAACCAAGCAGGAGGAGTCTTTCAAAAGAAATGATCAAGTTGCGTTATGGGAAGCGTTGACACATTACCACCTCTAATATGTTAGCAAACTATTCAAAGAATCCAGTCCAATATTCACTCTGTGAAGTTGTGGTTCATAAAACCAAAACAAACTAAAAGACGCTAAAACACTTTGCGGAGCTGAGTAACACCTTTTTACATTACACAAGTGACAAGCTGGCAGGAAGTGCCATGAGGTGAACTCAACCTGCAAAACAGTCCTTCAGAAATCTAGCGGACCTCAGAGACACACGGGTGTGAGAACACTCTCGGCTGCCCCGTCGCATGGATTCTACTCCATTTGTTCCGCCCTGAGGCTGAAGATCTTTGCTGCAGCACTGCTGTCACTGCATGGCAGACAAACTTCAAAGTGAATCCTATTTATTCATATGGGTCAAAACTTATTTTCAGCCGAGAGTGTCGGGGAAAGCTGTTGAGGAAGTTTTCAGGCTCAATTTGACCCCAAACGCCTTCCCAAACGTGGACATGTGTGTTGCTCAGCTCTAGGTTTGTCTGATGGCATTGGTTCAGCTGGTAAAGCTGTTGTGCTATCATGTTACCGTTGATGTCCTTGATATCCACCGTGGCCTGGGCCTCCAGCAGCAGAGACAGCAACTCTGGGGTGCCGGTCAGAGCGGCATGGTGCAGCGCCGAGAAGCTGGGGGGAGAGACAAGGAGATGAGAGGGGTTATAAATCATACTGATGACTTTACAGCAGGTGAGCCCTTTTCAAAACTCCAGACTGAGGTAGGTGTGTGTGTGTGTGTGTGTGTGTGTGTGTGTGTGTGTATGTGTGTGTGTGTGTGTGTGTGTGTGTGTGTGTCTCAGAGAGATGAAATGTGTGTGTTTGTCTCTGGGTGTAGGAGAAATCAAAAGCATTAATTCTTGGCGACGAGCTTGTGCTCAGGGCGATACAGTGAGGAGGAGGAGGAGGAGGAGGTGGTGACACTCGAGCCGAGCCGCAGCACACTCCCCACATGTGGGGATGAAACAACAACTACGGTGCAGAGGGCTATAGGTGATCTCACACAGCCTCGGGTAGTCCTATTGCCGATAAACAGCCTGGATACATTTGGAAAGAGAACGTGAGGCTTTTACACACTGGGGGAGTGACGGATAAAAGACACAAATTAAAACTATTCACACTGGCAGTGAAGCAAATTTGCGACACTTGGTCACTAAAAGGTTCAAACTGTGCGCAGACAGAGGACCAACGACCGGGATCCTCCTGACCCAGAGCAGCTTGCTGTCGGTCTGAGGTCGTAGTAGTAGTAGTAGTAGTAGTGTTTATGTCTAGGGCTTTTGTTGTGAAAGGTATGAACAGAAGGAGTGGATCTGATATGCGCTGCGTTTGTCAAGGTTGAAAGGAGTAATAAAGTTTGCCGTCTTGGTTCGGACTATGAAGCCTCTGTGTTGTCTTATAATCGTCATAAGTATACAGCGTGACTTCATTGGAGGTGCGAAAGCTCAGAAAAATCAACCTTTATCCGGAAAAAAAAATGTGATCGCTTTTTCGTATGAAAGTACGGACAAAAACTTTGGTTTGAGAAAACACATTGATATGCAAATGTATTGCACAAACGAAAAAGGTACACTGTGAAGTTTTCATGGTAAACAAATGTAGTTTATTCACATTTAGTTTTAAGCAGAACACACCAAGGCCTAACAAGGAGGCAGCTTCAATTCAGAGGATCCAAATGATATGCCTACTGACTAAGGCTGGGACGATTCATCGACGCAATCAACGTCATCGATTACAAAAATACATCGATTTGCATGACATGCGTCGATGTGTCGGACTAGAGGAAGATGGCACCGCCTGTAAGGATTCGTCTGAAGAAGCTGCAGCTAAAAAACATCGCTAACGGTCATAGCATGATTTATGGTTGTGCGGAGGCTCCACGTAGATCTTTCGCCGTAGCCTACGCAAGTGGTTTGAAGTTTATACTTGTGCGTTGGTGTGTTTAGGGCCGGCGTGCAGGTGCGTGTGTGTGTGTGTGTGTGTGTGTGTGTGTGTGTGTGTGTGTGTGGTAGAGCGAGTGAGAGAGTGACTGTGATTATCTTCAGAGTGAGTAGTGACTCTGGAGTCATAGTGAGAGAAACAAAGTGTCTCCCGTGTTTTCTCACCACGGTGGGAAATCTGGAGCCGCGACGTGTAGTTAAACTTTTTGAGAGGTGCACGGAGGTCGCCTCGGCCGTGGCCTAGTAGCGTTGCATTCTCTCCCTCTCTCGCTCATTTCCTGGTCCTCCTTCTCCATAAACAACATGAGCTCAAGGAGAGGGTTAACTTTTCCTGCTACACATTTCCCATAGCCATTTTAAGTTTTACGTCAAGCACTTAAGTAAAAATACTGATTCTCCAAAGTTCTGTTCAAAAATCTTTAGAATAATATGCTAATTAATCGTTAGATTAATCAATGACAAAAATAATTGTTAGGGACAGCCCTACTACTGACTAATCATCTCTCTGGAAAAATTGAGGTATCATCATACAGTGCCTACAAAGTGACAAGTAAAATCAGCACAAAGTGAACAGATCAGTAGAAACAATCTTACTTACTTCTTACTTTTCACTTAGTAGTGCCAATATATTGGCCTGTAACAATTATTACATAATTGTTTAATTGCTATTTTTTTACGTAATCGTGGTTTCTTTGTTAATTGCTAACATTAGCTAAGGTCTCAAGGGGCAGGCTGTTGATAGTAATTGTTGATTTTATTTAGATATTCCAAATTGTAAAAAAAAAAGTGATTATTGGTCAGACTGTTGAGCTATGCTAGCGGCAGCTGTCACTTGTTGCCATAGCAACTCCAAACATCCTGGGCTGTAGCTGACTCAAGCCAGAGAAATTGAACATGCTTGTGTTTCTGGTCTGAGATCTGACAGACCCGCTGATTAAATAAAAAAATGTCTTCACTTTGGACAGAGCCAGGCTACCTTTTACCCCTATTTCCAGTCTTTATGCTAAGCTAAGCTAACCACATCCCGTCTGCATAGAATGTGTATTTAAATCAGTTAAGGCACTCTGTGACACTGTGTGAGGCTTGACAAGCTAGACGTTATGACGTTCAGACGTCAGTCTCTGCTGATAAGAAATCTGAGGGATCTCCAGACTGTGAAGTGGCTTATCTTGTCAGTGTCATGCACGCACACAAACGTTTGTTTATCAAGCCATCTACTCTTCTACCAGACCATACCTTGTCCATATCCTGAGTCACTTACAGCCACTTTCTACAGAGACACACACACAGTCTCAATCTCTCTGTTGACTCAGTGACAAGCGACTGTTTGCTTACCTTCCCCTCCCCTTTTCACAGGTAACCCCTTCCTCTGTAACACACACACACACACACACATTTAATTTTAACTGACTGAATGACCTCCCACGCACTTTGTTGACCATGCATGTAGACACATGAGCAGGCCTCAGTCATCACACACACTGCGTGTAGGCCAACGCATAAACACACACACTGCGGCTTGCAGAAGTTAAAGCTGTCATCAAAATACTTGAAGTGCAAAATGATCTACTAAAAAAATATTTAAAAAGTGAGTAAAAACAGAGATAAAAAAAAAAAAAATCTTAGAGAAAACACTGGCATAGATTGAATCAGCTCAACCCATTGTTTTTCTTAATTTATTCCATTGAGACAAACAGCTAAACTGGGTATCTTATAAGAAGCAATGGCTGAATCAAAGAATCTTTGTCTAATAGTGACTTGAACACGAGGTGACAGTCTGAAACCTTAGCGGATGCTGTGCTGGAGAAGCAACGTGGTTCCCTTAAATCACGATTCAATGAACTTCAACAGATAGGAAAGGGAACGGAGGAGAAATTAGGAGCTAATCAAACACTTGGTGGCACTAACAGAGTACAGGCACCGTAAACGTGGAAATGGGCAAGATACGGTCTGATGTTGAGAACACCTCTGCAGCTAAAGCTTGCGGATATGGAAACAGGAGCAGAAGATGCATCATCCGTGTTACTGGCCTATCAGAAAGACTTTAAGGGTCCAACGCTCAAATTCCTCACACAGTCACAACCGAAGTGGTTCCCCTGCCTAGGCAATCTCCAGGGCGAGATCATGCCTGTCCGTGGTATCTACAATGACGACAATAAGAAGCGAGTGAGCACTCGTCCTCTGGATTACAGTGTTTCTCCCAGAAAAGTTGTTTCTGGGAGCCCCAGACTGATGGCAGCATTAACGTAGAGCCCAATAGTTTCTGTGATAACAGAATCATGGACGGAATCGCAAAATTGAGAATTTAAAAAAGCTATAAGACAGATTCCACAGGGCCCAGCGCAAAAATATGACTAAGTCTAAGTTTCCAACCGAGTCGCCCCACTGTAACTAGTTTAAGAAATGTCTTAAAAATACATAAAAAATGTTTTCCCCAGTGGCTTATGCCCGGTGGGCCACCAGACTTATAATACACTGGGGGAAACACTGGATGTAAATGTTCTCCGTTATACCACCCGCCAAAACATCCTTCCGGTTTTAAAGAAGGCCCCTCTCACCATCGATGATCACAGCAGCTATACTGTTAAAAGCGCCAGGCTCTCCCTCAAGCTATGGGCCCGAGCCAAAGGTGTGGAAATGATCCTTCTTAACCCCGCTACGCTGAAAATCAAGGGAGCTTGCCAGGTAAAGACATTTCAGTCCCCGGGAGAGGCCGAAGAATTCTTCATCTCCCTACCAGCAGTGCAGGCTACACAGACGGTAGCGATGGGGATCCAGAGCCGGAGCCTGGGCGTGTGTCTGAATAATTTTTGTATTACATTTACACTGCTTTACAGTGATGGGGATCTCTAGCCTCGTGAGACAGAGACCGTCCTGATTTCGCGAGCTCCAGTTTTCCACTCGCCGATCAGTCTGGCATCTTGAGACAGAGAAAATTTGGAGCCGTTCGCTAAACGATCGACCAATCAACGTTGGTTTTGAGGCGGGTTTAGGTGTGACGCTACGAGAAGCGACTGTTCAGTCTAAACAACATGGCGGCTTCCACGGATGAGATGAGCGTAGCTATTGCGCAAGTTTTATCCAAATTAGAAAGTATTCTTTCATTGAAAGAAGAGCAAAAAACGGCACTGGAGGCTTTTCTCGGAGGAAAAGATGTTTTTGCTCTTCTCCCGACTGGTTTCGGCAAGAGTTTGATATATTGTTGATCTGATTGGTTGATTTGGCCCGTCTATCACCAACATCTATCACCAACATAGGTGGTGATAGACAGATGGTTTATCCAATCAGCTAACCAGTATTTTCGCCCCTTCCCAAAAGTTCTCCAACGGAAAGTTCCCCGATGGATCTATCTATCTATCTATCTATCTATCTATCTATCTATCTACCTACCTACCTACCTAGGCTATTTGTATTTGGCCTGAAGTCGTTTTCAAGTTTAATCTACCGGGTGCCTCGTTTATGTTTAATTAGCAGCTCAGATCAGCTCTCGGGCATATGGCGTCCCCTGGCAACAGCTTTTGCCCATTCAGCCACTTTATAAATTGTTGGGAAAAAACAGGGCTATGGTGTCCACACTGTTATCAGCTCTTCAGTATGGAGACGTGACTGCCCAGATCTAGACCTGATTTCAACTGGCAGGGTGTTTGTCAAGCATAAAGGAGGCCTCTGGCAACCCTGATCACAAACAGATTCACTTTAACTATGCCCATAGAACATCTCTAAACTCTAAACTGAATGCAGATGATAACAGATGCCTTGTATAGTTCATGCACTATGAAGGATGGTGGCACTTTTCTTCACATGATGTGGGCCTGCCCACCAGTTATAAGGTTCTGCATCTAACGGTCTATCAGTCTTTAATTTGACTGAAAATAGACGTTTGATTCAGAAGTCACAGATTTTTCAGTAGCAGTAGCTAAACCCCCACCTCTAAAAGCGATGGTCTAAATCATGGCTTAGCAACCGTTACTAGGTACGGCAGGTCTGTCAAGCTGTGGATTTCTCCACATGCTGATGTGTGTGTGTGCACGAGGATCTTGGAAGAGTTATGAGCTGTATCTAAAGACTTTTGGAGGGGGATTTTTTTTTTGGCCTTTTCAAACCAAAAACACATGGCCAAGGAGCATTTCATGCTACATTATTGTGTGAGGTCACAGGTTAAGATAAAAAAGAAAAAGCCCTGTCCACGACTTACACATCCACAGTGTAGCATTTCACCAGAAGAAGACGGTCTTAGGCTAACGTTAGCAGCTCTGTCCTGCTCTTTGTGTAAGAATGAGATAATAACTCTGGAGGGCACTATATGTCAGAACATGTGTGGGGGGTGTGGTTATGAGTCACAATGGTGAAGACCAAGACAAATAGGAGGCAGATAAAGGTAGGGCATTTTTTCCAATATGCATGTCAATCAACACACAGTGACTCCTCTATTGCTTTCTTTAGACTTAACTTCACGCTTATCTCACAGGCTGACACACACACACACACACACACACACACACACACACACACACACACACACCTCTTACCCATCTGAGTCTTGGTAGTTGATGTTGAGTCTCTTGGTGGAGCCCAGCAACTCTGGAACGAGACAGATGGAGGGAGAGGGGAGGGAGGGAATGGAAAAAGACAAGTATTTGGTGACATATTGGTCTTTTTACAGAGCTCTCCAGAAGTCCCTCCATCCCCAATGTGTACATTCACTCAAGTACTGTACTTAAGTACAAATGTTGAGGTACTTGTACTTTACTTGAGTCTTTTCTTTTCATGCCACTTTCTACTTCTACTCCGCCACATTTCAGAGAGAAATATTGTACTTTTTACTCCATACACTCATCTGACAGCTTTAATTACTAGTTACTTTACACATTAAGGTTTTTGCACACAAAACAGTATATCATATATTATAGTGCTGTCAGTTAAACGCGTTAATAATGGCGTTAACGCAAACCCATTTTAACGGCGTAAATTTTTTTAGAGCGAGATTAACGTTATTTTTGGCCTAGCAAACTTTGTAGTTTTTTTCACATGCTGTTGCAACAACTAGTAACATTAGAAAAACTACAACACCACACCGGATCTAGCTAGACCGGAAACTAAACAACAGGCATGCCGCACACAATGGTTTGGTCTTGCGAGCAGGCCAAAGAGTAGTAGGCTAACGTTACGTTTTGAGTGGATGGCGAGCGCAAGACACCGAAATGGATGCCAATAAGATTCGGAATGGAAAGTTACCAAATGGTTCCATTGACAAGACCAAAGTGATCTGTGTGTTTTGTCGTCGTGAACTGAGCTATCATCGCAGCACGTCCAGTCTGAAATACCACTTGATGGCACCAAGCACACAGCTGATGCCAATTCTCCACCCCCTCGTCAAAGCCGTTACATTGTGTGAGAGATTATTTGCTCCAAGTGAGAATGTTAGTGTGAAATTGAACACTATAGTATGCCAATGTTGTTTTCAATAAAAAACATTTGCACAAAGCAATCCACTTCGGAGGCCATGGTTCTCAGCAGGAAACCGATGGAGTGCCTTCTCCAGGTAGGGAATGAGTCCTTACCCCAAGTGTAGGAGTTCAGGTACCTGGGGGTCTTGTTTGCGAGTGAGGGGACAATGGAGCGGGAGATTGGTCGGAGAATCGGCGCAGCGGGTGCGGTATTACATTCAATTTATCGCACCGTTGTGACGAAAAGAGAGCTGAGCCAGAAGGCAAAGCTCTCGATCTACCGGTCAGTTTTCGTTCCTACCCTAACCTATGGTCATGAAGGCTGGGTCATGACCGAAAGAACGAGATCCAGGGTACAAGCGGCCGAAATGGGTTTCCTCAGGAGGGTGGCTGGTGTCTCCCTTAGAGATAGGGTGAGAAGCTCAGTCATCCGTGAGGAGCTCGGAGTAGAGCCGCTGCTCCTTCGCGTCGAAAGGAGCCAGTTGAGGTGGTTCGGGCATCTGGTAAGGATGCCCCCTGGGCGCCTCCCTAGGGAGGTGTTCCAGGCACGTCCAGCTGGGAGGAGGCCTCGGGGAAGACCCAGGACTAGGTGGAGGGATTATATCTCCAACCTGGCCTGGGAACGCCTCGGGATCCCCCAGTCGGAGCTGGTTAATGTGGCT
This sequence comes from Sander lucioperca, assembly GCF_008315115.2. NCBI lineage: Eukaryota > Metazoa > Chordata > Actinopteri > Perciformes > Percidae > Sander > Sander lucioperca. The sequence goes on from NC_050177.1 coordinate 16,376,073, forward strand.
CGGGAAAGGGAAGTTTGGGGTCCCCTGCTGGAGCTGCTACCCCCGCGACCCGATACCGGATAAGCGGACGAAGATGGATGGATGAAGCCGATCCACTTTTCCATGTTGATAAGACCATTAAAATGAGAAGAAAAAAAAAAATAATGGGACAAAAAGAAATCAAGGGGCTAAGGGATTAATTGCGAGTTGACTATGACATTAGCACTTATATATTATATAGGGTAGTCAGACGATTCATTTTTAATAATTAATATCAAAATAGTAGCCTGTTAGGCACGACGCAAAGCCGAGTGAAGTGTAAAATAAATTAATAAATGCCGGCATGCGATTAAAAAAAAATGAATCGCACCGCGTCGGTCCTTAATCGCACTGCGATTAACGCGTTAACGCTGACAGCCCTAATATTATATTATGTGGTTTATAAAATCTGATGTTTTATTATAAATTAAACTAGCCAACAACATAACGGCCTACAAGTCCAGCTGAAATGACATTAAACACACAACAGTTTGGATCCAATAGGAGGATTTTTCTGCATCTAGTCCTTTTACACTTTAAGTACATTTTCCTGACGATACTTGCGTACTTTTACTTAACATTTTCAATGCAGGACTTTTACTTGTAACAGAGTATTTTTACAGTGTTTTGGATTAGTACATTTACTTAAGTAAAGGATCTGAATAATTCTTCCACCGCTGTGGATCCCTGCCAGACCCCGTGTGTGTTTTCAGTGGGGTTTTTTTTTTTGTTTTTTTTTTCCTGCACGTCTCCCCATCCCATCATCACTCCTTCCTTCAAACAACCTGGCAGCCCCGACAGGATGGGGCCCTTCCCTCTCTCAGCGCCTCTGACACCCTCACGGCAGCCAAATGATTCATAAACAAATGATTTGGCCTCGCGGAAATGTACCATTCCACCTCATTTACACTGCTATCTTATCACAGCTCTTTGGAATTGAGAGTGACAACCATAGAACCCAAGCATGCTAGGATAATATATATATTGTTTTTTTCATAGCAGCACTGCTTGGCGCAAAAATAGCATAAGTCAGTTCGTAAGACTGTACAAGTTGTTTTTCCGACTCACCTTGGAACAGACAGACTGCTACTTGCCCCATGTCTCACTCATTCATTCTGTACTCCAGGCGGGAATGTACTCGAGTCCATCATATAGTCGCTTTCATTAGTCCTGCTTCCACAGGTGTTGCCACAACAACCAAAATCACAAAAAAAAAAAAAAATGTGACGGAGATTCAAATTCAATATTTTCTATTCATTCAAAAACACTGTTCACAATGTCTAAAATTGAGAGCCAGTTCCTTAAACTGGTTGACAAACTGGTCCCAGCATTTACATAATGAAAACAACGGCTACAAAGCTTTCCGATGTTTGCAATGGAAGCATATACAGTACATTTTTTTATTAAAAAGGTATAAAGTCTGAACTTTTATTGTGACAACACTAACTTTTTCTACATGCCCAATCCCCTTTTTTTCCATCTTCCGTCCATCATCCCAATGTTCGACTCAACCCTTAAAGCCTCATTCCAAATGATATCAAATCAAACTTCCAGACTTCAAATATCTTACATCCATCCTGAAATGAGGGCAGGGAAGTCTCCTCACACAGCTAAATATGATTGGACGTCCTACAACACAGATCTACTGTAAAGGCCCTACTGTCCACCCAGACCCACACAGGAGCCAGACAATACAGAGCCATTCATCCTTTTCTCCCACTCAGGTGTGGAAAATCACGTGTGTGTGTGTGTGTGTGTGTGTGTGTGTGTGTGTGTGTGTGTGTGTGTGTGTGTGTCTGCGTGCTGCACAGGAAGAGAAGGAAAAGTAGAGTTAGCGAGAGGTTTCAAATATAACGCGTCTTTGATACCAGCAGTAGAGAGGAGTGTTGAAACTGCTGCTCAATGAATCCATTAATCATCACCCTCTGTAATGGATGGACATGGTTTATTCATTCATTCTTCCAGTTCTGACATGTGAACATTTGATGCTTTTCTGACATTTTGTAGACTAAACCAACAATAAGTTCATTAAAAATATAAGCAACAGATACAGCCAGTCAGTTTCAGCCCCATTAAGATATATTCTAATAAAAACCAACATTGTTAAGCAAAACCATCAGCACACTAAATAAACAAAAAAAACAAGTTATTTTTAATACTGCCATTCGGCATCCACTACACACTTGCTGCACTTTAAATACTTTTATATTTATTTATCGCATTTTTGTGCCACTGGATGGCCTTTGTCTTGTGTTTTTTATATTTTTATGTTGGAATGGATCACTTGAGCGTCACAACTAATTTCGTTGTATTCCTATGCAATGACAATGAAGCCTTTCTTATTCGGATTCTGAAACACTAATTAGACATCACATATAAGCCAAAGGGTTGAACAGCATCTGAACACCCCTTTCTCCACACCTTCCTGACGTTGGAATGGGGGGGGGGGTCAATCCAACAAGCTTATCCACCTAATGTAGCAGCTGGCCAGATGTGCAGCGGTGCAAAGTAAGCTCCATTTTGTCATTCTTCACACAACTACTTCCATCTTTTGGTGTGTACTAATGAGAGCAACCACATGAATGCCTTCGAGGAGAGACTGTAATACACGCGTCAAACTCAAGGCCCGCTGGCCGAAATCGGCCCCTCACAAATTCAGATCTGGCCTGTACTGTATATCAATTTAGGTTCACAATACATTTTGGCCCCCCTACTGTATCTGTGCATCAAAACAGAAAACTGTTTTTCAGACTGCAATTAAGCAAAACTCAAAGCAAAAATTTGGCAGATTTGCCGACTTTGAGACTAAGAAATTCCCCAAAGAACAGTGAGTTTGCATATTCACACCTGTGAAACAAGTTGTTGTATGGTAGCCTACTTTTAAAAATGTAATCAGAATGATAGTTTTGCTAAATTCTATGATGGCTAAGGAACTTTTTTGCAGACTTTTTTAGAGCTTTATGTCCACTAAATAGGCTATATGAGACATACAATATACTTTACCTTCTTCGAACATTCACTTTTTTTGTCCTGCACAAGCAACTACATGGATGTGCACAATATCGTCTTTTTGACATACAATAAAACAGTCAAAAATACTTGACTTTTTGGGTTAAATAAAAGCATGTCAAACTATACATGTCTGGCCCTTGATGGGATTCTCATTTTTCAGTGTGGCCCCCTAATGAAATTGAGTTTGACACCTCTGCTGTAATACATGTAGCCATAATGTAAAATACAACGTATAGTCTCGCAGAGCCAGACCTTCCTCCACACGCTGCTGAGGATGGTCTTGCTAGTCCACACAGCATTCTGGGATGAGAGATGAACGTGCTCTGGTTTATTGGCATTTCTTTAAGCCAATCACAATCGTCATGGGCGGGGCTAAGCGCCGCACGGAGCCGCTGCAAAATAGCCTCGCGAAGGAACTTGTTTTGGTAGAACATGTGTACGTTCAAAAGTCGTTTTAGTCGTGCAACAGAAAACTCAGATTGGACAGATAGTCTAGCTAGCTGTCTGGATTTACCCTGCAGAGATCTGAGGAGCAGTTAACCATAGTCCTCAGAAATCCACCGGAGTTTAGAACGCCAACACAAAGACGGAAGGGGATGGACATCTGCGAAAAGACATGCATCCGGCGGAATTTCATGCCGCACCGGAGCAATCCCGGAAGTGGAACTTCGTGGATATAGACTATACAACATATAATATAATATGGATGCAGAGCAAAAGGAATACATTTGGAGCAAATATGATTGATAGCAACAGTCAAAGTACTTGAAACATGTTAAAGGATAACTGCAGTTCATTGCAACTTTTGGCCATTATTTCTATCAACTGAACACAGTCATTGAATATGCCAACATTGCTGCAACAAACACAAGCAGTCAGACAAAACTTCTTTTCACAGAAGACATTTTGACACGTCACTGTAGGGAAAAACTTCATGTGTGAACAATGAAATGAAGACGAGGTAGCTGAATTTACTTCAGGGTCCTGCTATTGTTAGTTTGGGTAATTATTTCACACTCCCTCTTTGTTTTCTCTTCCAAATATGTGTGACTAACCTGGGGGTTTGTCTACGTATCTGACAGCTCATGTTTGTCTGTGACTTCTTTCCAGTGATGTTACTGCTGCCCTGATCTCAGATCAGCAATGTTCTTTATTATCCAGCGGTATGACAGCCAAAACTATGAAAGTGAGACCCAATTTGAAAGAAATGGCAATGATCCTTCGAATAGAAATGGAGGAAGAAAATGTGTGGAAAAGAAAAATGGATTACATGATCAAAAGGAAATGCTTAAAAAAAAAAAAAAACCTTGCTCTGAAAAAGCTGTCAGAATAAATGTCCCACATAAACATAAAATGAATAAGAGACTACGAAGCAATTTGTGGCATATAAAACGGGTTCCCACTGGAGCCTGATTAAATATTCAATTCTTTCTCTCTGGTTTATTGATGTTATTTTTCAGCTCAATAAAACATTCGGATTTCCAGTGCAGCTGGGTTTTCTGTTAAATGTTAAAGCACAAAGCTAGTTAGAAAAAACAATGTGCTGCAATGCTGCAGTGTAACCAATCTGGAAAATCCATTGATATTCCTGACTATCCCAAAATATACAGTACAGACTTTCTACGATATTTGGGGAGCTTCACACAGAATGTCTACTATTCTTCTGGAGCTTAGGAGGATAAAGGAGGCATTCTCACTTCCATGGTTAGGAGATCATTTCCTGGGGCAGAAATGCACACATACGCAGCCATGCACGGGGGGTTGGAGGAAATGCTCTACACTGAGAAATAAATCCGTAAAATAACAGAAAAAGTTTGTCCCGTAATTAAAAACTTAACATTTTGTGTGTAGCTATAGTCAAAACACAGACCATGTTCTCTTATTTAAAATTCCTCATACAAAGCTACTCAGTTAGTAAACTTCTGAAATAAAATCTGTTCTTACGCATCTGTACGCATTCTTTTGGCGCTTGCTAATCCAAGTGCTGGTTAATAATTTATAATAATGGTGTGAAATGTAAATAAACATAAATGCAACCGTAAACCAAGTTCTACAGGCACTTTCTGTTATAAATATACAGTTATCAGTCATTTCTTAGAGTGTACCAAGTGGTTACATTAATGTGCACAGGCTTGCTTTATGTTTCATCGGACAGCGGTCCAGTGAAGTTTACATGCAGGCCTATAGTGGAGCTGTTGCTGCTGGAGACTCACATGAATACAAACAAGAGCCCAAAGGCACAAAAAAGGCCCACTGATAATGAGACAGAGGGGTTGGGCGTTGGGCTGCTTGCCAAGACGGGGTCTAAACTGTCCCGACGGTATGGAAAGAACAGGGCCTTTCACGAGTTCTAGTTACAACATGAGCCGGCATTCCTCACATAGCACACCCACCGTGCCTTCCTACTCGCTCGCTGTCTCTCTAACTCCATCTACTAAACTGTCAACTCCCTTTTTCTCCCTTCTGCTTTCTCTCCCCTCCCTCCTTCCATCTTCGCACAAAAAAGTAGCAGGGGGCTTTTTCCTGACAGCACGATCAATTAAAGTATCCGTGTGCGTTTGCGTGTTTGTGTGTTTGTGTGTGTGTGTGTGTGTGTGTGTGTGTGTGTGTGTGTGTGTGTGTGTGTGCGCACAACCCTTACACCTAGGAGTTGGTGTAAACAGATGTGTAGTAAATCTCAAGCATTGTGTTTTCGCGCAGAGACGGGGAAATTACAGACTCCGCTGCCTGCTGACGTCCACGGAAACAGAAATTATTGAAGGCAAAAGGAGCCGAGGAGCTGTCAGTGTTGCAGCCCTCTATTGTCTTCTATGGTCACAACAAACAAAGCAAAAAGAGCACGTGATGCAGCGTTTTGATAATCTTATCAGATGCATGAGCAATGCCGTGAACTACTGTTGCTTTGCTCCCTGCACAGAAGGAAGGGATCTCTGTGCTTTGATGTGGGAAAATGTAGTTCACCGAGAACGCTTAAAAGTGGAAGGGGAGAAGACAGGGGGAGGGAAAGATGAATTCATACCTCCATTCAGGTGAGATGAGAGAATGTTTTTTGTGTCAACAAGAAAAACATGCAAGCGCTTTACTAAAACACTCGCTGGAAGATCAGATGAGTGTGCAAATGGCTCTGAACCTCTTCAGAGTAAGAACACAGAGGAGGAAAATGCTGGAAAATGTAAAAATAAATAAAAAAAGACAAGAAAAAAAGCTGGCTTGCTCGTGTTAAGTCTCCTTCAACAGGACTGCAGGTGGCAGAGGCGTCTGTTGCTTTGCTTTGCACGGCTGCAAATCTCATTTTAAAATGCCTTTAATCATGTTCCACGCATTTGAAAGAACTGCAGGAAAAATGCATCAAAATGAAATCACATTGCATTAGTCTGTTAAGTCAGACTACACTGTGGCCCTTAGAGAAATTGAGTTAGCCACCCCTGATATAATCTGACCCAGAACTTCACCACAAGATGAAAATCACACATTTTACATGAAATGGCCTTGTAAAGTCGATATGTCTAACGTGTAAGCAGAGAAAGAAAGAGAAATCTCCGTCTCTCTAGCTGCTGAACGCTCCACTGTGTTCCCCAGCTGATCTCTGACTGGGTCTGACTGCTGTTTGCTGCTGTGGAGTACAGTGGGTTCATCTGAGGCTTCGCCCTGAAAAACAGCTGGCTGCTGCAGCTGGAAACCAGGTGGATGAGAGCCGTGAGACTGAACCAGAACAGTGACGTTGCCGTAAAATGAAAACGACGAGCTGAAAAACGATCAAACACGAGGTAGAGCTGAGGGAGCTGCAGAGATGTAGGCCTGTTGGTTGTTGGCACTTGAGCCCATACACCAGGAGTGTAAAACTGGGCAGTGGTGGCCTAAAGGTTAAAGAAGCGAGCTTGTAAAATCTGGGTGGGGAAAGTCAAAGAGCAGCGCTTGTCCCTCCCTCATTACCACCACTGAGGTGCCCTTGAGCAAGGCCCTTAACCCCAACCGCTCCAGTGGAGCTGCTCAGTTGCCAGCAGATCAGACTGTGGTTGTGAATGAACTGTGTGAATGTGACAGGTCGTCGTTGCAAATGAGAATTTGTTCTCAATCAACTTACCTGGATAAATAAAGGTTTTTTAAAAAAGGGCCACACTGGAAAATGAGAATCCCATCAAGGGCCAGACATGTAGAGTTTATTGACATGCTTTTATTGAGAAAAGTCAAATATCTAGGACTGTATTACTGCTGTGCTTTTCTTGACGTTGGTCGGCTTTTTCGTCATTTTTGTAGCTTTCTCAGACACTTTTGTCGCATTTTTGTTGACAAAGCCCTACAAAAGTCAGCAAAAAAGAAAAGAAAAAAAAGGTTCTTATCCACCATAGAGTTTAGCAAGTCAAAAATGATTACATTTTTAAAAGCAGGCTCACAGCAACCATGTTTCACAGCTGTAATATGAAAACTCTCTGCTTCTGGGGGGATTTTTGAGTCTCAAAGTCGGAAAATCTGCTTTAAGTGTCGCGCAATTGAAGTTTGAAAAACAGTCTCCTGTCTTTTTGGGTTTGGTGCAGAGCTAAATTAAATTTATTGTGAACCTAAACCGATATACGGGCCGGATTAAAACCTGCGAGGGGCCGGGTTTGGCCCGCTGGCCCTGAGTTTGACACATGTGCTATCAGTGTTGGGAAGGATACTTTCAAAACGTATTCCGTTACAGAATACAGAATACATGCCCAAAAATGTAATTTGTAACGTATTCCGTTACGTTACTCAATCTGAGTAACGTATTCTGAATACTTGGATTATTTCCACATTGAATTGCATTTTATAAGTGTAGAAATGCAGCCATCAAATACAGCTTACTAAACATGCCTATTCTGGTGTGTTCTTCTGTTCCAACTGGCTGAATGTGTACCTAAACAAGCAGATAGATTTTTGTATTTGTAGCCCCGAACTGCATACTACAAAAATCTAACCGCAGTCTAATGGTGTTTTTCCATTACATGGTACCTGCTCGACTCGCCTCGACTCTACTCGCCGCACTGTGCGTCTGTTTTCCGTTGCAGATTTTAGTACCGCCTCAGCGTGGCTGGTCGTCATAGCGGCGCCGCAGTAAACTGCCGTGAGCTAACGCGACACACACTCACAGAACGTGGAAGGTGTGTTGTTGTTGCCACAGCCAGAAGACACATTTTGTTTCAAACGAAGCTGGAAGCAGCAAAAAAAAAAAAACACAGCTGGCTAAACTATTTAAAAATGGCGGGTTTGTTCAGGACACCCCTCGTCTGTCGCTTTCACGTCACCTTTTGGTATCGGCTCAGCTCGCTGGAACCTCGACTGAGGTGGTACTAAAAAAAGTACCTGTTAGCAGGTACCAGGTACTTTTTTTCATAATGGAAAACCAAAAAAGGCGAGTAGAGTCGAGGCGAGTCGAGCAGGTACCATGTAATGGAAAAGCGCCATAAGCTACCACAAGCTAATTTTAGCTAACGTTAGCTAGCATGTCAAACGGGGCTAGTCAGTCTTTCAACGGCTCTGGAGCTAGTAAATCAGCACGTAGGAGAATGTGAAGTCGCACGTCAACTATAAAATAGCAAGGTGACCACCAGTAAAACTACAGCAGATGACTACCCTTGGCTAATTACAAAAAAATAAAACTTTAAGATGCTTCTTCAGGTTGGAGGTGGAGTAATTTGGACGCTGAAAGGAGGTTGGTTGCTGGCAAGTAGAGGTTGCACTCCACAGTTATATTTCATTCTCCCTGTTCTTTCTTTAATGTGAAATTCTGTTTGAATTTCCAAGATAGAAACGTATTCCTGCCCTGGCTCTGTTGGGCCGGTTCCCGCTCCATCTCTACCTCTATCAGTGATCACGCAAATAGCTCATTTTTTCGTTTTCATATTGGGGCTTCTGGGAAATGCATGGAGTTGCCTTAATTCATTCAGAGAGTGAATAAACTCATGAAACAGAGAAGTATTGTCATGTAATCCACTGATTTCAACAATGTAACTGTATTCTAAATACCAACTATTTAAATTTGGGTCACATGACAGTGATGTAACCAAAAGATGTATCCTGGAATTCATTCAAAACTTTAAATTTGTTTAAAAAAAGTAATACATTTATAAATAACTTTTAAATTTGCCTGAAAGAGACAATTATATTGTTAATCATAATTATTTCTGAGACGATTAATAGTACAGCAACATTTGGAATTGTTACAGCTCTACGGAGATGCTTTTTTCTTTTACATTACAAAGTCATTTGACCCATTGTTAATATAAACATATTGATTAGTGCAACTTTGAAGATCTTTTAAAGACGTAATGTTTACACTACTATTACCTCTCTTTCACAAATTTGGCATTCTTAACATTTATTAAATCAACGATCTTGAACTTGCCCAATTTGTTCACAGATCATTAAACAAAACGCTACCTCATATTTCTTTGCAATCTTTTTACCTCTAATAATCAATTTCACAATTATCCCACTCGAAAAAGTTCTTTTTTCGATTACTTTTCCCACTTTCTTCATTCTTTATTTTCTCTACTCATTTACAGTAATGTGAACAAATTAGGACACCCATGCTTAAGTTGACTAAAAAGAGGAATAAAAAAATTATCTTTTGGAAATTGATCTTAATGCCTTAATTAAAAAATGAGGAAAAATCCAATCTTTAAGGACACCAATTTTCTTTGTGAATGAATAATGTATCATAAATAAATACATGTTCTTACGTAAAATACAGGGGGCATAAGTAAGTACACCCCTATGTTAAATTCCCATAGAGGCAGGCAGATTTTTATTTTTATTTTAATTGGCATGATTTTATTTCAGTTAGGCTAATAGCTGGTTTGATTTGCATTGAGAGATGATTTTATGGAAAGTACCCCATGCCAATCTCTAGGTATGGTGAAGGGTATGTGATGATGTGGGGCTATTTTAATTCCAAAGGCCAAGGGAACTTTATCAGGATGCATAGTATCCTGGATCTATGAAATAACTGGCCTTTAAAAATAAAAATCTGCCTTCCTCTATGGGAATTTAACATAGGGGTGTACTTACTTATGCCCCCTGTATTTTAAGGAAGAACATTTATATATTGACGATACATTATTTATTCACAAAGAAAATTGGTGTCCTTAAAGATTGGATTTTTCCTCATTTTTTAATTAAGGCATTAAGATCAATTTCCAAAACATGATTTTTTTATTCCTCTTTTTAGTCAACTTTAGCATGGGTGAGCCTATTTTTTTCACATGACTGTAACTGTTCCTTTCTTCTGTCCCTTTTTATAGACTATATGTTTTTTTTTGTTTTTATTTTCTATATGCTACCTTTAGTTGGATTATTTTATGGAGCCCAACATGCCGAGCCCCCTTGAGGGTTTTCTGAGTTTCCTTTGCATGTCTTTTTTTACTTATGTTGTCGTATATGTAACACTGTTGGTTATTTTACATGTGCTAAATAAATCAAATCAGATGTTGGTGAGTCCAGCTGTCTCAGTTAACGGAGGTGGGATCTTTTCTCTCTTGCAGAACACTGTGACTTAAAGAGTGTATTTCAACACAAAAGTCTGGTCTGGTGCATCTTAAATATTGCTCGGTACAAAATGCTTCTCACATTGTCCTGATGGTAAATCTAGTCCATTTGTTGAGTGCAGCATTCTGACATTTGCCCTTTTCTTTTAATATCGGTTATCTCTGAAATGCCTTACTCCACCTCCATATTTTTGCTGCATTTTGACACCATGTGTCACCTAGGGAATAAAAGTCATTCTTAAAAAGACTATGCAAGACTGACTTCTCCATTTCAAATCTTTAAAAAAAAAAAAAAAAAAAAAAAAAAAACAGAAAAGCCTTTTCACTGCAGTCTTGACAAAATAAAAGGGTAAAAAAAAACCTCAGAAATCAGTTCCTTGCAGGCTTGGCTCTTTGGAATTGCGTTAAAGTTTTCCCTCTATGCTGCCTCTATACCACAGGGAATTCAAACCCACTTCTACCCACACCGACTTCTCATTAACAAAAGCAGAAAAGGAGTCAAGTTGTGGGTTGAGAGAAACCCCCGCGCCGCGACAAGCAGAAGGTAGCCCGCATTATAACAGTTACAGCCACAGCGGCCCGGGGCGACACCAAAATACAGGGAGCGAGAAAAAAGGGGGGTAATTTAAGGTCATCATCTCTCTCTCTGGTGATAGATGGTTTGTGGTCAGGCAAGGCCCTCATCAAGGGAAACACTTATCTGAGGAACACATCCATCTAACTGCACCGATTACTGAGCGGGTAAACACAGTCCCTCAAACCAAACCACCGAGGCAGAGCGGGGACTTGGCTTCACTCCAACTGTCCCACACAATTCCCAATAAGGCTCCAAAAACATCATTAGGAATGTACTTGTTTCTGCAATGCCGGTCCATAGTAACACACCTTTAATATTGCATGATTTTAAACAGGACTGCACGATAAATCGTTATAAAATGGCGATCTCGATTCATCCCTGTTCGCAATTTAATTTTTAAATGACTTTGATCCTTATTTAATTTTACGAGCCGACTGTTTTAAAAGCGTTTCGAAGCGCCCCCAAGCGCTGCAATACTCTCCGTTCTAGGTTCTCACAAAGTTCAGGGCTTCACCTTCAGCCAATGACAAAGCGCCTTTTAGTGACGTGTTTCACTCGTCGAGCGAGCGCGGTAGTTCGGAAAGCCTTCGAGGCTGCAGCATCGTCTAACTAGTGCGACAGGAAATAAACAAAATGGATATAGTAGGAGGTACTAGTAACGAGAATCAGCCAACCACTCAGTCTCAAACCGAACTCGTTCTGAAAAACGGCTCGCATTCGGTGGTGTGGAAGTATTTTTAATTCAAGCAAGACGACAAGTCTGATGGGATTTGCAAGGCAGGGTTTCCCGCAGCACTTTGCAGCTCGGGCGGCCGCCTAAGCTGGGGAACCCTACCGCCTTAACTAGGTCGTCAAAAAAAAAAAAAATCTGCTGCACAAAAGGCCGTCAAGTGCATCTCGGACAATAGCGCGGACGCTCTAAACACCGCGAGCGGGCACGCGCGCCACACGGGCGAAATGAGAGAAAGAAAAAGAGACGTGGTCCGTCGCTGTCTGGAGGAGAACTAGCCAGTTGATATCGAGGGTGTGTCCGTGAGAACAATCGCCATTTCACTGTCGCGTGTGCGTCGGAGTTTGTCAACAAATGTGCGGCAGCTGGGGCATGCCCGGACGGAGACGGGGTGATGGACTTAACAGAGTGTTGGCATACAGTGGGCAGAGAACATTTATATATGTTTCTCTGTCCTGTTCTTCACATCAGTGAGGCTTTCTTCTCTTGTTTCAACAAAGTGAATACATGACGAAGTGACTAGAACTATCCATCACCTCTCGCGCGTGGATTCTCAACGTCCCGGCTGTTGCCCGGTCTTTGACAGACAGCTGTTGTCCGTTTTTTTTTTAATCACTACACACGGTTCACAACACACGGTTAGTTAGCGTAGTTACACACAGTGAAATGACGTGTCCTGTCTTTATTTCATACTATCTGCTGGAGTGAGTGAAGCTATGGGCTGATCTCTGTTATCTCACAGCTGTTTGTTTTGGAGAAGAGTTGTCGGGCAAAGTGGAAGAGAGCGTGTCACGGAGGATAATGGGAGCAATGCCAGTAAAATTGTTATAGCACTTTTTTGAAAATAGTTTAATGAGCTTAAAATTGCACATTGCAACTGTTATTTTGAAAAGCTGGTTATTTATTTATTATTATTTAAATTTAATAGTTAAAGATGGCTAACCTACCACCTTAACTAACACATTTTCTGCAGGAAACCCTGCAAGGCATGCTTTGCCCTCGTTGCAGCACCGCAAGGTTAACACCACAAATCTTTACCAGCACCTCAAACGTCACCACAAAGTGCAATATGGCAAGAGGTCTGAAAGTCGTCCAACAACGCAGACATCTATTACAGACACCTTGCACAATGCGACGCCATACCCACATAACTCCAGTAGGAGTAAGGAAATAACAGAAGAAATTGCTTAACATCTAGCAACAGACATGGTTCCAATAAACACCGTAGAACGTGACGGATTTCGAAAGATGATCCATACATTGGACAAACGCTACTCAATACCCTCCCGCAAATATTTTTCATACGTTGCACTGACAGCTACATACAAGAAAGTGCTTTTCTTTAGACACTGAAGCCTCAGAATGTTGAATGACGTTTCAATTAGCCTATTTAGAGCCATGTTCAGGGCCATATTCATACGCAGTGCGTTTAACTTGTGTTTTTGGTAACCTACTTGAATGGCCAGTTAAATATCTATATCAGTTCTATAAAAGGCAAGCAGTTAAAGAGTGTGCTAAGAAAGCATTCTGTTTTTGATACTGTACTTAAATTGGCAATTGAAAAACTCCATTTCTCTAGAGACTGAAGGTGCCAAAAAAAGATCTATGTTCGGCACTGCCAATTTGTTTTGTTTCGTCATGGTTCATGTGTGCAATAAACATTACACTTTGTGAGAAAAAAATCGTGATTCATATTTTTCCCTGAATCGTGCAGGCCTAATTTTAAATGTAGGGAAACAAAACAGAAATACAGGTTCATAATCCATGAAGCTACTGAAAACATCCAGCTAACCGTGTCTCCACTCTTGGCTTCAGCAGTGCCAGAGACCTTGGCAGGTGGTGAGGTGGTGACCCAAGCCCTGTAGGAGTGTGTGTGTGTGTGTGTGTGTGTGTGTGTGTGTGTGTGTGTGTAAAAACAATGTGATTACACTAGGATGTTAAGTCTCACCAAGTGGGAGCCATCATCCAGCTGTCTGTGGTGGTCAGAGGCCAGAGACAACTTTCGCCAAAAGAACTACAGCAAAGTTGTGAGACGTTTAGCAAAGAATGTGATATGGTGGTATCTGGTGAAGGTTGCGTACAAGAATTGAGTAAATGGCAGGAAAGATTTCACTTTTTAAACCCTGGTTGGGTCTATGCCTAAACACCCGGTCCATTACCTTACATGGATTTGTCAAGTCTGTATGGCAAGGTCATCACTGGCTAAAGCTTGAGAATATCAACGCTCGAGGGCTGAACATGAACCAGCGAAGAGCCAATCAGGGGTTATTTGCAGCAACACAGTATTTTAGTACTTTAGCATTGCACTCCTATAACACTGTCACAATCACAACAAGTGATGTGATTCACGATATTGGAGGGCATGGTCATTTTTGTATCTTTATTCTCATTTTCATTGGAAAAAATTAAAATTAAAAGTAAATTAAAAATGATTATAGCGTGATTTATGTGAGGATTTGTACCTGTAGGATGAGATTTGTCTCAGCAGCACCACAATACTTCATTCTGAATGGTTTGACACATATTTATCCTTTCACAAATATTGCACATGGTCCACACGCATATATTGTGTGTGTGTGTGTGTGTGTGTGTGTGTGTGTGTGTGTGTGTGTGTGTGTGACTGTGTTCAAGTAAACATTGTCATTAAATAGTGGCGTAGGCTGTGTGCATGTACTGTTAATGCAGCTGGAGTTTACTGCCACAGTTTCCAGACACTCTGGAGGAAAGAAAGGACAGTATAAACAGTGCACACCACACACCCAGGGGCATACACATACACCAAATGTGTAAAGTGACACAGTTTAGGTTAATCAATTCTTCATCAGTTGCTCCGTCACAGCGTCATTTGCTGGAACTAGGTCTTAAAAAAAACAACAACCTCAACATCAGAACAGACCTGGGCCGTATTACCCAATACATTTGCTCCACTGTTAAAAATGTAGAGAGTAATCTTCTGTGGTGTGCCAGGCAACTAGGTCAGACTCATTCAACATTCGCTGACAATGAGCCAGTGTGGAAATAAAACAGCTGTTGCTGTTGTTGTGTAGCATTGTGTACATGAGTGTGTGTACGTGGACCAGCGTTGTATACGTCCTCCTAAACAACAGGAGATTAGAACAGGTGGAAAACATACCTGCAGCTTTCATATTACATAACATGTCTCAACCCTGCACCTTAGGGACAAAACACTTTACATACCATTCAAATCATCTGTTTACTCACTGCAGAGCTCCTTCCTTATTTCCATGCTTTGGGTTAGACCAGTTTACTATCTTCAAATTAAAGTATTGGTCTTGAGGAAAACTAGTTTGGTATTAATATTTCTCATATACCAGAGGTTCTCAAACGTATCATTCGAGGTTCCGCATCTCAAATGTTTTTTATGTCAGGGTTCCGGAACAATTAGCAATAACAAAAAAACGTTATTCAACTGACTTATTACTTTTAAGCAACATACATTCAAGTTGAGTTCTCAGTTTTCCTGCTCAACTTTTGTACCACTACCTGGAATTCGGTACCGGTACCTTTATTCAGTAGCATACTTTCTCTCTAATATTTTTTTTTTTATTTCAGTTGTAAAAATTAGTCCAAACCCATTTACGTTTTTGGGGGGAGGGAGATCAACAACGGTCCGTTACACCACTACTGTATACTTTACTAACAATGTATTGACCAGTATGAAATGTATTTGAAAATAGAAAATGTTAACTTCAAAAAGGTTTATACGAGGTACGGGCCGGGTCCAGACTGACTTGTCTCTCGGTCCGGGTGTGACTTTGAGAAGACATGGTATAAACTGGACAGTAAGGCAATGTGAATTTGACAGCCATAATTATAGCAATCAGGGTTTTCCCCGCCACGTTTTGGGCAGCAACTAAGCCAAATGAATGTAACTAAAAGACTTTTCTCAGATCTAATGATTGTAGCTGGACTTTTTTAGCAAGGTGTGTCTTTAAGCTTTTTGAGTGTTAGTTTCTTTATTATCTCCTTTAGCTTTTCCATCATTTTAGACAGATTTGGTCCAAAACGATGTGGAAAAAGAGACGCAAAACTACCTCAAAGAGACACACACCGACTACAAAGAGACGCCACATGACCACAGAGACCCAAAACAACCCCAAAGAAAACTAAAATGACCAAAAAGAGCCACAACACAACTACAAAGAGACGCAAAAACCAACAAAGAGACGCAAAATGTATGGAGGAAATTGCTTTTGTCTTATTGAAAAACGTAACATTTTCTTGAGTAAGGATGCCTAAACCCCCCCGCCAAATACTCACACCTAAGTCTTCCACAAAGATAGGGAAAACACTGGCAATATTGGATTTTAGTATGACTTTTGCACAGCAATATTAAATTCCATATTCTGTGATTGATATTATCAATCCAGAAGAGTGGGATTCCCTCTGAATGGCAAAAAGGTTCAACTGGACCACTGCACCAAAAACCATGCTCATTCCACAGACCCAGGTGTGTCCCCGGCAGGACACAGGACACCCAATATTGAATCTGTAAAACACATTCCCATTCACTGGAGAGCAGTACATGAGTACACATTAGCATGGTTAGTAATATGTTTGGCTATGTGCTTGGGAGGATAACAAAAAAAAATTCTTATAAAAAGGACAATGGTGCAAAGTTCTTTTAAATAGGCTACAAATGTCCTACAAATGACTCGACAGCTGCTCAGATCTGTGTAACCACAGAGGTGCACACTGGGTGTTGAACGTCAAAAACTACGGGCTTATCTGCTAATGTTAGCTACCGACCGTTACCATGAAACCATCCAGCAAATAGACGGTACCGTAGGGTGATATAACGTCATTTTACACACAGTTTGACAACAAAACGCTGAGTGAACGTTGCTAGCTACATTTATCATGTTGGTTTTGAGCGGTATGCACCCCCACTAACCTGGAAAACGTTTTTTAAACAGTAACATTAATAAAGCATGTCGGAGGAATACACACAGTCTCCTGCAGCGGGGAGTCAGAGGTAGAGGGAGCGTCACCGCAGCGTTAGCTAACGTTAGCTAATGTTAGCTAACGTTAGCTTCTTGTCTCATCTGGGGTCTGATAAACAGTAAATTCATCAAAGTCAGTGTCCACAATGCCATTTTCCAATAAACTGTAGCTGTCATATTTCACGGGACCTGCGTGAGTGCAGATTTCATGTCACGGCTTTCGTCGCCGTTTGTCACTTTGCCTAAGACTGAGTGACAAGTACTCGCCCTGTTTATTTGGTTGCCATGACTTCGCGAGTGATGACGTCCTGTCACTGTTCCGAGAGAGCAGATGACTGTTCGCTTGAGTTCAGTAGAGCAGACGGCTCTGCAGAGTCGTGTAATTACGACTTTATGGCTTTTCATAAACAGCTGAAGGAGCGGCAGAGCGGAAACCCTGTTGTGCGTCTGCCCTATTTCTGATACCGTGGCGGCAGAAATTTTACCGTGGCGGGCCGCTCACAAAGAAAAAAAACTCCATCCCTTTCATTTTAGTCTAACGGAATATTCCTTACCTCTTCTTTTTCTTAGCTGTGGGTCTCTTAGCGAGGCGGCCGAGGAATGACAGAAACCAATCCCTGACCCAGAACCACGGCTATTACTGAAGAGGACTGTGGAGTAATGAGAGAAGTATGACACAGGTTCACAAAGAGTTCACTGCCTGGAAGTGAAAACGTCTGTGTATTTGTTGCACAGCTTATGCTGGCTCATCACCGTCTCCCGTTTGATGCTGAGGAGTTGTCTCCAGTCGTCTCTGGGCAGAACTTCACCACCGTCACTGTCTTTTTTTAATAAATGCTTTTACAAAGCCAAGACTTTCCGTCTCACTAATAGTGGGTTCCTTGCCAAGTGACTTGATTTATACTTAACTACGTGTTACAATTGGGCTGCACGATATGAGGAAAATATGCGAGACTGTTGTTGAATATCGGTATTGTTGTGGATGTTCTTAGGCCAATTTGTCGAATCAAAGAATCAGATCTTTATTCAATCAAAAGACCCTGAGTACTTTCTACAGAAAATAACTGACCTTCCTTCAGCATTCGTTCCTTTTACACATAGGCACAAAACAGGCACACGCTTCTCATTGGACATCCCAGGAACCAACATCCCCATATAAGGTCACTATAACGATATTACTTGCGATAAATAACCCGATACGCTTTCATAATTCTGTTAAAATACAACACACTGTTTGTTGACGCAGCCTTTCATGATATTGATATCGCAATGGTGATAAAAAATAAAAAATAAAAAATAAAAAAAACTATATATTGTGCAGCCCTAGTTACAATCTCTAAAATGAAGTCCCGGAATCATGGTGAACTAGAATGTGAAGACTTGACCTGGTTCCAGTCAAGTCCTGTCCCACCAACTCTTCGCTCATTTCCATTTTGAAATAGAGAGAGTGCAGTAGCAAAGCCTTGAGGCCATTTGTGATTATGCTGCTGAGGTCGAAAAACGATAAAATCTACTTCACAGAGGCTACTTTGCTCAGTGACCTCTCCAACTAGTTAGTTAACTGTCGTGATTATTGGACTTCTGCCAAACCCCAGCATGAGGTCATACACATGGATGGAAAAGTCATTACAAGGATCAATATGCTTGTCTCCACATAATGTGGATATTTGGGTGAATGAGATGCCAAAACATGTTACTTAAATGTTTGTTTAGGACGAGGATTAAATATAATACACGCTCATGGACTAGTCTGATCAAACACTAAAACCTATACCAAACTATATCGACACAACACAAACCCCACAGAATGATGCCACTTCCTCAGCCCCTCTCAAACTCAAGGCTGGGAACTGACCCTCAGTTAGTCTCCCATTACCCAGTCTATATCGATGCCGTTCCATTTTGTTCAGGTGCCGCCGGAAATTACGCCGGCTGTCCGTTACCGTCCTCCGTCTTTGTGTTGGCGTTCTAAACTCTGGTGGATTTCTGAGGACTATGGTTAACTGCTCCTGGTTTAAGAAATTCCATTAAACCAGAGCACGTTTTTCTCCCATCCAGGAATGCGGACTAGACAGCCATAGCTCCTCCGCAGCGCTAAGGAGGAAGGTCTGGCAATGGGAGACTATTGTCATTATAATAATAATAATAATAATAATAATAATAATAATAATAATAATAATAATAATAATATGGGACCGATTCCACCCCCCCAAATAACAGCACCAGAGCATATAAGTGAGAGCAATAAAAAATAATGCAATGGGGGAAGTTTTGATCATTTGAAAGTTTGAGATTTACAGCTTTGCAGTCGATACATGTTATTACATTTTAAAAAATCTGCTTTGGTCTGCAGGGAAGCCAGATCTTTAAAAACCAATTGCAATAAGGTTGCACTGAAATCTTGAATACATCAGTGAAGCAATCTGATTCCACTTGATCCTCCAACATAAACACACACACTGATGCATTCATCTAAATAACATGCAAGACACTCTTATCCTGCTACTTCTCATTACAATGAATAGTATTTTATTCTAAGGTACAACTATAAAGCTGGAAGACATGAACAGCCACCACGGACGGTGATTTCTATTTGCTTCCAATTCGTGGTAAGAGACGGGAAGAATCAAAACAGTGTGATAATGGAGAAGATCAAAGCCACAACAGCAACCTCTCCTGCTGATTCTCATTACCGCTACCAGATACTGATACAGCCTATTTCCCATTCAGGAGACACGTTCCTTACCCACATACATACAGTATACACATTCATATAAATAAACACACAACGAGACCTCCTTGTCAGCCCACTACATTGTCCTTGTCCGTACAAGCCGAAACGCAATTCCACAAACTCTGAATACTCCGCCAACAGGTATGCACTTTTTCATCTTATCACAGATTGAAATGAAAACAGTCGCAGGGCATGTAGAGGCAGAGCAGAAACCAGTGACAGCATCACACCTCGCACTCTGAATGCTACATCCATGCATCTGCCTGAATGACGGCTTGTTTTTTAGTAACGGGAGAAAAGAATGGAGCTCAATGAGGATGAGTGCCAGACTCAACAAAGTGCAGCCTGGAGCTAGTAATAAAAGGCTAGTTATGCTAGATTAAATGACACTGTCTGCTGCAACCACACACACACACACACACACACACACACACACACACAACATAATTCCTTTGGTAAATTCCGAGGCAATCCTAGACAAGCTACCCCATCTGTCAGGGGAGGAAAGGGGTCAGGATTAATTGTGTGTGTGTGTGTGTGTGTGTGTGTGTGTGTGTGTGTGTGTGTGTGTGTGTGTTACAGTATGTAAGAGTAGGTGAACTCAAAAGCAGTTCACACACTAATTGGCTGCTATCTAACTGTCTGGCTAATAAAGTACAAGGGTGATTAGCCCAGTTAGCCGGTAAGCTAATGAGCCAACTACCACACCCTGTTGCTATAATAAGACAAAAGTTGAAGAGTTGAAAGAAAATCAACTATTCATGTTGGGGCACATGCTGTATACAAGCACACATACTTATACACGTATGCGCAAATACACCTCTTCCTACAGACTCTTAAATCTAAGACTTCTAATCTGACACTAGTCCAGATGGGTAATCTCTAATTCAAGGTACAGGGATGAAGGAAGGAGGAAGCCAAGATAAAGGATGGGGGTGGAGGTGGAGGTGGGGGTGGAGGTTGTTAAAGAAAAGGCAGTTGTGGATGCACAAAAGGAAAAACCAGAACGTAATATCTTAAAGTAGTAGTAATAGTTCAGTATTTTGAAAACTATGCTAATTCTCCTCACCAATCAACACATTGTACGTTGTGCGTTTAATCTGTACACAAAGAGAAATGCAACAACACATACCGTGTATGGACAATGTGCTAAATTGTGGCTAAATTGTTACAGGGACAGTGAGCGGTGTCTATAACGTGTATTCCTGGATATAAAATGTCCATCTGCACATTTCTGTAGTGGTCCCAGTAACATGTGTTCTTAAAGTGTAGGGAATTACTGGAATTGTTGGGTCTTATAGAGTGTGGTCTAGACCTACTCTATCTGTAAGAGTTATAATAAGTTAGAGAGATAACTCTTGTTATGATTTGATACTATAAATACAATTGAATTGAAATTGAATTGAAGCAGCACATCACATCACATGATTATGATACATTTGAGTCAAATAATTTAGGAATTTGATAAATTCAACATAGATATAGCTGCGAAACTAAGATGTGAATGGAGAAGTGCTTACAGTGAACAGGCCTAAGTTTGCTGAAGAAACTTAAAGAATAACTTATTGTAGAAAGGCCATTAATGATTAATCAATAAGAAAACACTGCCAGTGTGGATTGGGAATTTCTGCTTTTTAAGTATTAACAGAATTATTGATTAAGCTCCCAATGGGAACTTTACCAATTTACAGCAGTGAGTTTCACTTATTCTTTATTTTATAAGGGACTGGTGTTGATGCTGATGTGAGGGTTTATGAGTTGTCTCATGACAAACCATTATCATAATAAATCTCAGCAGAGTCTCTCTGCACATGGCAATGAAACATTATTCTATACTAACCATGACGCTCCATAAATTGATTAGTTGATAAACTAAGTGACAACCCTTATGTCAATTGGTTATGTGGTTATTTTTGAATTATTTTCAAGCATGAATGTCAAACATTCTCTGGTTCCAGCTTCTTAAATGTGAGGAATAACTACTTTTCTCTGTTTTGTATCATTGTGAATTTAATATCTTTGGGTTCTTGTAAAGGTCGGTCAGACAAAACAAGAAATGTGAATGTTGTTTGGTTGGTCCACCACTTTGCTCCCCAGAGGATGAATCCTTTTTACCTCTATGATCCCCTGACTTTTCTAGTAGCGCCATCGTCAGGTGAAAATATCAACTTGTCCATACATAGGTTTATGACCAAATACCTGCTAAACTAACAATATTGCCCTCAGTGCCTCCTAAGTGAGTCATAAAGGCTCAATGCTGTTCATCCACTTTAGGAAGCCAATACTTTTAGTTGAAGTTCAGTACAGCAGGTGGTTCCAATTCGAATTGCTTGACTGATACTTGGAAAATAACGGCCATAATTAAATAAACAACTCAAACCAGATTGTATTAGTACTATACCTTACATGTTTATCAATTGTAGGCCTCACAAATCTGTTTCATTTAGTTGATCTAAAAGCTTGCAGTCCATTGTGCCTCACATGGTCGGTGTTCAATATCTAACACATCATTATGACAGATTATTCACTTGCATTCACCTAGGACTCAGCTGATAATATCCTAACAGTGATGTGATTATGATGTGCTAATCACAACTACTTTATGAATCCGCCCGGAGACTTTGGCTCAGCTTACTGCCGTTACCTGTGCGTGTGGTGAAAGAAGAGCCCAGGACTTGTGAAGGTCTGAGTCATCAACATATTATGTGCGGATCAAATAGCTGACACAATAAATGTTCAAATATGATCTTTGGCCTTTTGTCTTCGCTGTTTGTCCATCTGTCCGTTGAGAATTACCTTTAGGCCTTGTATTTACCATGACAGAGGAGAGGGTTGGGCTGTGGCTCAAGATGAAAGCAAGCATGTGCTGCAACAAAAGACATTGTAATCATAAAGGCCTTTGAAGAACCTCTGGTCTCTCTCATGGTCCCCATTCAGGGAGGGGCAGACTACACCCACTCCAGTTCACCCCAAGTCAAGAGTATGTGAGAGGCGTTCACTTTGGGCAAGATGTCTTTACATGTCAAGCTGTCACTCTAAATGCAACACAATGCGAGTAGCTGGACAGAGGCTGAGGAACACACTGCTGTATATCCATCTACAATGAGCCCATCGATTTGTCTGTTTGCAACAGCTAAGCAAAAAGAGGGCGGCTGTGGTAAGTCCACTTAAATTGACTGAGCAGCCAACCTGGTGTCAGCAGATGGCTGATCGGAGAAGAAACCTCCTATCTCAGCTCCCTGTCCATCAGCCGGCCTCAGTTCCTCTGCTAATCCCCTCGGGACGCTGCAGGTCTGCTCTGCCAGCTCCCAGCCAGCTTTACCCTTCGCTGGGAAGAAACGACAGTTGTCTGAGGTTATTTGAGGGTGTCAGACTGGTCAGAAAAGTTTGATTTAAACAAACTATCCGTTTGTGACCAATTAGTGCTAGAAACTAAGAAACCCCAGGAACTAAACTGAGGAACTTAAAGGCCCTTTTGCACATTCAATTAAATTCAATTTTATTTATAATGTCAAATCCTAACAGAAGTTATCTCAGGACACTTTACAGATAGAGTGGGTCTAGACCACACTATAACTTACAAAGACCCAACAATTCCCCCCAAGAGCAAGTATTTGGTGCGACAGTGGCGAGGAAAAACTTCCTTTTAGGCAGAAACCTCGGACAGACCTCGGCTCTAGGTGGGCGGCCATCTGCCGCTGCCGGTTGGGACACATAGACACTGAAATATGATTTCATAATAATTATAGCAGTTGGCATGATGTGCAGTGGCAATTATAGTAAGAGTAAAGATAATAGAATGACTAGATATAATAGTAGTAGCAGTGCAGGGCGTAGCAGGGCGTAGCAGGGAGTAGCAGGGCGTTGGCTAGGACCACGGCTGCAGCTGCAAAATTCCTTTTGCATAACCACTTCATTTGTAGAATGGTAAAGATCAGGTCATTTACCGATAATAGATTGTAATGTATTGGCTTTGTATGGCAATTTTTCGAGAGCACACAGCTACATCTTCAAATTATCAACTTACTTTGTTCAACCGTCCAAAAGCCAAAGATATATATTTTTACCACAATATGAAAGCGAGAAAATCAGCAAATCCTCACACAGGAGAACCTGGAATTAGAGATCTTTAGGTAGGTTTGTTAGAAAACTGACTTAAATGAATCTATCAAAATAATTAATCAACTAGGCACTAGTTTCAAAACTAAATCTTTACAATTTGCTGTTGCACGACTGGGATATTTCAATGGATGTTGGCAAGGAGTCATGCAGGCGCTGAAAGGAACACTGAATCACCTGAAAGACGATACTGTGTCAGGAGGCTTGATATACAGTGGTAGGAAACACTGTTTTTGAGAGTTAATGTCACAGGGCTCTAGCTCCAGAAAGGGAACACAGTCATGGTCACAGATATAGTGATGGAAAAAATGTTTAGCATTGGCCTCCCAAAGTAGCCTGGTCCTACCAGACTCTCGTGAATTTAATTTGTACAGAGTCTGGCCACTCTCCGTTGACAAGTGTTAACTTCCTTGAAGGCGGGTACTCTGTCGAAGTTTAAAACTATTGGATCTGCCCAGAGCCACTCTGGATCTGCCATAACCAATCGCTAACGTTTGGTCGTGACGTCGGCTTAGCATCGCTAGCGTTAGCCTTGGCCAACTCCTTCGCCACTAACGGAGCGAGCTGGAAAATCAATCTTTTCCGGAACCCCGTGGGGAGGAGGGCCACAACATCATGGCCCCCAACACAACTCAGCAAAGATTGTTCTTGCTCGGGCTTTAACTTTTGGATATTCGGCAGCGTTGCCAGCTTCGTTCGCATTTTTCTCCGCCGCCATTACGGAACTACAACTCTAGCGCACGGCCTCAACGTCATCGTTCTCAGCCACTCCCTCTGTTCGCTGATTGGACCGCCAAAAATTTACCGCATACCGCAAACCCAGACGTAGTACTGAAGGGAAATGAAAACTGAGCGTAAGCACGTAGGAGGGCGGAGTCATGCTACTCCCAAAGTGCATATCTGTGCAAAAACATATACCAATAAATGTGGGGGGAAATTATGTCCATGTACAAAAGAATAGTTTGTAGTTTGTGTAGTAACAGTTGAATTTCTTTAACACTCAAGTGTAAATCAGTAGATGATAACCTTTTCTGTAACCCAACCGAGACTGTCTCTTTCGCAAACAATACTTACTGATCTGCCGTAAAATGTAGTTTTACCCCGAAATATATATATTTTTAATCATTACAGCATCTTAATGTGGTTACCATAGCTGATTGGACTTTTCCTGTTTGGATCGGGGAAGCCCAGGAACACACAGAAAGAGAGGAGAATAGAATGGGTAATTATACTTAGCTATGCTGTTATAGTTTTAGACTGCCAGTGGACTTCCTTTGACACACTGACCTTCTCTCTCCTCTCTCTTTCAATTTGTGTGCATCCTTGCCCCAGAAATGCTTGTTACTAACTTAGCTCTGGGGAGCTTATTCCTTATGTTTTTTTTTCACCCAGCATGTTTCCTTGGATTAGGGTGGCACCTAAATCATGGTTGCAGCTGTCGCCGTGGTCCTGCTGCACTCCCTGCTACACCCTGCTACGCTCTGCGGTGCCCTGCAGTGCCATGCTACATCCTGCAGTGCCCTGCTGTGCCCTGCTATGCCATGAACTACTACAACTACTATTTCTAGTCACTGTTCCATTATCTCACACCACCAACCGGCACCGTCACACTGCCTACCAAGAGCCTGGGTCTGTCCCAGGTTTCTTCGTAAAAGGGAGTTTTTCCTCACCACTGTCGCAATAAATGCTTGCTCTTGGGGGAATTACTGGAATTGTTGGGTCTTTGTAAATTATAGAGTGTGGTCTAGACCTACTCTATCTGTAAAGTGTCCTGAGATAACTCTTGTTATGATTTGATACTATAAATAAAATTGAACTGAAAATAAACGTGTGGTAAGAGTAAGGCACACCCTTGGCGATCTACTACACTTTCAAGATGAATATTGTGGATTACCAACAAATATAGTGGGATGGAGAATGAGTGAATGTGTGTGCCGCGCATGTGTCATGTGTGTCATTTGTGCATTTGTGTGTGTCATCAGTGAGGGGACTGCATTCCAGTTAATTTACAAAAAGTACTGCTACCTCTGCCACACCACACTGTGATCAATCTTTCCAATCAGCCATCTGAAATATAGTTTTTTTTGGTCCAGTTTGTTACAAACTGGACATACTATATTAGCTGTTGGACCATTTCTTTGTCTCTGCATACTTACAGTCTATCCATTTGCTTTAATGTTGTAGTTGTACTGCACTATATATGAGGTGTTGTTATGTAATCCAACACACAGTGTGTCAGGGTTGTATTACGTCACTGTCACACACCCCAGAACAACCCACAACATGAGCGCACACACACACACACACACACACACACACAGTCAGTTCTGTCCTTCCAGCTAGACCAGCTGACCAGACGCACCTTTGGGTCTGTCCACCACGTGCTTGGTCACTCCCTGACCCCCAAGTCCCGCCTCCACTCCCTTCAGTACCCATGTGCAGGTGCCTCCCTGCTCCATCTGCACCCGGGCCCGGCCCAAGGCTTAGCCTGGTGGTCTCGGCAATGTCCAGCATGTCGGCCTGACACCACCCATAACAGCTTAAAAAGCACCTGACCTCTCCAGAAGCTTGGCACTTGTGTATACGTGTTTGTGATCAGAATGTCACTTAAGCTCGCAGGGAGGTCACAGCACACTTTGAATATAATCATTAGCATTGTGTCATTACTGTGGTCTTTAACATATAAATCCCAAATAATGACCACTAGAGAGAGACTTTAGCCTCCGTTCTACCTCACAATACAAATGTGTTGGAACAAACAACATACTGCACACCGTTTCTCCTGGAAGCGTGAAAGTCTTCAGTAAGCCTTGTGGCTGCCTGAGATTATCAAATATCTTGGGCCCTATTTTAACAATCTAAGCACATGGCGTGAAGCGCATGGCGCAGGTGCGTTTAAGGAATGTCCAATGCCATGTCTGACGGTGGAAAAAAGGGTCTGTGCGCGTGCCGGGCGCATGGTTCAAAAGGGTTGTACTTAGTGTCTTCATTAATCATAGGTGTGTTTTGGGCATAACATGCAATAAACCAATCAGAGTGTCATCTCCCATTCCCTTTAAAAGCCAGCCTTGTGTTTAAAGTTGATATTTTGTTCGGAGAGTGGGTGCGAGAGGAATGCTCAATGGGTTCACCCTCTGTTGAGCATGAATGTGTTCAGTACATTTCGTCATTTTGAAATTTTGATGTATGCCATTGGAAGTTTTGGTCTGATAGTTGGGAAAGACTTCTGAAAGCTAAGCACGCTGTACACTGTCCTATTCACCTACCTTGTGTATATAAAGAAATAAGCTGTTGCATTAATCTGCCTATATTTATTCCAGCTGCCTTTGAAACCTGCACCATTGCACAATTGACCTACTGTTTACAAATGTCATTGTGCTGTTTTATACATACTGTACTTTTTTAAAACATATTTATGTCTGCACATAGCAATTTCATGTTAATGTTCAACTTGTTCAGCTTCAAAAAATTCCTTGTTTGTGTTCACATACTTGGTCAACAAAACTGATTCTGATATATTTGAGAATGCCAAATGAAATAGACAGTTCTTTGGGTTTTAGCCACACACCGAAATATCTCAGCAGCTACTGATGGATGAAATGTCGTACAGACATTCATGGTCGCCAAAGCACGACTCCTGATGACTTTCCATTTAGCGCCACCAGCAGGCTACACCTCATGCAATACTTTTTGCTTTACAACCACACACCTGTAAAAATAATGACATTTTCACACAACTATTCATTCAGCCTCAGAATGACCCTTTTTGCATCAGTAAACACAGTGTCAAAATGATTTGTATTCAATTGTGATTTTAAGTCAATCAGAACACTTCAAGGGTCAGAGTTTAAATAAGTGTGTGAGTAAAAACAAATAATCAACAGGTAGTACGTTACATACGCAACCCTATTTTGGCTGGTTTTAAACAGCTTTCAAAGCAGGTCACTACTGACCAATCAATCCGCCCGTATTGACGGGCCGCTGGGTGAATGTGTGTGACAGCAGAGGTCATGTGCGGAGCCCTCGGTGCCAGCTGCAGCCCCTGCTGTGCTGCTGGCACACACTGCAGCCTCCGACTCCAGAGACAAAGGGCTAGGTACCGAATTCAATACTTTTATGCCCAGACTGAATTAAGGAGTAAGGACTGAGGAGTAAATCTCATCAGAGTCAGTGATGTGATGAGAGTTGTGCCGTAATGTGTAATGTTGTAATGTTGTCATTTATTGGTATCGAAAAAAAGTATTGTTTAGGAACCGGTATCAAAGTCACAGTATTGGTTTCGGTATCGAAGATTTTTGAACGATTCCCAGCCCTAGAGACAAACATTGACATATATAAACTGGACCAACAGATCCCGTTGCTCTGGACGGAGACCAGTGGAGGATATTAGAAGCACTTTTCCAGTGAGCGCTGAGCGTTACTGCGCAGCCTCCAACTGAGAGAGACGACGTAGATGTGACGTGAGCAACCTGTTTGAAAGTTGGAAGTCTTCTGGTAGCTGTGCCAAGAGAAATCTCAATCATTCCCAATCTTGCAGAGACGGAGAGCGTAGGTATATGTAAGGAGATAACATGGACACAGGCTAATTATTGCTAACTAAAATGATAGTTAACATTAGTACTTAAACAGCTAATGTAAGTCCAAACTGCCTGCGAGCTTCTCCTGTACTATACGGTAATTTGTCTACTATGCGACAGTAAGTCGCGTGGTTATGATACAATCGTTAGCCTATTTTTACAAAAACGTCTGCTACGGAGCCATAACGTGAGATACAAGGTAATGGAGCATTTTATACATTGTTGTGTTTCTTTAGAAATAAACAATGGCCAAAAAAAATCTCTAAACGCTTCAGATGTAAAGTTATTCGCTGTCAAAGTGGCGCCAAAATGAATGGCAGTCAATGGAATGCTAACGGGGGGTGAGTGCTTATTAGCATCAAAATGGCGCCATAGGAGGTTCGCGGTCCGAGGAGAAGCTGACCCCCTTGGAGACAAACAACCAAGCCATCGACAGAGTTCTGCGTGTGGGAGTCAGTATGGCGGAGGGAGATTAAACAATACACCATACACGGGCATTTGTGCAACAATTAGACACTTTGTAGCACAAATGTTGTCAATATCTTTGTCTAATGCTCTTGGTGTGCAGGTGATAAAAAGCTGAGCAGTAAAAAGGCAAAACGTGTACAGCTCCACTTTTATCATATTTGATTTGTTTTGCTTTTATTTATGTATTTGTATTTATTTCTGTATGAATGTATTTATTAAAATGTCTATATATTTATTTTGTGTAGAATTATGAATTTCTTTATTTTATTTACAGCTGGGTATAACTACTGAGCTGCTCTTCCAAAAGCAGATGGAGTGCCTTGCTTAAGGGCACCTTGATGGTAGTTTAAAACAAAAACAAAAGAGCAGAGAACATTACTCATTCACTTTCCCCAGCCAGTTTGGTCCGGTTGTTCACAAACAGAAGCACACGGCAGTACAAAAACAGACAAAATTACTTTGAAATATTCTCTGCCAAGCAGCGCGCACTGTCTGTGTAGTGTGTAAAGTGTGTAACAGGCTTTTTCCTGACAGCCGCAGCTTTGTTCCCAGCGCTTGTCACCGAGCAGCCAGCCATACTGATGAAAGCCCAGAACAGATAACGCCACAGAGAGGCTTCCACTTCACAGCCTGCTCGGCCTCAACTTTTCCCTCGGGCTTCGGATAAGGAGAACCCTGTCATTTGCAACAATGTCGCTGTAAAGAGCTCGCTTGTCGCATGACTTGGAATCTACGCAGATAAGGACATCTGAAAGCAGAAGAAAGACCACTACGACCCACACAGCAAGACGCAGCAGCCGCAGGGGTCTGCGTTTAGGAGATTAGCTCGTGTTGAGCCGCAGCTTGAATCCACTTAGTTCCATATTGTGCCTGGCCTGACTGCTGCGTCTTGCGGTCGGCAGCTGAACTTGATCTTGTGGTTATCGCAAAAGAAACTGCACTTTGTAAATAAGTGGCATCCCCCACAGCAATAGCTCTGGCTCCGCTATCTAACTTCTATTTCATCGTGGAAACAATTACACTCCCAGGCCCAGAGCACAGAACAAACACAGAATCACTTAGTAATAACACCAAACCATGTGTCCCCCCCCTGCCTCTGTTAGCTGCATACTCACTGGTTTTGTTGCACTTGACTTTGGTGAGAAGTTTATGCGCCAGCAGAAGATCCCCAGTCTTTACCGCCACCAGCAGATCCTGTTCTTTCCCCATGATTACAGACCAAACAAACGCAAACCGCTCGCGGTCGACAGCCAAGATCGCTTCTTTCAATGCACCTTCAGGCAAACGGCTTCAGCAAACATTTGTCAGCAAGCTAACGGGTAGCTGCCGAATCCCAGCCATGAGATGAGGTTGGTGAAGAAGCCCCAGGTAAACTGGTCCGGGAGATCTTTTGCCTCTCGGTGTTGGAGTTTGGGTCCATTGTCTCTGATGGGTGCCGGCTGTTTGGTGCTGATCTTGGCTCTGGAGTTAGAGCAGGACGAGTAGAGATTTAGTTGCCTGCAGGGCTGAGTGTGCGCTCATAGTCTTTGTCGACCTGGAGGCCGCAGCAGCCTAACCTGCCATCACGCTGCAAAGACAGAGAGAAATCACTTTAGCTCTACAATCATTTTCATTCCATGAAAAGAGTGCCACCTTTGTAGCACTACCATAACTATGACACTGCTGTTTTTTTTATATGACCGTGTAGGGCTGGGTTTCAAACCCAAATACTTTTTTACCGACAGCAGTTTGTAGCATTGAACCCCTCCTCAAAGTTGGACTTTTGTTTACTTATTCTTTGATCACATAGTTTTGATTTTAAATCACAATTTTGCCAATTTTAAATTCTTGTACGGCTGCTTTTGTTAATATATTTATTGGCTCTATCTATATAGTTGGCTATATAATATTCCTTTTTTTTTTTTTTTTTACAGCAGACATTTTGGTTGCATCCGGAATTCCATACATGTTATTTAATAGCTAAAACAGTAAGTGAGATTGTTTTGTAAGTACGAAACCTTAGTAAGAATCAAATAGTACAAAAATTGCATACTATTTTATGTAAAATATTTCTGTCTGTAATACTGGACACTACTCCGGCATACATATCCCACAATGCAATGTGGTAGTAACGACAACATTCATAACAGACACACAGAAACCATGGAGCTCTATAACGTCGATAACGCTCTAATTTACATCTCTACATATCTAAATGACTGTTGGTCTAGTTATTTACCTCTTTCAGTAATTTAAGCATGAACTAGGGATGCCGCTAGAGCAGAGGTCGGCAGGGGTCACCATGGTTACGCGTCTTCAACGGCAAGGAGGCTCTCAGGAAGGGACGTTGGAAATTAAAGCTTAGTGCGTCCGAAAAGATACACACTTCTGTTTATTTACACACGAGTATGTTGAATGATAGTATCATATTGAGTATGCAGGGCAGAGTATGAGCCATGACAGTGCGACAGTGAGCCAGCAACGCACAATACCGGGACCCTGAAACTGCAGCAGCTATAAGGAACTCAGCCATCATTCATTGTATTATACACCTGGACTTTGTCTGCTCTGACATGACAAACTGTCTCCTGTGAAAATGGCCTATAGAGCCTGACGAATGACAAATATGAGCTTATTGCAGAGATGTCATATTGGCATACATTGCCCAATAAAGAACAATTGCTGCACATACATAAAAGATAGGTTGGAAACTGTTTATCCATTTTATAGTTTGGCCATCTAAAAGCACTCACAAGTTCATGTTTCAGAACAATTCTTTAACAGAAAACTCATTTTAGGTAACCTGTGGAGTTTATGACCAATAGCAGTGTGGTTAGAGCTGGGCAATATATCAATATTATATTGATATCGTGATACGAGACTAGATATCGTCTTGGATTTTGGATATCGTAATATCGTAATATGGCAGAAAGTGTTCCTGGTTTTAGAGGCTGCATTACAGTAAAGTGATGTCATTTTCTGAAATTCCAGACTGTTGTAACTGTTCTATTATTTGCCTTTACACACTTAGTCATTATATCCACATTACTGATTATTATCAAAACTCTCATTGTGTAAATACTTTGTGAAAGCACCAACTGTCAACCCTACAATGTCGTCGCAGTATCGATATCGAGGAAAAATATCGTGATATTTGGTTTTCTCCATATCGCCCAGCCCTAAGTGTGGTGGAGCCCAGCTGGGTTCCCATTTTGTTTACTCTACGTTTTGTTGCTAGGGCTACGGTATCGATTCATCCGTCAGCTGTTTTTTTGTGATTAATCAACGGACCGTTTAGTGTAAAAAATGTCATGGAAAATGTCCATCAGTTTCAAATAGCCTATGATGACCCATTCAAAAGTATTTTGTCTGACCCTCAGTCTAAATCAATACATTTATTTGTCACGTGAAATCATATCAAAAAAATAGTTTCAGTGAGGATGTAATCCTTTCATTTACAATGATTTTTTTTAATATACAACAAAGTCTTCACATCTGAGAAACTGGAACCAGCAAATGTTTGTGATTTGTATTAAATGAAAAACAAATAATTGATTAATTTTATGTCAATCGACTAATCGCTGCAGCACTACTTGTGCCAGTTGCCTCATTCAAGTGTCAAGGTAAAGTGTTGTGCCTAACAGCAATCAACAAAACAGTTGGTGATGAACGCTATATGCAGGATTGGGCAAAAAGAAAAAAAGGATGTGACTTAAACTTGACCCAACTTTCGTTTGTTTTCTCAGATCCAGGAAGCCTGCTCCCCCCTCAGGAGCGTGCAGCTAATCTCTTCCCGTGCAGGAATAAGGTCTCCGACCATCCATAACATTCCCTGCGCTTTAAGGAAGCATCATTTCAGCCAAAGTGGCTCTGGCGTTTCTGCCAGCTTACTTCTTTGGAAAAAGGTCGGTATTTTTCTCTCCAAGAAGGAAGGTGGGGGGCAGAGCTGACCGCTGCTTCAAAAACTAAACCAATTTGCCAGAAATCTCAACCACATGGGACAGCAAGTGAATGAACAACACTAAGGGGACACAAAATAACAAGGAGAAATGTAGAATAAAGTCTAACAGTGCCCCGTGCTTCTACTACTGAGGCTATAGCCTATTCCAAACAGGCCGTTTCAGGGAACCACACATTGGAACATTAGACTCAATTCTATGTGCAAAATAAAACCCACAGTCAAGCTGAGGCAATCTCGGAGGAGATAGTACAGCATCCAGAAGTTTTGAGATTTAAAAGTCAGCTGAATTTGTTTAGCAGACCTCAAAAGCATCTGTATTCTCCTTGACATCCCTCCATGACAACCCCACCTCCAGTAAATAATCAGTTTCAGCAGCAGGCTTTTGGTTGAGTTTGATTTCACAGTTCTGTGCCCGGGAAAGACTTTGCAAGTCAAAAACACAGGCAGACTATCTTGTTAGACGGATTGTTCAGTTATTCCTCCGGACTACTGGGTGATCGTGCAGCAGTGTAGCCCAACAGCAGATGCCAATGCATGTCTTTGCACTGACACATGATCTAAAACTAGCCAGGCACCTTGCCAGGCAGTAAACACTGCATAGCACTTCACTGACAGGAGCCAGAATGTAAACAAGGAGTACAAAATGGGCTTAAATAGAGCACTAGTTAAATGGGGTTCAGTGACACTGGCTGACTTTCTCATGGAATCCTGGGTGACAGGTGTCACACATGTAAGAAAGTCCATAATGATCCCAAAGTAGCAAAAATATTTACTATAATCAAGTGAAAACTACTGTATAAGGAAGCAAGTGAAAGAATCTAAAAAGCTCAATATTATGTCTTTCTTCGTAACAATTTTAGACCAAAGCCCATTCTCAAATTGACAATTTAATCCTACCTTTTCTTGGCAGCAAACGTATACAACAATAATGACAAGTGTTAAGACCTTTCAGAAATGATTACTGTTGCTTGTAAATTAGGCATACATTGAATCCATAAATCAGTAGTAGCATCCCAGTAGCACCTCAGTGTTTCTAACTGGTTCTTCTACAATCTTCTATTAAAAATGGCTTGTTACTAAAAGTTAGGTTTTTTTAAATAAAGTCCTGTTTGGTGGATTGCGTAGCTACATGCCAGATTTAGACTCACATTAGCCTAGCAGAAACCACTAACGGTTCGTTAAAAGTTATCACACATTAACGTTATTTTCTCCTGTTTGCTTATGGCGTTAATTAATGTTAGATGTGTGACAGCGCTGAAATAGCTAGTTTCCCCTGAAGTATTTCAAACAACGTTAACTACGGAATCAACAGTGAAATTCAGCCGCCGCTGTTTCCAGTTAAAGAGAGACCGTTTCGAAATGCGGGTAGCCAGGCTGTCTTTTCGGACACATTGGTCCGATGCTAACGCTACTCATCGCAGATATCCACTCAACTGTCAAGGTGTTCCGACTCCCGGTGTTCCGGAACACTGGCAAAGTCCAAAAACACATGTCTTTCCATCTATAACACGTATTATTTGTACAAATTGAAGTCGTCTCAGTTAACTTTTCACCGAATAAATAAGTTTAAGTGTTCTCACCTGTTGTAGACATTAGACAATGACCTGCAGGTGGTGAGAGACAACACATATCCACTGTAGAGTTACCGAGGGCTGGACAGGCAGCACGAGACGGAGGAGCCAGCGTCAAGTGAATAGCATAATGTGCACAACTTCCGACAGTAACTTTCAAAGTAAAGCTCTTATGAATTAAGGTGCCACAAATATTGAAACTTTGGTTGTCAAATTAAATATACTTGTTAGGAATAGTCTTTGCCACTGAGTATTGTACATACAATAAGTTTTACGGTACGTTTCCTGAAACTACTGGGCAGCAACCTTTGTGTAGCTCTGCCCGCCACTTATTTATGTTTTTATTTTGAAGGCACATTACATAACTTCTGCTATTATAGCATATATTATCCCTCTTAACTCCAAGTAACTTTACACCGTTGTGTGGCTGTTTAATCTATGAATACGGATCACACAGACAGAGTACAACACAAATTCAGTAATCCCAAGAAAACGTTATTGATAAATAAACTCAAACAGGGCATGCATAGTGCTTGTGCTAGTGAGATTGGCTGAGTGTATTTATCACATGGAATGAATAGTGTTAATATTTGTCAGAGAGAGAGTGAAAAGTTAATATTGGTGAGTGAATGTGTGTATGTGCATGTGCAGAGTGTGTTGTGTGTGCATGCGTGTGTTCTGCTGTTGAATTGAATGTACCTGCCTGGGTGATAGCAGTGACTGTGAAACTGTCTCATGCGTTATTTCTAATTTCAGACCACTTCTAGCAGTAGCGGTTTTTGAGCACCTAAAAGTGATTTAATAGTGATAAATGGATGTTGCACTCCCAGGCCGGTTGGCAGTTGTATCCGCGGCGCTACCGGACACCCTGCGATGCCATTCTAGCCAATATTATAAGGAACAATTAACTGTTGCTTGTTTCCCTGCATGGCACCTGTAATATAATACATCCATGCATGGGACCCCCTGGAGCCCAATCAAGGACCCCTGGAGATATTGGTGAAGACCCCGGACATAGTGTGGTTGTGTGGTGGCGACATCTGCTGGGTGAACACTGCTATTGACATTAGTCATTCAATTCAAGACAATTCAATTCAAGCCTCTCTCTCTTCATGTTGTTTTTGCATTTTATGTATTAACCACCAAATATCAAATCAACGCCATCCCCAGGGTGCAATGATTCTAAACTTTTCTTTGGGATTAGAATTAGGGAGATTTTCTAATCTTCTTTATAATGATCCAGGCTCAGAGGGATTTTTGCTAATTCTGACTCTTGTCATGTTTTGGTACCATAATATAAAGACTTATAGTCTATAAATACCCCTCTATCTCAACATGTTGTCAAGCCAAAAGGCATACATGAAAATGAATAAAGATTCAAAAGAGAATGATAATGATAATGTGTGTACATTGTATTCACCCATCTCAGAATGGACTGAAAGTCAAAACCTCCTATTTATTTGCAGTTGTTATTTATGACACTTCTCTTGTTTGCTCATTTCATATAACGCGTGCAATCACAAACTTCTGCTCTCCAATGTGATAAGATTAAAAATATTTTTTCACCTCGCAAAGATCAGCTTTTAAGGATGTACATTTTTGAAGGAAGGTTGTTTTTGAGACAGAAAGGCTCAACAAAGAAAGACACAATATAGTTTTATTATTCTATCTTTCTAAAGCCCAGAATACATCCCTTTGGAGGATATTAGTTTTTAAAACGCAAATCTCCTAGACTAAAAAAGTTAACAGGTTCATGGAGGAACTTTTTAACAGCTCTTTCTATCGTGTCCTTGTTTATGATGAGGCGCTCAGTATTCTCTTCTGAAACCCCGCAAGAGCAAAATATGAGCAGGAAATATTGTATTCACAAGGTCAGCTATGAAGAGTTACAGTACATCCAGCAAAACATGAAAATCAGCTAAGACAAATCAGCATGCCTGGAAGGAAACATAACCACAATTCTCGAGCAGTATGTCAATATAAAAACATGTTGGATGGCTTGAGATGATCAAAATAACAGCAAATGTGCCATTATTAGCTCAGCAGTTCATTTGGACCCAAAGTCCCAACCACACGCTGGAGATAAGGTAAATAACTAAAACACAGATAATAAGGCCATCGTACATCATTCTTCATAATACCTAATTTCTTATATCTTCTAGTTTCAAATTATGCAAAATGTCCAAAGAACATAGTTGATATGCAGGCTATTGCAGCTTGTATTGTTTTTTAAGGTGTTCATGCTATTGTGTCCACTCCTTGCAGCAGGATTTGGGCTATGTTACACACAATGATTTTCCAGTTTTTGAGATCCTTTGAACATCCTTGTACTTTGTCTTTATTTTGTTTTGTAAGAGTATAGGGCAGTGCTAGGCACCTCAGGTTTATATACTATGGTGTACGTCCACATTCATGTACAGTATATCATCTACATATTAAAAGTTGCTGTGCTATATCAACCCATTTCACATCCCTGTTCTTCTCTAACATTCTATTTTATGTCAAACAAATCTGCACAATTAGAAAGAGAAGCTTAACATATACAATAGATGCAACATCGGAGATAGTTACAATTCAGCGTGATACTCCTCAACGGCGTTAATGATTGTCTTCCATTCTCCCAAGTCCTGTTCAAGTTTCACTATATTTGCATCTATCGCCTCAGCCTGCGCATCTTGAGTCTTGGACTGCTCCATGATGCCCTCCATTATTCCCTTTAGTGTCAGGAAGTCATCAGGTGATTCTTCTGAGCATTTCTTTATTAATGCCACAGATGGCTCAATGAAGCACTTCAATGCACTTGTGCGCTTGAAAAGGGTGTTCCATTCTGCCTAATGGGAAAAAGGGAAACAACTTCAGGACATGGCAATAACTTTGTTTGCTATGTTACAAATGATGGATTGAAATGGATTCTATCACTGAAGGTACTCCAGAACAATTTGTGTGAGCATGAACAACATGGAGACTGACTGACAGACTCACCTTCAGTTTGGCGAGGTCTTGTTGTGTGTTATGAATGGCTTCCTTGTCATTTTTCTGCAAATCCAGAATGAGAATCAACATGCAGTTACATTTGGGGACATAAGAGCATGACAGCAGCTCTAATACTAATGTATATTAGCTCATACGACTGCAGATATAAGAAATTAACTCTTACGTTGTCTTCCCATCGTCCCAGCGACTTTTTGTATTATTTTTTTTTGGTCGTCTTTTTCGACAATTTTGTCGCTTTTCCTGATGTTTTTGTCGTTTTTTTCAACGTACATTTCGAATCTTTCTGCGATTTTTTGACATTTTTGTCACTTTTTTTCAACGTTTTTTTATTACTTTTTTTTTTTAAATGTTATCAAATTTAATAAAACACCCAAGTTCAATGAAAGTTGAAACTGATAATTTATTTTGTACTTGTAAAGAGCATTATAGGGAACCATCCACATTATTTTGTACAGTAAAAGAAACCCAAATTTCCGATATAGAAACTTGTTTAAAATGGGTCAAATCTGACCCGAGGACAACAGGAGGGTTAAGAAAACGTTAGTCTGACTT
The DNA here is from genome assembly GCF_008315115.2 of Sander lucioperca. NCBI lineage: Eukaryota > Metazoa > Chordata > Actinopteri > Perciformes > Percidae > Sander > Sander lucioperca. The sequence continues at coordinate 16,413,837 of NC_050177.1, forward strand.
TGCCAGACCCTCCTCCAAAACGTGCTGGAGGAGGGTCTGGCTACTCCATTTAGCATTCGGGGATGGGCGGAAAACGTGCTTTGGTTTAATGGCATTTCTTTAAACCAATCAGAATCATCTTGGACGGCGCTAAACTACGCACAGAGCCACTGTAAAATAGTTCTGCGAGAGAAAACTCAGATTGGACAGATGGTCTAGCTAGCTGTCTGGATTTACCCTGCAGAGATCTGAGGAGCAGTTAACCATAGTCGTCAGAAATCCACCTGAGTTTAGAACGCCAACACAAAGAAAGAGGAAGGAAACGGAAAAGACATGCATCCGGCGGAATTTCCTGCAGCACCGGAGCAATCCCGGAAGTGGAACACAAAGGATATAGACATATAGACATATAAGAAAATTTCAGCAAGAAGTTTCATGTGGAATTGTTTTCTATATCAAAGACAACAGTTATTTTACCAGTTGGTCGTTGCTTATCAGTGAACTTGCGAAACAGAGCAGACACAGCAGAGTGAAGAGGAAGTACAGGCCTCCAGCCACTGCTCTGCTTCTGGACAAAGATGCTGCTGCCATGGCTGTTAGAAATAAGAATTAAAAAGCATACAGGTATAGAAAACATTTTTATATTGTAATGTTTTTAAGTCTACAGTACAATCCATATTATAGTAAGTTCAAGTTTCTGGTCTTACCTGTGATGTAAATGAAAGAAGAGCTGCTGTACAGGTGATGAATGAAAAGAAATGATGAGATGGCACACAACAAAAATGATTTATATACTCCTGGTGTCACCTCACCCACATAGCTCACGTCCACTCCTTAGTGTCCTTAAAGTTTCACTTCCACGGAAATAGTATTTGATTGATTCACTTCACAGGAATATACCGGTGACGGACTGGCCATCTGGAATTTGGGCAAACGTCGGAAGGGCTAGGTTTCTCTTCATGAGAAATAGTCAATGGACCCCTATGGGCCACTACTGATAATATGTCAATGGTTAATTTTGATATGTTATTTTATGCATGCAGCCACAGATATTCAAGATTGTATTGCGGTGAGGTGCGTGGAAAGATTCACTCGGAAGGCAGAGTTACTAATTTCCACAAAAAAAAAATAGGGCCGGTGTGTTGCAAATGCCAGGGCCATTTTTTTTATCCCAATCCATCACTGGTTAGTGTATTCATAATGTACTGTGAGAAAAAAACACAACTGCTAGATGACAAACCAGAATAAAACTGTAATGGAAACAAATGTGAAACTGAAATTGATGGAGCCCTTAAAGCCCTTAAAGCCCTTAAAGCCCTTAAATTCTGAAATATTTGAAAATATCTGTGCTACTGTGACAGACAATTATGTAAATGCTTTTTGGATATTACCCAACATGTATACAGGAGTCAAAGAAAGGCCCAACTCTGTTGGTTTTTCTCGAAAACTGGCTAGGTTTCTTTTCATGAGAAATAGTAAGTTCAGGAATTTCATTCACTTGGCCTTGGCTCACCTGCCTCACGGCACACCTCAACTGTTCATGCATGTGTATCTGTAAGGGGGGCCGGGTGTTTTCCACATGTAGGACAGGTTATTCTTTTGTACCTACCTCTTACTGTAAGTTGTACTTTCACAGAAATATGTTTCTCTTCAGGAAAATGCAAACTCCCAGACAACAAACCAAAGCAAAACTGTACAAACAAATGTAACACAAACAGTATTATTTTGTGCAACAACACTGAATATAGAAACTTACAAACATGAATAATGACACTAAATTCTGGTGGAAAAAGGTTGATGGGACAGAAAAGTGAAAGCCATAACTGAGGTGTGTGTGTGTGTGTGTGTGTGTGTGTGTGTGTGTGTGTGTGTGTGTGTCTGCGTGTGTGTGCGTATTTGCGGGTACGTGTATGTGTGTGTGCGTGGGTGTGGGTGTGTGTATGTATGTGTGTGCAGGTGTGTGTGTGTGTGTGTGTGTGTGTGTGTGTGTGTACATTGGTCAGTTTTAAAAGCACATAACATTTACTTCAGCATTTCAGTATTGAAGTATCCCCGCTCATCCTCTGCCTTTTTCTTCTTCCACTTCATAAGAAACTGTCCCTCGTCAGTTTCTCTTTCGTTTAAACAAGTGCGAACAATTGTGCAATCACAAACTTCTGCTCTCCAATGTGATAAGATTATAAATATTTTTTCACCTCGCAAAGATCAACTTTTAAGGATGTACATTTTTGAAGGAAGGTTGTTTTTGAGACAGAAAGGCTCAACAAAGAAAGACACAATATAGTTTTATTATTCTATCTTTCTAAAGCCCAGAATACATCCCTTTGGAGGATATTAGTTTTTAAAACGCAAATCTCCTAGACTAAAAAAGTTAACAGTTAAGTTCATGGAGGAACTTTTTAACAGCTCTTTCTATCGTGTCCTTGTTTATGATGAGGCGCTCAGTATTCTCTTCTGAAAATCTGCAAGAGCAAAATATGAGCAGGAAATATTGTATTCACAAGGTCAGCTATGAAGAGTTACAGTACATCCAGCAAAACATGAAAATCAGCTAACACAAATCAGCATGCCTGGAAGGAAACATAACCACAATTCTCGAGCAGTATGTCAATATAAAAACATGTTGGATGGCTTGAGATGATCAAAATAACAGCAAATGTGCCATTATTAGCTCAGCAGTTCATTTGGACCCAAAGTCCCAACCACACGCTGGAGATAAGGTAAATAACTAAAACACAGATAATAAGGCCATCGTACATCATTCTTCATAATACCTGATTTCTTATATCTTCTAGTTTCAAATTATGCAAAATGTCCAAAGAACATAGTTGATATGTCAGACAACTGCAGGGCTATTGCAGCTTGTATTGGTTTTTAAGGTGTTCATGCTATTGTGTCCACTCCTTGCAGCAGAACTTGTCCTTGTACTTCGTCTTTATCTTGTTTTGTACGAGTAGGGCAGTGCTAGGCACCTCAGGTTTATATACTGGCAGGTATAGAACCAGCATGCACCTAGCCAGGTCCAGGAATATTACTTAGAACTACAAAATGCATTTCCTGCAGAAAATGTGTGAGAATGCTAAAGCTAAACTGGATAGCTTAAATCCTTAAGAAGTTGAAGTAGTGAGAATAGTTGGAAAAGTGGGAATAGTTTTAATTAGTATGAATATCATTGACAAGTTGAATAACACCACTAATGTAAAAAAAGATGTGGAATAATAAAAAAAAAAAATGTTAGGTCTAAAGCTAAACTGGATTGCTGGTTAAAATGTGTAAGAAGAAGGTGAAGTTGTAGGAAATGTGGTTGGTCTGGAGGAGGTCTGCGTGTCCAGCGCAGAACAGGTCATCGAGATGATCCAGCAGGGCAGTGTATGCAGGTACTCATGTCTTAAGAATGTTTATGTTGCGATATCATGGTACATATTTCTTCAAACTTAGGTTTCATTCCTCTTTCTAAACTCCTGGTGAACTGTTTGCCTAGCTGTTACAAAGAAAGGGACTCTAAGCGATGTTGGGTGACGGCACTTCTTGTTGACGTTCGGAGTATTGTCAAACAAAACGAGGCTAGCTCGCCCCTCCCTCCTCCTCATCCCCTCCCCTCTCCCTCCCTTCCGCGCACTATCACTCTCAAGGTAGACTGCGGCTGCTGTGGCGTGCACACACCAGATACATATTTAGGTGTGGATGAAAAGTGAGAAGGGCCCGCTTTCTCTCTTGCACCTCAGCTAGATGCCATGTAACCATGGCTCTCTCAAATTGAGACCGTAAAGAAGATTAAAATGCTTAACTCCTGGCATTCTCAGAGCTCTGTCCAAATATTAAATATGCATGCAAAGCACCTGAAAAGATATAGAAAATTACACCTACATGTCTGTGTCCACTCCTGTGTCCTGTAGGCGTGCATTTGCTCACTGGGAATGAACAGCGATCACATTCCTTTCTGACTGAGCACTTTGACCAGAGTCCTCAGGGACTCCTTCATTGGAGAAAAGTCCAAGACCTGCATGATATGTTAAAACACCATACATGTGGGTGCACGGATAGCTCAGTTGGTAGAGCAGGCGCCCATATATAGAGGTTTACTCAGCGGGCCCAGGTTCGACTCCGACCTGCGGCCCTCTCCTGCATGTCATTCCCTGCTCTCTCTCTACTTTCATGTCTTCAGCTGTCCTGTCAAAATAAAAGAAAAACACCATACTTGACTTACTTTAAGTTTGGCATACAGCATATTATGGTCTGTATACATTGTAATTGTTGATGCAGATTTACACCAAACAAGCACAAACTCTGTTGTGAATAAGTATGTGTGGGTTTAAGTACAGAACGTACAGTATGTACACATATTTTCCCTTCTCTTATTTCATAGATTGCTATGGTGTCTCCAGGCATGACTTCATGTGAATACACGATGAACACACTACGTTATGCTGACGGGTACATATTGATCCTATGGAGTTTGACTTAATTCCATTTGTGTTTTGGTGTGAGAGAAACTCCTACATTTTAATATGAAAAGAATATCATGCCTGGGAAGATAAAACTTTTAAAAACATTTTTCCGATCTTTGGCAGAGTGAAGGAACTGACTGGCAAGTCCAAGGTCAACAGAGAAGCTACGGCACAAGATCAGTCCTAAATCATAATTAATTAATAATTAATATGTATATCGTATGTATAATTTGCTGGAGTTTTTGCCGTTTGTTTTTGTGTGTTGTAGGAATCTGGTGTGGATGCCAGTGTATATGCCATATCGCAAGCGGCAGAGCTGGAGGAGGTTTATGTACAGTTGCAGGTAGTTTTTCTTAAGTCGGCTCTTCTTTACAGCATACAGGAATAGTGATAATACTTTTTTATTTTTTATTTTTTTAAATCTGCTTTTTAACTCCTCAAACGTTTGTTTCTCAGACGGCCAAGGAACTCTTGAATGCATTGAGTGAAACCTATTACAATATTGAGGAAGTACTCCCCGACCTGGTGGATCATGCAAATAAATTAATGGGTTTGTACAAACCACAGCTTGATCTTGTTTGTTTTTTGTCTGGTTAGCAATTTACTACAAAATAAATCAAATATAACCTTATTGGACTGCTATTGAATATAACACAGCAAACTGTACCATTATTCTCACAGAGACTTGAACTTTAAGTCTGCAGACCAGACGAGAGCGCCTTTATTGGGAAAAAAAAAAAACTAAGTTAAATGTTTGGGTATGAGCGTTTCCTGGATTCAAATGGAGTCTATGTAGTAGTTTGGGGGCAATGGTAGTCCGTATGGTCTTTTTCAAATAGTTCATGTAGCAAACCTGTGATTACTGCATGCTGAACAGGGGAGACCCAGGAGACACCTTGTGCTGACTAGATCAAATGTCATGAGATCAAGTGCCAGGACACAACTGCATTAGGCACTGTTCGTTATTTAATTAAGGGGCCACCGGAGGAGTTCTGTGGCCTCTAACCTAAAAAGACGTGACCCTCCCCTCGTCAGTAATAATTTTCCTATGACCCTCCAAAGTGATTTGAAAAAGAGGCATGACCCTCCCCTCGCGGGCAAGTTTGCACTTAGCAAAGAAGTACAGACACTATTTGATTTTTACAGCCATGACGTACAGGAGTTAACCTCTGCATTCTCATCTTACACATCACACTCCTCTGTTATGGTGTGGTGGCCATTTCAGTAGATTTACTTACTAACATTGTTGTGGAAACACAATAAGCACGGAAAACTAAATGCACACTTCATGCATTACTGCATTACTTCAAATACTAAGTTACTCCTCTAGTAAACTAGTATTCATATGAAATAACAAAAAAAAAACAATAAACATTGAGACCATTCAGCAAAGGACACTGGGATATAGGCTAACCAATTCAACACTGGTTGCTATGGACTTGTCACTAGGCTTCGTCATTGTATATTTTAGCACATAGGTAAAGCTGCCGAAGCTGAACATTATATTCCAAAACACATATGTTTATTTTTAAAGCAGATTTTAAGTTACATTGTAACAATTTAACAATTTGCCCTTATGAAATCCAATCGCGGCACGTCTGTTTTGGAACGCAACAGACAGACGCTTAAATTCAACTAAAATGTAACGGTGAACAATCAGTGTTGGACCTACAGTCTGTTGAGATGCCTCTCCAAACTCACCATAAAACGTTAACACACGTTGAGAAAAAAGATCCGCATTTTGCCGTAATCCAACGACACGAAAAAAAAGTAATCTACAGCGATCAGTAGATCCACAAAAAGGTAAATGACACGGTGTATCCAGCAAGGCATCACCTTCACCAGCCAGCTCCAAACAGGTGAACGAGGCCTCTCCACTTCGCCGTTTAAACAAAGTGGAATAAACGTATAAAGACGTGACCCTCCCCAATTAGTAAGCTGACATCACATTCATATACATGGCATTTAGGAAACCTTTATTGCAAGGTTGGCACGACAAGATGTCCAGACTAGTGCAACAGTAACTTTGGTTTTTTTGCGTCCTGCTGCTCCCATCGTCAGCCAGGTAATATTTTTTTTACTAAAGCAGTATATGAAATCAGATGTATTACCTATCACCATTTAGTTGTTTTGTGTTATTTAAGATATTTATAAAATATCTGGTCATGCCAGATGTAATTATTCCACTCATTTTTTAAACAATGCAATTACCTGTTTGAGCCACCAGGGGGCAGTGCTCCTCCTGCCCCCCCCCCCTAGTTACTTTACATGTTTACATACAAATAAATGATGTAATAATATAGATTATGATTAAATATACGTATCTGGTCCCTGGGGGAAATGTTTACGCTACCCAGCAGATATAGTAGTTAAATTAATCTCTACCTTTATCAGCTTGAACATAAAGTGATGTATAAATTATGCATAAATTGTTAAAATCTAAATAATATAGAAAATCTGCTTGAGTACTTTAAGTGTATTATATACTGTGTATATATACATGCATACATAATTTAAAAAATAAACAGTTTGGTCCGAGTACATGCCCAGGGCTTAACATTAACATGTCAGATACAGAATAGACATTTACAGAAATTAGTATTCTGTTATATGGAGTAGGAGTAAGGCCATGGCCTTCAGTGGCGCAATGGGTGATTGCATCTCCCGAAGGTTAAGTTATTTGAACTAAAAATAAAATGTTGATTTGTCATGTGATATAGTTTAGTTAGTTATAGTACTTCATAGGCTTTGTAAATAATACACCCAGGGAAGTATACTCAGGTTTCTGTCTCTGATGAGTTCAGTGTCACTTGGCCACTAGCTAGTTGTTTTGGTTGTACTTTACCATTCAATATTGGTTCTGTGGGTGCTTGATATGTATTTATTAAAACTTTATTTTAGGTTTGTTTGAGAGGAAATAACTTCATGCTGAACTAAAGCAATGTTTTGTATTCATTATTATATACTATTATAACGCTAGTTATTGTTAGCATTAACTTGTCGTTATTAAATACAAGTACTTTCGGGACGTGGATAGAGTAAGAGCACGGAGACAGCTTCGACTGTAGAACTTGGTCCATTCTTTAATGACACTCTTCAAGCGTAGGACAACTCAAGACTCATAACAAAACATGCTTCATCGTCTCAACACCACATCCCTCCGCCAACCTAACTGTTCCTAAATTACAGGCAGGGTACAACATGTTAGATAGCTCCCTTGTTAACTCAAGGAACAGAATACACTATGAAGCTCCAATTAATGGAAATATGTGACTTATTTCAGTAACCCTAAAAAGATCATCTGTTAACTAAATATTCACAAAATAAATCTCATCTTACACTATAATAGCACGCAAAACACCGAAACAGCACTTGATCTGACTTTTGCATCCAGTGCAATAGCGGGTATATGTACCTGGGATGTGGTAAGGCATACGACAGTGGGTAGCGATCACTATCCTGTAAGGACTGAAGATGGTCCTAAGATTCTTTTTGAAAAGGTCAAGAATATTCCTAGGTGGAAATTAGGAGATGTTAATTGAGAAGCTTTCCAAGATTAAAGTACAAACCATTTTAAAATACTTCAAGAGGAGAATCAGGTGGATGTAAACAAATGTAATGAGGATATAGTTAAGGTAATAATACAATCGGCTAAAGGAAACATTCCAGAAAATGCAGGAGCTAAACGGAACAAGAATGTACCCTGGTGGAATAATGAATGTAGTAAAGCCATAAAAAGCAGAAATAAAGCCTTTAAGTGACTCAAAACACTCCCATTCTCTGGAAGCTTTGGTTCAATATAAAAGGGCCCTGGCTATAGTAAGGAGAACAATTAGGACTCAAAAATGCACATTTTGGAGGCAGTACTGTCTGCAATAGTATTGGAAAAGAAGTTGTCAGATGTCTGCGGAATGATTAGGAGTATGGGTGGGGATCCGTGGGAATTATGAAATTCCAGTGTTGATTAGTGGGGACAAAAGGGTCAACAATTTAGAGAAGGCTGAGCTTCTAGCTCAAACATTTAGGACAGTGCATAGTTCAGATAATCTTTCAGAGGAGGCCAGGCAGTGTAGAAACAGAACCCTAATGGAGAATCCCAGAATAGTGGATAAAGCAGAAGAGTCAGGAGATCCATTAGATTTGCCTTTTAGTATGTTTGAGTTGAGAAGAGCAGTTTTTGGTGCTCGTCAAACCACTCGTGGAGAAGATGGTGTGTGCCATAAAATGTTTGAACATATGACAGAGAACTCACTAGCCAAAGTGTTAAAACTTTTTAACAGTGTTTGGGATGCCGGTCAACTTCCATCAGTTTTCTCCATAATCAAAGTGGGTTCCATAAAGGTCGAAATACAATGGATTCAGTGTTGTGCTTGGAATCAGAAATTAGGAAAGCACAGACCAATAAGGAAGTAGTGACGGCTGTATTCTTTGATGTGGAAAAGGCATATGATATGATCTGGAAAGAAGGACTACTAATTAAGTTGAAATCTATGGGAATTGGTGGTAGAGCATATAATTGGGTTTTGCATTTTTACTTGAGAGAAACAGTTAAGTAGGTGCAGAACACTCCAGTGTTTATGCGGTGGAGAACGGTACCCCGCAAGGAAGCGCTTGTAGTCCATTGCTTTTCAACATTATGATAAATGATATATTTTGTCATGTTGATCAAGGTGTGGGAAGCTCTTTGATGACGGGGCTTTGTGGATAAGAGGCCGCAATGTGGCGTTTGTGAATAGAAAAGTACAGGCTGCAGTGGCTCAGGTGGAGGGATGGACAAATAGATGGGGATTCAAACTGTCTGTGGTAAAAACGCAGGTGATCTGTTCTTCAAGATGGCAAAAAATTGCACCCATGGCGTTAAAACTGTATGATCAAACTCTTGAACAAGTAAAAGTAATTAGATTTCTGTGTGTGTGTTGGGGGTTTTGTGTTATGTCTCGTCAAGTTTGTTAAGTGTAGTCACTCATGTCTTGTCTTGTGGTGCACTTCCTGTTTTATTTTGTATTCATTTTCCCTCTCGTTTCAGACCCTGACTTCCTCCCTTTGTGTGATTTTCCCGCCAGTGTGATTGTCTCCCCGCTCCTGATTGTTTTCACCTGGTTCCCCCTACCTCTTGTATAAATAGTCCTTGTCTCCCTTTGTCTTGTGCCAGTTCGTCTTGTCTTGTCTCCATGTCAGTCTAATCATCGGTCCAGCCAGGTTAATTACGTCAATAAGTTTGTTTGATTCTTATCCTCCTTGTGAGCACTTTTTGTTAAAACCTTTTTCTAGTAAAGACTTTATTTTGTTTAAAATTTCAACCGTGTCTCTGGGTCGTGCATTTGAGTCCTCCAGTGTCTTGAGTCTGAGTCTTGACAGAACGAACTGGCCAAAAGTATGGACTCAGCCGACCCGAAGGTACTTCAAACTGCCCTCTCTGCACAGGGTACTAAGATCCATCAGCATGAGACACAGCTCAGCACAATCAGCCGGGGCGTTAAGGACCTCACAGAGCGGCAGCAGGAGAACCAAGCCTCAGTTACCACTCAAGTAAATCACCTGGCGAACTGGGAACTACACCTTCGGTGACTCTGCCTGCGGCTACCTCTGCTGTCCCTACAACCATGAATCAGGCTGCTCCATTGACTCTGCGTTTGGCCTCCCCGAAAAAATTCTCAGGGGACTCAGGTGACTGTAGATCTTTTTTAGTACAGTGTGACCTGCATTTTAGGCACAACCCAGCAGCTTTTGTTTCAGACCAAGCTAAAGTGGCATTCATTGTGTCCCATTTAATTGGCAGAGCTGCTGCTTGGGCCACTGCGGAATGGTCCAGAGACTCTGAAATTTGTCAGTCACTCTCAGTTTTCCAAGAGACCATGAGAAAAATATTTGATCACACTTCACCTGCCTGTGTAGCATCTCGGGCCCTTATGCAGATCAAACAGCGCCACCGCCAAGTAGTTGATTATGCCATTGAGTTCCGCACAGTAGCCGCAGATAGCGGGTGGAACACACCAGCGTTAATAGATGCGTTTGTGACTGGACTGTCAGAGCCCATTAAGGACCAGTTAGCGCCCTTAGAGCTTCCTCAGGATTTAGAAGCCATTATAGCCATGGCAGTTCATGTGGACAACAGGCTCCGTGAGAGGGATAGAGAGCGGCGTCGGACTGCAGTTTCTCCTCCCAGTCACCGGGGGCACCCTCCAGGGATTCAACCGTTGAGGACTTCTTCGTCTCCTACGGCAGCAGCTCCTGTGGCGATCCCGCCACCACACGCATTGGAGGAGCCCATGCAGCTGGGGAGGACCAAGATTTCGCCAGAGGAGAGACAGCGCCGTCTGTTGGAGGGGTGCTGTTTCTACTGCAGTCAACCGGGCCATCAACTCGCCACCTGTCCGGGAAAAGATCGAGCTCACCAGCCAAGAGGAGGGCGCTGGTGAGCAGGATTACCTCGGATTTTCCTCCTCGATCACTGACCCAAGTAAGGCTTTCCATTAATGACCAAACTGTTTTTCAGGAGGTGTTAATCGACTCTGGTGCAGATGAATGTCTTATGGACTGGAATTTAGCCCGACAGAACCAGATTAAGACTATTCCACTTAACCACCCCGTTAAGGCTACTGCATTGGATGGAGGGTTGTTGTTTAGAGTGACTCATTGTACTGAACCGATTCAGGTAACATTAAATGACACCCACACTGAGACCATGCAATTTCATTTATTTGACTCTGCACTGCATCCGCTGATTTTGGGGTTGCCATGGCTTAAAAAACATAACCCCCACATTGATTGGCGCTCAGGAAAGATTAAGGGGTGGGGTGAAGAATGTGTAAACTCTTGTACAGTTAATCATGTGACTCTGACTGACGAATATGAAGAACCAGTGGCTAAACTACGCTCAGACAGTGATCCTGACTACCCAGACTTATCTAACGTACCTCCATGTTATATGGATTTGAAAGAGGTCTTTAATAAGACAAAAGCTCTGTCTCTTCCTCCTCATCGACCTTTTGACTGTGCCATTGATCTGCTACCTGGCGCGCCCATTCCGAAGGGGCGTCTCTACTCCATTTCTGGGCCGGAGAGAGCTGCCATGGATGAGTACATTACCTCCTCTTTAAAGGCTGGAATCATCCGTCCGTCCTCCTCTCTTGCTGGTGCAGGGTTTTTCTTTGTGGATAAGAAGGATGGCTCCCTCAGGCCATGCATTGACTATAGTTCTCTAAATGACATTACAGTAAAGAACCGTTACCCACTCCCACTGATCTCCTCTGCTTTTGAACTGCTCCAAACAGCCATGGTCTTCACTAAGCTAGATCTCAGGAATGCTTATCACCTCATCAGAATCAGAGAAGGAGACAAATGGAAGACCGGTTTTAACACTCCTAGTGGACATAATGAGTACCTTGTCATGCCTTTTGGACTTTGCAATGCTCCTGCTGTGTATCAGACTTTTGTCAATGATGTATTGATAGAGAACTTGAATATTTTTGTATTTGTGTACCTCGATGATATTCTGATTTTCTCTCCAGATACTGATTCTCATGTCATTCATGTACGCCAGGTCCTTCAGAAGCGTTTGGAGAATAACCTTTATGTCAAAGCTGAAAAGTGTGACTTCCATGCAGCTACCATCTCGTTCCTGGGTTACATCGTCTCTGCCAACCAGATGCAAATAGACCCGGCAAAGGTCAGTGCAGTGGCGGATTGGCCTACTCCACTCAACCGGAAAAAGGTACAGCAGTTTCTGGGGTTTGCTAATTTCTACAGAAAGTTTATTCGAAACTTCAGTTCTGTTGCAGCGCCCCTGCATTCACTCACCTCTTCCAAGATACCTTTTCAGTGGACGCCCCAGGCCGAGAAAGCCTTCCAGCGTCTGAAGGAACTTTTTACCACGGCACCTGTACTTCTGTTCCTTGTGGTCGAGGTTGATGCATCCAACGAGGGGATAGGAGCGGTGTTGTCCCAGAGGTCCGCCAAGGATAACCGGATGCATCCCTGCGCCTATTTGTCACGTAAGTTGACTCCTGCAGAAAGGAATTATGATGTGGGGAACAAGGAACTGTTAGCTGTCAAAACGGCTATGGAAGAGTGGAGGCACTGGTTGGAGGGGGCGGAGCAACCTTTTCTTGTGTGGACAGACCATAAAAAACTTGGAGTACATCAGGAAAGCCAAAAGACTTAATTCACGTCAGGCCAGATGGACTCTGTTCTTTTCCAGGTTTAACTGTCTTTTCGACCAGGCTCACAAAATGTTAAACCGGATGCTCTGTCTCGTCTTTATGACCGAGAACCTATTGCCAAAGAACCCGAATCTGTTCTTCCACGAAACTGTGTGGTTGGAGCGGTGTCGTGGCAAATAGAAACAGATGTTAAGCAGGCTAATGCTATGACTCCGGCACTCAGTGGGTGTCCTGATAACTGTTTGTTTGTCCCTGTATCACTTCGCTCCAAGGTGATCCACTGGGCTCACACCTCCATGCTTAAGTGCCATCCAGGGGTCAAGCGGACTATGTATGTGATTAAGCAGAGGTTCTGGTGGCCGGCTATGGAAAAAGCGGTTGCAGAGTACGTGGCGGCCTGTTCAGTGTGTGCCCGGAATAAGTCCATGCCTCGGGCCGAGATGGGCTTGCTGCACCCGCTGCCTGTTCCTCAACGGCCATGGTCCCACATCTCCATGGACTTTGTGACTGGGTTGCCACCTTCTGAAGGCAACACTACCATCCTGACGGTGGTGGACCGCTTCTCAAAGATGGCACACTTCATTCCCCTGGCCAAGTTACCCTCTGCCAAGCAAACAGCAGAGGTCATGATGAATGATGTTTTCAGGATCCATGGTTTCCCCAGTGATATCGTTTCAGACAGAGGACCGCAGTTTGTCTCACGTTTCTGGAGGGAGTTCTGCCAGCTCCTCGGCGCCACCGTCAGCATGTCCTCCGGCTACCACCCGCAGTCCAATGGGCAGACGGAACGCGTCAATCAGGAGCTTGAGACCTGTCTCCGATGCCTGGTTTCCCAGAACCAGGTCACTTGGAGTAAACATCTCACCTGGGTGGAATACGCACACAATACCCTCCCCTCAGCTGCCACGGGCCTCTCGCCATTCCAGTGTGCCAATGGCTACCAACCTCCCTTGTTCCCAGCCAATGAGAAGGAGGTCACGGTCCCCCCGGTTCACGCCATGCTTGGACGTTGTCGCCGGGTTTGGGCTGGTGCACGGCGGATGCTCCTGCGGAGCTCGGCCCGGATGAAAGCAGCGGCGGACCGTCACCGCCGACCGGCTCCTCCCTATAGGCCTGGTCAGAGGGTGTGGCTTGCCACTAAGGATTTACCACTTCACGTCCATTCCAGGAAGTTGGCTCCGAGGTTTGTGGGTCCTTTTCCTGTATCTAAAGTAATTAACCCGGTTTCTGTGCGTCTACGCCTTCCCAGGTCACTGAAGGTCCACTCCACGTTCCATGTCAGCAAGATCAAGCCGGTCAAGGAAAGCGCTCTGGTCCCCGCCTCCGCTCCCCGCCTCCGCTCCCCCTCCGCCCCCCCCCCGGGTCGTCGATGGCGGTCTAGTTTATACCGTCAGGAAGCTCTTGGCTGTCCGTCACCGTGGCCGCGGGACTCAGTTCTTGGTGGACTGGGAGGGTTACGGTCCTGAGGAGCGTTCATGGATCCCTTCCCGTTTCGTCGTGGACAAGGATCTCATCCGGGACTTTTATGCACGCCATCCGGAGGCTCCTGGGCCGTCGGGAGTCGGCCCTAGAGGGGGGGGTACTGTTATGTCTCGTCAAGTTTGTTAAGTGTAGTCACTCATGTCTTGTCTTGTGGTGCACTTCCTGTTTTATTTTGTATTCATTTTCCCTCTCGTTTCAGACCCTGACTTCCTCCCTTTGTGTGATTTTCCCGCCAGTGTGATTGTCTCCCCGCTCCTGATTGTTTTCACCTGGTTCCCCCTACCTCTTGTATAAATAGTCTGTTACGGTTTAGGGATATTTCTGTTACCAGTTTGTTCATTTCTGTCGTCTTTATTGTTTATTTGTGCATGTTCCCTGTGTTTGTATATTCTGTATATTTCTGTTTAGTTATCTCTTGGTTTATTGTGTATTTTTTGGTTAATTTCTGTGTTGTCAAGTTTCTGTGTTTAGCTGATTTCAGATTTTGGTCGGTGGTTCCTGTTTCGTGTTTTATTTTGATAGTCTGTTTTCTGTTCTGTCATGTCTAGTTTTACTTTTTGTGTTCCCGCCTTTGTTGATTGTCCTGCCCCGCCCTGATGTGTTTCACCTTTCGTGTCACCTGTCCCTCATTTGTTCATTACCTCATGTATTTAACCCCTGTGTTCCCTTTGTCTCTTGTCAGATTGTTTTGTATCCCCTTGTGTCAGTTTGTGTGTGTCCGCGTCAGTCAGTTTCCCGAGTCTCCTTTTTCTCCCCGGTATTGGTTTTTGCCTGCAGCTCACAGGACTCCATAGATTTGTTTTTTGGAGGAAATAAATCTTTGAGTTTCAACGCTGCTCCTGCCTCTCTCTCTCTGCGTTTGGGTCCTTTTTCCCCTGCTGATTGCAACATAGTCCTTGTCTCCCTTTGTCTTGTGCCAGTTCGTCTTGTCTTGTCTCCATGTCAGTCTAATCAACGTTCCAGTCAGGTTATTTACGTCAATAAGTTTGTTTGATTCTTATCCTCCTTGTGAGCGCTTTTTGTTAAAACCTTTTTCTAGTAAAGACTTTATTTTGTTTAAAATTTCAACCATGTCTCTGGGTCGTGCATTTGAGTCCTCCAGTGTCTTGAGTCTGAGTCTTGACATTTTGGGGGCTGTGGGCGGCTGTGTACGGGACTTTTGAGGTCTATATCATGTTTTGTTTTTTGCATCTGATTAAAATACTACAATTTGATAATAACAAATGAGACAACATTACGAAAGCCCAGTGCATTTACTCAAAGAAAAAAAACCTTATCTTGTAATATGTGAAAAGATCTTGTAATACATGAGAAAAGTTAAAGGTGCACTATGAGTTCCTGCATGGTTTCAGCGCGATTTCATTTTTGTCTCAAATCGTAGGCATCTCTCCTTGATCCGCTAGCTGCCTGCCCCCTGAACACACTGTGAAAAAGCCCGGTCTCAGGAGACAACACAGGGGTCGTAAACCTCAAACAAACACTAGGGGCACAGGCTGTGCACCTAAATACAACAAACCACCCCAGCCAATCACCGACAAGATGGTTGGGGGAGGGGTGGGGGTTAGTGCTTCTTTTTAACTGAAATTAAGGCTGCGGCTCTAAAATGCCTTCTGAACACTAAATCCACTGGGTCTGGAATGTCTTTGTCTCCATGGACCTCAGAGGACCAGTTCTGAGGCTGCGGCACAGTGATTCCACACACATTTGACTCGTGTCTCTTCAGGTCCTACTGGAACTGAAAGCGCTTCTCACACTGCGAACATTGGAAAGGCCGCTCTCCTGTGTGCCTCCTCTGATGGCGTCTCATATCTGACGCACGGCTGTATGTCTTACCACATTTGGAAAACGTCTTGCTGGTTGACGGGACTCGAGGACCCCTGTTTGACTGCTCCCCCTTTGGACGTTGGTGTTGTCTGACTGGTGATGGCACTACATTAGATGTATTGATGTCTTTCACTTGTTGGTTGACCGTTGTGCTGGAACTGAACCCCTGGCTTTCTTCTTTCGTGCAGTTTTCAGTCTCAGTCGGGCTCACGGCATTGTACTCCCTTGTCATCTATAGTTCTGACTAATGCCTGAACTTTCTCATCCTCTCTAATATCTGTCACGGAGTCTTCAACAGAGGGTTTATTTTCTGTAGTAACATTCTCCTCAGCAAGAATTTCGACATCAACATGATTCAATATCAGCCCCAGCATACATCCAGGATATGGTCAAACCCTATACCCCAACCCGCCCACTCCGCTCTGCATCAGCCAACCTGCTTGCTGCCCCCTCACAACGAGGGACAACTAATCACTCAACAAAATCCTGACTGTTTGCTGTCCTGGCTCCTAAATGGTGGAATGAGCTCCCTATTGACATCAGGATGGCCGAAAGCCTACGCATCTTCGGCCGAAGGCTAAAAACACATCTCTTCCGACTACACCTAGGATAACAAAAAGCATATATATTTCTCGAAGCTGCACTTTCATGTGGCTCTTTGTAGTTTTGCTTATTTAAAGCTAATGTACTTGCACTTACTTGTTGTCTGGAGTTTGCACCTTCAGGGTTGAAAGCACTTAATTGGAAGTCGCTTTGGATAGAAGCGTCAGCTAAACGACATGTAATGTAATTGTAAGCTACTTGGACCCCAACAGCGCAAGAGTCAACACTCATCTTCCCCCCCATCCAAAGACTACACATGTTGAATGAGATCTCATCCTCTACTCCCTCCCTGCTACACTCCCGTCTTTACTTCATCTGATCTTTTGCTCAGTGCAGCACTCTCCACTGTCAGTTCTTTGTTGAATGCGTCAATGTAATGAGTTAACGCGTCTGCTTGTAGTGGCGTTTCTTCTTGTTCTGTCAAGGCTGTTGTCAAAGATGGCACTAAGAGAGCTGAACAAATGCTGGTGCCAACTGATTGATTTTCTGCAAAATTTGTAATACATACGGTTAATTTTGGGATAAACAGCCGAGGGCCTTCAATGAAATAATAGCTCTGCCGTGGTCAGTTTTCCATCCAAATTGTACTGCATGCTTACCATTTTCATTTTCACCCTACTTGTTTTCTGTCTGAGAATGAGATGTAATTTACAATTTACAGTGTGTTAATTAGTGAGCTCTAAAAGGGGTTGGTAAGTGTATTTCTGAGCTTTGGACAGAGCCAGGCTAGCTTCTAGGGCTGGGTATCGTTTAAAAAATGTCGATACCAGTACCATGACTTTGATACTGGTTCCTAAACGATTCAATACCATTTTTATAAAACAAAAAAAATAACATTACTGCACAAATCTTTATCTTCCAGCTCCTACTACGTGAGCCGTCTCTCTGTAACGTAGTTTTTCCGTTCTGGTGGTCCTTTGATAATAATAGTAACCACACAGTGCAAGGTTTCCCCCAAAAAGGTTGTTTAGCCCGGTGGCAAGTGTCTTTTTTTTATTGAGGGCCCGACTGGGGCCAGGCACAGACTGACTCAATGAGAAATTAAGAATTTAAAAAAGCTATAAGACAGATTCCATAGGACCCTACATTAAGTCAGTGCTAAAAGCTAACTGGAGATTTGAAAATATGACTACGCCTAAAGCCTGATTTATGCTTCTGCGTAAAATCTACGGCATGGCTACATATTAAGGGTGTACGATTCAGAAAATGTCACGATTCGATTCCGATTTTTAGGCTCACGATTCGATTCAATATCGATTTTCGATTCAAAAACGATTCTCGATTCAAAAAAACGATTCGCAGTATGTAAATGTAGTTACTTTTCCCATGTGATGGCAGTAGACACACAATTTAAAAGAAAAGAAACAACAAATTAAATGTAGTTTGATATTACTTTATGTCTTCATACAAAAATAAAAACTTTTGCAACTAAAAACTGCAAAAGTGCCAAGCTTTGGCCAGCTTTCAAATACATTTAATTCAAGTATAAAACTATTAAATGTGAACTCGACTGGGCACATTGAACTTCCTAAAATGAAAAACTTTCTTTTTAGAACTGTGGCAACTACAGTCCATTCAACAGAACTTTTGTGATGTGTCAGAATCACATAATGGATACACATTTAGGTGTGTGTGTGTGTGTGTGTGTGTGTGTGTGTGTGTGTGTGTGTGTGTGTGTGTGTGTGTGTGTGTGTGTGTGTAACCAGTTCACAGTCCACCACTGGCTGGAATGTGTAAATTCTTTTGCGTCTTTAATGTTAATCTCGGGTGATGGCGTACCATGTGAGTTCTCAAGTTTGTGGTGTTTCCAAAATACTTAACTTTCGCTTTGCAAAGCCTGCATACAGCATGATTCCTATCAAGTTCCGTCTTCCCCTCGAGGTTATAAAAGCTGAAATGTCTCCAAACTCTCGCCTTCAATGAGGATGGAGAGTTCTCTTAATACATCCATGGGATGGAGCAGGTTGAATAATTCTTTCTGTGAGGTTTGCCATTGTTTGCGCCAGCTAAACTACCTCCGCTGCACTCGTTCTTCTTCTGATTATGACGAGTGCCCAGGTGTCAGTGTGAATTCGACGCAGGGCCATCTATGGGAATGGCGAGGTAATGTCATTTCAGAACAATAGTGTCAAAACGAAAAAAAATATGAATCGATTTTGAATCTGTAGAGCTTGAATCTCGATTCGAATCGATTTTTTTTGCACACCCCTACTACGTATATGTAGGTACGTGGAGACACGAACCTATGCCGTAGCCTGACGTGCAGGTCTCGAAAAATGTAACTTGTAAATGTAAAAATGTCGCTCGGTCGTGGCTTGGTAGCGTTGCATTTCCCCCCGACTCATTTCCTGGTTCTCCTTCTCCATAAACAACATGAAATCAAGGAGAGGGTTAACTTTTCCTGCTCCAGATTTCCCACCGTGGTCAGAAAGACCAGGGGAGACACTTTGTTTCTCTCACTATGACTCTAGAGTCGCTACTCGCTCCGAAGATAATCACCGTCTCTCTCTCCCTCGCTCTACCGAGGACGCACACACCAACGGCAAGTATAAACTTCAGGCCACTTACGTAGGCTACGCCGAAAGATCTGCGTGGAGCCTCCGCAGAACCATAAATCAAACTTAGGTTTACAGCCAATCCACCCAAGTGTAACTGTAGATTAAAAAATGTCCTAAAAATACATAAAAAAATAGGCTTAGGCCTGGTGAGGGGACAACTTAGGCCCAGTGGGCCACCAGGCTAGCAATACACTGGGGGAAACTCTGCAGTGCTTGAAATCAAGATAACTGTACCTCTGTGTTCCATAGTGAAGTGATTATATCCAGGTGTGGCTTAATGGTCTCAATGTTGATCGTCTGCTCTGGGCGACACAACTCCAGTGTCAGCTAAAACCGAGAAACTTTTTAAAACCGTGGCAATTTAGTTGAATGTTGGCTTCACATGAAAGAGCCAAAACTTTGAGTTGTCTATTTCATCATTCAGTATCTAACCCCTGAGGCCAAGGCTCAACAAACACCTCTGTCTGGGATTAAGAAGCTCTGGGACAATCCTGGTGACTGCTTTCACAAAGTCATCCAGCAGCCCATAATTAGCCACAACGTTTTTCTGGACGGTTTCCCAGATTTATGAACAGAGCAGTCGAAGGGGAGAGACCAGGAGGGGCAGACAGGACAGGGGCAGAGGGGCATCTAGATAATGAGAGATTCATGATCAAGTTCTTTTTTTTTTTTTAGGTATATGCTAGTCTCACATTGCCAGACCTTCCTCCACAGCGCTGTGGAGGAGTGGCTGGCAAGTCCACACAGTATTCTGGGATGGGAGAAAAACGTGCTCTGGTTTATTGGCAATTCTTTAAACCAATCACAATCGTCTTGGCCAGAGCTAAACGCTGAGCGGAGCCACGGTGCCTCTACCAAATAGCCTCAGGAAGGAACTTATTTTGGTGGAACGTGTAAGTTCAAAAGTAGTTTTAGTCGTGCACAGAACAGAACAGAAAACTCAGATAGGACAGAATGGCCCAATCCCAAAGTGAGCCCTGAGGACTAAGGACTAAAGACTCAAAGACTTCATTGATCTCAGGTGCTAAGTGCGTGAGTGTGTGAGGCCACATGGCCTCAGATAGGTATAAATGGGATTGGGACAGCACTTCACGAGATCACGTTACCTTGGCGACGTTTAATAACAAAGATGTTGCTGACACGCTCTCCACACAACCAAGGCACAGGAGACAGCTGCCTGATTCCACATTTTTTCAAACTCTTGTTTTACAAGCTGGACAACAGGTTGGTCTGTGGTCCGTGGTCGTATGGATTTCCCTATGGTCTCCGCAGTAAACGTCACAACGCTTTGAACTGTGGGTAATTCCCTTTGGTGAAGTCTGCATCGATGCAGACTCACGGAAAGGGCTCGGTAAGTGTGTACTCAAACCCTCACGCCCTTTGAAATTCGACATTGGGACAACCTTAAGCCCTTACGAATTTCGTGAGAACGCGCACCAAGGTCTGTGAGTCTGTGAGTCCAGACTTTGGGATTGGGTCATAGTCTAGCTAGCTGTCTGGATTAACCCTGCAGAGATCTGAGGAGCAGTTAACCATAGTCCTCATAAATCCACCAGAGTTTAGAACGCCAACACAAAGAAAGAGGAAGGGCACGGACATCCAGAAAGAGTGACATCCGGCAGTATTTCTGGCACAACGAGAGCAATCCCGGAAGTGGAACGTTGTGGATATAGACTAGGTATATGTAGGTAATCAGGGGTGTTGGACTGAGGGTGGAAATGCGACTGAGTACCAAAAAGATGCTAGAACAAATAGCTGTGGATGCGGGGAGGGGCCCATTTTTGCTACGCTCCTGCAGGTAATACAGAAAAATAAATGTGCTGCGATTGGGCAAACAGCAGAATAGACTGATATATAATGCTCATTTACAGGTTCGTACTTGTATTTGGGGTTGTTACTAGAACATGTTAACATGCTTAAACACATTATTTTCTCACACTGTCTGTCTGAATATATACCTGTATTCACCCACGCGTTACATGACAGACACAAAAGAAACAAACATTTCAAACCCTGTGTAACTCAGCGGCCATGATGTAACACGGTAAAAAAAAATCTAATGAAACTGTAAAGCATAACTTTTTTTTATTTATTTTTTTATTTTTTATTTGCAAAACTTTACAAACATTTATACAGTGTTTGAACAATTCGGCATCATACATAAAGATATTCATTTCCATCCAGGGAACATTACAACCTTACTTTATAAAGAAAAAATAACAATAAAAATTATATATATATATATATATATATATATATAAAATTTAAAAAGGACACTTAATACATCACATTTCCTTGAAAAAATCTTGCAGTAGATCAGCTATTATTAATAATTTGGACTCAAAAAAGTTCAGAAATTCAGTTCTGAAGTGAGTAAAAGCTGGCCGAGATTTAGAAAATTTCACTTTATGGATATGAAATTTCTCTTGTAGAATTAATAAGTTGACAATTCTATGTATTGTTTTGTTTTTGTTATGGTAATTAAGAATAACATCTTTTGCTTCCAATTTAATTTCATGGTTCTTTTGAATATTTAAATAGTTTTCAATTGTTTTTTTCCAGAACACCACAGAATACTGACACTCCCAGAATAGATGTATAATAGTTTCTTCTTCAATTTTACAAAATTCACATTTATTATCCACAGCCGCAAATCTTGAAGCGAATTTGTTCGTAGGATAAATAATGTGCAGTATTTTAAAATGTAATTCTTTTGTAAAACATGACTGCTACCTGTCTTCTCCGTTATGTGATGCATACAGTATTTCGGCTCTTCTCAGCTAAATGAATGGCAGCAAATGATGAAGTTGCAGTTACAGGTTACAGCAGAGAAGCATTCACATAGTTCCGATCCTAGGGAGTTTTCGATTGTTTTCGATGCTATCCCCACAGTTTTAGGTAATGTACTTGATACTGAGGTTGGTAAAAGTTGCTTCTCTCTACACTGTAATAATGTTAACAAAATAATCTGTCAACTTTTTCAACATGACATCATTTGTACACCCTCTGCTTTATCACACTGGTCCAGCTTTGTTGGTGATATATGTTGGGACAAGGTCTGGCTTCTGCCGCAGAAATTTTTTCTGACTAATAAAGTCAAAGAGATTTCTTTTAAGATGCTTCATAGGTTTTACCCAACCAACCACTATTTACAGAAGCTCAAAAAAGACATTAGTGTAAACTGTACATTCTGTGGGAATCAAAGAGAAACTCTTGTGCATTTATTTTGGTTATGCCCTCATACTAAATGACTTTGGAGTAAACTGTCTCGATACTTAGCTGATCTTATTTACCCTAAATTCTCCTTGTGCTGGTAAAATGTACTTTTTGGTTTCATTTACTTTGACACAAATCTCACCTCTCAATTTTATTTAATCAACCTGATTTTAATTTTGACCAAATTTTACATCCATAAGTCCAAATTCCAAAACCGAACACCTAACTTCATAGAGCCGTCCATTTACATATTCACTATATATTATCTACTATATCCTGTTGCAGTAATAAGAACACACACACTATTTGTACTTTTCAAATGCTTCATGTAAATTGAGTTGTTATCTTTCTTTTTATTTGTTTTATTTTTGTATCTCCCCTGGCGTACTTGACCTGTTTGTATTGTATACTAGTGATGTGCGGATCGATACTAAAGTATCGATATTTACGATCCCAACGTCTCCTGCTCTAGTATCGATTCTCATATAAAAAGATCGATATTTAAACTCAGTAATTTGGAGTGAATGTTTATGTTATCATAAGTAACTTTTTGTCACCAGAAAAGTCTAATTATATCCGGTTAGGGGAAGGAACTACTTCTCCTTCCGCCGGTCAGTTGTGTGTGCACTGCGGCTTTGTGACGGAGCCGGCCGCTGCAGCAGCCCTTCTTTAATTCCCCACTACGAAGACTGCAGGCTTAACAAAACATTCAAAATACAGCCAGACATGAATGTATTTTGAATGTTTTGTGAAAACAATTTGAGTTAACGGTTTTCAAGGGTGCCTGATTTACATGTGTTGTAAAGAACAGCAAAAAGTATTTGTGTGTAATTTTCAACCTGTTTTACTGTACAAGTCTCTGAGATTTTCTTTATAATTAAATAATATGAGAGTAGTTTATTGTCTTGTCATTATGCAGCTATAATTTGGAATTGGTAAGCCTACAGCCTACTTTTTCTACTTTACTTTAAACTAGTTGTCACATCACACTACAAATAAAATACGTAAAAAGTATTGGTATTGGTATCGGCAATACCAGCCTGGGTATTACTTGGTATCGGATCGAATAGGAATTAAGTGGTATCGCACATCACTATTGTATACACTTGTGGCTGTATACTTATGTGCTTAATAAAAAAAATCAGATAGTTCCGGGGGGGGGACACTTTTAGCGGTAACTCAGGAAATGCAGACTATGCGGAAGTGATTTTTGTTGTCACAATGGGCAGAGACCAGACCACCCAGGTTAAAAAATGATAAGACAATGGATTCAAAGGACTAAGAGGGCGAGTAAATATAGCAGCTGGCTCTCTTAAATCCACCGCACCCACAGGTTTGTTGTCTTGGAACCGGAGACATGCCCTGTTGCCGGCGTGTTGCTTTACAATTTGCCGCCATTCCCTTCTTCTCTATCATCATCCAGTATTCAGTATTATAACGTTATATCTCAGTGCTATCACCTGGCCAGTCTGTTTCCTTCTTCAGGACTGCAGCCGCTGTTTGTCCGCTGTCCATTAACGTTATGTGTCCTCTACAGCTGAGGACATTGGTGTTCGGAGCGTGGCTGCTGTGTTACGTCGGCTTTCTGCTCTCCGTCAGGAGGATGTGGACGGGGAAGTACGTCCGCAGTCCCCTCGTCCGCTCCCTGTTTATGAACATGGTGAGCGAGAACGACGCGGCCGCGGCGGAGACACAAGAGGTAGGCTGTGCATTCTTCATGATCAGTCGGGCAGGACCAGAACTGGGTCAGAACTGGTGTCCGTTTTTAGACACTAACCACAGCCAGTTCACTTGTGAAGACTAGCCGCACATTTGTAAATGGATTTTGGCATGAGGCTGTCCATGTTACACAGATAAGTAGGACTGGGTATCGTTCGGTTTCGATACTAATACCGTGACTTTGATACCGGTTCCTGAACGATACTTTTTCTGATACTAATTTTATGAATCACAAAGAAATTACATACACTAGAGGTGCAACGATGAATCGATTAATCGATTAGTTGTCAACTATTAAATTAATCGCCAACTATTTTGATAATCGATTAATCGTTTGAGTCATTTTTTTCAGATTTCTCTGATTCCAGCGTGTTAAATGTGAATATCTTCTAGTTTCTTCTCTCCTTTGTGACAGTAAACTGAATATATTTGAGTTTTGGACAAAACAAGACATTTGAGGACGTCATCTTAGGCTTTGGGAAACACTGATCCACATTTTTCACCATGTTTTGACATTTTTATAGATCAAACAACTAATCGATTAATCGAGAAAATAATCGGCAGATTAATCAACTGTGAAAATATTAGTTAGTTGCAGCCCTAACATACACATTACAATAGATACCAGATTAATATGATACTGTTAAGTCTTAATTTGCCAACCACAAACCATCTTTTTTAATATTCGAAAATGAACTCAAACATTACATTTGAGCTACTCAACTTTCGAAAAACAAAAAAGCTGTTAAAACCATCGAATCAATGTACCCACTTTAAGATCTTCATACACTTGATTTATTTGTTATGTAATTGCAATCCCCCTGGCATAATGTATGTTTGTGTTTTAGTTTTTTTACGTTCTGACTGCATGTCTTTGAATGCTGTCTATATAAAGACATTTAAAAACAAAAATGCGTTCTTCATGATCAGTCTGCCCGACTGAATGCATTTTTTGGCATATTTTTGAATTGCGTGGTCAGAACTGGTGCCCATTCTTAGAGACTAACCACAGCCAGTTCACTTGTGAAGACTAGACTCGTGCACCTTTTGTAATTAGCAAGCCACACATTTGTCACATTTGTAAATGGATTTTGGCATGAGGCTGTCCATGTTGCACAGATAAGGTTAAAAAATGTTTGGTTTCCATACCAATACCGTGACTTTGATACCGGTTCCTGAACGATACTTTTTCTGATACACATTTTATAAAACACAAAAGAAATTACATACACATTACAATAGATACCACATTAATTTGATACTGCTGCTCGCTAAATTTCATATTAATAAGTCTTAATTTGCCAACCACAAACCATTTTTTTTAATATACGAAAATGAACTCAAACACATTACATTACATTTGAGCTACTCAACTTTCGAAAACAAAAAAGCTGTTAAAACCATCAATCAGCGTACCCACTTTAAGATCTTCATACACTTGATTTATTTGTTATTTAATTGCAATCCCCCTGGCATAATGCATGATTGTGTTTTTTACGTTCTGACTGGATGTCTTTGAATGCTGTCTATATAAAGACATTTAAAAAAAATGCATTCTTCATGAATCATGATCAGTCTGCTCGACTGAATGCATTTTTTGGCATGTTTTTGAATTGCGTGGTCAGAACTGGTGCCCGTTCTTAGTATGGTTGGGAATCACCAGGGGCCTCACGATACGATATCATCACGATACTTATGTCACGATACGATATTATTGCGATTTTAAACATATTGCAATATTCTGCGATATATTGCAATTTATTACCTTTTTTCCAACTTCAAATTTTTCCCAATTTCAAATTATGTCCCCAAAGGAAAATTTTGTCACCATCTGTTTTATCTAAAAAGATACATTTCTCTGTTTGTTCATCTCACTTCAATTGTATTGCTGCAAAATGGGATTGTCAAGCAGACAAACTGACCAACACATATATAATAAAAGATCGATACTTGGCGTCTGTGTATCGATACAGTATTGCCACGAAAAATATCGCGATACTATGCTGTATACATTTTTCCCCCCACCCCTAGTTCTTAGAGACTAACCACAGCCAGTTCACTTGTGAAGACTAGACTGACACCTTTTGCAATTAGCAAGCTACACATTTGTCACATTTGTAAATGGATTTTGGCATGAGGCTGTCCATGTTACACAGATATATAGGGCTGGGTATCGTCCAAAAAATTTTTCCAAACCGATTCCTAAACGATACTTTTTCCGATAGCAATTTTACAGTTCACGTTACGGCACAAATCTTTGTATTTATGTTCCAGCTCCTACTACGTGAGCCGTCTCTGTGTAACATAGAGTTTTTTTCTGTGTCTTTACGATGTGTAACGTTAGACAGCCAATCACAGACATTATTAGATCTTGGTAGAAGCATGCTGCATGCTGATTGGCTCCTTGACGCTGAGGCGATTTACTCCTTAGGTATTGAAATTGGGTAATAATTGACGAGGCATTTTTTGATACTCGATACTTTAGAGGCAATTCGGTCGGTGCCTATTGTATCTGGTACCCAGCGCTACAGATAAGAGGGGGGCACCTTCACATACGTATTTGTTATACATAAATAATATTGGTTGTTTTTAAATTTCTTCTCTTATCTTTGCACATCCCCGTCTCACATTTTAGTTAAGAAGTTATTGTCTAATGTGTGTAATATGTCGTTTTCCAGTCCTACTGCACTCCCATTGAAACCAACAACTCAGAAGAGATGCAGAGCGGGTTAAAAAGGCTTTGTGACATTAATAAACATTGATGTGAACATGTACTTTTAAAATCATTCAATCACACAAAACCCAAAAGGAATCTGATTAAAGGAACATATTTATACAGTTACAAGATAAGCCTGCAGGCATCCACATTTAAGCCACGAAGGTACAAGGTGTTATGGAAGTAGATCCAAGTGTCCTATTTTCCCTCTGTAAATGCTTCTTCAATTCTCTCTTTGTCCAAAATTTCAATGGATCTTTTCTCCCGTGGCCCTAGTGGTACCGGTGCGGTCCTGAGCTGCTGGGAGAATCAGTGCGACCCATGTTTGTCCAGAGCCACCTGGACTCAGGCACCAAGGCTTTTCTCAAGCGGAGCGGGGAGAAGTCTGGTTGGCTGTTCACCCAGCTCTACCACTCTTTTGCATCAACAGTCCTAAGCCCACTGGTCTCACGCACCTCCATTAACGGGTGAGTAGTACAGACACATCTTTAGGCCAATTAAAACCTGGTTTATGGTTCTGTGGAGGCTCCATGCAGATCTTTCACCGTAGCCTACGCAAGTGGCCTGAAGTTTGTACTTGTGCGTTGGTGTGTGCCTCGATCTCTTTAAGAGAATAGCAGGGCCGTCACGTGTTACAACAACTGTAATTGGTCCGCTCGGCCGTGAAAGCTCTGCGTGGAGCCTCCACAGAACCATAAATCACGCTTAAAGCCCCTGCAGAAGCATAAATCTGCCTTTTGTCTCCGTTTCCCCGATTGCGTATCTTCCTCTGACGTGTTCTCTGTCTCCAGGTTTCTGGGTCGCGGCTCTATGTTTGTGTTTTCCGAGGAGCAGTTCCAGAGGCTACTCGGCATCGGCCCGGATTGGAGGGCTGACAGACTCCTGGACCTCGGCGCTGGGGATGGAGGGGTCACAGAGGTGATGGGAGCCCATTTCAGAGATGTCTATGCAACTGAAGTCTCATTACCCATGAGATGGCATCTTCAGAGGAGGAATTACAAGTAAGTAGTAAATACCAGGACGGTTTAGATTTAGATTTAAACTCTCAATAAACAATCTCAATCCAGTGCACTAATTCCATCAGTACAACAGATTAATGTCATACTCATCATTCTGTTGCTCTAGGCGTCTCTTTTCGATAACAGAAATACTGTTACATTCACTAATCAATTCTGTCGCTTCCACTTTAATCTTTTTTGTTCGGTGTTAAAGGTTCAGTACATAACTTTTATAAAAATAACTTTTTGTCAGATTTGCTCAAACTGTCATATCCTGACAGTACACAAGACCGCAGTCGTTGACACTGTGTGAGAGACTCCTGGGCTCTGATTGGTTGTTTCCTTGATGCCATTAGGAGCACCAGGAGGAGGCGGAGGAACGTGATCGGATTCACGTAGTAGTCAGGATATAGCGACAGTTTGAACAAAGAAATATCAGAAATCTACTTTTTCTAATTCCTCTTAGGTCGTGCGTCCAATCTGCATCTCCATCTCCAGATAGACCTAACAAAAAGTAATCTAAAGAAATATTATTGTTTCAAAAATGCGCAAATTACGAACAAACACATTTTTGTGGCGTCGTCAGGAGCGGAATTAATACACAAACTTTTACATATCTCGGCCAAATGAAATGCTTTGAGCGCGAGACTTATGTTTCTTGTTTGCCATGCCACTCGGATGCTCTGGACCAAATTTGACGAAGATTGGCCGCTACAGATACGAATATATCTCTTTAAGGGCTCTTCCGATTTTTACGAAATGCGGAGGGTACCATCTAGGGCCACTCCTGAGGCCACGCCTACAGTGGTGTACTGATTCGTCAAATTGGGCGTGGTCTACTTGACCCACTTTTGGATTCAACCCCTAACACTAATGTGAGCAACTTCAAAGTTACAGCGTAGACGTACAATGCTTCATAAAGCTCACATACCGAAAATTAAACATGTGGACCACTAGGTGGCGCTATAATCAAGGCAGATGAGTTTTGGCCTACAACTCCCACATTTCACATTTAAAAACCTTACATCCACGCATTCAATGAATGAAGCCAAATCATGACGTAGGCAACGACCAATTCCACGCAGAATTTATTCTCGCAAAATCGTGGAATGTGCAAAACTTATTTTTTGCAACTCCTCCTGAGGTTTTTGCCCGATCTGCCTGAAACTCTACATACAGCATCTTCACATGGCCCTGACAAAAAGTCATCAAAAGAATTTTCCTTGGTTCAAAAATGCCCAAATTAGGAGCAAACAAATGTCTGTAGCTACTCGTCTCGGGGCGACTCGCACCGGGGAGGCTTGGACCCCGTCATAACTGCTTGCAGTGCCAGTTTTTTTTTTAATTGCTGTTAAGCTACAGTTGATTAAACTCAACAGTTCTCGCAGATAACCCGTCTGGGCTAGAAGAGTTGAGTTTCATTTACAGTATCTTAACAGTGATCAAAAAGACACCATCGTACACTAAGAGGCAATAATTACCTAATTGGACACGTGTAAAAATCTATTTGGAAAAGCCCTGACAAATCCCTGCAGACTTGGAAATACATATACATATGCAGTGGCTTAACATATGACGTACATTTGACATAAACATACAGTCGTGGGTAGTATCCCTGCGACTTGGAAAAGATCAAGACATCGTTTGTGGTATGTACAGATTAAACAAACATAATAAAATGTGTTAATTTGTGAGCTTTAAAGGTGCTCATTGGCTGACTTTCTTATCTTTGACAGCGTTCAAGGTAAAAGCTTGTAAAGGCAGATAAGTCTTCTGTTCTGTGTCTTTCAATTTTCACTGTAAATGGTTCCACAATATATGGTTGTGAAACTGACAAAATGTGTAATATGTAATAAATCAGATTTAAAGTGAAAAATAAACAAAAGACACCTTTGGAAAAAGCGTTTTAATTAATAAATGAAAACTGGTAAAACTATGATTTATTGTACCCTTAAAAGTAACTTATTACCTTCTAAAAAATGCTGTTTTACTGCCCTGCCTAGGCTGCTGGGTATAGATGAGTGGCAGCAGGCTGGTTTCCAGTACGATGTGGTCAGCTGTCTGAACCTGCTGGACCGCTGTGACGATCCTCTGCATCTCCTGCGGGACATCAGGCTATCGCTCGTTCCCAACACAGGGAGACTCATCCTGGCCGCAGTGCTTCCCTTCCAGCCGTATGTGGAAGTCGGTAAGTTGGGAATCGGTACAAGTTGCCTCATACGTATACGATTTCCTATACATCCTCTTTGATTCCTAATCAAACCATTCTGTCTCAATTTGTTCTTAGGAGGAAGATGGCAGCGTCCCAAAGAACATATAAAAGTAAAAGGAAAAACGTGGGAGGAGCAAGTGACCAACCTGTCCAATGAGGTTTTCCAAAGGGCGGGGTTTGAGGTGGAGGCTGTGACCCGGTTGCCATACCTCTGTGAAGGGGACATGTATAACGATTACTACGTCCTAGACGATGCCGTTTTTGTCCTCAAGGCCTCAGAGGATAAGTCTGCCTGAGTTCCAAATGCACTGTGGGAACGTCAGAGGCTTTATCTTTAACTTTATCTTGGTAGGTTGCTCCTGGGTGGATTTTAGTCCCAATTTTCCTAGTCTTCATTCATAAAACACAGTATTTCTGACTGTATTTCTTTAGAAATGGTGTCAGCTGTGATGCTCAGGTACTGTAGTTCCTCCATATTCCAGCCATCTAGTGTGACGGTGATACCTCTACTTTTTAAGCAAAAAATAACTGAATGGCAGTTTGCCTATGTTGAAATGCCACTAAAAAAACAAATCATCTAGGTCATATCGCCATCCTGTAGGTGTTTGTTCTTTAAAGTCTGTTATCTGTGGGAAATGTTTACTGTTAGGGTTTCATCATTCTGTAATATCAACGGGAATAATCATGGTTGAGTTAGCACTTTAATTATTTCAGTTTCTAATGCAAAGTATCAGTGTATGCACATACTTGATTCAACCATTCTGAATTTGGCCTTTTGTATTTTAATGCTAATTTTTTTTTTTTTTTTTTACTTGCTATTAGTTATGACCAAAATAAAATGAGGCCTTCTTAAAGCGAGCCTATGTGTGCATTACCGAATAATGTTTAAAGCTGCTCTGCAGTGTTTTAACTTCACCTTTTAGTATCGGCTCAGCTCGCTTGGAGCCTCAGCCAGGGTGGTAACAGAAAAGTACGGTAAGGTACTATACTCAGCTTTTGCCAATGGAAAGCCAAAAAAGATCGGTTCCAAGTGAGTCGAGTCGGGTCGTACCATGCAGTGGAAATCTGGCAGTTGTTCATCAGCTATTTGTTAACTTTATCTGTCTCCTGTTTCAGGGTTTCCCCCCAGTGTAGTGCAAGCCCGGTGGCCTAAGTCTCTGGGAATTATTTTTTATGTATTTTTAAGACGTTTTACTACAGTTAATGGGGCCGCTCAGCTGTAAACTTAGTTATATTTTCAAATCTCCAGTTAGCTTTTAGCACTGACTTATTAATGTAGGGCCCTATGGAATCTATCTTATAGCTTTTTTAAATTCTCAAATTCGCGAGTCCACCCATTATTTGGTATCACAGAAACTATTGGGCTCTAGAATAATGCTGCCATCAGTCTGGGACTGGCCCCAGCTGGGCCCTCGTCGAAAAAAGACACTTGCCACCGGGCTAAACAACTTTTCTTGGGGGGAACCCTGCGTTTTTTTTTAGCTGAAATACAGCTGCAGATGGAATTGAAGTTGCTGGTGGAATGGCCCAAACGCCGTAGAGCTGGGGGACGGGGGAGGGATTCACTGGGTCACTACACCTACTACGAGCGACCCCTTTGACATTACATGTAGTCATTTGACCCATTGTTAAATGAAATATACTGATTAGTGCAGCTGTAATGCTGAAACAGTGTAACTGTAGAACAAGTACAAAGAAGCCGTAAAGCTGCCAAACTGACTGTCAGTTACACAGCAATATCTAGCTACCGTTAACCAACGTTAGCCACCATAAGCTACTGCTAGCACTGTAGCAGTGTATTGAATTAAGCAAGGATGTGTTTTATTACTTTGGAATTCAATTTTTTAGAGGGAGACGTGATTATTTAGTCATTTAAAAGTTACATGGTCTCGCTTTACATCAGTGCTGCACAACAGACTATTAAAAAGGTGCCACAATGATTGCAATATTTGCATTGAAAATGTATTATATGGGTTCCAGAATAAAAAAAAAAGACAATGTTCTGCATTTCTCAGCTCATTTTTCCATGTCACTGAATGAATGTGATGTGTAATTAGTTGAGATGATCTTAGATATTGTAGACTTGTAGCAGTGCATCCAAACAGAGTTCCAGGGACCCCACGCAAATAGTGTTTAGTTTATCTTGACTTATCTTGACTTTTATTCACTTAACTTTTGCCCAGGGATGGAAATGAAGTGGTGTAGAGCTAAACTCAATGCATTTGAACATGCAAAATCAGCAACACACCAAAATGTTGGAAGTAGACCGTTGTTTCATGATATAATCTATTGACACTTCCGTGATGCAACATTAGTTCTGTTTTTGTTTAAATTAAAATATTACTCTGTTCATGTGACGTCCTGTATTTCCTCCACATAGCTGGGATGAATTCCCTGGTGCATTTCCTTGTACATGGCAAGAGGAAATTCGCATTTACTATTTTTTTTCCATAGAGCTTGGAGGCAGCATTCATATAGAATAATTTATGCAAATGATGCAGCCTTGTCTTCTGATTGGCTGAGCGCACGAACGTTTCCCGTTTTGCATTGGGTACTATTGTCTTGGCCACGTCCCCAAGCCACGTCGCGCTTTGCTCGCCATTTTCCCATTTTCTGAAGCCAGAATCAGTCTATTCTAGTGTCACGGTGTCAGCTCGTACACTCATCGTTACCGGAGACGAACGGAGCTCTTTATAGGGTCTTACCTCTGCCGGAGCTCCCATAAACATGAACATTTTCCGGCTAACCGGCGATCTCTCCCATTTAGCAGCCATCATCATCCTGCTGCTAAAAATATGGAAAACCAGGTCTTGTGCCGGTAAGTAGTCACACAGTTTTACTTCCACTGCCCCTCTTTGCACATAGTGTGTCCTGTCGTGTAAATGTACAGCTTAACTAGACGAAAAAAATGTGTTATATTGTGAAACTTCTTCTGTAAGGTTAGTCGGAGCTAGTTAGCATCTTCTCGGCTAACATTAGCCGACTGGCTAGTAACGCTGACATTAGCTGGTCATTGCTGTCACTGTAACATTGCTAGCTGCGACGTGAAACTTGATAAATCCTCACGTCGGGAAGAAGTAGCTACCTGTAAAGTACAGCTAGCAGCAGCTGTCTTGTTAGCTACCCTGGGCTGTATTGCGGGCCCCGCAACAACGTCAGGTAGGGACAATAAGGGGACCAGAGGGCCACAAGGGGACCAGACTGAGGGCCACAGCGTGTGTCGGTTGGGCCTCGTCATTTTCAATGTTGAGGAAACTGCTAGCTTCACGTTTCACGTCGGCCCCAGTTATTCCCATACGTTACGTTAGCCCAGTGACCTCTCTGACGTGGCAGCACTGAGTAGTTGTAGTTGGAGAGTCTAAATCACTAAATGCATGCTTTCGCATTTGCCCAGCAGGGCTGCAGGGGAATAGTTGATCGTTGCAAGCACTGTTAGTGTTATCATGCTGAAACCTTGCTGTGCTTTCCTGCTCTTCCAACGGTCAAAGGTTAGGGCTGTATCACTGCAGGACAGGCAGTCACCTGAGTTATGTCATTACTGCTGTATACTTGCTATCAAAGCAGATAGCTATACATGCAGGTATATCTTGTTCAAGCTCTGCTGTTCTAAACAGTTGCATATTGGACTTCAGTGCAAGTACATTTCAACCAGCTACGGCTGTATATGATGTATTATAACTGATAGCACTAGACTACTTCTTTTGCTACTAATGATGTAGTGATCGTTGATCATACCCCCTCCCTCCTCCTAGTCTGGCAGTGGGTGTGACTGAGGTGAATGTGTTGTCACTTGCCAACATATACCAGAAACACAGAGAAGCTTGCTACAGGTGTAGGTGAGGGAGAAGACTGTCACACTACCAACTCCTTATTAGACTACATTGTAACTTTAATACCACATGCTCCTTAACTAAACTAACTACCATTACGTGAAAATCTTTTAGCTTGCAGTTTTAAAGTTTTCATTTTCTGTATTATTTTTTTGAATCTTAGTCTTGGCTCTGATATTTCATATACATTGTCTGTAGACAGGCTGGCTGCAGAAAGTGACCATTGGATTATGAATGAATTTAGTACCAGCCAAATGCTGGCAAAATATGCATGTGGCTGGTAGATTTTGGAATCCACCAGCCACAGTGGCAGGTGGACAAAAAAGGGAACTCTCAACCCTGCAGTGAATCTCCTGCATGGCAATAAAGTGACCTGGCATATGTTGTTAAAAAAAGAACTAGAGAGCTCTGGAGCAGTGTATGGGTTAGCCTACTTTGAGTAATGTATTTGGATACAGGTGTTGCTGTTTGCTTCAAAATGTAATTCCTTGAAGTTTAAGCACAACAAGCAAATGTAGTGTGTATTGTACTAGCGAGCTATAGCAGATATCCTAAAAACATAAGCAAGTTGCATCAAAACTGTCTGGGCGGGAACGATTGCCCTCTAGATAAGAGTATATTCCGTGAACTATCCGTTTTAAATGTCAAGAAGTTAGATAAACCTGTTTTTGGGATGTAAACGTGTTTGCATGGCCTCTGCTGTCTCCTCACAGGTATTTCTGGAAAGAGTCAGGTTCTGTTTGCCTTGGTGTTCACCACTCGCTACCTGGACCTGCTCACCTCCTTCATCTCTCTCTACAACACCACCATGAAGGTGAAACACTTGCACGGGGCTTCTCATTCTTAAATCCTGTCGCAATTAACGCACAGTGCCAAGGCTTAACTAGTACACCAAGCCGACACACCTGTGTTTGCTAAAGGATGAGGGTGTCCAGCAAGATGTGATGGACTTGTGTGACGTTGCTCCTTGATTGTATTCATGTTTGCCTGTCCCTTTTCAGATCATCTACATTGGGTGTGCGTACGCCACTGTGTACCTGATCTGCGCGAAGTTCAAGGCGACTTACGATGGGAACCATGACACGTTCAGAGTGGAGTTCCTGGTTGTCCCTGTTGGTGGCTTGGCTTTCCTGGTCAACCATGACTTCTCTCCCCTGGAGGTCAGACACACTGCACAGACACACTGTGACACCCCTTTCATCCAGCAGACATGCTTGTTGTTTCTGAATGTGCCGTTAACCTCCATTCATACCAGACAGATGTCACAGGTCAATCTCTGGTTGTCAACTGTAGGCAAAGTCAAGTCATACACAGATTTCCATGACGTCATTACACAATAAAGTGAACATTCTCTCCTTTTGTTTTTACACATGTCACCCTGTCTTGCTCGCTAGGTTAAGTTTGGGCTTACAAGACAGCTGGTGCAACTGTTTCCCGACTATAGCGAGGCTTTTTTCACAAAGAACGAACAACTAATCTGGTAATCACCAGCATATATAATGGGTCTACACAGGATTTGGTTGCCCTCATGCCCAAGTAGATTCTAATAGCCACAAACCCATTTTCTGTTTGGTTTAAGGGCATTTTCAGGCCTGCCCTGTTTAGTTCAGTTGAATCGCACCCTGGAGCGCTTACCAGCTCGGCGTGGTTGGTTTGGGCAGGTATGGACAAAACTAAACAAATTATCCTCTTGCAGAAATAGACTGTGTTCAAGCTCGCTGTCTCTGTAGTCAAACCAGCCGCCGCCAAAGTTGGCGACACCAGCAGAGCAGAGCTAGGTCTCAGTGAGCAGAGCAGACGTAGAAAAGTCGCTCCCAAAACAACGTGGAAAATGATTTTAAATGAAATGAGCTGGTCTGAGCATGGAAATGTGAGAGATATGCGATGACAAATTTTGGTACGCCTGGATTTTCCTCCCATGTGAAACGAGACCAAACCACGGTTACAAACTCATCAACTGAATTGGACCAGAGCAAATGAACTACAGGTGTGAAAATGCCCTGAGTGTTAAGTGATAATACATGCCAGGCTAATGAAACGCATAGGCAGCACTTGCTGGGCGTTTGAAATACATGACGCACACACACGGAAGAAGAGACCATTGGTGCACCTTGGCCTGAAACTTTATCCAGTAAAACTACTCTGCTAGTGCCCCAGCAGGATTCATGCCCATGGCCATGTTGTTCCGTTGGAGATGATAAAAAAAGTATGCAAATGCATTTGTATTCAGTCAAAACATATCAGCGCTCCATTATTTACCTTCCCCTTTGTTTGGCCCAGATTCTGTGGACGTTCTCAATCTACTTGGAGTCGGTGGCCATCCTGCCACAGCTTTTTATGATCAGCAAGACTGGTGAGGCGGAGACCATCACCACCCACTACTTGTTCTTCCTGGGACTCTACAGAGCCCTCTACCTCATCAACTGGATATGGAGGTTCTACTTTGAGGGATTCTTTGACATGATCGCCATCGTTGCTGGGGTGGTACAGACCATCCTCTACTGTGACTTCTTCTATTTGTATGTAACAAAAGGTGAGTGCTGCTGCATTTTTGTTCAATTTTATGAAACCGTAAATCTGGGAAAGTGTTGTCTTTTGCTCTGGTAGTTGGTTTGGTATCAACGTATATGTAGTTGAATGGCTACATAACCGTAAATCAACTGAAAGCTGTATTTACTGTGGAGGACAAATTGGAGACGCTGACAGTGAAATGTCAAACATTATCTTAATATTTTAATATATTTTAATATAGACCCAGACTTGCCAGACAGCCTAGTATGCACGGTAACATTTTAATTAATGTAATTACAGTAATAAATACTGAATGGAATGCATTGAAAAATGCAGCTCTTTCCAGGACCAATGTCCCAGTTGAGAGCGGGTTATTAAATGACAGTCTGTGACATTAAAGAACAGCTTGTTTATTACTAAGGCCATATGGTCAAAGTTAAATAATTATTTAAAATGTAATAACTTGTTTGGGAGTGCAATCATTACAATATGGCATTCTTATGCAAACAGTTTTAATATTAACGTGACAGAAAAATGTAAATCACAATTGTTTTAACATAACTTATTTCACCAGTCTGCTGTGACATGACAAAAAGAACCACTAGATGGCAGAAGGCTACTTTACAACAACATTCAACGCACCATTAAGTCCCGTCGTGTTTTCTCCCACAACTCAGACCGTGGCAGTGGCCTCAAAGGTCAGCTAGTCTCCTCTGTGTCTTTAGCTGCAGACTGTTGGGACGTCCCGCTGTTGGAATCCTTTCCAGTGAAATACAGACACATGTTGGAGCAGTTAGCTGTCAGCATTTAAACCCTGTTTAAACCAGCTACTAGCTAACGGTAGGCTAACGTTGGGCAGCGCAGGCGTTTAATTGTCAGCGAAATGAGGCGCCGAAATCTGAGTTGTCATTCCCTCTGGTAGATACCGGTTGTTTTCGGTACGAGAGCCTAGTGACGAATGAGCGAAGAGAAATACAGGAACCAAGTTCCAACCCGGGCTCGTTTCTCGCCTCTGTGCAGCTGGCCAATCACAGTGTGAATGTTGGATCCCCGATTGCGTAAAGTTACAGAAATAGTCGGGCACAGACCCCACTAATCTGACGTGGGACAGGGGAGGTGGTTTCTGAAGCTATTCCAGGATACAGGCCCTTTTTAGGCTGGATAATCCACAGACCGCACAGAGCAGTTTTCATTGGAACTACATTTTACCAAAGAAATAGTCCTTGTGTTGAGAGCACTACAAACTAATTTCCATTAACCCCTTTATACCCCTGTTGTGTTTGGGTGGCAGCAGACATTTCTAGAGGTAAAATATGTCACTATCCCGGCATGGTGGTCTCTGTAACAGGGGACGCCTAATAAAACTCGGGTGTCATGAGATGTTTAATAAGATAAACAGGAAAGACAAACATTCCTGCTACAAAAAACTCTAAAAGGCTCTAAAACTGAACCACCTTAAGATTTGAGAAGGAAATATTGCTCACAGCTCATAGACAGAGCAATGTCTTGCTATTAGGGCTGGGAATTGTTAAAATTCTTTCCAATACCATGACCTCGCTACGAGTTTTTCCTGCGTGTCTCTACGACATATAACATTAGACAGCCAATCACAGACATTATTAGATCTTGGTAGAAGCATGCTGCGTGCTGATTGGCTCACTGACACTGATGAGATTTACTCCTTAAAGGAACACGCCGACTTATTGGGACTTTAGCTTATTCACCGTAACCCCCAAGTCGATACATACCCTTCTCATCTCCATGCGTGCTGTAACGCTGTCTGACGCCCCCAGCATTAGCTTAGCCTAGCACAGATCATGCAGGCAACTGGTTCCAACTAGCCGACTGCTCCGAATAAGTGACAAAGTAACGCAAACATGTTCCTATTTACATGTTGTGATTTGTATAGTCACAGGGTGTACAAATAATGCCATGATCACCAGTCATGTTCGCTACTAACTAGCTATTCACATTGGTTTTGTTGACGGAAGTAACTGTGCTTTTCGGTGTTGCGCTAATCACTCTGCCCAAGTAGCAGTGCTTCCACTTTCTGAGAATATAGATCCCACTTAGTATACAGTTAGAAGATGGCTGTGTCTCATGTGATCTTATTATTTGTACACCCTGTGACTATACAAATCACAACATGTAAATAGGAACATGTTTGTGTTATTTTGTCACTTATTCGGAGCAGTCGGCTAGTTGGAACCAGTTACCTGCATGATCTGTGCTAGGCTAAGCTAATGCTGGGGCGTCAGACAGCGTTACGACACGCACGGAGATGAGAAGGGTATGTATGGACTTGTCTAACTCTGGGGGTTACGGTGAATAAGCTAAAGTCCCAATAAGTCGGCGTGTTCCTTTAAGGATTGAAATTTGGTATTGAATGACGATGCATTTTTCGATACTCGATACTTTGGAGGCAATTCGGTCGGTGCCTAAAAAGTGTTGAATCTGGTAGCCAGCGCTACTTGCTATCAAGGGTTGCTTGTTTAAAAGGTTGGAAACCATTGTCTCAGCACATAAAACCATAACTATCTGCATGCAGTGAGAAAATATTCAAATACTAATATGAAACAATAAGTAAGGTTGATGACAACGTGCAATCCGTCGGTCTGATATGTTAAACATGAAGCTGTCCTGTCTCGTTTCAGTACTGAAAGGAAAGAAGCTGAGTCTGCCAGCTTAAGTGCCAAAGAAGAGTGTTCTGGCAGACTCGTAGAGGGGGATCGGAGGGGAGGAGGAGTGGCAGTGGACACCTCCGACAGCCCCCAACCCCACCCTCCACCACCGCTTCTTCTCTTCCCCTCCCCTCCCCTCCCGCCAGTCGTAAGATGCCTGAGACAGAGAGCGAATGGGAGCTGCTGGCTGCACCTTCTTCTGATCCAGAATCGGTGGAATCAGAACACCTGCAGAGGCTGGTCCATGGCCTTCGGATTTCTGTTTGATGCATCTTGCCTTAACTTTTTTTTATTACTCTGTATAAAGGAAGGGAAAAAAAAAAAACCCTGTGAGTTTTCTACAGAAAAATGTGTACTCTGAAGATTTGACACATTGGTGAATAAGAGTGAAGATGTAAAATTGCCTTTGATTTGGCATTGTATGATATTGAAGCGGACTTCTTGTGGTGGGATATTATTGACTCAAGCGTTTGTAATAGTATTTGCAATTTAAATAAATGTGCGTTGTTTTTCCTGAATCAATTTGGGGAGGAATTTGTTGAATCCTCATAATTTTGGTGGTCAAATTATTCATGTTTTTGCTCTTCTATTTTTGACCACTATGCATTCCCATGTACAAAGATTATCTATTTTAATTTCCCGTGCCCTTGGTAGAACATAAATTGAAAATAGATGCCATAATTTAACATTTTCTTTTCAGAAAAAAGAAGTTTTGTTCAATGGACTTCAAAAATTGACAGTTACGAGTTGCTTTTGTGTGAATGAAAGTAAAGGGTTGAAACAGGACACCATTGAACTCCCATCAGTGTAAATGGCTTTCTTCATTAGCCACTAATGACAGTATATCGCCTGTAAGTATACATCACTCTCCAGCCCATTCATTTCAGATGGCTCCTTTAAATGTTTGAGACGTGTGGATTCACTGGTAATGTGCTGTATGTGAATTTTCACCACAGAAATTGAAGTCTTTCATTTTTCTTTTAGGTGCAGATGTATTTATGTCTTATCGTCCTCCTGCTATCTAATAGACAGAGTCCGTAGTTGAGCATCATTTTAACAGCAGAATTAAGTCTGAGCACAATCCTACGATCGCTGTTACACTGAATCTTTAACAGACATATCTGCTTCTATTTTAGTTTCCATGCATCATTCCAAGCTTTCTTTTCATTTCTTACCAGAGCTTTTGCATGATGTTGCCACCACAAATAAAGACTTTCTGGGAAACATTTGTCTCAGTGCTGTCGTTACAATGATGTTAAAAAAAGTACTCCACTGATTTAGCAGTGCAGCCTTACAACATTGCTGGAGATTTCAGAAACAAATAGGGGGGTGCCAAATTATGTTAAAAATAAATGTTTTTTGAAAGTTTCTTTGTTCAAAAATTTAAATATGTCTGAATATAAACATTAATATGAATCTAACATATTAATAGCAAAGATAAATTGGCCTATTTTTTTTTTTTACACATTGAAGATAAGCTTACTATAGGTAAGGTAGCCACTATCATAGTCAAACAGTTACATTTAAGCATTCATTGTGTCTTCCAAATGTATGTTTAACATTAAAACATAACCATTTATTTCCATCCATTCGGCCCAGTTTAATATGCAACTTAATTGAATAAAATATATGTAGTAGGGGGTCCCTACTCGGCCCCTCTTTCAGTTAAGGGGTCCTTGGCCCAAAAAACGTTGAAGACCCCTGCTCTAAGGAAATGCTCACAGAATGCTTTACGCTACTTTTGACTCTCTGTCTTGACATTGAAATAGTTAAAATCTTTTATTAATAACAGGCAGTCCTTTTGGTTTACTGTCCTCAATTTAATATTTTCTAAAATGGGTGGAATAGACTTTCTTCTGCGATGTGATTTTGAATGCAATTCCTTACCAGTCAAACTTTCTGCTTTCCATCAGCAGGTCCTTCTCTATTGGAAGTTAATCTGCAAACATAATTTCACACCTCATAATTAATTTATTATTATATAATATGTATATATTTATTCTTTTTATTGATCCCCATTGGGGAAATTACAATTGTCACTCTGTTAGAAATCACACAAGCCTGAAATACACATACACATGCTCAGGACCTATTCATGTACTAAAGGAAAGATGTCAGAGTGAGTGGGCTGCTAGTGTTGCCAGGCCCCTTTAGGGGTCTGACAATACTTCAGTTGGAGGAATGGAAATCTAAGGGAATCTGGGCAATTTCTCATTTTATGGACGGTAATGGAATCTTGTTACAGGAGTTTTGTGAGAACTATATCGGTAACACTTTACTTGAAGGTAGCGACATAATCGTGACATGACACTGTCATAACTATGACATGACACTGTCATGAACGTGTAATAAACGTTAGAAACAAGTCAAACTTTCATGAAGTCTGTCATTAAGTGTCATTCGGTTTTTGTCATGACAAGTTCACATTGTTTGGGTTGTCTTGGTTATGACAACTTGACATTCATCAAAGTGACATTACCAGAAGTTGTCTTGGTCATGATAAGTTGATGTTAAATTTGTTTGGGATGTCTTTGTAATGACAACTTGACATTAACCAGGATGACATTACCAGAGAATGTCTTTTGTCATGACAACTTGACATTAAATTTCTTTGGAGTGTCCTTATTAAGACAACTTGACGTTAAACAGGATGACATTATGTCAAGTTGTCATGACAAAGACATTCTCTGGTAATGTCATCCTGGTTAATGTCAACTTGTCATGACCAAGACAACTTCTGGTAATGTCACTTTGATTAATGTCAAGTTGTCATGTCATTAAAATGTTGTCCTCGGGTCAAATTTGACCCGTTTTCAAAGTTTCTATATCAGAAATTTGGGTTTCTTTCAAGCAGACACGGATGGTTCCATAGAAACGCTCTTTGAGTATAATTAATGAAAAGTTCACTACTTTAATTTTGGGTGTTTTATTCAATTTTATAGCATTTGGAGGGAAAAAATGAAATTGTTTCAAAACGGTATCCTGACTAAAGTTTGACATACCAATCTGTGATTCTCTCAACATATGTAACACAACATAATTCATAATTTCAGCTTTTTTTAATTGAAAGAAATAGGTATAATTTCATATAAATGAAGTTTATTGGTCATGAATTCCAAAAACAAGTGTAAAACTAATAAGTTGGTGTTAGTGCTGAGCCATTTGCTAAAGGGAAATTGAGAATCTAGAACTTGTATTTTTTCTGTGTGTGTGTGTGTGTGTGTGCGTGTGTGTGTGTGTGTGTGTGTGTGTGTGTGTGTGTGTGTGTGTGTGTGTGTGTTTGGAACATAATTGGGTTCTGAACGGGTACAAACAACTTTATGTAGGTCAGATCGAACAGTGTTACACCAGTAAAGGCTCCGTACGATTATGTTAGTAACCAGTGATATTAAAACACGTCTGTTTGTCATCTGACGGGGAAGTGGGGTTGGTCGGGACTTGTGGCGCGTTCATGCCACCTCGGAATAACAGGGACCGCCCCCGTGATTACGTTGTTTTTCCGACTACCAGCGTTCACATGGTTAGGATCATAGATATATATATATATAAAGGCTTTATATATATCTATGGTTAGGATGGTCGGGATGCGTGTTCTTCTTCTTCTGTTATATTGGCGTTTGGCATAACAACTTGTTGCATGACTGGGGCGTTGCCTTGAGCATCAGGTGTGTGAAAACCTGGTGAAAACATGGAGGCTACAATAATTTGCTGCTGTTTTCTTATGCGAGCATACAAACAGCACATCGTCAGGTGTTTGTGTTATCTGCAGGACAACGAACGGGAAAGGACACGGATAATGTGTTGTTGTTTTTTTATACATAGGCCTATTTATGAATAATTTGAAACATGTTATGTCTGTGTATGTTTCTCAGCAGAGGCGTTTGTCCACAATAAACAGTTTATTGTCATTGAAATATGTTCAGTGAACCAAATTCGCCTACATCAAACGTCAGTTGTCAACAACGCGTCACCAACTGGGAAACTCGGTTAGCAAAATCTGGCCCGAGTTTCCCACCTCTGATTCCGACAGGAAGGGACGTGAATGATGACGTTTTCACTCGGAAAAACGTTTTTCCGATGTCCATGAACGCACGGTTGAACTGGGAACCGTCGACGTTCCCATGCGGGTAACCCGGAAGAAAAACACAGTCGTACCACTTAGCCTCTACATCCATGGGGTAACTGGATAACTTCACAAATAAATCTGTAATTTTCTGCCAGAACGTATGGTATCTGAGTACAGAAGAGGAACAGGATGGAAGATAATATTTCAAAGGGTAATTGGGAGTAACTATTCACTATAGTACGTTAACGTTACTGTCGGAAACACTTGAGTTTAACTTAATAGCTAACGTTAAAACACTTCACTCATTCTTACGGAGGAATGATTTGTCACCTTGTTTTTTTGTTGAGGAAAACATGTAGCCTACCGTCTAGTTTACATATATAACCTTAGCTAATGTTGCTCATATTCTGTTTCTCTTGCAGGTACGTGAACGTTACACAACAATATTCTGTGTACAAAACATAACCAGGCAGCTCTTATGGTTGTTACACACGACGTTCGGCTAGGGTTATGAAGAATATCATATACTCTAAAATGATAACAGTGAAGGAGACTGGTCTTAGCATGTTGAGCCCTGAAATGACAGTTTGAGTTTGAACCATATAGAAAGAGACAATAAAGGTAATATTTCTGGTATTTCAACCATAGACTGTATATTATTAGTAAAATATTAATAAACATGTTACTGAAAGACATTGAAGTGGCAGTTAAATAAGGAGTGGTGGACGGAGTTGAAGCATTAGTTGAAATTAAAGTGCTAAAAAGTAAACCGCGAACCCAGAAAATCTGTATTACATTTATTTAGCTGACTCTTTAATTAAAAGTGACTTT
Source organism: Sander lucioperca (assembly GCF_008315115.2). Classification (NCBI taxonomy): domain Eukaryota; kingdom Metazoa; phylum Chordata; class Actinopteri; order Perciformes; family Percidae; genus Sander; species Sander lucioperca. Next base: position 16,457,673 of record NC_050177.1, read on the forward strand.
GAAAAGAATACATACATAAATATATATATAAATATATATATATATATACTACCGGTCAAAAGTTTGGGGTCACTTAGAAATTTCCATTCCACTCCATTATAGACAGAATACCAGCTGAGATCAGTTGCATTGTTGTTTTAATCAGGGCAGCAGTTTTCAGATGACATTATGTGTTTACATAATTGCAAAAGGGTTCTCGACTGTTGTAGACAGAAGTGGCTGAAGAAACGCTTGAAATCCATGCTTTTTGGTCTAAACGTCATACCCAAATTAAAAGTGGTACAGCTCCCATATACTCTGACACTCTGGGGTGAGCCTGATATCATTGGAAAGGTAACACTCAAGTTTTTGTTACAAGTGTCAGGGTGATTTATTTTTATTTCCGTCCAAGTCATACATCTGTAAAATGATAAGAATACACTGCTGTCAACACATCTGACAGGTGACAGACAACACAGGGCATTAGCCACATGTCTCAGCTTACTACAGAACGAAGCCAAAAGACTCAAAAATGGATTTTATATGATTTCTTTTCTACAGATATGTCTGTGCGTTTTTTTTATTTCCATTTGAAAAGTGCAAAGAAAAAAGCCAAAAAAACTGCAAAATACAACACTTCTCAAATACACAAACACACCCACATCAATCACCTTTCCAATGATATCAGGCACACCCCAGAGTGTCAGAGTATCTGGGAGCTGTACCACTTTTAATTTGGGTATGACGTCTTTTGCAATTATGTAAGCACATAATGTAATCTGAAAACTGCTGCCCTGATTAAAACAACAATGCAACTGATCTCAGCTGGTATTCTGTCTGGAATGGAAATTTCTAAGTTACCCCAAACTTTTGATCAGTAGTATGTATGTATATATATATCAACAAGGCCCGGACCCCCACTGACATTGAATCTAATCCTACATCCTGTCCTCTGTACAAACTATATCCTAAACTTTGCACATCCCTCATATATTTTTTGCATATCCCACACTAATCCATGCAGCCTCTTTTTTCTCTCTTAATGTTAGTTATATATATATATATATATATATATATATATATATATATATATATATATATATATATATATATATGTATATGTATGTGTGTGTTATTTGTTTCTGTATTTATTATTTGTTTATTTCATATTAATGTTTAAATATGTTTATATGTATGCACCCAACCAATGCAAATTTCTAGCAAGTGCTACTTCCCTGGCAACACATCTTTTCTGATTCTGATTTAATAAGTGCATTCAACCATGTGTGTACAAGTAAATATAATACTCAGCCTAATACTAGCAGTCTTGAAGTAAGTTATACCCAGAAGTTGAAATGTACACACTTTGGGCATCTGGTGTCCTTATAGGCTGATAATGTGTTTATTAAAGCTGCAGCTGGTCCAGGGTCTAAAACAGGGGTGTCAAACATATGGACCGTGGGCCAGAAACGGCCCGCCAAAGGGTCCAATAAGGCCCACTGGATGACTTTGCAAAGTGTGGAAATTGCAGAGAACTAATTCATTCCAAATACAAATTTACCACTTTGATCTCAGAGAGACTTTTTTCTTGTAATATTACCCCTTTCTCCCAGGTCTGTAACATAATTTCTTTCCTACAGTGGCCTTAGAACGCTGTCGTAGCAGAAGCAACTTGGGTTTGCCAACATCAAGCTGACAAGAAACTCTGTGGCAGATACAGTTTCTGATCTTTCTGGAGAGGTTTACTGGTCTGGCCCACTTGAGATCAGATTAGGGGGATGTGGCCCATGAACTGAAATGAGTTTGACACCCCTGGTCTAAAATAAAAGCCCTAACAAAGACGCCCCTTGTGTTAAGATAACCCATTGCTGTTTCCATGCAGGTGCCCCTCTCCCCCTCGCCGCTCTGAGACTCCTGGTCCCCCCGATACGACTGGTCTCAGCAGCCATCTGGCAGACCGTCCAGCAGAAAGTTGTGGCTGATTATGGATTGCTCGAGGAGTTTGTTTCCACGGTTACGGACATAGTTCCAGAGCTACTCACCACTCGCCAGAAGGCCCAACTCCTCCTGGGCCTCAGAGCACGGGTGAGGAGGCGCAGCCGTCATATAGGAACTGCTGGGGATTTGGGTTTAAATCGTAAAGGTCCCATGGCATGACAATTTCACTTTATGAGGTTTTTTAATATTAATGTGAGTTCCCCCAGCCTGCCTATGGCCCCCCAGTGGCTAGAAATGGCGAACCAAGCCCTGGGTATCCTGCTCTGCCTTTGAGAAAATGAAAGCTCAGATGGGCCAATCTGGAATCTCCTCCTTATGAGGTCATAAAGAGAAAGGTTACCTCCCCTTTCTCTACTTTGCCCGCCCAGAGAATGTGGCCCACCCATGAGAGAGAGAGAGACATCATGGCTTTCAAACAAGCAAAGTGGCAGTTGGTCAAGGCCACACCCCCACCCTCCACCTTGCCCCCCCCCCCCCCTCTCCTCCTCAATAGCATTTAAAGCTACAGACACAGAAATGGCACATCCTTAGTAAAGCACATTGTGGGACTGGCTCTAGTGGCTGTAATTCTGCACCAAGACTGAATTTCGGGAAAGAGACTTCAGATACAGTATTAGGGGACCACTAAGGTCTATATAAAAGAGACTTCAGATACAGTATTAGGAGACCACTAAGGTCTATATAAAAGAGACTTCAGATACAGTATTAGGGACCACTAAGGTCTATATAAAAGAGACTTCAGATACAGTATTAGGGGACCACTAAGGTCTATATAAAAGAGACTTCAGATACAGTACTAGGGGACCACTAAGGTCTATATAAAAGAGACTTCAGATACAGTATTAGGGGACCACTAAGGCCTATATAAAAGAGACTTCAGATACAGTATTAGAGGACCACTAAGGCCTATATAAAAGAGACTTCAGATACAGTATTAGGGGACCACTAAGGTCTATATAAAAGAGACTTCAGATACAGTATTAGGGGACCACTAAGGTCTATATAAAAGAGACTTCAGATACAGTATTAGGGGACCACTAAGGTCTATATAAAAGAGACTTCAGATACAGTATTAGAGGACCACTAAGGTCTATATAAAAGAGACTTCAGATACAGTATTAGGGGACCACTAAGGTCTATATAAAAGAGACTTCAGATACAGTATTAGAGGACCACTAAGGTCTATATAAAAGAGACTTCAGATACAGTATTAGGGGACCACTAAGGTCTATATAAAAGAGACTTCAGATACAGTACTAGGGGACCACTAAGGTCTATATAAAAGAGACTTCAGATACAGTATTAGGGGACCACTAAGGCCTATATAAAAGAGACTTCAGATACAGTATTAGAGGACCACTAAGGTCTATATAAAAGAGACTTCAGATACAGTATTAGGGGACCACTAAGGTCTATATAAAAGAGACTTCAGATACAGTATTAGAGGACCACTAAGGTCTATATAAAAGAGACTTCAGATACAGTATTAGGGGACCACTAAGGCCTATATAAAAGAGACTTCAGATACAGTATTAGAGGACCACTAAGGTCTATATAAAAGCATCCAAAAAGCAGCATGTCATGGGACCTTTAAATAAGGCGGCACGATATCAGGAAAATATGCAATAATGTTGTTGACTATCTTGATAACAATATAACTTTTGATAAATAAACAGTGTACTCAGTTCTGCTGCTTTCAGTATTCTGCTAAAATACAACAAACTGCTTGTTGGATTTAAAACTAATGAAAGGAAATAATTTCCAACTTTCTTTTATTGAACAAAATTATCATTCAATTTGAATATAAAAGGCAGCACTAAAACAGAATGAAATTAATTTTTAAAGTGCAGTTTTCTACTGATATTTTCTTTCAACTAACAAAAAATCTCGGAGTGTATTTCGCAATGTGTTTGTTGTGCCAGTTGATAGCGAATACGATAAAAAAAACTGATATATTTGTGCAGCCCTAATTTTAACACAGTGTCCTTTTTCATACCTGTGAGGCTGCTTTGGCGTCTGAATTCTCCGAGACTCAAATACATTCAAGATCATTCTATTTTATAATGACCTGTTCATTTTCTCGTCACTAGGAAAATGACTGGTTCAATAAAAATAGATGTAAATGTAGTAATGCGTATAAAGCTTACAGACTTGGCCAAAGTTACCAAAAGGTGAACCGTGGCAGGAACCGCCAAATGAGATCTTTCTAAAGGAAGGGTTTTCTGCCACCGTGGTTCTGAAACCCTGTTGCTCTGTGGTTGCAGCTGATTCTGGAGCTGTGTCAGTGTGAAGCTACAGCTGGCTGGGAGCTGCTTCAGCCACACCTGGACCGAGTGCAAACGCTTAGCCAGGCATGGGCAATGGAGGTGAGTCTGATGTGTTGTCATTTTGTTATTACTTTGTAAGAGTTTAGATAAAGTTGTTTTTAAAAATAACCATGCACCCAGGGTTCAAAATGAGCACCATCTACCAGCCAAATGATGGTTAAATATATTGTGCGTAGTTTCTGTCTCCCCCCATGAGAAATTCTAAGTAATGACAGCAACACTGTCGGCGCGTCCACATGATACAAGCCTTCCGAGATCGCGCACACCCACCACCCCTCCTCCTCAACACAGTTGCTAGTAGCCAAGGAGGACACGGAGGATTAAAAAGACATGATGGACTCTTCAGAAGAGGTCATTATCTTCACTCGAGTTTCTGCGTGGGAAAGTCACCGGACGACACAATCTTCTGAACATAGTCATACTGAGAAATCCAGAGAGAGTTGTGTGGAGCTGATAGTCTTAATTAGCTTTGTAGCAACTCATTTGGCAATGGCTTGAATGTAACGGATGTTCATTAATATCAAAAAGTTACGCACTAAAGCTTTAACTATGCAAGTAGCTGCTAGATTTGCTTCACTCACCAGTAGGGCTGCACCACATGAGGAAAATTTCTCATTGTGATTATTATTATTGTTTATTTTTTTTAAAGATTATTTATTTGGGCATTTTAGGCCTTTAATTCCACAGGACAGATGAAGATATGAAAGGGGAGAGAGAGGGGGAATGACATGCAGCAAAGAGCCGCAGGTCGGAGTCGAACTCGCGGCCGCTGCGTCGAGGAGCAAACCTCTATACATGTGCGCCTGCTCTACCAACTGAGCTAACCCAGCCACTCATTGCGATTATTTGGACCGAAGATACGATTCACGATATTGGAGGGAATGATCATTTTTGTATCATTATTCTCATTTTCATTGAAAAATATTGAAATAAAAATGATTAAAGTATGATTTTTGTCAGGATCCGTACCAAGATGTTTCCTTTAGTCTGTAGGATAGGATTCGTATAATACTAAGTTGAGAACGGTTTGACACATATTTTGCCTTAAACAAATATTATATATATTGCCCCCTCCCCCGGCAGTACTTTTACCAGTACTTAGCTGGTAATGTTGCTAATTTTGAACCCTGTTCACTAGCCATTAGGCCGGTGGATGAAAAAGTACATTTTGAACCCTGCAGCTGACAATGTAATCTGCTCATTTCCTTACAATGCTCATGTCATGTTATGCAGGCTGGTGCTGCGAATATGGAAGGGCCACACTCCAAATTTGTGGATCTAGTGTATAACTTGATGAACAATCCCGACGAAAGGGGCCACTTCTTTCAGGTCAGTGTTGTTGTCGCACCTTTACATTTGTTCTGTTTATAAAAAATCAAGATGAATAGCTGACAGGTCATCCAGATTCACTGTTTCAATGACACCCACAGCATTGTAGAAGTGAGCCTTGCTTTGAGTGTGTATTCCTGTCCATGACAACAATATATTCCAATGTAACTGTAATGTATGAATGTAAACTCTGTGTCTCTCTATTAGGGGTGGAACGGTACATGTATTCGTATTGAACCGAAACGATACGGGCGTCTCGGTTCGGTACATGAATTTACACGGAGAATACACGGTATAAAAATAAATAAAACTTGCGTGCAAATGAATTAATGTGATGTGGAACTACTGTTACATACGCGTTTCTTAGGGACACCTTATCTGTAGCCCCGCCTTAGCTCTGAAGCTCCCAAGCTCCGCCTACATCATGTCGAGTCGGTCCCTTCTTATATAGCCTAGCCTACTGTCTATGGTCGGTCCAGTGAGTCCACCGAAGCAAACTAGTTCCTTCCATATACAACCAAACACTGATGTAGCTACTGTAGCTGTATCCCTTATTGCCTCGACCACAAATGGCTTCCAGGCCCATTTGCTTCGCTGTTTGCTCCGCTGTTAGCTCCGCTTTTAGCTCCGCCGTTAGCTGTTAGCTCCGCCGTTAGCTTTTAACTCTGTCGTTAGCTGTTGGCTCCGCCGTTAGCTTCGCTGTTTGCTGCTAGCTCCGCTGTTAGCGTGTGAAGCTAACGCCACAATTCGCCAACTGCTCTGTGTAACCGAAGCTGCTCTTTTAACACCCCTGCTCTGTGCATTCACATATGAGAGCAGCGCTTGTCTCCCATATCACACTAGCCTACTAGCTGATTGTCTTATTTTGTTTACAAGTTCCAGATGGAGTCTGGAGATGATGTGGGGTAGCCTACTTATTGTTTAGGCTACTGTTTACATCTTACTTTATACGCTTCAGGCTGTTGCAGCTAGCTCAGGGGAGATGGATCACACTAGGTGGTACAGCCTGAGACATGCACAATAAAAACAATTGCCTTCTGCATTTTTGTTATGCTTTTCCCTCCATTGTACCGAACCGAACCGTGATGTCTGAACCGAGGTATGAACCGAACCGTGACTTCAGTGTACCGTTCCACCCCTACTCTCTATATATTCAAGTCAGACTATTACCCTTGAATCTTGTGTCTTTGTCTAAAATCTTGAGTCACATTGTAGTCCTTGTATCTAAATATTATGCCATGTATTGTCTTGTCATGTCTTTCAGAAAGTTTTCCCTGAAGAGTTTGGTCCCACTTATGATGACGCACTTCACACCTTGATGTGGATGTTTCTGTCCAGACTCGAACAGTTTCTTCCTCTTCAAACTTTCCAACAGGTTCATAAAGAACAGACTTAAAGTGTTTACAATCCAGGGTCATGTCGGTCATCACCAGTCTTGGATAAAGTACTTGAAAGCAATATTTGAGTAAAAGTACAAGTATCTTACCAGAAAATGACTTTGGTAGAAGTTAAAGGGCCCTATTTTAACGATCTAAGCACACGGCGTGAAGCGCCTGGCGCAGGTGCGTTTAGGGCGTGTCCAAATCCACTTTTGCTAGTTTGACGGTGGAAAAAAGGGTCCGTGCACCGAGGGCATGGTTCAAAAGGGTTGTACTTAGTGTCTTCATTAATTCATAGTTGTGTTTTGGGCGTAACATGCAATAAACCAATCATTCCCTTTTTGTATTTGCTATTTAAACGACGCGGGCGCTGGACGGGAAACTGACAACTGCGTCGGTCTTAAAGTAGCAAAGACACCTGCGTCGGGCCTTGTGCTGCGCTGCACCGGGTGCAAGATAGGGCCCATAGTCACCTTTTAGAATATTACTTGAGTAAACGTCTTAAAGTATCTGATATTTACTGTACTTAAGTATCAAAAGTAATTTTATGATATTAAATGTTGGTAACTAAGAAGTAAAAGTAAAAACATATTGTGGCTTCCTTATAGTGAAGCATAATATTAAGGGTTTCCACACCTTCTTAAACATCAAGTCTGACATCAACGAAGAGAAAAACAGAAACAGAATTTTCATTTTGTTGTTCACTCCAACGTACGAAAACCTCTTTTTTGCAAGTGAAGAGTAACGAAGACGCTGAGGGGAAAAGTAGTGGAGTAAAAGTGGAAGTTTCCAGAAATATAAATGACGAAGAAAAGTACAGATACGTGAAAGTTCTACTTAAATACAGTAACGAAGTATTTGTACTTTGTTACATTACAACACTAGGTATTGGTGTTGTCATAGAGCAGGGGTCAGCAACCTTAGGCATTGGCACGCGCTGGCTCAACCAATGGCACACTTAACTAGCAATAAGTGTGCAAGAGAGTTTTTTTGGTAATGTTCCAATCCGCATGTCGTCGTTTCAAATATTTTTTATTATGAAGCTTCATTTCAAAAATCAAGTTACAAAAATGTTATTACAGTGCTTCTTTTTTATATAAACACATTTAAGGAACCAACCCAACCCACCCCGGACTGCGATCAGGATTCGGCTTGTCCTGTAAGATCAGATACCAAAAGGTGTCCAAAATAGAGGATGGATACCCAAATCGAGCCCGTTGGGGCTGGGCCGGGTTCGGACAGATATTTAGAAATGATGTTAGGGTTCGGGTCGGGCTCGGTCACATCAGCACGATAAGGCATTGAACATTTTAAATTTAAAAAAGCTTATTAACGTGTGCTTGTTGCCCCGTGTGTGCTGATGCGCTCATCTGTTGTGTGTGTCATAAGTATGAGAAAAAAAAAAGATTTTAACTGTGTCGGGCTCGGACATAAATATCTTAATGCCTGTTGGACTCGGGCCGGGTTCGGTTACTGCTCTATCGGACACGGGCAGGGCTCGGACAGAAAAATTCCGCACTCTAGTCCAAAAGTCTTTTGGTTTTGTCCTTAAGGATGAACCGGATCCTCTCAAGATGGAGTGCGTCCACTCATCTCCGTGAGCCTTAACTTCAGTGTTGGGACTTCTTTCTTTTTTCCAGAATAAGAGAATACACTTTGTTTTGCAGTGAGAATTCCATTTGCCAAGAAGCGCCGTTGTGCCAGTGTCAGTCTCTTTGCTTCATTGGATATCCCTAAAATTACTAAAACTGTATCTGGGACAATTTGAATATTTATCACCTTAGACATGAAACTAAAGATATCACTCAAGTAACCTTCTTGCAACAAAGAAAATAACTATGAAGTAAATTACCAACATGTGTGTCACATTTTTCACACAGAGGAGAGATTAGGAAAGATTTAATGTTGTCTTTCTTTGGAACAACGTAGCCTATGTTGGATTTTAAAGTGTATTAGACAATGACGTGCGCTTATGGAGCACTCCAATCCGCATTTCAAATGACCTCTTTTACAGCCATTGGCAGGAGCACTGCCTGTTATTTACGGTACTTTGATTGAGTTTTTCCCCATCCGCATTCTGCAAAAACCCGCCCTACTCTGCCTCCGATTGGCTAGTTCTTCACAGAATATAATAAAAAATAACACTGCCTGAGCAGGCTCGGTAGATGATGACAGGCCTAATGCTGATACGGCACACTGTTATACATTTTAAAATGGCACGTCATATTAAAAAGGTTTTCGATCCCTGTTATAGAAGTACATTTCTTTGACCATTTTTCCTTCCTTTCCTTTTCTTCAGGTTGTGTCCACATTTGGCGAGGTGTCCTCAGTTCTGGGGGAATGTATGGACTCTGTGTCTCGATGTGAGGAGCTCCGAACCCTGCTGCAGTATCAAACAGGCCTCAGCCAGCTGGCTCACAATGGTAAGCCTTTCTAGTTACTCATTCATTTCAATGACTCTAAACAGCTTTATTTGATCTGTCATTCCTATGCAGTCTTTTTCTCACCATTATACTTTTTTGAAGGAACATCTCCCCTCGACCCGTCTTAGATCTTTGCTCTGGTGCTGGGAAGTCTAATGGGTGTCCATCATTTTAAACTGTACCGCCTGTGGATCTGTGTGGAACTCTTCCACTGACATCGCTTCAATGCAGACTCTAAATAGGCACTTTCAGTGTTCAGATTAATAAAAACGGTATTTATATCTTGGAAGAATGGAACGTCTTTAACCCTCTGAGGACAAACGACACACTCCTACTTAAAAAGCGATATAACAAAATTAGATTTTAGACATTTATTTACTATTTTATTCATATATTACGCTACTTTTGTGAACCCAAGACTTTTATAAACTCATTGCAAGCACCAAAACAGTTGAGTGTAGGTGTGTTTTCACAAGAGATTTGAGAAATAATTTGGCTTTTGGGCCAAATGATCTCTTTACACGTTGCTCTGGAACAATTTTGGGCGTCACTATACAGAAAGCTGAGTTTGTTCTGATCATTTTGATGTGAAACACACAGGGATAGAGGTTAAATGCAAAAACCCTTAGAAGGAGAATTCAAGAAGATATCTAAAAATGCCCTCAGAGGGTTAAACTCTGCTCTAAACAGCGACTAATTAAACCTGCACTAATCAGTTTGTTTTATATTAGCAGTGGATCACAGGCCTGTGTAATGCCAAAGCTGTGGCTCGTAGTGACGTACACAGTGTGACACAGAGTGTGGATCAGGCCGCATTTTTCTGTCCGAGCCCGGCCCGCGTCCAACAGAGCAGTAACCGAGCCCAACAGGCATTAAAATATTTGTGTCCGAGACCGACACAGTTAAAATCTCATTTTTTTCTCATACTAATGACACATGTACGTTTGTAGGAAGGCATTCCGAAATGTCAACAGATGAGCGCATCAGCGCACACGAGGCAACAAGCGCACGTTAACACAGGCGCGCACCTACATAATAAGCTTTTTGAAATTTTAAATGTTAAATGCCTTATCACGCTGATGTGACCGGGCCCGACGGATCCCGACGGGCTCGGTTCGGGTATCCATCCTCTAGTACACAGACTATTATCACCCGACTCAGAAGTTTACTTCGTAGGGTGATAATGTTAGTACTGTGCATTTAGCTTGTTATGCTGCCCCCAAGTGGCCACAACTATACAACAAACAAAATAAATGAAAGCAGCTTTGAATATTTTTAGTTAATAATTAAGTGTGAGCATTCTCTGAATGATGCACTCCTGTCTACTTACTGTCTCCACTGGCTTGTAAAGATTTCATATAGCATGCAATTTGAATAATCAATGACACTTAACAGTGGGTGTTGACCTTTAGTCTATTTCACCATTTTATTGCAATGTTTGTTCTCTCTTTTCAGATGGGTCCGTGGATGGCGCCTTCATTTTTTCAGCTCTCAAACTTCCCTCTGTGGAAAGAACCGAGACAGAGAAAGCCCACACCAACATCTCGGATACTGTACTGTCACGTACATCAGGTTTGGAGAAGGAATCTTTAACACTGTCTCATACAACACAGATGAACACGGAAACGACCACAGAACATCAGACCAGTGAGATAACGGTTGATGGAACTAACTGGACTCCTGGGGGGAAAGGAACAGAGGTGCTTTCGGGAGATATAACAAGACATGAAGAAAATGTAGGCCTTCTTCAAAGTCAAGCGGAGGATGCTCCTCGCCTTCTAAAACAATGCCGTGTTCAGCTAAAAAGACTGGACACGCCGCTGCCTTTGCAGTCTCGACCTGTGAGACGAAACCGAGGCCTGAGGATGAAAAGCATTCTGTTGGAAGAGAAAAGAAGTCTTTGCGAAGACGCCTACAAATCAGCTTCTAGGAAAACCAAACCCTCCAACAGGGCTCCTTTACACGTCTCGGAGCATGAGGAGCCAAGCAGCTTGAGCAAAGACGACGACTCGTACATGGCTCCAATCAATATTTGCAGTGAAGACGACTCATGGTCTTACTACTCCGATGACGACTCTTGCCATAAGACTACTAGTAGCGGTCTTAGTACGGCTGATTCATGGTCCAACTATTCTGATGAGTCGTCCTTTGTGACTCCTGCCAGTAGTTCTACTGAAGGTGATTCGTTGTCAAATGAGGACCCTTCCTTCGTCAGTCCTAAACATGTGCCAGCTACCAGCAGGAAGCCGGGCATCTCCAACATCAAAGCCAGCACTCCAACAAAGCATCGGGAAGTCCAGTGTTTTATCTGCAAGAAGCAGGTGAATACAAGCCTGAGGGCTCACATGAAAACCCACTTCCCCACCGGGGATTACGCCTGCCCTCGATGCGACGGCAGGTTCAAACTCTTCTCATCTTTCAAGCTGCACTTGAACAGAACCTGCTTCGAGTACAGTCAGCAACACGTCGATCCGCAGAAGCCGGACGAAGCCACGAATCTCAACAAATGCGACAAATGCCAAGAGGCGTTCAGGTACAAACTTTCACTGGAACGGCACAGACTGACCCACAACGATCTCTACTGCGGCGTGTGTAGGAAGGTGTTGCGAGACGCAGCGACGTTGGCAAGGCACAAGGCTTCTCACACCCTGTTTCAGTGTAGCCGCTGTGAGGAGGCCTTCACTGTTTTTAAGCCCTTGCTCAGGCATTGCGAAAACATCCATAAAATAAGCAGGCCGTTTAAATGCAACCATTGTCCGAAAATTGTATCCAAGCTGCGCATCTTAATCACACATGAGTGGAAACATACGGGCCATCTACCGTTCCAGTGCGCTCAGTGTGGCTTGAGATTCAAAAACGACGGAGATCTCGTTTCCCACGAGAGAGTCCACACGAGAGAGAAACCCTACCTGTGTGCAGAGTGCGGCAAGACTTTCTCCCAAAAGTCCAACCTGTTGCGGCACTTGAAGTTGATCCACGGCGAGTCTCGAAATGAGAAGAAATATTCTTGCACGGAGTGTGAGAAATCCTTTAAAGAAAAAGGAGCCCTGAAAAAACACCAGAGGACCAAACACTTGAATGAATTGTTCCGTCATCCGTGCCCGTACTGTGGAAAGATGCTCTCAGCGTCAACAATTGCCAGACATAAATTAATCCATACAGGAGAAAAACCTTTCAAATGCACCATGCCTGACTGTGACAAGTACTTCAGGTCAAATTGTGAAGTGAAGAAGCATGTCCTTATGCACCACAGTACCGAGAGGCCGTATAAATGTGATGTCTGTGGTAAGGGCTTTGTAAGAATGTGTTATCTCAACGCACATGCTAAAATACACTCAGGAGAGAAACCGTTTGTTTGCCATATCTGCGGTAAAGCTTTCCCCAAGCTCTACAGCATGCAAAGACACAAAAAACTTGTACATACATTAGTAACGCATTAACCCTGCATGGTATGAACACGGATCAAGTTCAACAACGGTGTGTTACGTCCTTTTGAAGGTTATTCCATCAGTTGAATCTGATCTTGCTTAATCTTTGTCTTCTGTTTTTCCTGACATATACATTGAGATATTTGAAACTGAAATTAAAAAGATTCTGCACAAAATTCAATCATGTTGACTTTAATCTGTATTCTTTGACAGAGACGGCCAGAAAATATACTTCAATATCAAAATGACATTTTTTTTTAAGATAATGGCTTGCCTCCAAATCTGCCTACAACAAGCTGTCTTCAAAACTTGAGTGTTTGGTCTTTGTATTTGTACTTAATTTCTAGTTTGATTTGCTTTCACTAGCCATACAATCATTTTTATCTGGTGACCCTGTATTAAAGCATCCTAAATTAATCCACAATGTTGTAAAAGTAAATAAAATATGAAAAAGTACAGGGGCCGGGGATACTTCAACGACACTGTATGCATTTATTTTCTGTGCTCAAAAATATTGCCAAACTTCATACATCTTATGAAGTTATAAAAGCCTTAATATAAATTATTTATATATATATAAATGTATGTGTGTGTATATATATATATATATATATATATATATATACACACATACATTAAATCCGTGTGTGTGTGTGTGTGTGTGTGTGTGTGGCTCAGGTGGTAGAGCGTCACCTACCACTCGGAAGGTCGGTGGTTCTATCCCCATTCAGTCCCATGTCGAAGTGTCCTTGGGCAAATTGTGAATAGCGGCTTGTGAATTAAAGTGCCGATCAGGCCGCATCCGATAGAGCAGTGAGTAAGATATTTATGTCTGAGCCCAACACAGTTCAAATCTAATTTTTTTCTCATACTAATGACGCATGTAAGTTTGTTTGTGTGGAAAGCTTTTATTAAGCAACTGTAGGAAGGCATTCGGGAATGTCAACAGATGAGCGCATCAGCGCACACGGGGTAACAAGCGCACGTTAACACAGGCGCTCACAAGAGGCCCAATCATATAGCCAATTGAAATTAAATTAACATAGACCTACCAAAAATGGCTCAAGCTAACAGAACAAAATCCCAAAAATCAGTGAGAAAGAGGTTCTGTGGACCTAGGTCTCTTAATAAAATTCAAATCAACATGAGTGTCCCCAGCGAAGTAACATTAACGTAACACAAATGCAGCTTATTGAAATGAAAACCACTCTTGCCAATTTCCTCGAAAACTGTATAGGCTACTAAACTGCAACATGGGATCTATTTACATAATCCATCCATCAACGTTTAGGCTAATCCATGTTCTTATGCAGAAAAAGGATTGCATCAACGGTGGATGGCTTCAAGGCTGTCCTCCTCTGCTCGATGGTCCAGCATCCTTGCTGGAATGGCAAGGATGCTGCAGGGGCAAGGAATAAGCTGTTTTAAATTTAAAATGTTCAATGCCTTATCGCACTGATGTGACCGAGCCCGACCCGAACCCGAATATCATTTCTAAATATCTGTCTGAACCCGGCCCAGCCTGTCGGGTCCCGTCGGGCTCGAGTCAAGTATCCATCCGCTAGTGTGAATGTGTGTGTTGAGCAGGTGGCTCCTTGTGCGGCAGCCTAGGCTGTGTGTGTGTGTGTGTGTGTGTGTGTGTGTGTGTGTAAATGTACAGTTTTTACATTTGTAAGCTAATGAATTTCTGCTTTGCTTAAGAAAGGTACTGTATCTTTGGAACGACAATGAGCGATTGTTTAAATCCCTGGAAGCCCTCAGGATAAAAATGCGGCTTATATGAGACAATTTCACCTTGCAGGATTTAAGACCAGTGATTGACACTACAACACACGTAGGAGAGTTTGTAGACGGCGCTGTCCGTGGTGCTGAAACAGAGCCTTGTTACTAAAAAAGAGGGGACTGTCCGTGGTGCTGAAACAGCGTTGTTACTAAAACAGCAGCACTGTCAATTTTGTTAATTTTGAGCGTTGTTACCAAAGATCCTCTATACTAAGGATAGCGCATTTCAAGCAGCACCAATGGAATTAAACGGTACACACTTCCTGTCTCCTAAAAGGTCGTGGCCTCGTTTGAACGTGTAGTGAACGTCGCGTGGATGGATGAAAAGTTATATTTGTATTGTTTTTTGCTAACGTTAGATATTTTCACAGCTAGAGATTAGTGTTGTTAGGGCGTTCACAAATTAGCTGACTTTAGCTTCTCTGTGTTGCCAGATGTCTTTGTAATGACAAGTTGACATTAACCAGGATGACATTACCAGAGAATGTCTTTGTCTTGACAACTTGACATAATGTCATCCTGTTTAATGTCAAGTTGTCTTAATAAGGACACTCCAAAGAAATTTAATGTCAAGTTGTCTTGACAAAAGACATTCTCTGGTAATGTCATCCTGGTTAATGTCAACTTGTCATTACAAAGACATCCCAAACAAATTTAATGTCAGCTTATCATGACCAAGACAACTTCTGGTAATGTCACTTTGATGAATGTCAACTTGTCATAATCAAGACAACCCAAACAATGTCAACTTGTCATGACAAAAACCGAATGACATTTAATGACCGAAGTCATAAACGTTCATGACTTGTTTCTAACGTTTATGACATGTTCATGAGTGTCATATCATGATTATGTCGATACCTTCAAGTAAAGTGTTACCTAAATGACTAGGTATAATGAAAAAAGGGTCGCTCGTAGTGACAAACAAAAGTTGTTCAGTTCTAAGAAGTGTTTTTAGCAACGTCCAGGTCATTTCTTATGTTTCGTAGCCTACAACTTCACTCTCACTGCTCTCTTCAGCACAATTTCCATCAGCAGCAGGCAGCTGTTTTAAGTGAAAAAAGTTCTGATAAAGCCACCTAACCAGCACTAAATGACAGAGAGAAACAGTTACAACTAGCCGGTGAACATAGTTGAGCATTCGGCAGCTAAAAAGCCAGATATTGCTCTCACGACTAGGCCTGTCACGATAGTCAATACATGGACTTATCGCACAATATATGGAAATGAGCTTGGTAGTTTTTGGTGACACAATATATTGCAATTGATCATTTGTATAATTGAAAATAAAGATTTATTCATTTTGACATACAAATGAATGTTACCAACGTTTTAATCGTAGATCGTCTGCTTTCTTCGTCGGAGGAAGAGGCGGGGCTCAGGCATATCATTAAAGGTGCAGTAGGTAAGACTTATAAAACTAACTTTTTGTCATATTTGCTGAAACTGACCCTATGTTCGAGCAGAATTACATGAAACAGGTAATTTAAAAAAAAAATCTGGCTCCTCTGGTACCACCTACAGCCTGTAGTGCAGCTCCCTGTTCAGATGCACCAATCAGGGCCAGGGGGGGTGTCTAACTGCGTGTCAATCACTGCTAATGCACACGCATTCATTCTCCCTTTTTGGCTAAGTCCTGGATTGTCCCAATCCTACCTACAGCACCTTTAAACCAAAACTACATGTATTAAAATCATAGGATTTATTGATTATTCCCAAAAAAGTAAACTGATAATTGATCTTACCAAATAATTCAAGTTTGTAGCTGATTTGACAATAACCAGTGTATATTCTAAAGCATTTCTTCTTCATAAAATGTTGAATTGCAGCTGTGTTTGAAAGGCTCTGTGACCTAAATAAACCTGTTTGGTCTTAAAGTCTAAAGCTACATGAGACTCGTAGTAAACCTGCAAAATGTCCCTGAAAGAAATGCTCCCGTGTTGTTAATTTAATTATTTTCTTTGGATGACCAACATGTACCTCCAGACAAAAACCTATATTTAGTATATTATACTTAATATATAAAATAATTTGAGCTAACTTATATTTTGGGGGTTTAGGATGCAAATGAGCATTTGTCCCCTGATTTATACATCCAACTATATTACACACGACTGTAGTGCAACTTAACGTTTAAACATCAATAGACTAGCTCAACTAAACCAAATTGCCCCAACAGCAACTAACTAGGATTAATTAAAGAAAACCACAAACAAGGTCCTGGTTTTATACTCACGGCAAACGAGCCCCCAACTTGTTACGACCGGCTCACAGGCCACAACAAAACAGGGAGATGCACAGCAACGTAACAATAATAAAGTGACATTTATTAAATAATGATGCAAACAAGAGAACGATGAGGTGTGATTGTTAGTATCAGTGATGAATGAAGGTGTATGGATGTAATGGAGAATGTGAGGTGCATGTTGTCAGTAGTTAACAAAGGGAAAACTCAAACAGAGAGAAAACATGTTGGTCGGGAGAATGCGGCCGCCTGGTCTCGGGGCGGGTGGGGTTAAATAGTCTGGGAGGACCGGCCAGGTGATCACAGTCATCTCATTATCTCCTCCGCTACACCTGCAAGTTAACAAGACAAGCCACAGTACACATGTACGACAGGCCCAGGGCCATCACACCAACAAACAGACATCATTTTTATGCATTTATTTTAAAAGATTATTTGTGTAGCTAGTGTTTGTGTGTATGCAGTAGTTATTATATAGTTGTGAGGATTAGTTTCTGTTTTCTCACATCGCCACAGGGTTTGCTCCCCCAGCCACTGTACCCTCCCGAGTTAACCCACGTGGCTGTGGGGTTGCCTTCTTCCGCCTTCCCAGCCGTTGTGGTGGTTCTCACACCACCATCTTCCGACTGTGCCGCCGTTGGGGTCTTCACTATTTACCCATAGCTGGGGCTATTTACCCATAACTGGGACAGTGGTTGACGGGCATCAGGGCGTTTCCACTCACCGATGGGCCTGCATGCCACGTCTCTGGGGCCCACTGCTGCTCCGAGATCCTGTACAATTTAGCCTGGAACCACAAGGGACCAGTTACCATGTGTGCCACGGGGAGGCGTGTACGAGATCTTGGCAGTGGAGAGGCTATGTACCGGCTGAGGAGCCTTACACACTCGGTTCCTCTTTTCGCCCCTGAAAACAAAGAGCTATCCGGTGGCAGTAGCTGAAAGCAGAGAGTGACAAGCAGAAGCAGCACGCACTAACTACAGGCACTACTACTCCAACACTACTGCACTGACGCATCACACACCCTGCGTGCAAACGCGCGCACACACACACACACACACACACACACACACACACACACACACACACACACACACACACCCACACACACAAATAAACACAGACAGACAGACAGACCCACCCACACACATACAAACAGACAGACAGACCTACCCACACACAGACAGACAGACAGACACACCGACAGACACACAGACAGACAGACAGACCCACACACAGAGAGACAGACACACCGTCAGACCCACCCACACACATACAGACAGACCCACACACAGACAGACAGACAGACCCACACACAGACAGACAGACAGACCCACACACATACAAACAGACAGACCCACACACAGACAGACAGACAGACACACCGACAGACAGACAGACCCACCCACACACAGACAGACAGACCCACACACAGACAGACAGACAGACCCACACACAGAGAGACAGACACACCGACAGACCCACCCACACACATACAGACAGATCCACAGACAGACAGACAGACAGACCCACCCACACACACACAGACAGACCCACACACAGACAGGCAGACAGACCCACACACAGACAGACAGATAGACCCACCCACACATAGACAGACCCACCCACACACAGACACATAGACAGACCCACACACAGACAGACCCACCCACAGACAGACAGACCCACACAGACAGACAGAAACACCGACAGACAGACCCACCCACACACAGACAGACATACAGACAGACCCACACACAGACAGACAGACAGACACACAGACAGACCCACCCACCCACCCACAGACAGACAGACAGACACACACACAGACAGACAGACAGACCCACCCACAGACAGACAGACACTATACAAGTACAAATTAATTTTCTTTTCCTCAGCCAGGCAGAAGCTTTTTGTACCACTTCTTCTTCTTTGGCTTTGTCATTATCTGGCTCTGAAGATCTACCAGCTGGGACCTCATGGTGCTCTCGGTCCTCTCCCACTCCTGCTCTTTTTCCTGCTGAGTCAGCTTCAGGCTTTCTGTGGCCTGAAGGAGGGATGCCTTGTCCTCCTTCCACTGGTTGAGATTACTCTCCAGCTGCTGCTCAGTCTTCTTCAGAGCAGCCATGAGGTTCTTGTTGCTTTTGTCCTGCATCTCCAGCTGGGCTCTATGGGAAGCCTGGGATCTTTCCAGTATCTCCTTTGCCTCTTCGTCCTGTTTTTGGAGAGCTTCCTCCATCTTGCTCAATTTATCCTTCAGCTCCTGAGCTTGAGCCCTCTCAATCTCCAGATAGCTCTCCAACGTGACGTTGGTGGTCTTACCTACCGCGAGCATCTGTCTCTCTTTACCAAGCTCGATCTTCTGAGTCTCCACATTGTCTTTAAGGGCCTCCTTCTCTCCCTTCATCTGCTCCAATTCGACTTTCAGGTCTTCAGTAATGAAGTACTGCAGGTCGAGATCTTTCTGGGCTTTTCGCAGTCTGTTGCTGATTTTTCCCAGCTGGGATTTCAGATACTCTGTTTCCCTGGGTGGGGAGTGGACATGTTCAGCCAGAGCCTCATCCAGCTGGGCTCTATGGGAAGCCTGGGATCTTTCCAGTATCTCCTTTGCCTCCTCGTCCTGTTTTTGGAGAGCTTCCTCCATCTTGCTCAATTCATCCTTTAGCTCTTGAGCTTGAGCCCTCTCAATCTCCAGATAGTTCTCCAACTCTAACTCCACGTTGGTCTTAGCTACTGCGAGCGTCTGTCTTTCCTTACAAAGCTCAATCTTCTGAGTCTCCACATTTTTTGTAAGGGCCTCCTTCTCTCCCTTCATCTGCTCCAATTCGACTTTCAGGTCTTCAGTAATGAAGTACTGCAGGTCGAGATCTTTCTGGGCTTTTCGCAGCCTGTTGCTGATTTTTCCCAGCTGGGTTTTCAGATACTCTGTTTCCCTGGGTGGGGAGTGGACACGTTCAGCCAGAGCCTCATCCAGCTGGGCTCTATGGGAAGCCTGGGATCTTTCCAGTATCTCCTTTGCCTCCACGTCCTGTTTTTGGAGAGCTTCCTCCATCTTGCTCAATTTATCCTTCAGCTCCTGAGCTTGAGCCCTCTCAATCTCCAGATAGCTCTCCAACGTCACGTTGGTGGTCTTACCTACCGCGAGCATCTGTCTCTCTTTACGAAGCTCGATCTTCTGAGTCTCCACATCGTTTTTAAGGGCCTCCTTCTCTCTCTTCATCTGCTCCAATTCAACCTTCAGGTCTTCAGTAATGAAGTACTGCAGGTCGAGATCGTTTTGGGCTTTTCGCAGCCTGTTGCTGATTTTTCCCAGCTGGGATTTCAGGTACTCTGTTTCCCTGGGTGGGGAGTGGACACGTTCAGCAAGCTGAACTTGCAAGTCACACATCTCCCTCTGCATCAGCTTTTTGTCATGGCTCAAAGTGCTGCCCTCTCTCTGTTGTTGGAGCTGATCGAGGACATTGGCCAGCAAGTCCTCTCGGATGATCAGGTGAACTCTTCCCTCAGATTCACATTGGGTGAGCCTTGCCTCGCTGTCCTTCAGTTCACGCCGTACCTGTTCTTCAAGTGAACTGAGATAGAAATTAATTTGCGGTTCAATCTCTCTGGAGTGGAATTCCATGTTTTCCATCTTTGTATTCTGCTGACCAGTGTCTTTTCTCTCGTTGCAATCTGCACCTTTGGATTGTCACAGTCAAATGACTCTCTGATACAAACTGCTGTCTGAGTGAATTTGTGTCAGAACTAAAGTTGGGTCCCAGTATTCATAGTGTGTCGTTATGACGACAACAACAACATGTATTCTTATGTTTTCAATCCAAATGGTTATTGATTCTATTCCATTCAATCTTTGATTCTATTGTTGCTATCGTATACCAGTTTGTTTATGTTTGAATATACAGTATGAATGTAATGATTTCTGATGATTCCTAAAATATGGCAAAGAAAGAACACTCTACGAAATATGGAAAGGAAAAAGATGGATGTCTTTGCACAAGAGCAGTACACACAAGTATGCGCCAGTTGGGACGCCATTTTCTCTAACTCCAATAACCATGTGCGCTCAGCAACTACCTATTATTTAAGATGTGCATTTACCAATATAAAACTTTTTCTTTTTTTTTTTTCTTTTATTCAAACTGTCCAATACTTTTTATGTTGAATTTGAAAAGCCATTTAGACCCTGCTCATGTTTATTTTGCACGTTAAAAGTTGTCGTAAAGGAAGCGAAATATGAAGCTATTTATTGTGGGTTTAACCAATTATGATCAACCAAAAAGTCAAACAAATGATAGAATTATGTTATGCAGTTTCACAGTTTTTCTTCTATTTGCCACACAAGCCATTTACATATGGGGGTTTCCGTGTACCGTCTTCCAATGCCACCCTGCCAAGACCTTTCGCCACCCTATGTCAAATTTTCTAGATCCGCCACTGACCACGGCCCCTAAAAGCACCGTGATCTGGCACAGCTAAACATCTGCTGCTGGTAGCCACGTGCACTATGTGTTCACGTTACAACAGTCTGTTTTGTGGAGCCATGCGTTTTGTTGACATGTTAACAGAGTGAGATACAAAGTATTCTAGTTTTACTGGTATGTAGCCCATCTTTTGAAATTGTGCCCCACCAATTTTTTTAGATATAAAAATGCCACTAATTCTATTTTTTTTTAATTTATTTTTTTTTATTATTGGTGGTTATTTAAGTCCTGATATTACACACTCCGGTACAGTAGGTGGCGGCATACACCTTTAAACGTTGGTTTGTAGCCCGCCAATAAACTAAAGAAGAGGAAGAAAAAGAAGTCGCTAGGCGTCGCAGTGATGAGGGAGTTCATGCAAATAAGGCATGCGTTCAGGTGTGTACGTTACGCTACAGCGATCCTCACCTTAACTATTTTATCAGCTTTTTTTTACTGCTAAGCTGACTACAAACAAAACCCTGGCGAAATATGACAGTAATATGTGTAAGTAAAGACTCAGTGTGTGACTGTGACATTGAATTTGAACGTGGTGGAAAAGTGTTTCTCGCTAATCCTGAACAAAATGGCGGGAGCAGATAAAATTAACGTCGGTAAAGTTAGCTAGCAAGGTACAACGAGAGTAACTTTCTGTGTAAGTGAAACAAATGTTTAGAGTAACATAGGGCAAAGATATGAGAATGTGAATATTCTGAAACACATTGTTATAGCAATATAGTAGTTTTGTACTGCGGGCTGCCAAACTAATGGTGACTGAGCATTATTTAATGAAGCTAATCGTTGCTAGTGCGCTAGCTTAACGTACAGTGTCATTTTCATGGTCTCTCTAGTCATGGCTTCTAAAAATGTGATTTAACCGTGTAAATGTAGACGTGTTCTAGACCAGTCATTCCCAAACTGTGGTCCGCGGACCACTAATGGAAAAGCAAAATAAAATAAGAGTTTTTTTAACCATTTTACCAGGAAATTCCTATAAAAATCAAGAAGATGTATATTGATATAAAATTTAAATTAAATTGTCAAGTTATTGTGTGATTACTAAAATAGGCTAGTGGTGCTCAGCTGTGACGTTCAAGTCCAAACTCTGAAGATGAATAATCAAAGCCTGCTGTTCAAATGAACCTGATTATGCCCTTGGATGCTTGAGTAAATAAATAAATAAATAAAATATGTGGCAGCCGTGGTGTGCAGTAAACTTTCTTTTAACGAGCCTGATGTACTGATGCGATGACTGGTTATAGTTTTAGTGCTAGTAGGCCTATTAAGAGGTGCAGATAAATTCAGGTAGGACTGTGTGTAGACTTATTTTATTATGTGTATTATGAGGTGGTCGGCGAAAATTCTTGATCACAAATAGTGGTCCACACACACAAAAAGTCTGAAAACCCCTGTTCTAGACAACTTTTTGCTCACTGGGTCCAGGTTAGGGAGTGAATTTGAATTTGTGAGTTTGAATTTAATCACCATGTATACCCACAGTCACAGATAACCTGTAACATATAATTTTTTTCTTTAATAATTTATATATTTTTTTTCTGGTTAGAAAAATGATACCACTAATCATCTGATACTTTTTATAATTTCGCACATAGGCAGAATCCTGTTCTCCTGTTGGGCAGTTCTGTTTTCCATTGAGGCTGGAGTTAACAATGGAAAACTGCAAGTGGCTAATGCATCACATCACACAAAAGGTATCTAATTATCCCTCTACATATTTATACAACTGTCTGATTGAAATGACAGTTTTAAGATAAACGACATTTACAACTTGTCTGTGCACTCATCTCTGCACTTTTCTCAGTATTTGATTTTTTTTCATTTAACATTGAATACAAAATGCTACTACTATTCTGCCCTACAAAGGCAAAACGACGTAACATCATGTTTGGTCAAAAATGAGTTAGTCATTTTTGGGTTATTTGAGACCTCCTTATCATGTGAATAAATATCGTGAGTCAATTTGATTGTTTTAACGAGAAAATAAAGGGCTATGACAACCGTAACATCCAAAACGATACGAGAAATCACAGCAGAACGCCGTAACAGCCGTTACGGCTCTTTGCCTTTGTTTCGGCACGCTGAAGTTGAGTTACGGTGTTCTGACTTTGTTTAGCCAGGCATCAAGAGAGATGTTACTGTGCCGCCGTGATGTTACTGTACTCTGGCTTTGTCATACTGTCAAAGTTTGCCGCTTTTAATTGTCACCAAACCACGTAACATACAAATGACACATCTTTGAAATAAAGTGGCGATGGTTCAGATCTGTCAACGTCAGTGACAGCCCGGAACTAGCTAAATTTAATCTGTGTCACGTAGCGCTAACGGTGATGCTGACACAGCTCCTCACTTGGCGGAGCCTCACATCAGACGCCGTAAACCAATTATTAAATACACAGGCATCCTACCTTTCCATGCAATCCGATATAATCCATGGAAGATATAATCCATAGCAATGCACGTCATCTGCTGTATCCACAACAATCCATACGTGTTTGAACCATATTTCCTTCTTGAAGGTGTTCATGTCAGATCGTACACAAATCCATAATAGCAGCTAGTTATCACTAACGTCCGTACAAAGTAGGCTAACCTAAATGGTCGGTCAACTCTGTCTATGTTATCTCAGAATTAAAAAGTAGTAATCCAAGTCGAGTTTGTTGACTGCGCATCGTGAGCAGTTTGGTGGCCCTTAACCCTTAACCAGGGGCGATTCTAGGACCAGACCTTTAGGGGGGCTCAGCCCCTAATGAGAATATGACACGGATACAGTGCCTTGCAAAAGTGTTAAACATAATATATTTATCGTTAAACAATAAATATTCCTTTGTATTCAATTATAATTAAATTATCTTTATTGAGAAAATATTTATTGTATTTATTCATATGGTATACTGTACTGCAAAGTAACTTATCTGTCATATTGTTTAACTGTTAGTGTTGCCGCACTATCCTGATCTTTATAGCACTAAATAGGAACAACCAAAGGTCTTCTATATCATTTAAAACTAATACCATGATGACTAGACCTTGGTTAGGTGTTCTTATAATGGATGTAAGTATGGATAACAGCAAGCAAATATTGATTATATGTCAGTTACTGTCTTTTGCCTTTGCACGACTCCTTGTTTTTTGCCCATGATACAAAGGCAGAGTACAGTAACTGCCAAACAAGGGTCAAAGGTCAATTTTGAGCTCAAGATTTTTTTGCATACAAACATTTCTTCATTATAGCAACTAGTTGTCAAATTTTGGGAGTCCTACCTATAATACTTTTGTCTGGACAAAACAGAAACTTTAAAGTCATTTTTCTCAGTTTCACACTCTAGCGAGTTAAGGTCTTTTGCCTTTGTAGGGCAGTATTATCAGCCTTTTGCAAAAGTTTTCGTGCCAAGGCTCAGTAATGTTTGGCCCTCATCCCCTGGGGCCCACTTACGTAATTTTGCAGGGAAAGCAAAAAAAAAGAAATCTGATTTAAATGTATACCATTATGATTATTAATGTTTATTTTGTGGAAATATATTTTGGTTTGAGTGTTTCCCCTACCATTGTTTGGGGGGGGATGGCCCTCCGCCCCCTGAAAGAATGACAAAATTGTATAATTATGTTATAGCAATATTCAACAACAAAAAAACGGATGCGTGAGATAAAGCTGTTTTATTACATACAGGTAATTCACTTCTCGTTCCTCGCCTAAAAGTTTAATTCATTTAACTTTAGTCGCGCAACCTTGCCCCTATTTTCACCTTTTGCTGAGTAACGTACGTTAACATCCCATGGTCTCGTGAACATTATGGTTAAGTAATCGGAACGAATAGTTAAGAAAAGAACTAACCATAGAAATAAAATGTCATTATACTATTTCTATGGAACTACTGTAGTCCCTGTTGCTGCCATGTTGTTTGTGTATTTCTTTGGCAAACGTGCGGGGGGGGGGGGCTGAGCCCATTCAGAACTACAGGTGCCCAGAGGGAAGCGGATCTTTAAGAAAACCGATTTTCATTTATACAAGTCAACGTTAACTACACATTCAAGTTAATCGATTTATCACCCAGCCCTAACAAAGATATTATGGTGATTAGTCTGAGTTTTCCCAAGGTTTCTGTGCTGTGTGTCTCAGGTCAGTGTGGGTAGGCCTGTCGCGATAGTCAGTAAGTCAATTAATCACATGATAAATAAAAATGAGCTTGATAATATTTATGGCCGAGATAATTTCCATTTGCATGCTTGTTTGTTTTCCTCTGCCGCCATGGTATCAGAAATAGGGCAGATGCACAACAGGGTTTCCGCTACGTACACCGCGCACCTCCGCTCCTTCAGTTGTCATCACTCACGAAGTCATGGCAACCAAATAAACAACAGGGCGAGTACTACTTGTCACTCAGTCTTAGGCAAAGTGACAAACGGCGACGAAAGCCGCGACATGAAATCCGCACTCACGCGGGTCCCGTGAAATATGACAGCTACAGTTTATTGGAAAATAGCATTGTTTATCAGACCCCAGATGAGACAAGAAGCTAACGTTAGCCCCGCTGCTGTGACGGCCCCTCTGCCTCGCCGCTGCAGGAGTCTGTGTGTGTGTATATACTGATGAGTCTCAAATATTTGTGGTTTCAGGCTGATTCCCCATTTGCATGACTTGATAGTAAAGTTTGCTGCCCCCTGATCTAAATGATGTGGTCCCTGCAGCTCCATCCTGACAGTCTGTTCCCTCCGACCTCTGGTACCGTCTACATCCTGAGCAGAGACATCTGGAAGCACCTGAGCGCCATCAGACAGGATCTGGGAGTCTGTCCTCAACACAACATCCTCTTCAGCATGTGAGTCTGAAAACATTTATTTATTATTTCCTCCTCATCTGAAAAACTGCTGACCACAGACTGAAAAAAGGTGTTTGTAGACTGCCTTTTTGAAGCCTCAAGTATGGCGTTGCCATCTTGTTTTTTCTTTTTAAGTCATTGTATTATGGTGCTTTCCATCTGATCTAATGGCAGCACAGACACTGAAAAAAAAACAACCTGCGTTACCTGGCGTTTGGGTGTTTTCTGTCTTTATTCTGTCCATTCTCGCTGTCAATATCTAAATATCGTCTTAAATTTTGGATATCGTAATATCCTGATATGACACAAGTGTTGTCTTTTCCTGGTTTCAAAGGCTGCATTACAGTAGAGTGATGTACTTTTCTGAACTTACCAGACTGTTCTAGCTGTTCTATTACTAACCCTAACCCACAGAGTTATTATATCAACATAACTGATGATTATTTATCAAAAATCTCATGTGCATATTTTGTGAAAGCACCAATTGTCAACCCTACAATATCGCCACAATATCGATATCGAGGTATGTGGTCAAAAATATCGGGATATTTGAATTTCTCCATATCGCCCAGCTCTAGTTGAACTGCTGCTTCTTTGTCTGCTTCTTCAGCATTCTCTGCATCTTTATTTCCTGGCATTTTGGAAGAAAAGAGGCCAAACATGGGTTTAAATACAACACAGCTGCTCGCTCATTGGTCAAAGTGAGCTTTATATCGTAGCCGGATTATTCAATAAGCATAATGGGCACTGGCGCCTGGCGCATTTACAGAAATGTTGATTAATGTGCATTGTCCTAATCAAATAAACTTAAACTTAAACACGTGAGCAGTTTATGGAGAAAAACTCTCTTTCCGTTTTCTTGGGACTTTGTGTTGATCTCGAAGTCGTAATGTAGAACGTGACGCTACAAAGAAGAAGTGTTATATCTTATTGCTCAGAGCTTCTAAACAACAGGTTGATAGCGGTTTCCACTGAAAGATGGCTTCATGTTCAGCAACTCATTTATCCGATTATTTGGAAACCATATGCTCTCAGGTACGGAAATTAGGGACGGTTTGATTTAACGTAAATCTGTCCTCGGTATACCGATGTAATTCGGTCGTCACCCAAATTCGGTAATGCGGCTGCTGCTCTGTCCCTGCAGGCTGAAGAGTAGGGGTTGTAGTGTTGTGGCGACACGGTTAGTGTCAGTTGCTTCCGGGCAGCTGTCTCGGGAGCACATCAGCAGGTTTTTGTGGGGTTGCCTGCGTGCAGGCGGCTTTGCTAGTCCGCTGGGTTTCAGTGCGTAAATACCCGCCGCAAGCCACATGAAGACTAATGGGGAGCTTAGCTAGTTTGTGTTGAGGCAGTTAGAGGGACGGGGCTGCAGTCATGCTTCTGCTGGGTGCTGGACTGTTGAGCTCTGCCACTTTGTCCAACATGGTTTGGTGTCAAGCGCGTCGGGAACGCCTCAGGCCACGAGTTCTCAAACGGATCACTCAAAGGTCCGCTGATCTGACTTTCCATTAAGCTCAGAGGGAAGTCAGGTTTTCGACATACAGTATATTATGACTTATTTCCTTCAGTGGTATCTATCCATGGAGTCACAACTGACAGGAAGTCAGAAATAATGCTAAGTGAGACAACAATGTTCTTTTCATTTCAACATTTTTACTGCATCGTTGCCACAGTTTAGAGGGAGACTGATTATCAGGTGATATTTATTTTTTTTGTATTTTTGTAAATTAAATTTAAATTTTTCGTCGCTGAACAGCGGCAGTAGAAACATGGTGTTACCTGTGAGGAACAGCCTTCCCCTGGATCATTAGGTCCACTCAAGCCATGGCCTTGTGGGTCACAGCATCTTGAGCTGCAAGAACTCAACACGTCACAAGACA
Organism: Sander lucioperca; assembly: GCF_008315115.2. NCBI lineage: Eukaryota > Metazoa > Chordata > Actinopteri > Perciformes > Percidae > Sander > Sander lucioperca. The sequence goes on from NC_050177.1 coordinate 16,485,738, forward strand.
TGAAATCTGTATCTTTAAGAGACAACGGCTCAAATTATCTGCAGGTTTCAAACCTTTGCACCGCAAACAAATTTCACTTCAATTCATGGAGATGAATAGAGTAAGTACAATGTTGGCCTAAAACATCCGATACCGATGCTTTTGTTGTTCAGCTGTAATACAGCCTCGTTGACAGCTTTGTCACTGCACATCAGAATGTGATTGTTGGTATGGGGGCTCCATCTTGTTGAACTGTACATGCTACAGTAGTTTCCTGTTCAAAAGGAAAGCTAAAAAGTTGTTTCAAAATGGTCAAATCTGATGAAGGAAAGAAAAAAAACCGCAGGCAGAAGTAAACTGCTTCACTTATTGTTTGACCCTGTTGTGCTTTGGCGTCTAAAGGCTAACAGCGATGAGGAGTTGGGCTCTTTTTCTAACCGCTCTTTATTAGGGGTGGAACGGTACACAGAAGTCACGGTTCGGTTCATACCTCGGTTCAGACATCACGGTTCGGTACAATGGAGGGAAAGGCAAAACAAAAATGCAGAAGGCAATTTCTTTTTATTGTGAATTGTGCAGGCTGTATCACCTAGTGCCATACAGTCTCTCCCCTGAGCTAGCTGCAACAGCCTGAAGTGTATAAAGTAAGATGTAAACAGTAAACAATAAGTAGGCTACCCCACATCATCTCCAGACTCCATCTGGAACTTGTAAACAAAATAAGACAATCAGCTATAAAACTGAAAAGACAGCATCTCTTATTTATGAAAGTGCAAATTACTAATAATAATAATAATAATAATAACATATTCTACTTAGACAAGACCTTCCCCCACAAGATAAAAGGAAATATTCTTGCTATTAAGTGCAACAGGCATACCTTTGCCAACTGGCAAATTTGGTAACTTCAGAATAAAGATTAAGCAGTCAATTTTTTTTGTATTACCACATTACAGTTAAATGTATTTATACCACAGCTTGCTGTGGTAAACATAAACTGTCCCATAGTCCATATTTCTGATGGGTGAAGTTAAATGAAAAAAAATGTGGTACATCATCTCCTATAAAATATAAAAGAAAATAACAATCTGTGCTTTAGAGGCAGTGTATCTGGTGTATCACAATGTACCTCCTTAAAGGTAGCTTCATTGAATTAAGTTTTTTTTCAGAAACACAAGTTTGTCCACACTTTCACTAGTGAGGGTATACCTTGTGGCAGTGACTATGTCACCTGCCGTTGAAAAAAACTCTCACTTGGGACGGAGGTGGCAGGTACTGCCAGGTAGCATTTGGCCAACTTGGCTAGATTTGGAAATATTGTTTCATTGGACTTCCACCAGCCAAGTGGGTCGGATTCCATGGAAGTGCTTTCCTTGGCTACGAAGGCATATACCTCCTCCTTCACCCTCTGCTTCAAATCAGAATGGCTCCTCTGACTTCTGCCATGGCTGACGTCTTTGGAAGAGGTGGGGAGGATGATGTCTCAGACTCTGGCATTCTCTGCTAAGGAAGTAGCCTGTGAAGTTGATGGCCTGTCCTGCGGTGTCTCTGTGGTCTCAGTCTGCAGTATTATACAACAAAGACAGCAGTAAATGATAGGGTTTTATCAGTGAACCCTGTAACAATATGTTCAGTTAAGACATGACAGAAGTGAGGAAAAATCAATCAAACAAAAAACAACCTGAGCATTAAATACATACCTGCTCTGTTCTGCTCAGAACTTCTGTGATGAAATCTTCAAAGACTTTCTGGTGACAGGTAGGATCCAAGTGAGGGAGCAATTTGAACCTGGGGTCCAATGCAGTGCATTTATTTAAGAAAATCTGGAGATCTGGGTCAATGTATCGGATTTGCATGTTGTCTCTGATGGCATGCTTCATTTCCCTGACGAGGGGAGCATTGTCGTCACTTCGTTCCGTAGACTTCATTATCATTGTTTTGAGTGGTAGGATCATTGAAACAGACGGTGTTGTTTCAGTGCTCAACATTGTAGTGATGGTCTTCAAAGGTTTCATAATCTTAACCACACTCTCTGCGAAGCTCACCTCCTGATCTGACAGATGTGAGGCGTCATTGTTCTTTACTGACTTGTCTGTTAATGCAGAGTAAATGGCAACTTGCTGTTCCAGATAGCGCTCTACCATTTCATAGCTGCAGTTCCAGCGTGTTGACACATCGTGTATGAGGCAGTGTTTTGGCAAGCAGAGGGTCACCTGTTTACACTCTATACCAGGGGTGTCAAACGTACGGCCCGCAAACGGGTTTAATCCGGCCCGCGAGATGATTTTGTAAAGTATAAAAATGAGCTGCAATTTTTCAATAAAATAAACTGCTGTTCCATTTGCGTCCACTGGATGGCGCAATAGCAATTGTGTTAAGCAAGCAAACTGTTTATACCGGGGCAGAGCAAGTAGGTCAAGCAAGTGCAGCCAGCCCGCGATATTTATTACGGCTTCTACTTTTAACATTATGTGCTTTGGCACCCTCATTGCCCCAATATGTCTGTCAAAAAAGAGAAAAGTGGACACAGAGTGCAGAGTGTTCCAAGAAAAATGGTCATCCTCCTATTTATTCACAGAAGTGAATGGGAAAGCTGTATGTCTGGTGTGTTCACAGCATGTTGCAGTGCTGAAAGAATATAACCTTCGTCGTCCACTATGTGAGTCTTCATGCCGACAAATATGACAACTTTCAAGGACAGCGGAGAAGAGAGAAGGTGAATGAACTGTTGGCGGGTCTGAAGAAACAGCAGTCTGTGTTTACTCACAGCCGAGACATCAGTGACGCTGCAGTGAAAGCTAGCTACCTCATTGCTAATGAAATCGCAGTGGCTTCAAAACCATTTAGTGAGGGTGAATTTGTAAAAACATGCATGATGAAGGCAGCGGAGATTGTGTGCCCTGAAAAGCGCCAGGCTTTTGCAAATATCAGTCTGACAAGAAACACAGTTGCAGACAGGATTTCCGATCTTTCAGTGGATTTGGACAGCCAGTTGAAGCAAAAAGTAAAGTCATTTATTGCGTTTTCAGTTGCAATTGATGAAAGCACGGACATTACAGATGTTGCACAACTGGCCATTTTCATCCGCGGAGTTGATGATACATTGACCGTCACCGAGGAGTTCGTGGAGTTGGTGCCGATGACAAATACAACGAAAGCAGCTGATATTTTCACCGCACTCGTCGGCGCGCTGGACAGGGTCGGAGTGGACTGGTCCCGCGCTGTCAGCCTGGCTACAGATGGTGCGCCCTCAATGATCGGGAAAAAAGCAGGAGTTGTGACAAAGTTCAGAGAGAAAGTGCAATCTGCAAATGGAGGACGTGATTTTTGGACTTTTCACTCTATTTTGCACCAGGAGGCTTTGTGTTGCAAGTCATTAAAGATGGATAACGTCATGAAGGTGGTCATCCAAACTGTTAATTTCATCCGATCCAGAAGCCTGAATCACGTCAGTTTGACAGCCTTCTCAGAGAGAAAGACCACGTCTATGGCCTGCCATACCACACTGAGGTAAGATGGTTAAGCCGAGGTGCTGTGCTGAGGCATTTCTTTGATTTACGAGAAGAAATTGAACAGTTCATGGAAGAAAACAACAAAGTTGTCACGCAGTATTATGACAGCATACGTTCTTTCAAGTTGAAGCTGTCATTGTGGGAGACGCAACTCGCCGGTGGTGATGCAGCTCACTTTCCCTGTCTGAAAAATGTGTGCGCGACCCAACATGTGGCAGACATGAAGCGGTTCAAAGATAAAATAACGGGACTGTTACGGGAGTTTAAGCAACGCTTTCAGATTTTTGGTGAACTGGAGAAAGACTTCAAAGTTTTTTGCTCGCCATTCACCGTGAATCCCTCTGATCTGCCCGTCAGCATCCAACTTGAAATAATAGACTTGCAGTGTGACTCGGATTTGAAGGGCAAATTTGCCGCAGCTGGCTTGGACACATTTTATCAGAATCTCTTGCCAGGTTACCCCAACTTGACAGCCCTCGCCGCAAAACTGTTGTGCATGTTTGGAACCACATATCTTTGTGAGCAAGTTTTCTCTGTAATGAGCATAAATAAAACAAAGCTGCGCTCAAGGCTCACGCACAAGCACTTGAATCACATCCTGAAGTTGGCTGCCACTCAGGATGTGATGCCTGATATTGATGCGCTGGTGAAAGCTAAAAGATGCCAGGTATCAGGAGTCAAATAAACTATGCAACCCCACTTAAAGTGTTGCATGAGACACCCTGATATAGTTCTGTGATCTGTGATATACTTCTGTGAATCACTGAGGCATTGTGTGTTTGTGTGTTCTTTGTCCTCAGAATTTTCAAATAACTTGAGGTGTTTTATGATTAATAGTGATGTTGTGCTTGTACTATTTTGGACACACTGTCCTCAGGCTCCAGCTTTATGTTTTATGTTGATCGTATTAAAGCAAAGAAAACAATCTGAAGTTGTTGTTTTTAAGTTATATATACCATGATTTTACCGGTCCGGCCCACTTGGGAATAGATTTTCCTCCATGTGGCCCCTGAGCTAAAATGAGTTTGACACCCCTGCTCTATACACAGCCGTCGTGCTACGATGGAAAAAAGTCTTTCTGATTTTTCCTAATAATCGAGATACCTGGTTGACTGCCAGTGCTTTTTGTGCGGCTAGATTTAGGGTATGGGCAAAGCATGCTACATGCGGACCCAGCCCTGCTTCTCTGATGGCATTAACAATATTTTTTGCATTGTCTGTGGTCACTGAAATAGTTGTTCCAGGACTCTCTAGTTTACACTCTGCCACGACCTCCTGTAGCTTCTCAGCTAGGTGAGTGCTTGTGTGCTGCTCATACAGGGGCCGCGTCTGTAGAACTGACGCTTTAATTTCCCACTCAGAGTCAATAAAATGAGCAGTCACCGTGAGATAGCTTTCTGTAGCACGCAAAGTCCAACCATCAGTCGTTAGTGAAACGGAGGGTGCAGCTTACAACTCGTGCTCCATCAACGTCCGTGTTTGGTGTGTATGGAAGGGACTACAGTTTGCCTCATATGTGGATGGGATGGCATGTGGCACGAGGTTCAAGTACATGCAGCAAATACTTGAAGCCAGGTTCCTCTACGAGTGAATACGGGCGCGTTGAAGATGACATGTAAATTCCGATAGCTTCAGTGATTTTTTTTTTTTTTTTTTTTTTTTTTTTTTTGGCCCTATTTCTATGTGTATCTAAAGGCTGGTTAAGCACTGTAGGGAGGAGAAGTTGGACAGTTTTTTGTCTCGTTCCAGTGATTGGCACATCTGGGTGATGGCGGTGATGGAAATTCTAGCCTTTGCTTATGCCTCTTCAATCGTCGCCCCTGTTTCTCGTGACGTCGCTGGGTCTTTAACTCTTTAATTTTCTGCCGCTGCTCGTCCCTCAGCTCCTGGTGACACAATTTTGGGCTCTTCCTCAGCTGCACCTACTGTTTTTTTTAGCAGCCCCAGTTGCCACTTTCTCTCCTCCTTTAATTGGTCCTGCTTTTTCAGCCGCTGTCTCCGTTTACGGGAGGGACTGTCCTCCCCTGCCCTACAGGGAGACGGACTACTTGGAGAGCTGGAGGAATAGCTGCTCACAGTGCTGCTGGTGGGGCTGCTCCTTTGGCTGCTTTTTATTTTTTATTCAAGCTTTATTGAAAGATGTGGATATACAGCAGGAAACATCTTCTGTGCATCTTGAGAGCCTATGTTCATAAATGAGCCAGGGGGTTACTAAAGGAAAAAAATCAAAACCAAGCAAAAACTTCATATAAATATTTTGTAAAGCTTACAGAGGTCATATGATCGAACAGCTTTTTTGTTTACAGTTAGATATGGAAAACATGTATTGTTTAATATTGGCAGGCAGCTCCAAAAAGCTTGGCTTCTTTTTCAAAAACTTTGATGTAAATACATTTGGTTAAAATAATTATTAAATTTATCACATAATACTCTACTCTGAATAAAACTTTCTATCATATTGAGTGAATCCAAACAATACATTTTCCCAAAGTAAAGTGAATTGAGGGTAAATAGGAACAGCAATAAAATGTGACAATCTGCTCCAAAGTTTCTTGGTATATTGGCAAGACCAAAATAAATGTGCTATAGAAATAAAGTTACCTTCCAACCTCCAGCCTGGTAACAACAACGCGTCACATGGGTCTTTTTTCTTCGGAAATGACTGTCATGGCGACTTGTTCAGAATACAATCTCATATTGTACTAAAATAGTTCACCGTAGTTTTTTTTTTTTAAAGATAATTTGTTGGGCATTTTAGGCCTCTATTTCCACAGGACAGATGAAGATATGAAAGGGGAGAGAGAGGGGGAATGACATGCAGCAAAGGGCCGCAGCTCGGAGTCGAACCTGCGGCCACTGCGTCGAGGAGTAAACCTCTATATATGCGCGCCTGCTCTACCAACTGAGCTAACTTGGCCTCGCCAGACTGTATAATCAGGTTGGTGTGTCAGGGCCCTCAAAGAAGGTAAAAAAGCATGATGTGATTTCATTTGAGTTGAAAAAGTACACTAGCTTTTTGAATATTTCTACTTTAAACTAGGGCTGGGCGATAAATCGATTTTATCGATTAACTCGAATGTGTAGTTAACGTTGATTTGTTTAAATGAAAATCGATTTTCTCCTTAACATCCGCCGACGCTCCCCTCTGGGCTCCTATAGCTCCGAACGGGCTCAGCCCTCGCCCCGCGCGTTTGCCATAGAGATACACAAACAACATGGCAGCGACAGGGACTAACATTAATTCTTTTCTTAACTAGTAGTTTCATTACTTACTTATCCGTAATCTCCGCCGAAATGACCGGCAGCTCGCGGTGCTCTGTCCCCGGCTGAGAGTCACCTATTCTCGGATAACTGAACCACCAGCTACCACTGACCTAAAGGACCACCATGCGGGGCACCAGAGGCGGTGTTGAGGAACTCTTTTGCGGCTCAACACATCTACTAAATGCCGCTGATACGACCGAGCTGTGATGGAGGTCTGTAGCGGCTTAAACAACTAGCAATCGCCGCTCTGTAGCACGGAGCTCCTCTTCGACGTTTGTTTCTACCGCTAGTTACTATGAAGGAGCTTGCTACAGGTATGCTACATTCAAGAGACCATGGGATGTTAATGTACGTTACTCAGCAACAGGTGAAAATAGGGGCAATGTTGCGCAATAACGTTAAAATGATTTGAACTTTTAGCGAGGAACGAGAAGTGAATTACCTGTATGTGTGAAAACAGCTTTATCTCACGCATCCGTTTGTTTGTTGTTGAATATATAGCACCCCCCATCCAAAAAAAGGGAAAACACTCAAACCAATTTATATTTCCACAAAATTGGCATGAATAATCATAATGGTATACATGCCCCATGTGTGTGCGTGTGTGTGAGTCAAAACAAAATAAAGTTAAAACTTGTTTTGAACAATTTCTTTGTCATCTGCAGATTGTTTTTAAGTAGGGGGAGAAGAAAAACGATTTCAATCTTAAATCGGATTTTTTTGGAAAAAATCGGGGATTTTATTTTTAGGTCATATCGCCCAGCCCTACTTTAAACTTTAACTGTAAAGACTGCTAAACAAGAAGGGGGATTTACGGCACAACACCCTTAGTCAGATCAAGTTTCTGTGAATCATCACAGTTTCTCCTGCTCGTTCAGCCGCCGTCTCCGTTTACGGGAGGCACTATCCTCCACTGCCCTACAGGGAGACGGATGACTGGGAGAGCTGGACCGCGAGCTGCTGCTCACAGTGCTGCTCGAGGAACTACTCCTTCGGCTGCTTCTGGTCTGTCTCATTCTCTCATTCTCTCTTTAAAATGTGTTACCTGTGCAGGGGATCTAGCAGTCTGCCCGCTGGAGGGGGTCTGGGTCATGGCCACCTTTGACAGGTGCAGTCACGGGTGTTAAATCCACCGCTGTCCTAGGAGCTGCATAAACAAATAACAAGTCAACACTTAAAGATGTGAAATTACATTACATTACATGTCATTTAGCTGACGCTTTTATCCAAAGCGACTTACAATTAAGTGCTTTCAACTGTGAAGGTTCAAACTCCAGACCACAAGTAGTAAGTGCAAATACAGTAGCTTTAAATAGGCAAAGCTACAAAGAGACATATGAACGTGCAGGTTCGAAAGTGCAAGTTCAAGATTTTTTTTTTTTTATTATTTTTTATCCGAGGTGTAGTCGGAAGAGATGCGTTTTTAGCCTTTGGCGGAAGATGTGTAGGCTTTCGGCCATCCTGATATCGATGGGGAGCTCGTTCCACCATTTGGGAGCCAGGACAGTGAACAGTCGGGATTTCGTTGAGTGATTAGTTCTCCCTCGCTGTGAGGGAGCAGCCAGCAGTTTGGCTGATGCAGAACGAAGTGGGCGGGTTGGGGTATATGGTTTGACCATGTTCTGGATGTAAGCGGGTGCTGATCCGTTCGTGGCCCTGTACGTAAGTACTAGTGTCTTGAAGCGGATGCGGGCTGCAATTGGTAGCCAGTGAAGAGAGCGGAGGAGAGGTGTAGTGTGAGAGAACTTGGGGAGGTTGAAGACAAGTCGAGCTGCTGCATTCTGAATGAGCTGCAGGGGTTGGATGGCACATGCAGGCAGGCCAATCAGGAGGGAGTTGCAGTAGTCTAGTCTAGTCTAGACGCCTTCTGCGTTAGAAGGGGACGTATCCTTCTGATGTTATGCAGCATGTATCTACACGATCGGGTGGTTGCAGCAATGTTAGCAGTGAAGGAGAGTTGGTCGTCAAGTGTTACACCCAGGTTTCTAGCAGTCTTGGTGGGGACTACTATAGAGTTGTCAATTGTTATAGTCAGGTCTTGGGTAGGAGAGCCCTTCCCTGGAAGGAAAAGGAGCTCAGTCTTGTCGAGGTTGAGTTTCAGATGGTGTGTGGACATCCAAGAAGAGATGTCAGTCAGACAGGCCGAGATACGTGCTGCTACCTGAGTTTCAGACTCAGGAAAGGAGAGAATTAGTTGGGTGTCATCTGCGTAGCTGTGATAAGAAAAGCCGTGCGACTGAATGACAGACCCGAGAGAGTTGGTGTACAGAGAGAAGAGGAGGGGACCCAGGACTGATCCTTGAGGAACCCCAGTTTTAAGTGGGCAAGGTTCTGAGCTAGACCCTCTCCAGGTTACCCGGTAGGTTCGGTCTGCCAGGTAAGATGTGAGTAATGAGAGCGCAGAGCCTGAGACACCCAGATTTCGGAGTGTCGAAATGAGGATCTGGTGGTTCACTGTGTTAAAGGCAGCAGAAAGATCCAGAAGGATGATGATGGAAGAGAGAGAGGTTGTTCTAGCGATGTGAAGCTGCTCAGTGACAGCAAGGAGGGCAGTTTCTGTTGAGTGGCCAGCCTTGAAGCCAGACTGGTGGGGATCAAGAAGGTTGTTCTGGTGGAGATAGGTAGAGAGTTGATTATAAATGGCACGCTCAAGAGTTTTAGATAGAAATGGAAGAAGGGAGACGGGTCTATAGTTATTTACATCAGAGGAGTCGAGTACAGGAATTTAATGAAGGAATCTGTATCTTTAAGAGAAAATGGCTCAAAAAATCTGCAGGTTTTAAAACTGCACCTTAAGGACCTCCAGAATCTCCCTCCTGTGCCTCGCCTGCATTTTTATTATGGAGTTGAAGTATTTAGTATATTAATTTCTTTTTATTTCCTCCTTCACATCTTTGTCGCTGCTTGTCTACTAAAAGAAAAAAAAGATGATACATATTTTATTTTTTTAAACTTATATTTATTGTTTTGTTTGTTTTTGTACAATATTGAAAAGCACAACAAGACATGGAACAAACAGAGCACCTACAGAGTAGGGCTGCAGCTAACGATTATTTTTGGATTCTAATATTCTAGTGATTATTTCATTGATTGAGTAAAAAATTATTTTGTGTTATTAAACAATACCAAATAATGCATAACGGAAATACAGATATTAACACTTTTATTGGCTATCAAAACTAAGCCCATTTAGTGCAACTTGCCCATTTAGTGCATTTAAGTGTCACCTGACATTGCAGAAACAAATGAATAACAACACAGTAATGTCAAGTTACTGTGGAAGAGAGAGAGAGAGAGAGAGAGAGAGAGAGAGAGAGAACAAACTCAACCACAAGGAATTACAATTAAATTATTTATTAATAAAAAATAGACATTTATAATAAATATTTTTTATAGCATTGTCACAATGAAAAAAGTACATTTTCTCCTGATGTGTCCGTCTGAAAAAAGCCATTTTAGTGTCAGAATGTTCTGGAGATATATGGCTTGTAAAGAATGGCTCCAATATTTAGGTGACTATGGAGTGAAAGAATCTCTCATAATCTGTGTTCTCATTCACTTCTCCTGTTGGCAAGTTTATTTCTATAGAGCACCTTCTCATACACAGGGGTTATTCAAAGTGCTTTACAGGCAAAAAATACAATGCAAGGACAGACACATTTCATGAAGTTACTTTATAACAAAGTGTGAAACCTAAAATAATTAAAATGACTGTAAATAAGACTAATTAAAAGCTCTGGAAAAGAGAACAGCCTTATGTTAGTTTTAAAATAGTTATAGTTTGTGCATGTCTTAGAAGCTGATTCCAGCAATGGGCAACATAATGGCTACAAGCTGTTTCACTGTTGGAATCAATACACTCAGGTAGGGCTGGGCGATATGGCCTAAAAAAAATCCCTGATTTTCTTTTCACATTTGGTTTAGCTTGAAACTGTTGAGCTGTGTCTTCCTCTTCCTCCTAAACATACAGATCAAATGTATATACTGCATATTTTACAGCAGTTTGTCTGCACCAAGCAGTATTGGAGGTTGGCACTGTGATATGAATGAACACCTAAAGTAAATATGTAATTACTAAATGCCAACATGTGGACTTGTGTGGGAGTGAAAAGAGATGAGAGGTGGAGGAAACCCTGCACCGGTTTAAAAAAAAAAAAAAAAAAAGAGCGAGTCCTTCAGTTTTACTGATCCAATAACATCAAGAACTTCTGGCAGCTTGTGTGGCTATTGTTTGGGACAGAGCTCTTCATCTGTTGGCTACTTTAAACTGTTGTCATTTGCTCCTGAAAGTCACTCGGGCTGCAACTAACAATTATTTTGAATTGGTGAAAAATGTGGATCAGAGTTTCCCAAAGCCCAAGATGACGTCCTCAGATGTCTTGCTTCGTTTTCTTGTTTTCGTCACAACTCAAAGATATTCAGTTTACTGTCCCAGTGGAGAGAAGAAACTAGAACAAGCTGACATCAAGTCAAGTTTCACTGTTTTTGATTCAAACGGATTAATGGATGTTCAAGTAGTTGAGATTAATCTAAGAGTTGAATGTTTGCAGCTTTCTTCCTAAAGTAGAAACCCCTGATGTTGTCATTGAACTGGTGCACTTCTCCATGTGCTCTGGCCACATGAGGACGCTGTTGTCCAGAGTTAGCTTAGTTACAGCAGAGAAGGTCCACGGTTCGATCCCCAGCTGCAGCAAAGATGGATGTCAGAAAAAGGTAGTTAAACAGAGACATGATAACTGGAGAACAGTGGGAGGTTTAGTAAACCATGTAGAAAGATATAGCTGTAATGTATCTAAAACAACTGAACACTAGTGCTGCCAGTTAACTTTTCGTAGACTGTGGCTGCACTCAATGGTTCTGGTTCAGATAACTATTATGATTTGGCACCATAAATAATATTTATGTAGATTGATTGATACATTGATTGATTGATTGATTGATTGATTGATTGAAAGTATTTTACTTGATCCCAGTGTCTCAAATGCTCTGTGAACTGGAGCGTCTGAGGTTCACAATGCTATTCACAGCACAGATACATGATACCGTGCATTTATTCTTATTTTATATATATGTATATAAACATTTGTTTTTAATAAGTCATTAGTTTAATCCAACTTAAATCCTGCTTGACATTAAACGAATAATGTAGGATGGTTGCTTGACATTATCAAATGCCTCCGCTGCCAGTTTGAATCCAGCTCTGCAAAGCTGCTACCTTAAGCTCCTTCTCTCTCTTCTTCTCTCAGCTTTGTTGTGAAGGCACACAGAAACTAACATAAGGCTAGACATTTATTTAAAAATATAAAAGTTTATTATATCAACCAATTGGGACATTCGTTTATCATCTCATAACAAAATAAGCTAAGGTGATTTCTATCCGCTTTCACTAACGTAAGGTTCCATCTGATTGTTGCTCTAACATATTGACTGTAAAAATGTGTAATGTAGCACGAGTTAAGAGTCCCAAGCATCCCATCCCTGAGCCTCTCTTCTCTACAGAGACACACTAATGGACCGGACGGGACGTAGCTACGTTAGCCTGCTGCTGCTACATGGGCTGCTGTTAGCTTTAGCTCTTAACATAGCATTAGCTATATGTTAATATAAGGCAATGCTGCGCTACATGATGCAAACGTTACAAGCTGAAGCTGCACATTATTATTATTATAACTATCCACAGGGCATCTGTCATCATAACTCGTGAAGGCAGAAGGGCTTTCCCTCTCTTTCACATGCACTGCTCCGTGGGTGAGAATAGAAACAAAGTCACGTGACTGGGGGCAGAGGGCATCGCTGAGGGCAACACAAATCAACACGAGATTGAATGATATGGCGATTTAATTTGATTTAACTTTACTTATGATGGGCTTATTATATTGATTCAGCCACAACAGGAAAAAAAAGAAAAAGAAAAAAGTTTATTTTAGCTCTTCCTCCATTCAGGGCAACAATAGCCCATAGGTGTGCACGTCCCTGCATTGGTCCATGAATAGAGATGTGATCAGGTGAAGCCACCTTACTTTGACTAAAGCAATGCGTTGTTCTGAGTGTCTCTCTGTGTCCTCAGGAGGCCATCCTGACCACCATGACCTCATGCACCATGGCTTTGGTTTCACGTTGCCGTTTGGTGATCTGGTGTGGGTTCCCTTCACCTACACCCTGCAGACCTATTACCAGCTGGTCAGCCATCCCAACCCCCTGAGGATTGTGATTACTATATTTGACAGAGACGGCCAGAAAATATACTTCACTATCAAAACTTCTCAATTTTAAGATAATGGCTTGCCTCCAAATCTGCCTAAAACAAGCTGTCTTCAAAAGTGTTTGTGCTTTGTATTTGTAGTTAATTTCTAACAGTTTTATTTGCTTTCACTAGCCATACAATCATTTTTATCTGATGACCCTGTATTAAAGACCATCCTAAATGACTCCACAATGTTGTAAAAGTAAATAAAATATGAAAAAGTACACTGTATGCATTTATTTTGTCTGCTCAAAAATATTGCTGAACTTCATAAAGGCCTTAATATAAATTATATAGATATATATATATATATATATATATATATATATACATACTAAACAAAACTATAAATGCAACTCTTGCTTTTGCCCCCATTTTTCATGAGCTGAACTCAAAAGATCTAAGACGGTTTTCGATGTACACAAAAGGCTTATTTCTCTCATTGTTCACAAATCTGTGTTAGTGAGCACTTCTCCTTTGCCGAGATAATCATCCACCTCACAGGTGTGGCATATCAGGATGCTGATTAGACAGCATGATTATTGCACAGGTGTGCCTTAAGCTGGCCACAATAAAAGGCCACTCTAAAATGTGCAGTTTTACTGTATAGGGGGGGGGGGGTCCGAAAACCAGTCAGTAGTGAACAATATTTGATGTTCAGTGTATATAAACACATACATTAAGAGTGTGTGTGTGTGTGTGTGTCTGTCCAAAAACTGGGGAATACAGTATACTTGTGGGGTCTGCACAGCCTTGTGGGGCCCAAAATGCTGGACCCCACAAGGTTAAAGGTCTGTTTGAGGGTTAAGACTTGGTTTTAGGATTAGTGTTAGAATTAGGTTATGGTTAGGGTGAGGGTAAGGGTTAAGGTTAGGGTAAGGGGCTAGGGAATGCATTATGTCAGTGACGGGTCCCCACAAAGATAGTGAAACAAACGTGTGTGTGTGGGCCGCTGTGGCTCAGGTGCTAGAGCGTCACCTACCAATCGCAAGGTCGGTGGTTCTGGCACTGCAGTCCCATGTCGAAGTGTGAATAGTGGCGTGTGAATGTGTGTGTTGAGCAGGTGGCTCATTGTACGGCAGCCTCGGCCGTGTGTGTGTGTGTGTAAAAGCACTTTGAGTTGTCATTAAGACTAGAAAAGCTCAGTCCATTTACATGTGTGTAATTGAGCCTGTACATCAAACATGTATTTATAATGTTTTTATTTGATGTTTTTTGTGCTCTTTGTAAAAAACACCATAACACCATGTTTTTTTTTTATAAAGTTGAGCAGATGCCATGTTGGTTGGGTAATCAAGTTTTGGAAGATTATACCACTGGGCCTAAATTGCCCCCCACCAGGCCGAAGTCTCTGGGAATTATTTAGTAATGTTTTTTTAAGACTTTTCAAACTAAAGTTACAGTGGGACGGCTCGGTTGGAAACTTTTTTTCAAATCTCTCCAGTCAGTTTTTAGCACTGACTTAACAATGTAGGGAGGTACCCGGATAGCTCAGTTGGTAGAGCGGGCGCCCATTTACAGAAGTTTATTCCTCGACGCAGCTGGTGCGGGTTCGACTTTCAGGTCTTCAGCTGTCCTGTCAAGTAAAGGCCTAAAAATGTTTTTTATTGTATTAAGTACGATAATTAAATCCAACTCAAGCTTTTTATTTGAAAATAGCAGATGAGAGAGAGAGAGAGAGAGAGAGAGAGAGACTAAAAAGGAAGATGCGGAACTCTTCAAACCTCGCCGCTGTCTCTCGTCGGATTGTTTTTACGGACGGAACGCAAGCCAACCGTTGACGCACAAAGATCTTCGGTCTCTTGAACACAACCACCTAGAAAATATTTAATTTGGCTTCGGTCAAGCTACGGATAGTATTTATCTTACTGTAATGTCACTGCATTGAGTACATAGGATGGACGGAGGTATTACTGATGTACCTGGTGAGTATATTACTTAAATATAATATTTATATAAACGGTCACAGGCAGATGTAGCTAGCTAACTATATGGCTAGGCCGCAACGCAGCCCGCGCGCGGGAATAGCACTGATAAGTTAGTCAGGAAATAACGTTAAGTATAGTAGAGGTAGCTCACTACATAACGCATTAAAATGGAATTTAGTAATCCACGGATATACATTTTGTTCACCCTACCGTGGAAACCGGTAGCTAGGTTAACGCTGGCGTCACTACATGAAGAGGCAGTTTGGGATACGTGCTAATGCTAGCCATGTCAGCTAACGCTAGCTAAACGAACGCTAGCTGCGTGTTTTATGTGTTATCTACTGGCTTCCAGTGAACTGCGACAACCACTACACGTTTGCATGGTGTTTGTAACTATATTTACAATGTATATGTGTGCCACTGGTTATCGTCGTTTACGTTAACATGAGGTCAATCTTACGTTAGATCACGGAAATAAAAGGGAGACACATCCGCTTCAAGAGCTTGGTATCAGTGTTTTAAATTACCATCACTTCTGACCACAGTTTTGGGATCAGTTTATTGATTTATGATTGGTGCAACGGGATGATGATCAAGATGCTAACGTTAGACGCTAGCTTCACAGATGTGTGCTCTAATGGGTTTACTTGTTGCATTATCTCATACTCAAGTCTGGGTAAACTGATTGCTGTAACGTTACTTCTGAACATAAATATAACCCTTTTGCAGATACAGTTACGGTGTGAGCTGTGGACAGTGGATTTGTTTGTGCTCCTGGTGTTATTCAACATTTCTGTTGGAGAACCCATGGTATCTTGTATAAAAAAAAAAAAAGTGTATCAATCTGCGAAATGAGTCTTGATCTAATGTGAAAGTGGTGCTATGTCATCTTTTTTAAACTGTATTTCCCTGCGTGCAGGTCCCTCTCTTCCCCTCTCCACCCTGCGCCTCCTAATCCCCCCCATTCGGCTGGTTTCTGCAGCCATCTGGCAGACGGTGGAGCAGAAATTTGTGACGGATTATGGGCTGCTTGAGGAGTTTGTCTTCATGGTGACGGAGATGGTTCCTCAACTTCTCTCCACGAGGCAGCGGGCCGAACTCATTTTGGGCCTCAGAGCACGGGTGAGGAAGAATTGAAGTTATTGTTTTGAATTTTTCTGGGGATAATAGGGCGTGGCTGCAGCAGTTGGCAGGTAAGGCAGTATGATAACATGATGAAATCAACAGAAACGCACTGGAATCTATTCAGCTTTATTGAAACTCTATATAATTAAATACAATTTAAAAAAAAAAAAAAAGCTACAATGACAAAACATAACAAAGCCTAAAACATTTTAAGACTTATAGACATACTCATATTTATACACAATTTTAGACTAGTGAGCATTTTTAATATGCAAGATAATCAGCTACTTCTTATTCACAAACCAAACAATCAGAATATACCATTAAATGACAATACACCAGTCTGCATTTTTGTATCAAGTTGGGGGGGGGGGGCACAGGTGTCAGCACTATGGCCAAAGCTTGTTTATTGTTTCGGTACTATTGGGACTACATAAGAGTAGCACAGATAAATCACATACCCTTGCTCTCAAATACTTTTTTTGTTTACATCATAGTGCTGTCATTCACCACACATTCATCTCAGCGATGCAGAAATTGGCCTCAAACAGCCTACTGTTTGACACTGATTGTGACCGAGATTTTATTAGACCCCAGGGCTCCACACTGTAACAATCTAGTTGCATTTTGTGACCATTTATGGAAACGCTACTACTACATTTTATAACCAGGAGCACCAATGCGACTTGCAAATATGCCCCGTTTTGGTTTATTTTTCAAATCCTCGTACGTCATGTGAAAACAACAGGAGGGCGTCGCTGTGTGTTGTCTGTTTGTTACCAAAGCATTTATCAGTAATAAGTTAAGATGGTAAAAAAAATAGATGTGTAGTGTTGCATGTAGATTTAAGTGGTGCTCCAAAATTCTCAGTAGGTGCTCTTTTGATGTCTTTGTCTTGCATTACCCTGTTGGGACTAATGTATCTAGCGCCACTCCTTTACAGCGACTAGCAGCCTCTGCTTTTATGTCTACCTGTGTCTTAAGATGTCAATCGGGAGGTTGTCACAGATCCACTGTTTTTGTTTTGCTTTGAGGAAAGACATAGCACCAGGACTATATATAACTAAATCACTCAGATATTGCACGCAAAACATTTTCAGTCAGTGTGCCAGTGTTCAATAATCAGAGAAATGGTAGTTATTTTAGACCCGGGGCTGCGGTCCAATAGTCCGTTTTAGCTTAGGAAGTATCCTAACGGAGAGAAGTGACCCAGAAGTATCTCAATGGCAGCCATCATAAGAGCGTAATTCTCTAAACTAAAGGCTTGGAAAGGTGCTTCAATGCCTACTGTCTTATCTCCTTTAGCAGAGGATACACTGGACCATCCTTTACCAAAAGAAAGGAGGTGATGCCATCCCACAATTCCTTGCAGCAGCAACATTAAAAGCGACTCATCACCATTTGCCCATTCATATTTAGAATATTATGGTGCGCAGTCACACCAGCAACCATTATCCTGTATAGCACTGTGCATATTTTCTGTATGACATCTTATAATAATACACACATCTTATAATAATAATAATTTAATTTAAATAGCTTTCTGGCTTGAATGGTTTAATAAACTGATTATTGCAAGCATTTTGCTCCTGTCTCTGACTCGTAGTGGAATCTTACAGTGAGCATGTCTTTACAGAACTGTGAATGAATGGATTGCTGAATCTAAAGTTGCACAGCGCACAGACTATTGGTTTATTTTTTAACCCAGTGCAGCGTCCGAAACAAGTTCACCCATTCGCCCCTCAGTCGCTTATTTAGATGTATTGGTTGTTGTTTTTTAAGTTACTACATATATGATTATTGATGTGAAAATTGTGTAGAGTGCGCGAATTGTCTCTGATGACGTCCGAATAATATATCCTGCTTAAATCATCCACCCAAATTAATTTTTTTCACCTCCCCTCTACAGTCCCTGGAGGCTATTGCTGTTGAAGTTACGTATTGTATTGATGCACGTTTACTTAAATGATTGGAGAGGCTGCTTTCAGTTATTGTGAATTCTCCTTCACATCTTTCTTTGACCTAATGGCGTTTTCCATTGCGGTTTAGGAAAAGGCATAGGGCGTAATAATATTCGACCGCAGCCCCGGTGTGAATGGAAACGGAACAGCAGGCAGATGTGCAGCTCTGGACTGTTTTTTTTTTTTTTTTTTCTTCAGAGACACTTGTTCATTGTTGCTGCTCTCCTCTGATTGCAGCTGATCCTGGAGCTGTGTCGCTCTGAGGAGACCGCTGACCTCCACATTATTCAGCCACATCTGGACCGAATGCAGAACCTCAGATCTCTGTGGAACGTGGAGGTGAGTCTAAACCTGTAGTCAACATGAAATATCTGGAGTCGCTTTTTTTTTTTTGGTGGTTGGGGGTTTTGCATGTATTCACATCACTGTTGTTATGGCAGTAGTGATCTGTAGTGCTGAAGTGTTTGATTTTAGTGCGGTGTTTGTTCTGCCACTTTTTAAAGCCTCTTTTGTTGCAGACCGATCATCCAGAGCAAGAAGCATCTGACTCGCATTTCATGGGCCTTGTCCAAAATCTACTGAGAGATCCTGAAGAGAGAAGAAACTTCTTCCAGGTAAGTTTTGGTTGTATACTTTTGTTAAGGTGATTGATGGAGTTTATAGTGTACAGGGAACTCTTTGTCTTATTTTGCTTTGTTTGCCCCGTATTTGAGAAGTCATGTTTTGTATGGACGGCTCAGATATTTGACATGTATGAATTTCTTTGTGGCCCAGGATGTTTTCCCCGGAGACTTTGGCCCCACATATGACAAAGCAATCCAGACACTGATGTGGCTGTTTCTGTCCAGACTTGAGAAGCTTCTTCCCACCCAAACTCTCCAACAGGTAGACCCCAATGTCGATTCAAAAATAGGTTATCGCACACAGCATATTTCTACTTCTGTGCTTTGTATTTCTACTAGGGGTGGAACGGTACACAGAAGTCACGGTTCGGTTCATACCTCGGTTCAGACATCACGGTTTAGTTCGGTACAATGGAAGGAAAAGTAAAACAAAAATGCAGAAGGCAGTTTTTTATTTTAATGTGCATGTCTCAGGCTGTACCACCTAGTGTCATCCAGTCTATCCCCTGAGCTAGCTGCAACAGCCAGAAGGGTATAAAGTAAGATGTAAACAATAAGTACCCCACATCATCTCCAGACTCCATCTAGAACTTGTAAACAAAATAAGACAATCCGCTATAAAACTGAAAATACAGCATCTCTTATTTATGAAAGTGCAAATTACATAGAATAATAACAAAACAAAATTCTACTAAGGCGAGACCTTCCCCCACAAAAGATAAAAGAAAGTATTCTTGCTATTAAGTGTGACAGGCATACCTTTCTAGTTTACACTCTGCCACGACCTCCTGTAGCTTCTCAGCTAGGTGAGTGCTTGTGTGCTGCTCATACAGGGGCCGCGTCTGTAGAACTGACGCTTTAATCTCCCACTCAGAGTCAATAAAATGAGCAGTCACCGTGAGATAGCTTTCTGTAGCACGCAAAGTCCAACCATCAGTCGTTAGTGAAACGGAGGGTGCAGCTGACAGCTCGTGCTCCATCAACGTCCGTGTTTGGTTGTGTATTGAAGGGACAGTTTGCCTCATATGTGGACGGGATGGCATGTTGTACATGAGTACATACGGCAAATACTTGAAGCCAGGTTCCTCTACGAGTGAATACGGGTACATTGAAGATGACATGTAAATTCCGATAGCTTCAGTTATTTTTTTTGGGCCCTATTTGTATCTAAAGGCTGGTTAAGCACCGTAGGGACGAGAAGTTGTTTTTTGTGTCTCGTTCCAGTGATTGGCACATCTGGGTGACGGCGTCGGATATGCGTTAGCATGTTAGATGTATTTCCACTACAGATTAGGGGTCCCTAAAGAAACGCGTCTCTAACAATAGTTCCGCATTACATTAATTAATTTGCACGTGAGCTTTATTTTTATACTGTGTATTCTCCGTGTAAATTCATGTACTGAACCGAGACACCCGTACCGTTTCGGTTCAATAGGAATACATGTACCGTTCCAATTTGCTTCACAGGAGCAGTTTAATTAGGTTTGGTGCTTTTGTTTTTGCATCAGATTGTCACAAGCACAAAATGTCAGTTTGAATGTATTTTGACCTTACATTTGGGAAGTGCAGTGCTGTTGCCTCACGTTAGTTTTCATTTTGTCTTTGTCAGATTGCATCTCTGCTCGGCGATGCCTCCTCGGTCCTGAACGAGTGCATGGAGACTTTTGCTCAAACTGAAGAGCTCAAAACGTTGCTGGACACTCAGAAAGACCTCGGCCAATTACAGGACATTGGTGAGCTTATCGGGATTTAGCTACGCTATTCACAGAATATTATAGCTACTCAGTGCTGTATGTTTGGTCCAGAAACAAAACACTATTGGACAGTAAAAAATTTTTTTTTCGTTTTTCATTAGGCAAAGGTTTCAATAGCAATATTTGCATACAACTTTATCCACTGGAATAGGTCTGAAGATAGTCATAGTGCCTTTTTAATCGGAGTCTTTTATTATGTCATTTTAACACTTACTGTAATCTCCTCTTCACAGAATCTTACATTGTTGACAGTGGCATCCTGTCAGCCCTGTGTCTCCCTCCTGTGGAAAGAGTTGTGATCGTCAATGAACAAACGGAAACGGATGCAGAGAGCGGACTCATGTATACAGTCTGCACAGAGATGGAGGTGGAGTCTGAGAACAAAGAGGTGTACGTGGAGGGAACTGGGAACTCTGAGGAGTGTGCGCAGGCCGAGTGGTTTGGTCTCGGCGGCGAGGTGAAAGCCGAAATGGACAACGTGGTGGTAACGGATCCTGTCGAGGGCGCCGTGGCCAGTGAGAGTGAAATGGCAGACGACCAGTCGGGAACCCTGATCATCGGGGAGGACGGCCAGGTGTCGGTGCTCGAAGGCGCGGAGAAAAAGCCAAACAGACGCGGGAGGAAAAAGAAACGTCCCGAAGACGAGGACTATGAAGTGCAAAGCAAAACGAGACGCAAAGAAGAAGATCCAGACTACGACGTCTTGTGGGATAGACCCGTGCGAAAGAACCGCGGCCTCAAGATGAAACGGTACCTGTCACAGTGGAGGAAATCGGGAAAGACCCAGGGCAGTGAGACTGCCAACAGCACATCCCAAGGCGCAACCAAGAGCAACGACCTGGACGATAGAACGTGCAAAGTGTGCGGCAAGGTGGTGAGTCGTGCCAAGTTCTTGGAGCGTCACATGAACCGACACTCGGAGGAGCTGCCCTTTTCTTGTCCTGTGTGTAAACGGTTTTATAAGAGCTTGCGTTACTTGCAGCAACACCGATGTCCAAATCAGACAAAGGCAAAGCCGGGCAGGAAAGCAAAGGCACAAGAGACTGCAGCCAACGAGGGTGAACAATCGTCCAGTGGGGTTCCGTGTGAGGCAACCAATGACGAGCAGCCGTCTGGCAACACGGCCCAGGACCCCGATTACTTGCCCTCTGCAGAAGGGAGGCCTTCCAAAGAACCAGGACAGAAAAGCCCGGAGGGCAACAAAAGTATGCTTGAAGGTCCGTTCTACTGTCCTCACTGCAGCGTCGAGTTTAAGTGCAAACAAACTTTTAGGTTCCACTTAAGAAACATTTGCTACAATGAGCAACAGGTGGATCCCGAGAAGCCTGAGGATGTTAAGCATTGTTTCAGGTGTAATGAATGTGACAAAGCATTCAAGTACAAATCGACATTGGATTCCCACAAACAAACCCACAACCCGCTCTACTGCGAGGTGTGCATGAAACTGGTACGGGACTCGGAGGCGTTGGCAATGCACAAAGAGTCCCACACTCCGTTTCAGTGTAACCAGTGTGAGGAGAATTTCCCGGTGTTCAAGTCCCTTCACAAGCACTACATCGACGTCCACAATCCATCGGAGCCCTTTACCTGCACCCACTGCGAGACCACCTTTGCCAGTTTGAAGCGATTCATCCGACACGAGTGGAAACACACCGGTTACCAGCCGTTTCAGTGCGCTCACTGCAGCAAAAGATTCCGATCGTACTCTGACCTCGTGGAGCACCAGAAGAAACACACTAAAGCGTATCCCTTCCTCTGCTGGGAATGCGGCAAGAAGTTCCGGCACGGCGTTACACTGACGAGGCACGTGGAGCGGGTGCATCACTCGGGCGAACCCGTGATCGAGAAACCCACGCCGACCTTCACCTGCGCTCAGTGCGGCAAGACCTTCACTTCCAGACGATGCCTTCTGAAACATGATAACTTCCACCACAAAGGGCTGCGTTTCCCATGCGAGCACTGTGGAAAGGGCTTCTTTGGCAAGGATGCTCTGGTGAGGCATACGTTGATTCACACGGGCGAAAGGCCTTTCAAGTGCGACGACTGCGATAAGTCTTTCCGATCCGCCGCAGAACTGAAGATACACAGGAGGTACCATACTGGGGAACGGCCATTTAAGTGCAACATCTGCGAAAAGGGTTTTGTCCAGTCGTGCTTCCTTACCTTGCACATGCGAACCCATACGGGGGAGAGACCATACGTTTGTACGGTGTGTAGCAAGGGCTTTTCAAGCTTGCATGGCTTAAAACGACACAGGAGACTTGTTCACGCGTAGTTAATGTTAACATACTAATTCACATAGGGATTTTCTGGTAAACGTTCCTTTACTGAAGGATGTCAGCATTAGATTGCACACCAGAACTTGAGGATTACACTTCAACAGTGTGGATGTTGACTGAGATGGGGAGTTAAAACCAGGTTTTTCCAGTTGAAGGACATTTTCCTTAAAATGTTAGCCACATTGCCGTCTCTGTGGCTGTCACAGCTTGGATGGTTGAGAGCGGTGTAAATGTATAGTGCGTTATAAAAAAAATTAACTTTGTATTTTTTACAGAAATGTTTGCTGTAGTTACATAAGATTTGTATGTATAAATGATATAATCCTTGATTCCTTTGGGAATTGATTTAATTTTCTTGAATAAATTGAACATTCAAATCCAAGTGTCTTACTCAGGGGTGAGCTCATTCATATGATTTTGAGCATTTGAGTTGCTTGCTCATTGTTTCTTGTCAACAAAAATTTGGGCTGCAGGAAGGAAACAAATATGGTAACCACTAAATAGGTACTGTTGTACATTATGCCATTTAGTATTGAACCAGTGTATATGAATGTTTCTTAAAATTGTGGTTATTAAATTACATATCAGCAATGCTCAACCATGTGAAAGGAAAGCTCTTGATTGGTTTGGGCTATTATGTGAAACGGGAAAAAGTAATTGCCTGGTTAATGTCTAATTTTTACAGCTTACAGACATTTTGACATGTCACAGTAGAGAAAGCGCAGGTGTAAATAAAATGAATGAGTTCTAAATTCCATTTAGCTCCTCCAGTTCCAGGGCACTAACACTTGAATAGTATGGGTCTGTTTATGTTATTAGTAGCATCTTTGCTTTTACTAGTATAAGTCAAAATACTCTGTATAAAACCATACAGCTCTGAAAATGATTAAGAGACCACTCCAAATTCTTCTTAAATCAGCATCTTCACATGTTTGGCTGCCATTTCAACACATGCACACTTCATTCTACTTCTACTGATTAGAGGATCAGCTGAACCAAATCTTATACTACACGGAAAAATATAAAAACCACTGCTGTGGCCATCACTATCCTCTTGCAATAGCCAGCCAGATGGCATAAATAGTGTTAATAGTACATAATAATTGACATTAAAAAAAAAGATCCTTCTAGGAGCAGGGCTGAAATTGTGCAAAGCTATAAATATATAATATATATAATAATGGATGGCCACAAGCCTTCAAACAAAGCGGAGCTGCTTAAACGTATGCACCAAGAGCGGAATAAAGTCCCCCTTCCTAAGTTAAAGCGTTAGTATTGTCTTTAAAATGAATATGAACTTGTTCTCTTTGCATTATTCGAGGTCTGAAAACACTGCACATTTTTGTTATTTTGACCAGTTGTCATTTTCTGTAAATAAATGCTCTAAATGACAATATCGTTATTTGGAAGAAGTAGGTAAGTTTACTCAAACGCATACCTATAAATATTAAAACCAGAATATTTTCAGGTGCGAAGCTTTACTCAGGAGGAAGAGATCCATAGGCGTCGATTTCGGTGGGGACGGTGGTACGCGTACCTACCAGATTTCTTCATGAGTCATTTTGTACCCACCACCTTGAGCTCAATTTAGTTTAAAAAAAAAAAAAAGTCCATAACACATAATTCTTGAGCGACTGATGCTACTTAACTGACAGAAGAAAAGAAAACTGTCAAAAAATCGAACCAGAAATGTGGTGACGATTGATTGTTGTTAAGGTACATTAAACCACGTTCAGCTTTTTCACGTTAGGACCATAGACTGTTAATATACAGTCTATGGTTAGGACTTATAAAGCCCGTGAGAACCGTGGGGAGTCAACCCACAGCCGCTCCCCTGCCCTGCTGAAAATGTGAAGCAGAAACGCTTAATGTCAGATAACGTCCATAATAATTGGACTTTGGGTTAGATTTTTTAACAGTTTTCAGTGGTTATGAGGAGCAATATGAGAGAGAAATTTGGTAATCATTGATCATTGTTTACGTACATTAAACCACGTTTTTATTCATTAGTAAGCTACAGGACAGCGTCTTTCAAAACATGACCTGCGTGAAAGAGAGAGAAAAAAAAAATGAATGCGTCATTGTACCCAGCACTTCTGGAAATGTACTTCCGAATGCGTCTCTGTCCCCAGCACATTTCAAACCAAACTGACGCCCATGAAGAGATCCCCTGTATGAAGTCAGCCATAGCAGGAAAAGCACAGGTGTTATTAATCCTGTTACCAATGGCTGCGTCATTGCCAGTTCAGGATTCTGTATGCTGCCTCACAGGCGTTGCTTTCTAGGACACTTAAATATAATGGAGCAATCTTAGGTACAATTATACACCCCCCCCTCCCAAAAAAAAAAAAAAACATGTTATCGGCATGATTTTCGAATTCATTTCATCCAACCGTTTTGCAGATTTGTAAATAACAATCGGTATATTACAAAACAAAAACAGCATAGCAGTGCAGCACCTTAAACTGTATATCAGTTCAAACATCCAGTTGATTTGTATTCAATTTATGTAATGCTGCCAATACTTTTATAATCAATTTATGTAAAGTGAAATTGCAGCACTAAATTAATGCATAAATTACTAAATAAGTATTAAATCAATAGTCTAGTTGACCGTTTTCCTATTCCATGTATGAATGATACTAGTACAAGTGTATTGCGGTAATTACTTTCTCCCGTTATAACGGCTATTATGTACACATTCAGCAGCTTTGAATTTACTCATAAATATATCAGAATAACTGAGACCGCAAAATGTTCACCCCAGATGGGACTCGAACCCACAATCCCTGGCTTAGGAGGCCAGTGCCTTATCCATTAGGCCACTGGGGCTACGTGTCAAAGTAATGTGGGTTGTCTCATTAAAAACTGCTTTTCAACGGATACGCATATTTCAGGTAGACTACTAAAATAGTTACATGTAAGCTCATGGTGAGATGCCACGTCACTCACCACCAAAGGCTCTAAACTATCAGTATTTTTCACTTGAATCTTTTTAAATCGCTGGCAATTCTAACTTCTCAGTCAACACTGGCGCTAACGTTAACGTTACACTTAGCTACGTTACAAGATCATCTCTACAGTATATTGACCTGCTGATGACAAACTATGATTCACAGGTGATTTACTCATCGAAAACGGCGAAGTCGTAGCTCCTTCCTGAAACCTTCCTCAATCTCAAATGCATTGCGATACATTTGCTACCATATATATAATATATTATACCAATATATCCAGCTGACAGCGCGCTCTCTCTCCGCTCCAGACAGGAACCAGCCTCCTCCTCATCTGTTGTTTTCTCTCTGCCAGAAACCGACTCCGGAGGAATGGTAGCAGTTAACAGTTAGCTCTTCAGTAGCTCTTCAGGCACCAGCTGGAGGATTATTTACTTGTTAACGTGATTATTTGTCTTTCGGTTGTCCTGTTAAAAGAATGAATCTACTACCGTCCAATCCTCACGGGAACGGGCTCATTTATGCTGGATTTAACCAGGATCATGGTAAGTAGCGTCGTGGATGCTAAGCTAACGTTGCTAAACCAGATCGTACATTAAGCGTAGCGTTATCTAACAACAGCTTTACATTGTTTATGCTTGTAATAGTCTATGTCGATGCTGCTGATGCAGTGTGGTAGTAGTCACACCAGAAACGGTAACTTAATGTTAGCTTAAGCTGGCCAAATAGCTTCGTCGGCTCAGTTAGCCAGCTAACGTAACGTTAGCTTCTCGTTTTCAGCCAATACATACCGTTATGTCAGCTAGCTAACCTGACTAGCTAGATAATGTTAGGGGGACATACAAATGTGGCCAAGTACTGAGATAAGAACAGTGTGTATGCAATTACTCATGTAGGTCATCTTAACTTCCAAGCTAACGATATTATCTGACCATTGGTGACCGCTAGCGCTAGCTGGCTAGGTAACAGCTACCGTTATTATCGCGTTATTGGGCTTATGTTTGCTGCTGCTGCCCAGGCTTTTATTAGGCTGATCTGTTTCTGTTAATCTGTAACGTTGCATAATAAAACTCAGCACTGTTAAAATGTTTACACACATTTACACATGCAGGAAAGTTAAAGTATTCTTCTTAATTGGTCGGTCTAACTAAACATGAAACGACTGGTGCCAACTAGCTATGCCAGAACTGAGGGCGGTGTGACGTTATTATGGTAAACTGACCAAAGGCCTCATATAAGCACTTGAACTACAGTGTTTATGTATGTGTGTGTGTGTGTGTGTGTGTGTGTGTATATATATATATATATATATATATATATATATATATATATATATATATATATATATATAAATATAAATATAAATAAATAAATAAATATAAAAAATCATATGTTTACATATGTTGTGTGTCAGTTTTACATTAGATTTGATAGAATTTATTGATCCCAAATTGGGATATTTCAGCAAAATATAAGACACAGATACATACAGAATATACAAGAAATAATAAATAGGACAGAATACAAGAACAACTATTCAAAAAAAAAAAGAGAGGAGAAATATGCACTTGTATATACAAGTGGCAAATAAAAATGTACTACCTAAGTAGTATTTATAAAGATGTAAGTAAAATCTATGTTTGTGCAATTTGCACTATTGTGCAGTATTGTGATGCATATGAGTCTTATCTAACACTCAGTGATGACCTGTTAAAAAAGTTGTATTGCCTGTGGTAGGAATGATATCTTGTAGCGGTCAGTGCGACACATGAGTTCCAGCAGAGGTTAATCATTTGTCCCACGCTCTCTGTGTCAGCGCTTTCATTTGAAAGATATTTGTGAAAAGCGCCTCCTATGACAACAGCTGTTAAAGTTATCTTTAATTGGGGATGGATTTCTGATGTTTCCACGCTGTGTGTCTCTCCAGGATGCTTTGCCTGTGGAATGGAGAACGGATTCCGTGTGTACAACACAGATCCTCTTAAGGAGAAGGAGAAACAAGGTAACATGCTCTGTAGACATCAGCGTTTATAGTTGCTAGAAAAATACCTACATACAAGTTCACTGAGCAGTCTGCCAAGTCTCAACAGTTTGATACAGTTTGGCATTTTCCCCCAGTGTAATGCAAGGGTGGTGGCCCACCGGGCCTAAGTTGCCCTCCACTAGGCCTAAGCCACGGGGGGGGAATTTAATGTACTTTTAAGGCGTTTTTTAAACTACAGTTACAGTGGGACAGCTCGGTTGGAAACGTAGGCGTAGTCATATTTTCAAATCTCCAGTTAGCTTTTATCACTGACTTAATGTAGAGCCCTGTCTGTCTTATAGCATTTTTTAAGTTATTAATTTTGGGATTCCATCCATTATTTGGGTATCACTGAAACTATTGGGCTCTACATTAAGCTGCCATCAGTCAGTGACGGGCCCCAGCCGGGCCCTCATTGAAAAAAGACACTTGCCACCGGGCTAAACAACTTTTCTGGCATCCATACAGTAGGAAAACCATTAAGACATGATTTCCCGACCAGGGGCAAGCAACGGTATTTAACTGTGAACACGTTTTTGTAATTACATTGCACATGTAAGTCATTTAAGATGTTGCATCACTTAATTGTTAACCGACATTGAATTAGGTAAATCATTAGAAGAAACCTGGATATAACTCCAGTTCCATAGCTGGCCCTCTTACGACCAGTTTTTACCAATAGCCAAGCCTGTTAAAAAGCAGAGCACGCACAGAATAGAAATCCAAGTTACCTGGCTGTTACCTGGTATCAGTCAGCACCTGTGTAGCCCTCTATTTGGTCAAAAATACAACAACAATTTTCAAACTAAACACACAATTCACTATTATGGTGTCATTGATGCGTTGGATCCCACGTAACTTCTAGGCAAGTCCCGCCCTACGAAGCAGCCCGATTGGTTGGGGTTAGGCATTGACCTCGGGTGGTTAAGGTTAGGGTAGCCGATTTGTCAGGGCATAGGACCTGAACAAATCGGGTTACGTTACCTAGCGTAGGCACGGACGCCTGGCCAATCGTAGCATGTGAATGCTATTGAAGGGCGGGTCTTGCCTCGAAGTTGCGTGGGTTCCATAATAACGCGTCATTGATGCACCTCATTCCTGTATGAACTGGTGTAATTCATTGAACTTGAGTGTTCAGAGCACATGATATGGACAAACTGCATCCAACGATTCCTTTTTTTTTTTTTTTTTTATCAAAGATTCTGCCCATTATTTTCTCAATTAATTGAATGAGTTTGCTCTATGAAATGTCATAATGTAGTAAAGCATGCCAGTTGCCATATCCCAGAGCCCAAGCTGGCGTCATCATGTCTTGGTTTTTATCCGTCCCAACAGTCTAAAACCCAAAGATATTCAGTTTACAATGATATAAAACAGAAGCACATTTTAGGGGTTTTGAGAAGCTAGAACTAGGGCAACGTTGGCATTTAGGCTATAAAAATGACTTTAACAATGAACCGATTATCAGAATAGTAGCTGAATAATTTTTCTGTCGATTAACGGATCAACACACCCGGTTTGCTGTACGTGTCACTAATGTCAGAGGAAAAGCTGTTGTATGTTTTGATGACACGGCGCCTGTCGCCCGCAGCTCTTTATCTGACATCCTGAGCAGTTCACTGTGGATTCTGCTCCTTTTTTACAACCCTTCATTTTGCAGCACTGTTACAGTTACAGTATGATTAAGGTCTTGTTGTTAAGAGATCAGGGCGGTCAACTTCATTTTTCTACCTGATGTCATCAAGAACGGTTTGGGCTGTTCTTTGGTCTCCTGGATATTTACTCTGATCTCATTTATTTCCTCCAGAAAAGTCTATAAGCCTTTATTATGCAGCATTATTGTTTCATCTTTTGAATTTGATTTGGCCATTTGATGAATAATGACAAGAGGACAGAAGCTGGAATTTTAAATGTTGGCATACATTTTTTTTTTTGATGATTCACATAATTTCCTTGTGCTTATGTATAATACATGTACTACATTTACGGTGGTAGTGCAACAAAATGCAGTTTGTTGTTTGAATACAAATATCCTGTAGAAAAAAAACATGCTTTTTGGCTTGTGACTGCAGAAATATAATTCGAACCAAGCAATTGTGCTGCACACAGGAACAAAGTATTGTGACAGAATTGAAATGTCTGAGGGATATAAGAGGAAGTCTTCCCCCAAACAGGGCTGGAAATGTGACTCAGCACATGACCGGCTCCAGAGTGACTTTTCTAACTCCTCGGATTGAGCTGATCAAGGACTCGTTCACAGGACCAAGTATGGTCTTTTGTCTTTTTTTTTCTTCCTGTGCTAATCCATGTGCAGTTCTTTGACGGCAGTCTTTAAAGCCTCGTAGCAGTTCTCTTTCCTGTACATGGAGGAAGGGAGGCAGAGAATCTCTTATCATTGTGGTTTTCTTGTGGAGGCCATTAGAGATGAATTAGCAAGGCAGTGTTATTTGTACAGCACATTTGAGCAGCATGGCAACTGCGTGCTTTATGTAAAACATAAAAACATAAAACTTTAGGGAGCAATTAAAATAGTTAAAAATATAAAAAACAGCTAAAACAGAATAAGACAGGTATGACATACAAGAATAAAAGTTACAGTGCAGTGTAAGAAATGAATAATTATTTAAAGAAAGGCAGCATCAAAAAGGAAAGTCTTCAGCCTTGATTTAAAAGAAGTGAGAGCTGCAGCAGACCTGCAGTTATCTGGGAGTTAGTTCCAGATATGTGGAGCTTAGAAAGTGAAAGCTACTTCTCCATGTAGCAGTGGTTAGAAGCAGTGTACATACTGTTACTTGAAGCACGGTTCACACTTAGTGGTGATGAAAAGGGCTGCGTTTCTTTTCTCAGTGTAACCCCTATACTTGTTATTATCGATGTTCACTACCAATGACGTTGACTTTCAGAGTTCCTGGAGGGCGGGGTCGGCCATGTGGAGATGCTGTTCAGGTGCAACTATTTAGCACTAGTGGGAGGAGGAAAGAAGCCAAAGTACCCGACCAACAAAGGTATGTTTTCTCTACTGACGTTAGCAATGCGCATTGCTGTTCTCTTCCCAACATCAGCAGTATTGCTTTATACTGGACTTATGCCAAGCTTTGGTTCTGATAAATGATGGCTTGCAGTTCTATTTTCTGCTGCTTATCCAGGTCTTTTTTTCTTTCATGAATTATATCATCAGGAAAAATATCAGCAAAAATATCACGGTATTGCTGTATTGCAATTACAGCTTTAAAATGTATTATTTTGAAATGTCTGGGGGGGGGGACAACATTTTTTCTTCTTCCATTGAACACATTGTATTTTATTTTTAAACACATTGCACACTGGCAGGGAGAGGGATGTCTAAACTGCACTTCCTGTCCTTGACGGCTCATAAAAAACAGCTCATACCGCAGGAACGGTATGACGGAACATTTGAGTGGCTTCTTCAAACCGCGGTATACCTTGAAACCGGGAACCGGCCCATTTCTTTTATACGCTGCCAGCAAGTGCTGAAAAAATGTGATATAATGAATGTCAGGTTATATCATCCCAACTGGTTTTCCTTCATACTGTGTGATACTGATATAAGTATGACACTTGGCATGTTTTGTTCATGCGGCTGTGTTGAGTATTCCCTTTTTTTGTTTTGTTGGTACTCTAGTGATGATCTGGGATGACCTGAAGAAGAAGACTGTTATTGAGATTGAGTTCTCAACAGAAGTCAAAGCAGTGAAGCTTCGGCGTGACAGGTAAAACGGCTGGTTTATGTGTCCGGGGCAGGGTTTTCCAAGGGGTCTTAAAAAGTCTAAAATTTCCAAATCAAAATGTTAGGCCTTAAAAAGTGTTGTGTTCTAGGTCTTACAGGGCTTAATTTCCCTACGTCCATGTAACGCCGCTAATGCTCACTGGAAGGTTTTTTTTAATTCTGTGGTGTTGTAGTTCAGTATGCCGATGTGCTGCAATAGAAGCAATCTGCACACTGAACACATTTTTTTCCTGCTACTAGTCATGGAGCGTTGCCAACACATGCACATAAAATATTTCAAAACGTGTGTAATGACCGGGAATGGTGTGCTATCAGTTGAATAAAAGATTTGCCGTGCGGACATGTAACTATGGAATCCACCGGACTTAAACTTTTGGCTCTGTTCATACCAACTGCTGATAGAAACAATGAAAAAAAATATCTTGAAGGACGCAGACGGTTCCCTGTTTGTTACCTGCTCTGTGTCGCATATATTTGACACCACAAACATAAAAACCACATCAATGCGTTTGCCAGGCTTTTATCTCTCTTGTCATGGTAACATTTTTGCCGTTTGGACCCACGGTTTCTGAATTACATAACAAACTTAAGAGGTATAATTATCATTAAATGGACATGTTTGACCCATTAAAGATACTGTCTCCCCCTCCCTCCTCTCTACTCCCTCACTGCGGAAATCACCATAGCAACAAGTTCTGACACACACACCTCCTATCAAGGAGACTCTTTACTGTAGGCCGTGTTGTCCTCTCTTTTCCGGACATGTCAAACAGCAGATATACTGTTAGCCAGTGTTATTTGGATGTGCACCAAAGTAGGCACACTGTAAAAATGTCTTCTTTCTGGTTCTTTCTGTCGCTCGTCCAAATATAATTTCGTGTATTTTTACAGGTTATTTCTCTGTGTCGCTTTTATTTAATTTTAATAAGTTTATTAACTTTGCAAGTACTTTTGTGACTCTGCATTTTGTTGTACTTTTATGTCGTGATATAGGTCTTAAATTTCATTCATAAAGGTCCTAAAAAGTCTTAAATTTGACTTGGTGAAATCTGCAGAAACCCTGGTCCAGGGACTGTCTTCTGGCATTTTTCGTCATTTGTGACAGTTGCAAAATACTGTTTAGATATCTTTTTGTGTCGGGCATACATCACTCTTTCTAACATGTTTCTCAGTCTTAATCACACAGCAGTACTGTGGTAAAGAGACGGGGGCACGCTATGATGCAGGGACAATTAGGGCTGCACGATATCAGGAAAATATGCAATAACGTTGAATATCGCTATAACAATATTAAGTGTGATAAGTTAAGGGTAACTAAGGGTTTTTTTCAACCTCTAAGTGACTGATGGGAACAACAATCTTTGACATTGGTCCAGTATTAAGCGAGTTCGCTGCAGTCGGCAGCGGTGAAACAAGCTACAATGTAAGTTAATAGGGCACTTGTCCAGCTTGTTTTTACCTTCACAAAAGTGCTCGTTTTGCCACTGACAGGATCAGATTATTATTCTAAGTGTCTGACAACATTATGGAAAGGATCCCTACATAGATAGACCTTTTCTAAACCTCTTTAAGACCTTTCTGTTTAACCAGAAACAGCTCTGAAGTCGCTAGCCAGACTCCATTTAAAAAAAGCAACCTAAAACAGCTTTTCATAGTTTTATTTTGTTTCTGTCCACTTTGAATGAAGTGTATTTTACGATGCTAAAATTACTGGTTTTTTACATTGAGTCTGGTGGGTTTAGCGAATGCAATTTCGCGGATGTTATGTTTAAACAAAGGATCTTACTCTTTAACAGAAAGGTCGACCTCATTAGAAATACTTTCCATAATGTTGTCAGACACTTAGAATAATAACCAGATCCTGTCAGTGGCAAAACAAGCACTTATGTCAAGGTAAATACAAGCTTGACAATTGCCCTATTAACTTACATTGTAACTGCAGACTGCAGTGATATTGCTTAATACTGGACCAATGTCAGTCACTTAGACACAAAAACATATGAAAATAGGGTCCAGGTTGAAAACAACAGTAGTTACCCTTTAACAGATAATAAAGTGTAGGCCTACCTATTTCTGCCTTTCTGCTGCTTTCAGTATTCTGCTAAAATACAACAAATTGCTTGTTGAATCCAAAAAATGAAAGGAAATAATTTCCAACATTCTTTTATTGAACAAATTAAACATTAAATTGAATATAAAAAGCAGCACTAAAAAAGAACGATAGTTATATTATTCATTATTCAAATGTTAGCCTGTGTTTCGGTTTCTCCTTTGTTCTCAGGATTGTGGTGGTCCTGGACTCAATGATCAAAGTCTTCACCTTTACCCATAATCCCCATCAGCTGCATGTGTTTGAGACCTGCTATAACCCCAAAGGTCAGTTCAAGACTTTTAATTACAGATATTCTGATACCATTTCTTCCTTCCCGATACCGATTCCAATACCTGAACTTGCGTATCGGCCGATACTGAGTACTGATCTGATACCAGTATGTTATGTCTATTTCATTATATTTTAAAAGCCGTGTACTACTGTCACTGTATGGATGTGATAGGATTGCTATCATTGTTGTTCGGCCTGGCTCAGGTTAAACTTTTTGTGAAACATAAAGAAACACAAACAATGAACGCCATAGAACTTTCTTTTGTTATCCAGTTTGATAGTCAGTCATAACGGATAAAGGACATACAGTAAATAAACTACATTTAAAGTAGATTTTCTTCTGCTACATTAGGTGGTATCAGATCGGTGCATAAACGCCAGTACTTGTTGATACATATACCAGCATTTTAGGCAGTATCGGAGGCTTTTCTGAGACTGGTATAGGTATCAGAACATCTCTACTTTTAATGAGCTTGTTCTGCTCTGTGCACATACTTCACCTCTGGAACCACACAGACTCTTTAGCAAACGTGTACCGCATGGTGTAGCGTCTTTTAAACCCACGGAACATTATTTTAAGTTGTAGTCAAATCTAGTCCCAAAGCTTTCCATTTAATGAGTCGGTATAAATGTGCCGCATCTTTTAGCAAAGCACTGGAACCATGAAATACAAATTGTTCATGTGCACATTATAACCAACCTTTTCTCTCTGTCTCCCCTTGTTCTCTTCAGGTCTGTGTGTGCTGTGTCCCAACAGCAACAACTCCCTGTTGGCGTTCCCTGGCACTCATTCAGGCCATGTGCAGATAGTGGATCTGGCCAACACGGAGAAGCCCCCAGTGGATATCCCCGCCCACGAGGGGGCGCTGTGCTGCATCGCTCTGAATCTGCAGGGCACCAGAATAGCTACTGCGTCAGAGAAGGTAAGCCATGCTGAAGTAGGGCTTGGCAATATATCAATATAAATCGATATGGTGATATGAAACTAGATATTGTCTTAGATTTTGGAT
This sequence comes from Sander lucioperca, assembly GCF_008315115.2. Classification (NCBI taxonomy): domain Eukaryota; kingdom Metazoa; phylum Chordata; class Actinopteri; order Perciformes; family Percidae; genus Sander; species Sander lucioperca. The sequence continues at coordinate 16,520,525 of NC_050177.1, forward strand.
ATCCTAATATGACAAAAGTGTTGTCTTTTCCTGGTTTTAAAGGCTACATTACAGTAAAGTGATGTCATTTTCTGAACTTTCTAGACTGTTCTAGCTATAGCCAACTTAGTCATTGTAGCTACATTTCTGATGATTATTTATCACAAATCTCATTGTGTAAATATTTTGCGAAAGCAACAATTACAATATCAACCCTACAATATCGTTATCGAGATATTTGGTCAAAGATATCGTGATATTTGATTTTCTCCACATCGCCCCAGCCCTATGCTGAAGTTAATTGAATGCTTTTTTTGAGTTTCTATTGTTGCTGACTTAATACTAATCCCATGCTGTGTTTCCACAGGGGACTCTAATTAGAATTTTCGACACATCTGCGGGTCAGCTCATACAGGAGCTGAGACGAGGCTCTCAGGCTGCCAACATTTATTGGTGAGCATTGAGCAATAACACTGTTCACATCTTCACCTTACAGCATTACATCAGTTCTGTCCTTTTGTCCATGTCATCAGATGAAAACACCTAGCAAGGCAAATATTTACAAGATGCAGATGACAAAACAAAAAAACAATCAGCTTCTTCTACTTGACAACAAAATCGCAAAGCAGGCGGGGTGCTGACAGTTCTTCCAGTACTGGTTAACATGCTCTACAAAGCCTCTCTGCAGTCTTTGACAGAGTACTGCTCTTCCCACAAGCACATACGGTATGTTGACAAGTTGTAGCTGCAGTGCGAGTTGCTACGTCAGACATGGACCATCACCACAGGCTCCACTCCAGTACTGTGGAAGGTGTATGTTACGCCCCTTTCATTCAGAGTTACTATGAGAGTGTTGGTGAACATTATATGCAGGGTGCGATTTGCCGGGGGGGGGATGCGTGGGATTTCCCCCTTTCTGGTCTACATATCCCTGCCTCTGTTGAATTACTTTTATTCCCGGTGGGGACAAAATGTATCCCCTCCTCAAAGTGATCAATGCTACTTTACCGAAAGACCATATATTATATACCTAAAATAGCCGTATTTTAAACTAAGTAAAGTGCTGTAACGTGAACAGTCTATAGTGCGATAGAAGATCAAATCCGAGCAGCAGTTGCTGGTTGTATTTAGCGTCCAGAGCTCCAGGACGCCGGCTACCAGCAGCAGTTGTTTAGCCACCAATAGGTGACTGTGAGCCGGCTACAGGCACCGCCAGATGACGCTCCTTTCAGGGTCCGTGGTAGTGGAGTTTAGACAGAAAAAGTGGAGCATCATGCGGCGCTGACAGTTAAGTTTAGGCACAAAAATGACGCGTTAAGTTTAGGAAAAAGATGGTGATGATGGTTTGGATTAAAACACTCCCGAGGAACGACTGAGCGTTTCCTGGGTGAAAGTATTTTGTTTTGGCCGCAAAGTGAATTCCGCTCTCCAGCTTGAAAGCGCTGTGTTTTATGTAGACACCACGTTGTGCTATTTCATTTTGAGATTATTTTCCATTGAATACTGAAGTTCATAAATAAGTGTTTTGGCACGGCTGGCCTGGTATATCCATGGTGGTATTGGAAGGGGGATTTAATTCTGGCATGTTTTGTTCTGTTGTGCATGATCAAAAAACATCCCCCCCACCGCCTACATTGAAACCACGACAACAGCAGTTACAACTTCTTCAGGTTTTTACAGCATAACATGTAAATGGTCCTGATTTTAAAAAAAAAAAAAAAAAAAAAAAAAAAATCTGAAGAGGACAATACAAAAGCTGCTTTGCTGACGATAAAGATAGATAATAAAAGTTAATTATAAGCTTTGTATTAAGCCAGGCTAGAACTTAGAATGTAGCAGTAAGTAAAGACATTGAATGCATTAGTGTCATACTTGGCAGCGAGGTCACACACTGCTTTTATTGCAAAGTTGCACGCTGTAGTACTGCTACTCACTCTGCAGCCAGAACTTTGCTACACTTAGGTCTTGAGGTTTTTTTGTTTTTTTACCAAGTGGACCCACTCTGAGAATGGACTTTAATGATAATCCTGTAATAATAGTAACCCTGTTTGTATAGAAAGTGTGTTCAGGCCTTTATAATAGCGGTGAGCAGTGTCACCACTGTTCTATCTTGTGTCTCTGTGTTGATCTGAATGGATCTCAGTTGTCATAATTTCCATCTGCTCTGTCTTTTTCAGCATTAATTTCAACCAGGATGCGTCCCTCATCTGCGTGTCCAGCGACCATGGCACAGTGCACATCTTCGCTGCAGAGGACCCCAAAAGGAACAAACAGTCAAGGTTAGTCTACTAGCGCGTTAGCTGGATTAGGATAAATACAAAAAAACTAAATGTTGATGTTAAAAAGTGAAACTTTGCCTTCCAAACATGTCCTGATTGATTGAGTCCTTCTCTTTGCAGCTTGGCATCAGCCAGCTTTCTTCCCAAATACTTCAGCTCCAAGTGGAGCTTCTCCAAGTTCCAGGTCCCCTCAGGCTCTCCCTGTGTGTGTGCCTTTGGAACAGAGCCCAACGCTGTTATAGGTGAGTTCACTTTGGACTGTGCAGCTTTTCAGGATATAAGACCGTCTCATCTCGTCACTCTAAAGCGTGATTTATGCTTCTGCGGAGGCTCCGCGCAGATCTTTCGCCGTAGCTTACGTAAGTGGACTGAAGTTTATACTTTTGCGTTGGTGTGTGTCGATCTCTTTAAGAGAATAGCAGGGCCATCGTGTGTGTGTGTGTGTGGGTGTGTGTGTGGGTGTGGGAGAGTGAGTGAGAGTGACTTAGCTTAGTGATTAGCTTCAGAGTGAGTAGTGAGTCATAGTGAAAGAAACAAAGTGTCTCCCCTGTTCTTTCTGACCACGGTGGGAAATCTGCAGCAGGAAAAGTTAACCCTCTCCTTGATTTCATGTTGTTTATGGAGAAGGAGAAGCAGGAAATGAGTCGGGGGAAGTGCAACGCAACCAAGCCACGTGGAAGCCTTTGGAATTAAAATAGCCCCACATCATCACATACCCTTCACCATACCTACAGATTGGCATGGGGTACTTTCCATAAAATCATCTCTCAATGCAAATCAAACCAGCTATTAGGCTAACTGAAATAAAACCATGCCAATCTCTAGGTATGGTGAAGGGTATGTGATGATGTGGGGCTATTTTAATTCCAAAGGCCAAGGGAACTTTATCAGGATGCATAGTATCCTGGATCCTGGCCTTTCAAAATAAAAATCTGCCTGACTCTATGGGAATTTAACATAGGGGTGTACTTACTTATGCCCCCTGTATTTTAAGGAAGAACATTTATATATTGACGATACATTATTCATTCACAAACAAAATTGGTGTCCTTAAAGATTGGATTTTTCCTAATTTTTTTAATTAAGGCATTAAGATCAATTTCCAAAAGATGATTTTTTTATTCCTCTTTTTAGTCAACTTTAGCATGGGTGTCCTAATTTTTTCACATGACTGTACATTTACAACAATGTCAATATTTTTACACTTTTCTCTTTTTTTTTGTTTCAATTCAAACAATGACTCTTCGTAGCAGTAGAGTACTGGTTGAGCACCACTGGTGGTACGTGAGCTGCCTCTAGTGGTACGCAGATGGAATCTCTGATATATTTTTTAAAAATTAAATAAATTAATTTAAAAACAATACTATAGGACGTGGCCAAGACGGTTCAACACAAACACAAAAGCCACAACACATATGCAAAAGCTACAACACAAACGCAAAAGCTAGTGAGTGCGTTGTTGACAAACAGAGCTGGCGGATGAGCAGGAGGAAAGTTCTTGTATGTTTAAGAAGTAAGTGAAACATGGTTCCTTGCTAATTATGATTACTGTCGCTACGTGATTGTCACAATTACTGTAAGCAATGTTGTTCAATATCTTTTTTTTTTTCATATGTATGAACTCTGCCTGTGTGTGTGTGTGTGTTTGTGTGTGTGTGTGTGTGTGTGTGTGTGTGTGTGTGTGTGTGAAGACTGAGGGCATGCAACAAAACCATAGAGTGTACAAATGGTAATATACAGTCTATGAACAAACCCTTTTACATGGCTTGTAAATACAGTGTAAACACAAGAGTCCACAGTCTGAATTCTATTTATTTACTTATTTTATTTTCCAGTAGTAAGCCCGAAGTAAGGTCATGATTAAAATTCTGGGTTTATTTCATTCAGACCAACCGTGTATGACCGTGAACATAGACAGTGTATGTGTGTATGTATGACATATTACGCCCCCTAACACTGTAATAGGCAGCATATTGACGGTAAAACAATTAGCATTCACTTTAAACATCTGTTTACCGTAGCCATAACCACACACACACACACACACACACACACACACACACACACACACACACATACACACACACACACACTTTACAAACCAACCGTATCTAGAGAATTTGCTGCTGGGAGCTGATCAATAACCAAATAGATACGGTTAACAAGTTACAAGCACGTAACAGTGTGCTATAATATTTGTGTGATTTAAACAGCTTCCCTAAACGTGACAAACTATAGACTTTAAATGTAGCACCCGCGTGTTAAAAGACGCTGGGCACCATTTAAGATTAACGTTATAGCTGTAGCTTCTTAGCCTAAATGGCAAAGTACATACATATATACACATATGAAAATAAAAAAGATATTAAACAACATTGCTTATTTGTGATAATCATGTAGCGACAGTAATCATAATTAGCCAGGAACCATGTTTCACTTACTTCTCAAACATACAAGAACTTTTCTCCTCCGGCTCCATTTGTCAACACACCACTCACTTCCGTTGTCGCTTTTGCGTTAGTGTTGTGGCTTTTGTGTTTACAACATTTCCAATAATAATACTTCAAATATGGTCAGTTAAAAGTAATTTAAAATAAGTGTTTAAGTGTAATATTTTTAGTTTCGATATCAGCTACATAGTTACGTTCATGAACTGAGTGCACATACATCCATAATTAGATGTGGTGGCAAGATAGTAAGCGGAGGTAAAATGAATGGTTCAAAAACACTGCAATTGTGGCTCCAAACAGGAACTATTACGAAAAGAAGAGCGGATGAGTAGAAGAACATTTTGAGTGTTGAAATATTTAGGCTCTGAAATATTTGGTCATCCTGAATCTTCTATTGGCAGTTAGGGCCATCAGTTGATAATCAACTAATAACTGTTGGCATGATTTTATAAATCATGTTTTAATGGTGAACATACATGTAGCAGAGTGAATCCTCTACTGTATCTGTGGATGGCCTTAGTGACTACCTTACCTATAGGCTCAGTAAGCAGTGGGGATTTATATTTGCAAATAATATGTTGGATTCATGTTAAGACTTTTGAAATAACTTTCAAAAGTTAACAATAATTTGGAGGCCTCCATGCATTGACTCTGAGGACCCCCTGTTGAAGACCCCTGTTCTAGTGAGTTCAACTTATCAGATGAGAACTAAGAAAAGGTCAAATTGATATGAGTTCTGTAATTGTTTTCTCTTTTTGTTTTGCTTTAACCAATAAGTAGCGAGTGATGTGTCCTTCACAATGTTTTAGCCACGAAAGCTCTGGTAGACAACGTTTATGGCACTGATAAAGAAATATGTGGAAATATGTTCTAGTCGACTTTAAACAAGATGTACAGCTTTGTCAATCTCATTCATGCATTATGCATCAAAATCAAGAGTTCGCTTCCTAGCTGTGTAGGAAGATGACATCCCTATTCTTAACCCTGCAGAGAGCCATCCATACGGTTCATTTTCTATAACCCATTTCACACGAGGTGCCTGACTGAACTGAATTTTGGTGAGGGAAAACTGAAGAGATTTTGTCTTGTTTTTGGCAAAGTGAAGCTGTATCAGTACTCGATCCCATCCAAACCTGTAGTCTGACTGCTGATGGTCTAACAGTGTTTTTGATACGGTGAAGAGAAGAGATGTGGATTCTGACAGTGATAGTTACAGTCACTGTCATGTCTTAAAGGGTAACTACCGTTTTTTTTTTTCAACCTGGACCCTATTTTCCTGTTTTTGTGTCCAAGTGACTGATGGGAACAACAATCTTTGACATTGGTCCAGTATTAACCCTTGTGTTGTCCCTTCCTGTCAACCTTGAAAAAAACACTTTTTTTCCCGAAGTTTTTGACGCCTTTTTTGTTTTTGCTTTTTTTCAACGTTTTAAATTGTAAAATTTTTCTTCTACACATTTTCAGCGCTTATTTCTACATCCCATATTTTCTGATATAAAACAAAAATTGAAAACGGGTCAATTTGACCTGAAGTCAACACAAGGCAAGAACGTTGCAGTCGGCAGCGGTGAAACAAGCTACAATGTAAGTTAATAGGACAATTGTCCAGCTTGTTTACTTTCGCAAAAGTGCTCGTTTTGCCGCTGACAGACTCAGATTAATATATTAAGTGTCTGACAACATTATGGAAAGGATTTCTAAGGAGGTCGACCTTTCTGTTAAAGAGTAAGATCCCTTTTTTAAACATAAAAACATCTGCAAAATTGCATTCGCTAAACCCACCAGACTCCATGTAAATAAACAGTAATTTTAGCATCGTAAAATACACATTCAAATTCGACAGAAACAAAATAAAACTATGAAAAGCCGTTTTGGTTCGTCTTCCCACTTTTCCAACCATTACAACTCTAGTTTTGGTTGAAATAAACACATAGTTTACTGATTTACATGTGAAAATATGTTTGCTCTATACACGCTAAAAGTATTGCTTTTTTAAATGGAGGCTGGTGGGTTTAGCGCTAGCGACCTCAGAGCTGTTTCTGGTTAAACAGAAAGGTCTTAAAGAGGTTTAGAAAAGGTCTGTCTCTGTAGGGATCCTTTCCATAATGTTGTCAGACACTTAAAATAATAATCTGAGCCTGTCAGCGGTAAAAACAGAACTTTTAGTGGACCAAACTGACGATGCACATTTGCCCCATAGGATTACATTACAGCCCGGTCTGTGGATGCCGGTTACAGCAATCACGCTTAATACTGGACCAACTTCAAAGATTGTTCACATCAGTCACTTATAAACAAAAACATATGAAAATAGGGTTAAAAAGGGGTAGTTACCCTTTAATTAATTTGACTGTTCCTGATCTCTGCAGTACGGTCCACTGCATTCTAATAAAAAAAGGGTTTTCTGAGTTCCCACTCTGGTTTCTTTGCAGCCATTTGTGCTGACGGCAGCTACTACAAGTTCCTGTTCAACCAGAAAGGGGAGTGTGCCAGAGATGTGTACGCCCAGTTCCTGGAGATGACGGACGAGAAAATATGACCACACCCGCTCCCCCGCTCCCCCCCTCTCTGGAAACTTGCTAAGACACAGCCTGGTTTGTTGTTTCTTTACTCTTTTTTTTTTTTTTTCTTTTGGAGGAGATCTCCCAGGCTGCACTTCTCCTTATCTTGACAGACTCTGTAAGAGAGCATCAGAAGAAGGGAGGACAAAGAAAGAGAAGCACAGACTGGGCGGGGGGCGGGGGGGGGACCCCTTACAGCCAAGAGGAACGGACGGAAGCACTAACAGGGACGCAGACGTTTGTCTGTCACAGACTCCAGAGGACTGTCTCTGGACAGAGGGACTCCCAAACCAAACACTAGCGAAAAGAGAGGAAGTTATTTTTCTGAACGGACGACATGCCGCTTTTTAAGATGTCTTCCGAGGAATTTACAAAAGGGCGGTTCTTTTTAATCACAGATGATTGTGATAGTTAGACGGATTGAAAACTATTGAGATTTTTGTCAACTTAACACCACCTTACCTAACTATAGGGAGTGCCTCGAGACTGGAGAGAATCTGTATGTGTGCACATATTGTTGTTGTCATATATACATGTGTGTGTTGTGTATATACCAATGTACCATATTAGGTGTCCGCAGAATCCGAACGAGGTGACGTGGAACCGTTTCTTATATTCACTGTATAAACACACCGCGCCAGACCGAACTTCTAACTACACGCAGCTGTACAGAATAGTAGCAGAAAAAAATGTCTGTTTGTTTCCCTCGTTACCTTTTTTTTCATACATTGTGCAATATGTTTTTTGTTAAGAGCTTGCGGAAGTTGAGTGTTTGTCGTCTCTACCTGACCACGAAAGCTTTAAAAAAAATAGTTAACATGTATTGGGAAATAGTTACGCATTTGCTTTCTCGCCGAGAGTTGCGAGAAGATATGAAGCCGGTTATCTTAGCTTAGCATAAAGCCTGGAAGCAGCTCTGCCTGAAGGGAACGCCTCTAAAAATCACTAATTAAAACATTATACCTTCTTTAATCCTTACAAAAACTGAAACGTAAAGCTGTGCTTCTACAGGGGTTATGTGCCCGACTATTTTTTGTTTTAGCTGGGAGCACTGACTTCCCAAAGTTGTCGTTTTTACACTTTTTTTTTTGTTCAGATTAAACGAAAGAGAAAAGTGTTAATTGGACAGAGCCAGGCCAACTCTTTCCCCAGGTTTCCAGTCTTTATGCTAAGCTAAGCTGCTGCTAGCTTTAGCTTCACATTTACCCTACAGACAATAAAGTGGTATCGATCTTATCATCTAACTTCCGTATTTTCCGCAATGTTGAACTATGTCTTTGAGAGTTTGTTTCTGCTTGAGAGCTAAAGACACGCACGGTTTCCACCTTAAATCACAAAAAGCTAATGGATTGGATGAGATTCAGCAGCTTAGATCAACTGTAAAAATGTGAATATTTAGAACTTTGTTCAAAACTGCACTTCATGTTTTTAATGTTAAGCCATTATTAAATCCAAAAGTCTCCTGAAGGATGATTGGTTTTGGTTGGCCAGTGTGGCTCTCCAGTCCCAGCTGTATGCTCCCTTCTTATCCTGACAACACGTGTCTGCCTTGTCAGTGTATCTCCGTGAACTGCTTCACAATGCCCCTCGGGGCAACCATCCATTCCAGGGTTTCCCCCAGAAAAGTTGTTTAGCCCGGTGGCAAGTGTCTTTATTTTCGACGAGGGCCCGGCTGGGGCCAGTCACAGACTGATGGCAGCATTAATGTAGAGCCCAATAGTTTCAGTGATAACAAATAAAGGACGGAATCGCAAAATTGAGAATAAAAAAAAAAAAAAAAAAAAAAGCTATAAGACAGATTCCACAGGGCCCTACACATTAAGTCAGTGCTAAAAGCTGACTGGATATTTTAAAATACATTCAAAAATAATTCCCAGTTGGGGCAACTTAGGCCCGGTGGGCCACCAGGCTTTCAATACACTGGGGGAAACCCTGGATTCTGCTAATGCTAATCAGGGACTCTGAAGTGCTTCGTCAAACCCCGTGGCCATAAACAGGAGATGTGCTCGGTGTGGATCCCCCACAGCGGAAAATGTTAAAGTGGAACTGTGTTAATGTTTAATGGAATATTTCTTTCTTTTAATTTGTCCTGTTGATTGACAGCATTTGTCTTTTCATTTCAAAAACGCATTTTAATCTGTGTGGCTTTCTGCATCAGATTGTACGACGGCAGGTGTCACTCTGTTGAACATGCACAGCACTTGGCGGTCACTGACCCGTGGGGACGCTGCACAAACTGAAACGCCAACTTGTGTCTGACACACTTGGAATGATTGTAAAACCTGCATTTAAATTTGTGAATAAAATTTAACATCTGCTTTTACAGTTAAATGGGCTGTTAACATGCCTACTATATTGTGGAAAACAAGTGCCTCTCGAATAATTGTTTTTTATGTGTAAGTGACTGATCTGTGAACAATCTTTGAAGTTGGTCCAGTATTAAGCGCGAATGCTGTAACCGGCAGCCACAGACCGGGCTGTAATGTAATCCTATGGGGCAAATGTGCATTGTCACCTTGGTCCACTAAAAGTTCTGTTTTTACCGCTGACAGGCTCAGATTATTATTCTGCAGGGTTCATACGTTTTTGAAAAAACCTGGAAAAGTTATGGAATTAAAAAAAATGCAAATTCCAGGCCTGGAAAGGTTTTGGAAACATAAAAAGACCCAGAAAGTTTTGGAAAAGTCATGGAATTTTGTTTTTTAACACAGTATAATAATATGTGATTAATAAATGTATTTCACGTCATCCTAACCTCACCGTTCTATTCGGGGCGCGATATTACGACTCCCACTATGAACCACATAAATTGTCATTCATTTTATTGTTAAACCTCTGAGGGTAAACTTTAACAGATTTTTATTCTTATTGTATAATGTCGACTGACATTTTCAGGAATACATAGTCATAGAAATTTGCCAAAAAGTCATGGAAAAGTATTGGTTAAAATGCGTATGAACCCTGATTCTGACAACATTATGAAAAGGATCCCTACAGAGATAGACCTTTTTAAAACCTCTTTGAGACCTTTCTGTTTAACCAGAAACAGCTCTGTGGTCACTAGCGCTAAACCCACCAGTCTCCATTTAAAAAAGCAATACTTTTAGCGTGTATAGAGCCAACATATTTTCACATTGTAAATCGGTAAACTGTTTATTTCAACCAAAACTAGAGTTGTGATGGTTGGAAAAGTGGAAAGACAACCTACAACAGCTTTATTTTGTTTCTGTCGACTTTGAATGAAGTGTATTTTACGATGCTAAAATTACTGTTTATTTACATGGACGCGGAAGTTATTTAAAAAAAAAAGAAAAAAGGATCTTACTCTTTAACAGAAAGGTTGACCTCCCTTAGAAATCCTTTCCATAATTTTGTCAGACACTTAATATTATCTGAGCCTGTCAGTGGCAAAACAAGCACTTTTTTGAACATAAATACAAGCTGCACAATTGCCCTATTAATTATCTATTGCAGCTTGTTTCTCTGACAGCAGCTTTCTTTCTTAATGCCGGACCAATGTCAAAGATTGTTGTTCCATTAGTCACTTACACACAAAAACATAGGAAAATAGGGTCCAGATTGAAAAACAAAAAAATGAAGTTACTCTTTTAGTGCCCCATAAACATTTTAGAGGGTCTTAAAGGAAAACGCAGACGTATTGGGACTTTAGCTTATTCACCGTATCCCCCAGAGTTAGATGAGTCCATACATACCCTTCTCATCTCCGTGCGTGTCGTAACTGTCTGACGCTCCCACCGCTAGCCTAGCTTAGCCCAGATCCTGGAGGTAACCGGCTCCATCTAGCCTACTGCTCCCAATAAGTGACAAAATAACGGCAACATTTTCCTATTTACATGTTGTGATTTGTATAGTCACAGCGTGTACAAATAACAAGGTCACATGAGACACAGCCATCTTCTAACCGTATATAAACTGGGAACTATATTCTCAGAAAGGCGAAGCCTGCTACTTGGGCGGAGTGATTTGCTCGCAGCACCTGCAAAGCCCCAGGGTGAGGAGCAGAGAGTAACAGCGGTGCTTTTCAGGTGTTGCGCTAATCACTCCGCCCAAGTAGCAGTGCTTCGCCTTCTGAGAATATAGTTCCCAGTTTGTATACGGTTAGAAGATGGCTGTGTCTCATGTGACCTTGTTATTTGTACATGCTGTGACTATACAAATCACAACATATAAATAGGAAAATATTGGCGTCATTTTGTCACTTATTGGGAGCATTAGGCCGATTACACACTGGATGCGTCGCGTGAGCGTGTCCGTTTATATTTCGGCTCCCATGTTAACAGTTCAGAGCTTACACACTGCCTGCGTGACACGCATGTCTCAAGCGCGCCTCGAGCTGCGCCGAAAACGCGTGCGTGCTAGAAATAGAACCGACGCCTATTTTTCACGCGACACGCAAGCGTGTTGGAAGCGTTTCCAGGCAAAATAGAATAGGAAAAGTTGTTTATATGTCATTTTGACACTAATACATATTACTAAATGACATGTTGATGTTTGAAAGTCTCTAGGTTTTGATATAAATGCAGATATAAATGTATTAAAAAAAAAAAAATTCTAATATTCCACCTGTCAATACAGAACGAAATATTCTTGTCAATACTGCTGACGTTGTCTTTGCTGTAATCAAATCAGTCTATATTTATGTTTAACATGGTATTTCATTTTATCAATGGGAAACATACATGTGTACAGACAAGGCTAGCAGCAGCAGCGCCGCGTCATACATGTTTCTGGTGTGTAAAGACATAGAAAAATCCACGTATCCGCCACGCAGCTGACACGCAACAGAAACGTGCGTGAAAGTGTGTAACCGGCCTTAGGCTAGATGGAGCCGGTTACCTCCAGGATCTGTGCTAAGCTAGGTTAGCGGTGGGTGCGTCAGACAGAGTTATGGCACGCACAAAGATGAGAAGGGTATGTATGGACTTATCTAACTCTGGGGCATACGGGGAATAAGCTAAAGTCCCAATAAATTGGCGTGTCTCTTTAAAAGGGGCTGTACTTGACATTCAGAAATAATATCACAGCAAACAACTATTAGCCATGTCAAGATATAGTGGAGTAATGAATTAAGTCCCTCTCCCTCTGTGTGTGTTATGATCGGAGCTCTTCTGTGACTTGTGTGTCTGTAATGGATGAGTTAAGGAACGGTCTGTGAGAGACCCCAATCCCAGCCCACTTCTTTTTTTCTGAATAGCGAGTACAGCCCTTAAACGTCCAACTGAGATTAAATAGCTTTTTTGTCTGCTCCAGCAACAAAATCACTTGTTCTCCTTTGAGAACAAATCCGAAACCAGAAGGAAATGAAATTTGGTTTCATGATGGCGCCCCCCTAGCATGTGGTGAAAAGTTCCGTCTACATAAATGTAGACCTTATTAGAATACAGCCAATCAAAATCTTGCATAAAGCAGTAGCATCAGCGTTGTATCAGAGGCAGAGCAGACAGCAGCTACACAGCCCAGCCCACGTTAGCTTCACGCTAAAGTCTCCTTCGTATCTAACTTACAAACATGAACACGTCTCGGCCTCCACCTTAGCTTAGCTTAGCTACCAAACATTAACAGAGGAAAAGCTAAAACAAATTAGCTACTGGCTGATGTCAATCAAAGAGACACGCCCCTCTAGCCCAGGGGTTGGTCTTGAAAATTAGATATTTAAAGTGCCCATATTATAAAAAAAAAATTTGGGGTGTTATTTTGTGTCACTGGTGCTTCCACACGCATACAAACTTGGAAAAAACGGCAGGGCTTTTTACGTCAGTAGCCGAAACGAGGTGGCTAACCGTAGCATGCTAGCGCTAGTATGCTAGTGCTAGTATGGTAGCTCGTTCATAATGGCAAAACACTGCTACAACACACTAGTACACCATAATCTACAAAAGAACTACTTACATGTCCCTGTTCTACAGGTATTCCACGCAAAGTTGGAAGTGTGCCCTCATTTAGAAGAAGTCTCCCGGCTAATCCTGCCTTGTACTACTTAAGTTGTAGAAACAAACAGCTAGCTAGATGATGTGATCCTTAGCTACTGCTACTGTGCATGTGCGACTGCCAACAAAGATGTTACAGCAGTGAGAGGTCTCACTCTGTAGCTAAAACAGAGACCTGAACACAGGGTGAAAAGAGGAGCTGCAGCAATGTGCAGTACAACAAAAATATGGTGTTTTTTGAAAATTAAACCATGTAAACCTATTCTGGTACAACCTCAAAATACAATTATGAACCTGAAAATGAGCATAATATGGCCACTTTAATATCTCCGCTGTTATATAGATAATGTAACCACCAGTTATTTAATGTTGTCCACTTCTCCCACTGTGAGGAAATTAGTTACGTGGATGTAACGCAGAGTTTTTCCTGCGCGTCTCTAGAATGACGAGGCATTTTTCGATACTTTAGAGGCAATTCGGTCGGTGCCTAAAAAGTGTTGAATTTACTACCCAGCCCTAGATGTCGCCTTTGTCTTCTTTCCTCGTTCGAACAAAAAAAACAAAATAAATTGTTCACACAGACCGATTGTGAGTTTGCATTTGCCCTGCAGAGAAGGCTTTTACTCAAAGAAATACAAACTAAGAGGTTATGTGTTTTAAATAAATTTATAAAAAAAAAAAAAAAAAGCATTTACCCACTGAAGCAGAACAAACACCTATCACTTGTTTTTCCTCGTGTAACATAGAATACCATCTGAATAGACTGGTTAGTAGCCTGAACAGAATCAAATAATTAAGCCAAGAGTTGCCAACTTCAACACAAAAAGGTAACAAACACTGACGGGGATGACGGGGAAAAAAACAGCAAATAAAATTACAAAAAAAGGGAAGAAAAAAAACAAAACAACTAAGAGGGTTAAGTGCAGCACTGGTCAGAATCATACAGCGTAGATTCAGTCGAAATTTTCTTCAGTTCCATATTCAGATAATCTGCTCAAGTACATTGTCTCTAGATCCGTAACATGCAAGCTCAATTAAGTATATGGTCAAATACGCATGGGAATATACTTTTTATCTCATAAGATATTTGTAAAATATGAAAAAACAAATCTGTAGATGAACAGTGATAACGAAATTCCATTTGCATGAATGAGCAGAAAAAGAGCATCCACTCCATAGATAGTGTTTTCTTTAAAAAAGGAAAAAGGAGACTACATTCATTTCACTGAACAAAGAGTCCACATACAAAAACAACAGAAAGAGGGTTCCCAAAATATCATGTTGGGATGTTTCAATGTTCTTAAGGACCCCACTTATAGCTTTTAGTTATCTTAATTATTACTAGATAGTATCTGTGCCTTGGGAAACGGAGAAACACTCAAAAAAAGATCCAAAGATACACTTGTACAACGGAATACTGCATATCTACTCACGACTGGGTTAGGTAGGTCGACATGGAGGCTAGCTGCCGAAGATGGGAATGTCCACACGTACGTACACACATTTCCCTTTAGCGGAATACACTACTGGTGATTTCGCTTGGTTGCTTTTGTATATCGACACACAGTAAAAGCGCTCGTCTGTAATGCTACCAGGATGAGGCTCCGTTCCATCTTTAGGAGAGTTTCAGGACTCCTCGCTTGTCCAAAAAGTCAGTTTGGATTTTCTTGAAATCAGGATTTCAAATTTTTTTTTGTAAATCTGTCTTCTGTCTTTCTTCCTGTGCTTCTTCTTCCGTGGCGTCTGGGTCTCAAGCTTCGGGGATTCACAGTCATCAGCAACTCTTGTTTCCATTTTTTTTTTTTTTTAATTTGGTCTTTAGTTTTTGCATCGCGTTTGGTGGTCTTAAATATATGGAAGAGGATCGGGAGGGGGGGTTGAGGACGAGTTTTTTTTTTTAAACATTCTGTAAGCCCTGCAGGTGTTTCCCAGTCGCTCTTCTGTTTTTTGGCACCTTGGAGTAGATGATGGAGGGAGGGGGGGGGACAGTGTGTGAGGCTCAATGCGTACGGGAGAGCAGGGGTCCGGAGGCAAACCGGGGGGGAGGGAGGGGAGGCTACTTGTCACCGATGTGTTCACTGACCCCTGCTTCTCCGGCTCTGTCCGTGGTGCCGTTGTTATTGTTGGTGGTGGTAGCTGCAGCAGCAGCTTTCCCCTCCCCCCCCTCCGTCTTCACCCTCTTTGATTGGGGTTGCTCCTGCAGCGCTCCGTTCTGCCTCTTGGTGGGGAGGGAGGCGGAGGCTGAGGCGTGGGCCGCCAGGAGGTGCAGAGGGTTCGCCACAGCTGGTAGAAAGAAGACAGGCTGTTGTTAACAATGAGGAGCGACACATGGGAAAGGGATCTGAGCAAGGGCGGAACTTTGGGTTCGTCAAACGCTTCATTATCTGCATTCTGGTGAATTTTTTGGCAACAATTTGTGCCTTTTCTGCATCAATATATGGTGCAAATGTCTTTAATTTATGAAAAGGAAATTATAATAGATTTTTGGGATGGGTTACCCTGGCCAGTTTTGATTATTGGGGGGGGGTGTTGTAACCCCCCCGTAAATTACACCTATGGATCGGAGTATTACACTGGATTGGAGTGGAACCGAATCTGTAGGATTATTAAAACTATGTCACGCGATGTGATGGTGCACCTCATCCAGTTCAAGATGATGCATCGCTTCTATTGGACTCCCTCCAGATTGTTGAAAGACACACCAAATTGTTGGAAATGTAAGACAGGGGACAGCTAATTACTTCATGTCCTATGGTCCTGTGATAAGGTCCAGGTTACATGATAACCTAGGTTGGATTGCAGGGACCCAGGTTCCATTCAGCCCTAGATGATTTGTTCTGGGAGATGGGTCAATCCTAAATGGCATGGATCAGCACATAAGAAGCTGGGTCCAGACTAGTTTAATGATAGCCAGACAGATTATTTTAAAAGGATGGAAGAATGAAGGGGTGCCGTCAATCCAGGAGTGGGCCGGTGAGAGGGCTAGGGTAGCGGTGTTTGGAAAAATGTCATAAACAGTTTGCCAGATTGGATGTCTATACTAGAAAATGGGGAAAGTACCTGAACTTTCTGGAGGGCTCCTAAGAAGCTTTGTGCTGGGGAGAGACTGTATGATAGGCTTATGGTGTTGGCATTTATACATATGTTCATGGTTTATGGTCTGTTTGGTTACTATTCTGTTGAATGATATGCAATATTGTAGTTACTGTGTCATCTTTTCTTGATTTTTAGTCTGAGTGGGTGGTGACGGAGTTTCTGCAGGTTTCACTAAGGCGAATTTGAGACTTTTAAGACCTTTATAAGACCATTATGAATGTAGTTTAAGCCTTTATCACAACATCAACTAAGCCCTAAACTCATTGTTTTTTCAAGCCAAGTACCGCTAAAGTTCTATTTTCCCAGAGCTTAAGAATAAAATCCGTTTTATGAAAGAGACTCGCGCCAATACCACGAAAGCTGATTAAACAATTGTTAAATCACAAAAAAATACAATGAGTGACATCTACGGTGGCAGAGACAAGTATAAAGTCCCTTCTTATAGCTTATATCTATATGTTTATGGAATGATCTTTGACCTCTGTCTTGTGCTTTTATGACATTATAATGCTCTCACTTTACCCACTTTGCCTTTTCTGTGCTGCGTTTATTACAGTATGTACTGTAAGAACATGATCCTTCAAAGACTTAACCCCCTCACGTGGGTCAATGCTGAAACATCCTTCATTACATACACTTCATACACACATTACATAAAAGGACCCTAAAGCAGTGCGTGGGCCAGTTGCCGCTACATGTAAATTCAGTGCGAGTGCAGGATAGCGACCAACAGGCTGGAGGTGTACGTGCATGGGAAGAAGGAAAAAAAACACTGAATGTAAACCCAACGTCTGTTTGCAACAAAACTCCACAGGCACGTGTTAAGAGCTCTGAGAGACAGGTGGCTGCTGGGAGAGGAGAGCGCCACTGTTGCTCTGACATCTGGAACAGTCTGTGCACACTGCTTTGCTCTAGCCCTGCGTTTGTGTGTGTGTGGTTAGGGTTGCACGACATTGACAAAATGTGATATTGCGATATTGAGCATGAATACTGCGATACCGATAGTCTTAAACATATATATAAAACACCAAAGTTATGTAGTCTCCCTGAGCCAAACTCATGTTCTATTCTGTCTCTTCTTTGCTTTCGCTCCACACACTCGCTTTGCAGTTCGCAATCTATCTTTCTGTCCTTTCGCTTCTCGGTCTCTACCTCTATCTCCCTCTTCACCCACGCTGTCAAAGGGTGCCATGTGACAGGGCGACTGGCCAATGAAATATGCTGGCTCTAAATTGATCACAACACACAGCCACCGGCACATCTCTCCACAGAATAAACGGAATATTGCATACTTTTCGGGACATTTTCAATATTGCAAAAACGATACTGAGTCAATATATCGTGCACCCCTAGTGTGTGTGTGTGTGTGTGTGTGTGTGTGTCACCTGTGCTAGCAGCAGTACTGATGGGGACGAGGTGGGTCCCGTTCTGCGTGATGGCCTTTATGGGGAGCTGGTGCTGGCCGAGCGGGGCTTGTTGCACGATGGTTACCGTGGTCAGCGGGGTGGCCGCAGAGCTCTGGATGATGCGGCTGATTCCGCCTAGCGACGAGGCCGTGATGGATGGGACTGCACATGGGGGAGAAACACACACAGTCTCAACACAATGCTTTCTGACTACAGAGGGTGGGGGGCGGGGAGGCAGGGGGAAGGACTGCTAGAAATAACACGTCTCACGCTTGATCTCTTGGTGCTCGCCACCTCCGTTCTCCTGAGGTTCCGGGCCCACTTTCACAGCGGGCTGTCCGCCAACAGTTGCCATGGTGACGGTCGGGATCTGGTGGACAACGTGCACCGTCTGCATGACGGGGGCGGAGCTAACAGACGTTGTTACGATGGCAGGCGACGCCACGGCGTAGGTCACAGGCTTCATGGTCGTTTGAGGCATCTGGCGCTGCACGGCGATCAATACCGGCTGGTTGTTGAGGGGGGAGCCTATCAGAAAGGGGGGGAGGGGGGGGGGGGTACAGGTTACTGACAAACTCCTTACTCTACTGCCATTCACCACTGTCACAATGGACAGAGGCATATAAATACTGCACACCATCACAAAACATGAGGGGACACAGTGAGCAGCGTTGCCGATTTTTTTTTCTCCATTTTTACCTCAGAGTTAAAACAAAGAAACTACAAAAATGTCCTTTTTGTCCCGAGGACAGAATCTTGGGGAAGGGTATGCTTTACCAGGGGAGTTCTGTGCAAAGCGGGCCTCTTGGATGACAGCGAGTTTGGGCTGGGCAGTAGTGGTTTGGGCGGGGGCTGGCGGTGGGGTTGGCTCTGGCTCCATGGGGACAGGGGAGCCCTCTCTGGACAGGCTGTCTGGGGTCTGGACCCCACTGGAGTGGGCAGACAGCGCCCCTGTGTGGCTGGGAGACGCCGGAGCGCTCCTGGGACAGGAGAAGAAAGAAGGTTGATTATTGACACATGTTGTTGCCCCACAAACTGAAGTAACACACTCGTGTCTGGATGACAGTGTTCTCTACCTGGAGGAGAGGGGCCCCACAGGGGTCCTGAAGCAGGGCACTCCCCGCGGCCGCCGCTTCCTGAACGCTTGTTCTACCAACTTCCCCTCCGAGGCGGGGTCGATCCTCCAGAAGGAGCCTTTGCCCGGCTCCTCCTGAGAGCGGGCCACTTTGATAAAGTAGCGGTTCAGGGACAGGTTGTGGCGGATCGAGTTCTAAAAACGCCAATACATACACAAGACACACACACACAGAGCGTTAACTAAAGCTGTACAATTCTTTGAAATGATGGGAGTGTTACATCATATGTGTTATATAGTGATAAGATAACCTTTATTGTCTCCTTTAGGAGAAATTTGTCTTGGGCAGTCAAGAGAACAAAAATGGCGCCGCATCGCATAGAAACGCACAATAAACATACAATTGTCTCATACAGTCTTAGAATATTCCCCATGTCTTGTGGTTTGGTGGAAGGAACAGCGGGAAAACGCCAACTTATTGGGACTTTAGCTTATTCACCGTATCCCCCAGAGTTAGATGAGTCCATACATACCCTTCTCATCTCTGTGCGTGTTGTAACTCTGTCTGACGGCTCCACCGGTAGCTTAGCCTAGCACGGATCCTGAAGGTAATCGGTTCCAACTAGCCTACTGCTCCCAATAACAAAATAACGCCAACATGTTCCTATTTACATGTTGTGATTTGTATAGTCACAGCGTGTACAAATAACAAGGTCACATGAGACACAGACATCTTCTAACCGTATACATACTGGGAACTATATTCTCAGAAAGGCGAAGCACTGCTACTTCTGCTACTTGGGCGGAGTGATATGCTCGCAGCACCTGAGCCCCGAGCAGAGAGTAGCAGTGCTTCGCCTTTCTGAGAATATAGTTCCCAGTTTATATACGGTTAGAAGATGGCTGTGTCTCATGTGACCTTGTTATTTGTACACGCTGTGACTACAAATCACAACATGTAAATAGGAAAATGTTGGCGTTATTGGGAGCAGTAGGCTTGTTGGAACCGATTACCTTCAGGATCCGTGCTAGGCTAAGCTACCAGTGGAGCCGTTGGACAGAGTTACAACACGCACGGAGATGAGAAGGGTATGTATGGACTTATCTAACTCTTGGGGATACGGTGAATAAGCTAAAGTCCCAATAAGTCGGCGTGTTCCTTTAAAGAAAGTATGGTTAGATAACAGGCTTTGCAGAGACGCTAGCACAATGTGTTCAGTGCTTTGTGTGCTCCACCCGTGAGAGAAGAAAAATTCAACGGTACCTTTACCAGCTTTATAATGGTCCCGTTTTGTTGACATTGTTGTAAATGTGAAGTAGCCAAATAATTGAGGGCTTTCATTTTAAAACATTCAATTGGGATGCCCCGATTGATCGGCCGCTGATTGTTATCGTGCGATATTCAGTGAAAATGTTCGATCGGGGGACGGGCATTAATACGTTCTGTAGAAAACGGAGAACTTTGGATCCTTTATTGTATGATCTGAATTTCTATGTTTTGTTGTTCATTGATGAATCCCCACGTTTGTTTGTTGAACTCTGGACTGGACATACGACAGTAAGTTTCATGATGCAGGTCTACTCAACATGTTGGACCAATTCAGGAGACAGCTCTGGCACTGGTGGTCTCATTTCCTGAAGCTGGGGGGGAACATCTTCAAATCCACCCGCCAGGTATTCAATTTACAGTTATATAAAAAACTGAGCAAAGCAGCAAATCCCCATGTTTGAAAAGTGCCTCAGCTTTTTTTTGCATTTATAATGACACATGACAACTGATCATGCAGCCCTGATTCATGCATTACTATACAACTACTGCAAGTGTAAGCAATGGTAGCACGTAGTGAAGACTCTGACCTGCCAGCCTTTGTCGGCTGTTCTGTAGTAGGGGTAGTTCTTGGTGATGTGGGTGTATATTCCATTCAGCGTTAGCTGTTTATCCGGGGCCATGGTGATAGCTTGGACTATTAGTTGTGCATATGAATACGGAGGTTTGGAGTCATCCTGTGGAAAAGAAGGAAGAAAAAAAGTTTAACGGATGAGCTATTGGGATTAAAATGTGTTTCGTTAATGAAATACAAGGTAAGCTCAGGTCATGTTTTCTCACACAAACTCAGACTTGGCAAAGTTCAACCAGGTTCTGTACTCCAAAGTCTATGTTGTTGTGAGCATTGGGCAATCTTTTAGACTTCAATGAGTAACCAGGGATGTCACATTTTCATTGCCCAGTTCTATGCTTTAGACTGCCCCACTCTCACCTTTGGGCTGTCTTCACCTGAGGCCTCTTTGTCGTTTTCTGATTGGGAGTTGTCTCCTATGAGGTCAGAGGCCAGAACACGGCCTGTCCTGTAGCTGGATAGCCCCGCCCCTCGCGGACTTGACGGACAGGAGTTTGCCGCACTGAGAAATTGATAAAAAAAAAACAAAAAAACATCTGTAATTCTGCATACATGTCTGGAACAATGACCAGACAACCACTTCAATGACAAACTTTGGACAGTGTTATTATTGTGCCCTTAAATAGTGTGTTTTGAACATTGCACACAGCTCAAACCAAGCCACTCTCACCTGATGGTGCCGGTAGGTGAAGGCAGTGGGCTCATGAGGTGGGCAATGTTGTCAGGAATGTTGATGGTCAGTGGGGAAATTTGGGGTTGGACGGGCTTGACCGGTGATTCCGGCACGTTCCTTGGCTCCTTCTTGTCACTGGACAGGGCTGTGAACGTGATCTTTATACTTGTGCTGGGGAACCGCAAACAACACCTGGGAACCAAAGACAAGCACAGACAAAAAACATAAAGTGTGTGTTTAATGTCAACACATTTCCCCCCAGAAAAGTTGTTTAGCCAGGTGGCAAGTGTCTTTTTTTTGTTTGTTTTTTTACAAGGTCCGGCTGGGGCCAGACTGATGGCAGCATTAATGTAGTAATGTAGTATACTGATATAGTATGTAATATAGTATATATAGTTTTTGTGATAACAGAATCATGGACAAAATCGCAAAATTGAGAATTAAAAAAAAAGAAGCTATAAATCAGACTCCACAGGACCCTAGACATTTGAAAATACAGTATGACTACGTCCAACTTACCAACCAAGCTGTCCCACTGTAACTGTCGTTTAAACATGTGTTAAAATACATTAAACAAATTCCCAGTGGCTTAGGCCAGATGGGGGGCAACTTAGGCCAACTTAGAACACTGCTATGATTATATTTGTCTACATTTGAATACCGATTAACTAAGTGGGAAACATAATGCTTATTACAATGCCATTGTACAGATGGACAAACAAGCCTCCTGCCTGGCAACAAGGAGGTCTAACTGAGGCCGAGACAGGAGCACTGAGATTCTGTTTAAATATGGACGTCCACCATGACCATTATGTAACAGATCATGTCTAACATGTCTCATTTATTTTTAATAGGGTATATTTGGACCAGTTGCTGACACCTTCCAATGAATTGCTACTTTGGCGTGGTGACAACATTCGAAATATCCTACCTAAATATTTATGACGATTAAAAGCCAAATGTGAGTTACCACAACAACTATTTGACGTGAGTTTGGGGGGTTTTACAACTGAAAGAAGAGAACAAGCTGAGCAGTGTAAACACACCGACAGGGTACATGAGGCCAAGTTGACATTGAGCCTGATCCAAATATCTACAGCACTAACCTCAGCATCACACGTAAACATTGTGTACATATCATGTATTCATAACCTCTCTCTTATGGTAGGTAAAATGTGCTGCAGCCTGTTAGAAGCATTACCTGCGCAAGCAACAAGTTTTACAAATTTCACGAATTAGCTTGTGTTGCTAGCATGTTAGGTGGGACAGAAGCAGTAGCTCTCTGGGTTTGAGAGCAACTCAAACCAAACTCCGTTACATTCGGCCATTTTAAGGTTTCTTATTTCGCTATGAGTAAACACAGACACCGGGGAACATGTATTACAGACAGTTAGAATAGTTAGGGGCCACTATGCAATTCGGCATGCATGGAACACCTGGGAGATAAAAATAAAATAAAAATACAACTAACTTCTAGACAACAGTGTATTGATATGATGGTACTGATGTACTGATCTCTTGGAGGAATTGTGTGTCTGTAAATTATAGTGTGTTCTAGATCTATCTGTAAAGTGCACTGAGATAACTCCTGTTAGGATTTGACACTATAAATACAACTTGAATTAAATAGAATTAATTATTAGCTGGAGCGTGACCGAGGTCTGCTTAGTGGACTATACTGTATGTATGCCGAATTAACCAGATCCCCAAACGATTGCCACAAGGTCATGGACCAAGTTAAAAAAAAAAAGGTGTGCTGTGATTGGCAATGGTCAACGGCAAACTGACACATATTTTGGCATGGAGATTTCGTGACGTTATCGCCATCCAAACGCGCAGCACGCATCTGACCGGTGTTCCTTGACACAACACGTGCAACATCACTGCGGGACAACACGACAACAACAACACACGAACCCACAAATCAGCACATTCCACCAGAGCAAACAAACTGGACACATCAATCTTACATTCTTGGAAGCTGGAGGGGGGGCGCCCCTCTTCTCTGGAACACCCCATCGACAAACACCCCGTTTTTTCCAAGGCATCGGAGATAGAATTCCCCCGTGCCGGGGCCATCTTCCCCCGCAGTGAATATCTCGAGGTGCCGCCGGGAGATGAAGCTAGAGTGGCCCATGCTGACGTCCACCGAACCCTGCGAGGAGTTCCGGCCGATGGTCACCGACCTTTTCTTCATCAGATACTCGAATTCTCGGCCCTCCAGCCGGGCTACAGCCGACCCCGACATCCCGCTTACCACCGCCATCTTCAGAAGTATCTGCTGGAGATTTGGAGGTGTGTTTTGCGCGGAAACGTATAAGCGGTTGTAGGGAATTGAAGGGGGGATATTTTTGGTTTTGTGAAAAAGGGGGATCCAATTTTACACCGTGGAGAATTTGGCTAGGAACGTGCCAGACCGGGGACACAGCGGCTCCGACCCACCGCCGCGAAGAAGAGGAAAAAGAGAGGAGCGTCGGCCAATCAAAACCGGCCAAACGGACGGAAGTACCGCGACAGACAATCCGTTGAACCAATGGGAAGCCGATCTGGGTATGCAGATGTGTGGTGTTTACCAATGACAACAATAATAAAAATATTCGTAGAAACGAGCTCGGTTGCACTGCAGGCTGACACGCAGATGGATGGAGAGATGGAAAAACCGGCGCAGTGATTTCAAGGAGGCGGGAATAGTTGTGGATGTGGGGAGGGGCCCATAGACAATGCCTTTCTACAGTGCCCAGAATGTTGTGTTTTGCAATCCTTAAACCCACAAGAACAGATTTTTCTGGCCACTTGGGGGCAACAGAAACCATCTCTAAACACAAATCTGATATAATAAGAGAAGAGATATGAGAGCCTTTATTGTCTATAGAGGAATAAAATTGTCTTTCCCTGCTCCCGGTGCGAAAATAAAGAATAAATGAATGAACATAGGTGCAATCAACAAAATACAATAACAGGTACAGAACAAGATACAAGACAAGGTACAAACATATAGTGCAATAAAAAAGGTATACCATGGTCTAGGTGAATACTCAATTCTGATTGGCTGCAGGGTGTCCATTAAAAACTGGCTGTTTACCGTTCTACATGAATGAGCTACATTAAATTAAGATAAAAATGTGAATCTGTTATTTCTAACAGTGCGTAGTGCTACAGTGCCTCATCCTCTGAACGCCACAGGGTGGCGCAAACACACAAGCTGCAGGAAGTAAGTTACACTGCCCGTCTGAACTGACTTTGTTTCACAGCGATC
The DNA here is from genome assembly GCF_008315115.2 of Sander lucioperca. NCBI lineage: Eukaryota > Metazoa > Chordata > Actinopteri > Perciformes > Percidae > Sander > Sander lucioperca. Next base: position 16,545,146 of record NC_050177.1, read on the forward strand.
ATCTCTCATCCCGTCAGCTGTTCAGCTCGCTGCTTCAGACTGTGGCCGACAGTACACATGGCGGATCATTTGTTCCTGAAAGTCTTGATATTAATTTGTGGACAATGACATGGCTTTCTTGTTGTTAAACATACTGTCAGATTATATTTATTGATTATCAACCGTACACAATGACCATGTTGATCGACTTTGCTGACTTGACTATTCTCTGCAGGGACTTGCGGTCTGAGTTTTTGCAGTTCCCATACTTAGGGAAAACTGCATGTTTTTCATTAGAATGACATGACATGAATAAACTTACTATTACTAAACGTTAATAAACGTAACATGAAAAAACTTTAATGTATGAACTCGTCCGTGAACACGTACATTTTAATCGGCAATGGTGGTTAACAATGAAGACCCCCATGAAGACAACAACTCCCATGATCCCACGCAACTTCACAATGTAATCAAAAGTCCGTGTTTACATTTATTGTTTCGATTGAGAGACCCCTAGCGGCAGAAAATGACATATTATACGTTTTAGTTATCATTTCCTTCTTCGCGTCTTAGTCCCTCCCACTGAGGAAGCATGCGGGAGACGAAGGAAATCGTGTGAGAGAAAAAACGAGGAAATGTGTTTTAGAGGGATGAGTCACATGAATTCAGAATCAGTTTTATTGCCTGTGCTTGTCCATGCACCTATGTGTTTTCCTTTTCATGTCGGCTAATCTTGTCTACGTACATTTTGTTTGTTTGTAACCAAAACTGTAAACCGTCTTTGAGTGTTTAGAAAAGAGCTATAAAAAATAAATGTATAATTATTATTATTATTATTATTATTATTGGCCAAGTATACTTACATACACAAGGAATTTGACTTTGGTAGGTGTTAATTCTCTATACATTCAACAAATAGACATGTAGTAGTAAACATTCAGTAGACAAATAGTAATATAGACCCATACTGTACAATAGAGACAACAATATACATGTAGGCTAGAGGATGGATACCCGAACTGAGCCTGTCGGGACCCGTCGGGACCTGTTGGGACCCGATGGTACCCGACGGGTTCGGACAGATATTTAGAAATGATGTTCAGGTTTCGGGTCACATCAGCGTGATAAGGCATTGAACATTTTAAATTTCAAAAAGCTTATTATGTAGGTGCGCGCCTGTGTTAACATGCGCTTGTTGCCCCGTGTGCGCTGATGCGCTCATCTGTTGACATTTCCGAATGTCTTCCTACAGTTGCTTAATAAAAGCGGGCTTTCCACACAAACAAACGTATAAATGTGTCATTAGTATGACAAAAAAACGAGATTTTAACTGTGTCGGGCTCGGGTCGGGCTCGGACATAAATATCTTAATGCCTGTCAGGGTCGGGCCGGGTTCTCGGGGCAGGAATATGGGCTTTGAGACGGCCTTCACAAAGGATGGACTGAACAACTTCCAGTTCAAGGAGCGAGGAGATATCAAATAAGGGAAGTGAGGTTCAGCCTACGACATGTGGTTGAAGAAAGCGAGTAAGTGAACCTTGGTTTAAGACATTATGTCATATTATTTCCAAGTAGTTAATCCTGTCCTGTAGATTGCATCCAGAAACTGTATACACACACACTACACCTACAAGATTTACTTTGATCAACATTTGTCATCTCATAATAAATAGTTTGACATATAGCTTACTTTATGAATTCCTGTAAACATTCTTTAAATGCACCATTCATGACCCTGTTGTAATATTTACCACTGCATGAATCCAGTTCCATGCAGAGCTCCATGCAGCCAGGGTTTCCCTGCAGCAGTTGGTGTACTAGCTGTAGTACAGCAGCAGCCATGCTGCAAGCAGTGTGTGTGTGTGTGTGTGTGTGTGTGTGTGTGTGTGTGTATGTGTGTGTGTGTGTGTGTGTGTGTGTGTGTTTGTGTGTTTGTGTGTGTTGACATGGCCACAGAGCAGACTGTGGTTTGGTTGGTGTTCTGATGCCAATGGGTGGATGTGCTGCAGCTGCACTGAGAAACCCCACGCGCCATTTCGCACGTGTTCTCTGACAATGACGTAATCATATAGATATGATTATGTCATTTATGCACACTGTATTGGTCCTGGACGTAGCAAGTAATCTCAACTTTAGGGCCTTTACTAGCTTTTTTCAGACTTTTAAACCCTATTTTTTGTTTGTCCAGTTGATAGTTAAAATATATATTCTAAGATAATAACATGCAAGATCATTTATAATGTAATTCTACAGTCCATATATAATAATGTATTAGCTATAATAATTTATCTAACATAATACATAATTGAATATATTCTCTAAGGCCATGCCATGCTACTGTTGAATTAACTCAATACTTGTATGATTTTTTTTAAATCTTATCTTAGTATAGAAAACAAAGATATTCTCACTACTTTCACTTTAAAACAAAACAGGAGAAATCAGATTAAAAAAGAAAAAGTTACAAGTTATACATGTAGTAAGTCACATCAATAAACATTTTTCAAATATTTGACTTCACCTATTAAATTGTTACTTTTAATTTATAATTGTTAAGTGCTCTGGTGCTGAGAAATGTAATATTTTGTCTTAGCATGTGTATGTAGGCAATTTCTGTACATTTGCAGAATCACAATTTATTTTACAATTTCTTCATACGAAGGTATGGTAAAGTATAAGGGTAAACATTGTTCATTGTAAACATTAAAGCACATATCATTCACATCACAGATGGACCTTCAGTTTGATCTTCATGTATTACATTTGCCTCGATGATATCCATGAGCGTTCACAACTTTAACAAAATGTGGCTGTAAGTGTGTCTGCAGCTGTCGTTCATTTCACCTGTGGAGCTTTTACACGTTATAATGTCTCCATACTGGGACAATAGTCCTCTCTGAACTATTATTATTATTATTATTATTATTAGTAGTAGTAGTAACAGCAGTAGTAGTACTAGATGAGTTGAGCTGAGCTGCAGTGAAACATCAGTCCAGTGCTGCCACCTGCTGCTGTTTTAGTCTCATGCAGAGACATCTCTGCTTTTATTCAGCTAGGATCACTCCTGGTGTACTGTTACTAGGAGTGGGGGGAAAAATCGATACAGCATAGTATCACAATATTTTCTGTGGCAATACTGTATCGATACACAGACGCCAAGTATCGATCTTTTATTATATATGTGTTGGTCAGTTGGTCTGCTTGACAATCCCATTTTGCAGCAATACAATTGAAGTGAGATGAATAAACAGAGAAATTTATCTTTTTAGCTAAAACAGATGTTGACAAAGTTTCCTTTTGGGGACATCATTTGAAATTGGGAAAAAGCTGAAGTTGGAAAAAAGGTAATAAATTGCAATATATTGCAGAATATTGCAATATGTTTAAAATCGCAATAATATCGTATCGTGACATAAGTATCGTGATGATATCATATCGCGAGGCCTCTGGTGATTCCCACCCCTAACTGTTACCAGTCATGTATATATATATATATATATATATATATATATATATATATATACACATATATATCTACATGTGTACTGTTACCAGTAGTGTAATGTGTAGAGGTTTTTAGGTATAGGTTAATTGATCCAGCCCCAAACTGTAGTTAGTAATGTGATACTTGACTTGACTGTAGGCAATGGTGGAATGTAACTAAGTACTGTACTTAAGTAAAATGTTGAGGTAATTGTACTTGAGTCTTTTCTTTTCATGCCACTTTCTACTTCTACTCTGCTACATTTCAGAGAGAAATATTTTACTTTTTACTCCACTACATTCATCTGACAGCTTTAGTTACTAGTTACTAGTACATTTTCCTGATGATACTTACAGACTTTTACTTAAGTAACATTTTCAATACAGGTTTTTTATGTGTATCAGAGTATTTTTACAGTGTTATTAGTACTTTTACTTACTTAAGTAAAGGATCTAAATACTTCTTCCACCACTGTCTGAAATTACACATAACAGCTAATTATTGATATTATTTCATATTAGAATATTTAAGGTTGTTTATTTGGCATTCATTTATTACAATGAATACATATTGTGACAAACAATGTACAGTTTGTATTTTCCAAGAACGTGAAGTCTTAATAAATCTTTACCTATTTCCCAAATGTGCCCCCCTTTTTTTTTGGATCTGTGCCCAAGCAAGGGGAGCGTTATGCTGCTGCTTAGAGTTTGTTACCAGAGGAACAGCTTTCTAACAGCTTGGTACACAGCAACCCTCCACTGAAACCATACTAATGAAATGCTTTCAGTCGAGTTATTATCTCATTAAGGCACACCCATTTAGTGGAGGGGGAACTGTGATTTATAGGATCCTTAAACATAGAGTTAATTTACAGGAAATACATTTGAACAGTTGTGTAATGAATTTTAAATGCGGACAAAGAATGGACTTCCATATCAGGTTTAATAGATTAGATTTATGTGGCTGTGATCAGAGTGAAACATGTACCTGATATTTAGTAACAGTGGACGAAATAAGTCAAATAGGGCGTGAACCCTCAGAACTGTGTGATGTGGGTTCACTCTCCACATCTGGACTTGCGACAGCTGCTCTGTGTGGAGACAACCAGGAAGATTTAGACTTAACCAGTGCTGGATAGTTACCAAGTACTCAATGTATGTATTTAAGTACACTTTTAGGTACTTTTAGGTAATTTACTTGAGTATTTCTGTTTTATGTTACTTTACACTTGTACTCCACCACAGTTCAGAGGGCAGTGGTGAAAGAAGTATTACATTACATGTCATTTAGCTGACGCTTTTATCCAAAGCGACTTACAATTGCTAAATATGTCAGAGGTTGCACGCCTCTGGAGCAACTAGGGGTTAAGTGTCTTGCTCAAGGACACATTGGTTGATGTATTGCAGTGGGAATTGAACCCAGATCTCCCACACCAAAGGCATGTGTATTGCCTTCGGTATCAGCCAAATGTACTTGAATTACTAAAAGTAAAAGTACTGGTTGCAGAAAAATGTCTTTTGATGTATTATTATGTAACATTATTAGATTTTAATACTGATGCATGAATATGTAACCAGCATTTTACTGTTGCTGGTGCCAGTGGTTCCCAACCTAAGGGTCAGGCCCCTGCAAAGGGTCACTAGATAAATCGGAGGGGATGTGGGACGATTAATGGGAGAGCAAAAAAGAAAAAAGTTTTGCTTTAGACAATGCTATTGTTTTTTTGGACATGGTTACTGCTTGGTAATTTATGAAATATTGAATCATTTAACCTTGTTGGGCGTCCTTAGATTGGGCCAGTTTTTAAAACCATGTGAGAAGAAGTTCAGAGGGTCAATGAACTGCTAACAACTCAGAGACCAGGGGGCCCAACTAACACTGCGTTTATAAGGTCTATATAACTATGCATAATATTTTATGAATGCATCATGTTTTTAAAGGTACATTGTGTAATGTTTTGAGTTGATTCTTAGCAAATAACCCTTTGTTCTTTCAGAAATATGTGCTCATTCATGTGTAATTACTTTCACCAAATAATCAAAGTATTCTCGTACGTGTAGAATCTGCCATTCAGAATACATACTGTCACTGCCTGATGTGAGTCGAGTGCAGATGTGAGTCGCGCATGCGTCACTTTGCGACAAGTAGCCTACAAGATGCTAACGGCTTTTTGAGCTAACGCACAGTCTATGAGCTAACGTTAGCAATCAAACAATCATAGATAGCTAAAACATTTTTGAAATGACTGCTGCTGCTGGCTACAAGTTAGCAATCAAACACAATAAAGGCTGTCACTTAATGGCGTTTTGAGCTAACGTTAGCAATCAAACAGTCATAGATAGCTAAAACGTTTTTGAAATGACTGCTAGCTAAAAGTTAATCAAACACAACAAAGGCTGTCACTTGAATGGCATTTTGAGCTAACGTTAGCAACCAAACCGTCATAGATAGCTACAACGTTTTTGAAATGATTACCATCTTCTGTTATTGTATGTAAAGAGAAACGTTTATTATTTTATAGATTTCACAAATTTCAGTATGACACGTTATGCCGTAAACAGTTTAAATCTGAGCATGCGCGACTCACATCTGCACTCGACTCACATCGGGCAGTGACACATACGATCGAGTCTATCGAATGACGGCAGCCATGTTGCGCTTCCATCTTTAAAATACATTAGCCAAAGAGGGACATACCTCCGCCTTTCGCGCTTTTACACTCAGTGGCACCGTGACGAATGCCAGGGGAAGATTACTCGCGACTGCCGGCAGATTTGAAAGCCTGTTGAAGATGGAGGATCACACCTATTCTCGAGGACATGTAACAGAGTCGCCAAGGAAGCGAATAAGAGAATTAAAACGACAATGCGACAGGCAAAGCAACAAGACCAAAGTTAATATTGGAGTGGCTTTTCCAAGATGGAAAGAGCTCATGAGGAGCAAGGATTTTAAAAGGGACGCCGAAGTTGCCTGCTTTCTTCTCGACAGGTAATTCAGCCTATTTGTGTAAATTCAAAGTTTTATAGTTGCTTGGCTAACTATAGCATGGTTGTGCATAACGTTGTGATTTCCCTGGAAGACAACTCACATGCAGCTCATCATGCAGTTGTAACACAGACTAGGCTACATTACATTACATGTCATTTAGCTGACGCTTTCATCCAAAGTGACTTACAATTGCTATATATCAGAGGTCGCACACCTCTAGAGCAACTATGGGTTAAGTGCCTTGCTCAGGGACACAACATTGGTTGATATATCGCAGTGGGAATCGAACACGAGTCTCTCACATGTGTCATATCCACTGCGCCATCACCACCCGGTTAGAACAGCTGCGTGTAAACGATGGAGAGACTAAGAACTAATTTCGGTTTCATTGACATTGTTCATACTTCTCAGAGAAATATATTAAATACACAAACCTACGTTACTTCTCTCCTTTGTCTTTGAAGGGCTTCCACTCTCTCCTCGTCATCTTTGGAGAGTGTCTCTTTAGTTTTTCTTTGCCTAGGAGGTCTCACTGATCCACTGCCACTGCTCTGTCTTTTGGTTTTCTTTACCTTTTCCTCTTCCTTTAGCTTTCCCTCGCTAACCGTTGCATCAACTGATCTCTGACTCTGCTCACGGAGAAAAATATGTAGCCTACGCTGTAAACATTGCCTTAAACTATTAATCTCGAACAATATACAGAATAACGATAGCACTGATACTCGTATTGGAACCCATGTTAATCTTGGCTTACGGCCACCGTAGGAGTTAAAACGTGCTCGGAATGGGAGGGGCTAGAAAGTAATATTCAGTTGGTTGTCATATACAATTTCACCGCTAGATGGGAGAAATTCTTACACAATGTAGCTTTAAATGTCAAATCTAGTAACAACAGCTGTTATTTCAATGTAGTGAAGTAGAATATTTCTCTCTGAGGTGCAGTGGAGTACAAGTATAAAGTACCTCAAAATTATGCTTAAGTGCATTACTTGAGTAAAGTTACTACTAGTTTATTTTCAGATTAAAAGTTTTATCCTAAACATTTGATCAGCAAATATTTAACGTGTTGCATTGTTTACAGATTGAACTACCCATCAGCATGTAAAGTAGTTCACATTGACAACACTAAAATGCTACTTACACATAATACAAATCCAATACCATATATTGTTATCACCGTTACAGGAGCCATTATGCATAATGGGCACTTTTACTTTTGCTACTTTATGTACATTTTGCTGTACTTTACTTCAAATGATAACTTAAAATGCAGGACTTTAATGGAGGATTTTTTAAAATTTGGTTTTGCAAGTTTAATTTACGTTTTGCAAGTTTAATTTACATATTACATATCTCACCAACACTCCACCAGCACCAAACGCTCCACCAACACCAAACACTCCACTAACACCTAACACTCCACCAACACAAACACTCCACTAACACCTAACACTCCACCAACCCCAAACACTCCACCAACACCAAACACTCCACCAACACTAACACTCCACCAACACCTAACACTCCACCAACACCAAACACTCCACCAACACTAACACTCCACCAACCCCAAACACTCCACCAACACCAAACACTCCACCAACATCAAACACTCCACTAACACTCCACCAACACCAAACACTCCACCAACACCAAACACTCCACCAACACTAACACTCCACCAACACCAACACTCCATCAATGCCAACACTAACACTCCACCAAACACTCCAACAACACTAACACCAAACACTCCACCAACACCAACATCAAACACTCCACCAACAACAACACTGCACCATACCCAAACACTCCACCAACACCAAACACTCCAACACTTCACCAACACCAACACCAAACACTCCACCAACACCAAACAATCCAGCAACTCCAAACACTCCACCAACACCAACACCAAACGTGCCAATGTGACGTCATGGAAGCACCGTAACTATTTATACTTGTGCGTGGTGGTCGAGACACTAGTTGCAGTCTTCTCCTGAACAGAGGTGTCGCTAATGAGAAAGGCTACTGAATTTGCTATTTCTACAGACTAGAAGAAGAAGAAGAAAAAGGTAAACAATGGCAGAACTGGCAGCAGCATTGACGTCAATGCTTCGATTTGTTTCGATGACCTACTTCAAGCCTTTCATTCACCATAAAAGAACTCATCTTAACCCAGTAAGTTTACAAGAGAGACTTGCAGTCACTCTGAGAGTCCTGGCATCCGGTTGTCCTCAAACTCGTCCATGCTTCCTGTTTCCGCTTTGTCGCACGCCACTGAAAAAAATAGTGGTGCGATTATTTTTTGACGTCAAATTGGCGCACGGCAAGTCGGCTGCGGTGACTGTAAAAAGGCCTTAACACTCCACCAACACCAAACACTCCACCAACACTAACACTCCTCCAACACCAAACACTCCACCAACACCAAACACTCCACCAACACCAACCCCCCCCACCAACACTAACACTCCACCAACACTCCACCAACACCAAACACCTTACCAACACTAACACTACACCAACGCACCATTTTGCACGTGTTCTCTGACAATGACGTAATCATATAGATATGATTATGTCATTTATGCACACTGTATTGGTCCTGAACATAGCTCAGTTAGAACTGAGCTACGTTTAGTTTAGTAAGTAATCTCAACTTTAGGGCCCTTTTTCCTTACCTTTTTTCAGACTTTTCAACCCTATTTTTCGCTGGCCATGCATTGTACAGCAGGCTGGCAACAGGTGTTGGAAAGACAGGATAGGTGTGAGGTGGAACCTCATGGCTGACACATTTTGAAATACTCTCGTTGGGCAATGCTAAATGGCTGAAAACACCATGTGAAGAGCACAGTCATGGATTTTGCAAAGACGTCTAAGAGGCGCTGTGCCTACATTTTGAAATCCATTAATTTGTTGATTAAAACATGTCACAACATTGTGTTATAAGTAAAGTAATTAAAAGTGCACCTTTTTCTAGAAAATGGTTAGTTTCTATTGTTTTCCTCTTTGTCCCTTTGTTTTCCTTGTTTTAGGCCCTATTCTTGTGGCCTGAGGCCTGTACTACGAATCAAGATCAACATGCCCTGGATTGATTTCAGTTACCCACCTTCACCTAACCTAACAACCGCGGTCCCGCATAAGCTGTGTCACGACGGTGGTTAACAACTAGTTCAATCAACCCAGGGTTTCCCAATCCAGCGGCGCGTTCACATAAAAGAGGCGTTGTTTGCACAGCATGACCAATCACAAACATCTACCAGAGCCGCATATTTTAAATAAGAAGAGCAAACTATAATTCTACATAAATATGAAGAACACACACGGTTTTATAGGCAAAATGCAATACAGTCGCTGCTTCCTAAAACAGGAAAGAACGCTGGCAAAGAAAATAGCCAACGCTGTAAATGCGTAAATCACAACGCTTATCAATATCACTTCCCCATCAGTCAGGCACAAGATCTGACCATAATTACACTTGTGCTTTCCATAAACTGCTCTTGCTTTAGCCTATTATTTCAGTTGCAACCCTGGCAGTGGTAAGCGATCGTGAGAATAAATAAAATATATAAAAACATAATTCAAACCGATGTGCGCGTTGGCAACACACGGCTCAACAAGCCGACAAATAGCCTATACGTAATTACCTTCGCTGAAAATCTATATCTTTCATAAAAATACCAATCAGGGAATGTTAACGGGGTTGTCGGTCTCTAAATGTTTTAACAAATGTTTTAACTTTTATGAGCGCACCTCTCTGTCTCCGCGCACCGAGCTCCGGATCTTCTAAGAACGGTGACGCCATTATCAATCGAGTACTGATTGGTCAGAAGGCGGTGCTTTTACACCGGTTGATCTCTAATCTTCAACATAACCTGCTCCCGACCAGGTTAGATGTTCAGCATAAGTTACCACGGCGATTGAACCCGGTAACAAGTGATCCACCGTCGTGATACACAAAACCTTGGGTTGAACCTGAAGTTACCTTGTTAACGCCAAATCTTGCATTGTAGTACAGGCCTCTGGCGTGTTAAGACTGAGGATTATTCCAGTGTTAAGATTAAATATCAGCCACTCTGTAAATAGGGTGTCTACTTTTGTAACAGAGAAACAACTTTTGCCACTTACTTGATGTAAAGATTATACGAGAGCACATATCACAACTACATCTGTACAAAGAGTTTCAAGTTTCATAGACAGGAAAAATGTTTCCTCCTTCCTCACACCCATTCTTGTGAAATGAGAGCACTCCCTGTCCCAGTGGCTAATGGATCCAGTTTGACTGGTTTCGGTTGAACGACCAATACTCAGATTTCAGGGAACAGGGAAATCACCATAGAGACAAGTCGAGAACAACGGCCTTAGAAGGAAATCAATAAGAAAGAGAGGGAGTAAATACATCATGAACAGTGTCATCAAGATGTAAATGGAGTGGAAATGGCCAAATAGAGGAAAGAGATTTTGAGATGTCAGTAAAAAAACATTGAAAATCTACATGATCTGATCAAATAATCAAAATGTATCTTATTAAACACAGAATTTACAGCATGGAATCATCATGCATAACACATACAAAGAGATGCACTAGAATACAAAGTGAAGCAAAATGACTACAGAGAGACAAATCAACTACAGAGTGATGCAACACTTCTAAAAACAGATACACTAAAATACAAAGAAACGCAAAATGACCACAAAGAGACACGATATAACTACAAAGAGACACAAAATGACTACATTACATGTCATTTAGCTAACGCTTTTATCCAAAGTGACTTACAATTGTTATATATGTCAGAGGTTGCACGCCTCCAGAGCAACTAGGGGTTAAGTGTCTTGCAACTAGGGGTTAACCCGCAATTTCCACCAACTGCGGAACGGCTGCGGATCGGCTCTGCTGCGTGTCGGCTCCATGCTCCGCCGTCCTTCAATACCCACCAGGTGCGGATTTGTTGTGTAATGGCTGCGGCCATGACTGACAGCTGAAGTCACGAGGACCCACGAGATCTCGCGACTTCACATATGATCGCGCGATATAACAGGATGTAGTTTCTATAAACAGAACCACAAACTTGACTTCAGGCCTGTCTCCGCCCATTATGACGATTTCAAGGTGTAGTGAAGGGAAATATGATCCGCCGTGAGCAAGGTGTATTTTATTTTGAAAATGAACCCAATGTTTTATTTTGTTTCTGTGCTCGACTTCCTGTCCCATACAATCTGCCCTGTGCTGAATTGCTGCAGAGCTCTCCGGCGTCCATCAAAAATAGAAGCTCTGCATTTCGCCGGAGCTGGGACCGCAGCCGTTCCGCAATCAGTGAAAATACACACATTGACTTTAATGGAAACCTATTGACTCGGCCGCCGTTCCAGAGCGGATCTGCAACCGTTCCGCAGTTGGTGGAAACTGGGGGTAAGTGTCTTGCTCAGGGACACATTGTTTGATGTATCACAGTGGGATTCAAACCCAGGTCTCCCACACCAAAGGTATGTGTCATATCCACTGCACCATCACCACCCACCACTATGAGACTATGAGATATAAAATAACTACAAAGAGACACAAAACGACTACAAAGAGATACAAAATAACTACATAGAGACACAAAACGACTAAAAGCAGATGCACCAGACTCCAACGAGGCGAAAAACATCCACAAAAAAATGCTAAACAACTACAATGAGACGCAACACGACTAAAAACAGATGCACTAGACTTCAAAGAGGCGAAAACGTGCACAAATAAATGTAAAAAAACTACAAAGAGATGCACAAGACTACAAAGATTGCTTGATTGTAGGCTATTTGGAGTTACAAATAGCAGCTATTTATTGATATTATTTTACATTAATTTATTGGACTGAATAATGAATAAACAATGTATCTATTATCAATGTACAGTTTTCCAAGAACCAGGGTTTCAAATGTGATTTTACAAATGTGGCCCCCTCCTTAAAACTGTGTCCCGGTCCGTCCCAGTTTGTGAACTCTAGTGTCATTATACAGATGCCCTTTCAGATTAAAGTTCCATGTTTTGTCTGTTCCACGTTTCTTTTGGTGGAGAAGCAAAGACACAAACATCCTGCAGCGAGATCGAGTAGAAGCTGAGAATTTTCACCCTACAGAGGAAGGAACGGAGCTTTATTACATGAAAACCCTTTAGGTCACATAAAGTCTTGATTGTGTAATGTTTTAAAAAATGTGACCATCTGCACCTGTACCTGTAGCTTTAGTTTCATTTTCCAGCACCGGTGGCTGGAAAACTGTGAAAACTTAATTTGTGTTGCAAATGAATTATCATTTGGGCAGTAACTCCTCCATTGGCACCTCCAGGTTTCCCAGGTACCACAAAATCCAGAACATCAGGCTGCTGAAGATGATGAGGGGTCCTAAGAAGACGAAGAAATCCCAGAAGCTGAGCGGAGCAAAAACCCCGATGAAGAAGACGATGAGGCCTACTGCATCCAGGAGGACGGCGATGAATAAAAGCAGCAGGCAGCGGCCCTGATAGTCCCTATAGTCCATGATAGGAAGATTTGGCTGCGCTTACAATTTTGGGAATTCACAGCTTTGGCAGTTTATCTGTATGACGTGAAAAATGTAAGGAGCGAAATGAATTCAGAAGAAATGCTTCTTCCCTTCTCAGTGCTGCCTGTGAGTCTGAGGTGAGGCTGATGAGAAGGAAGAATTTAAACACTCAGGTTAAATTCCTTTTGATTATATCTCCTTCTCACTTTTTTTTTTCCTCTCTCTGACATGATGTTTCCTTAATGTCAAGAGAATTCCCGGACGGACAGGAGAAAAATGTTTCCTTAATGATGTCAAGAGAATTCCCGGCTCTATTGGATGTGGCTTCATTTCATAAGCATGTTGCATTCTAGCATCCACCGATCTAGGCTTAAAGCGTAACTCTCGCCAAAATGCAACCTAGGTTCTTTTTGTGAATGTACCAGAGTCAAACTTTCGTTTAAAAGCATATTTAGGACGGAATTGCCACTTTTAAGATTTACTGTATTTTCATTTTTCGGTCAAATGGCCTTTTGAATGGGAGTGCTAGAGGCACTTTTATGCTAGCCTCAAAATAGCTATTTTTAAAACACTAAGAAGGCTCGACACAACATGAAACTTTGCTCGAAGTATCACCAGGGGCTCTACACCTTAACGAAAGCATTGACAACATTGTTTGTGTACACAGAGTTTACTAAAAAGAAAGGTTTTGAACAACTCACGTTAGCAGTTGTTCTTCCGGTCGGCGTCTATCGAGCCAGTCAAAAATAGTCAAGGGAGGAGAGTAAAGATGGAAAGCTCCAAAAGCTTAGTTCCATATAAATGCACGGATAATTCGTTGTTTTGTCGTTAGTGAAACACAATATTGACCTTGTAGTTGAAAAAGGAGCCTCATATAAGAATGACATTTCCTCCTATGGAGTCCGTTCATTCGCATTCGGAGATCGCCTAATTTTGACTGGGAAAATGGCGGATAGCGTAAACAACAACTGCTAACGTTAGTTAAAAATAGCTATTTTGAGGCTAGCATAAAAGTGCCTCTAGCACTCCCATTCAAAAGGCCATTTGACCGAAAAATGAGAATACGGTAAATCTTAAAAGTGGCGATTCCATCCTAAATATGTTTTAAATGAAAGTTTGACTCGGGTACATTCACAAAAAGAACCTAGGTTGCATTTTGGCGAGAGTTATGCTTTAATCTCCAGTCCACAGGTAGATTAGGGAGAGCTAGAAATATTGGCCTTTTATTTTTGGCCTTGATGATTGGAATAGAAGAGTGGAAGAACACAGAGAGTGCAGTTTACACCCTTCAAAAAGTGACAGAGAGGGGGGGAACTCAGCTTCCTGTATGGCACATAAAGCTTTTTAAACAATAAAAAAGGTAGAGAAGACAACTCAGCAACTCAGTGCATGGGTGTTACTGTGCTGTTATCTGGCACCAACAGTATCAGTCACCTGTGCGCAGAAACACTCTCAAACAACAACTACATCCAGATACATGTAAACTTTATTCCCAAGAAAAATTATTTTACATGTCACAAAATCAGCACATAAAAATAGAAATTTGCTATGTAAATGTCAAAGACCTTTTCTTCCTCTGTGCACAGCCCTCCTGCCTGCTGTGGACGCAGGAGGCTTTTCCCTGATTAAGGAATTGTCTTTCATTAAAAAAAAAAGTGACTTTAGTTCATAACTTCACGTTTTCAGGAGGGAGTCCGTCCTTCAGCACCAAGAGAGCCAGACGTCACCTGTAAAGAGAGAAAGGTTTGTATATTAGAACAGGTTTAAAACAACACATGACATTTAAAGCTATAGTGCATTGTTTCTGTCTCCCCCATGAGGAGTTCTAAGTAATGACAACAACACTGTCGGCGCGTCCACATGATACAAGCCTTCTGGGATTGCGCACCCCCCTGCTCTCCACACAGTTGCTAGTAGCCAAGGAGGACACGGAGGATTAAAAAAACATGATGGACTCTTCAGAAGAGGTCATTATCTTCACTCGAGTTTCTGCGCGGGAAAGTCACCGGACGACACAATCTTCTGAACATAGTCACACTGAGAAATACAGAGAGAGTTGTGTAGAACTGAGTCTTAATTAGCTTTGTAGCAACTCATTTGGCAATGGCTTGAATGTAACGGACGTTCATTAATATAAAAAAACTTACGCACTAAGGCTTTAATTAGTTATATAAAATAAAATAAGACATGAAAAGATCTGGAAGATTTCCCTCTTCTAATTCAGATAACATTAATAATAACAGTAATTTTAAGAAGTTGACTTTCTTGAGATAAAGATAAAGGAGCCAATGGGGTGGCAGAATTTGAATGGGTTGAAAATGTACTCTCTCCTAATATGTTGCAGTATGAGAACTAAGAATGAATTAAGAACAATAGAGGGTGGCACAAAGTAAATACATTGGCAATAGATTTGGTCACTATAGCATTATATTTAAATTAATTTTTGTCTCTCTTTGTATTGTTGGTTTATCACTTTATTTTTATTTTTCTCTTTCATATTCATTTCTCCATTGTTTTTTGTTGTTTTTTCTACTTATAAATGTATTGATGTGTATATTTTGCTCTCTTATTTGCTTTTTCTTTTGTCTTTCATCTTGCTACATGTTAAACTGTAATCATACTCTATGTTAAAGGGAGACACTTTATAAGCCCCTCAGGGTTTCTTGTCTTCCTTGCACATGTTTTTATGATGGACTGGTTATTATGTACAAATTATTTTGATGTGCTAAATAAAAAAAGAACATTATACAGTATGCACTAATAGTTAAGCTAGTTATATATTAAGGAAGTCTCAGTTATGTATTCAGGAAGTCTCATTGAGATCGTGATCTCTTTTGCAAGAGAAACCTAAGAACATATTACGTAACACAGACAAATTACAAGGTTTATTATTCATTCTACAAAACAGGTTTGCACAACGAAATGCGAGTTGTACTCTCTGTATGCTACACCAGGAAAAAGTGAACAATTTGTTATGATTGAGTACAGAGGATGAGTTGAGGAGTCTCCCAGCCTGAGGAAAGAAGCTGCTCTGTAGTCTGGTAGTACGGCAGCAGATACTTCTGTATCACTTACCAGACGGCAGCAGGGTGAACAGGCTGTTTCTGGGTGGGTAAAGTCTTCACTAATCACTGATGTTTGCTAGATGAGTACTAATGATGTCAGGAGACTTTGTATTGCTCCACTGTAAAAGTTAACAAGAATGATCCTAAAGAAAACATCATGTACGATAAAACGTTCTTTTTCCAAGTTAAATGTTTGTGTTCATATTTTGTCAGAGTACAGGGTTTTAAAGAATGATAACACAGAAGGTATAGACATACAGGTGAAGAGTGCTTCAAACAGGAACAGTGAAATAGACATGGTTATGGAGATATACAAAGATGATTAAGAAATGTATTAAGTACGTGTCATGGAATATTAATGGAAGTGGAAATCCAGTCAAAAGACGCAAGGTATTGTCATTTAAAAACTAATAAGGACGATATAGTTTTCATAGAGGAAACCCACCTTAATGAGGGTGATGCGGCTAAATTCAACACAGGCTGGGTGAGGCATGTTTTTCACAGCTCACTCTCAAGTTCACGAAATGGGGTTATGATTTTGGTTAACAAGAGGATACATTTTGTGTTGCTTAAAGCGGTTAAAGATACAGAGGGAAAAATGTTATGTGTGCAGGCACTAATTGAGGGTATGCAGGTGATATTATGTAATATTTATGCACCTAATAAGGGAGACCCACACTTCTTTCATGAAGTGAATAGGGTTCTAGGGGAAATGCATGGGAAAATAATACTGGCAGGAGACTTTACCCAAGTGATGGACCCTATTTTAGACAAAAGTCAGTTTAAAGGTCCACTGATGACTAAAGATAGGGAAGCAATTCATATGTTAAAAGATGACATGGCGCTTGTGGATGTCTGGAGGCTTACTAACCCTAGGGAGAGGGAGTACACGTTTTTTTCCCCATTGTCAAAAGTCACTCTCCAGAATTGACTTTTTCTTAATTGCAAGCCCTTTAGTAAACAGTGTAGTTAGTTGCAGTATAAGAACTATTGCTATCACAGATCATGCAGCGGTGGAATTATGTATAAACACAGAATTGGATATGGGTAAGAGTACTAGATGGAGAATGAATACATCATTATTACAGGACAAAGGCTTTAGGACATTGTTGGGAGAGGATTTTAAATCTTTTATTGAATTAAACACTGGCAGCACTAAGGAAATTGCAACAGTTTGGGAGGCCTCTAAAGCATATATATAAGAGGGAAATTAATAGCCCGTTCGGCTCAAAAGAAAAAAGAGAGCCTAAACAGAATCAAAGAATTAGAAGGTGAAATTAAAGGAAAATGATTTAGCGGAACACTTTTCAGAACCACAATATCAGGAACTCTGTAAGCTTAAGTTTCAGCTGCATGAAATCTTTAACAAAAAAGTAGAATACTCCTTATACAGATTAAAAACTAATTTTTATGAAGGTGGGGAAAAACTGGGAAAATATTAGCTAGACAAGTCAAAGAAAAAGACTGCTCAAATTTTTTTCAAATTTCAGCCATCAAACAGGGAGATAAATTAGTAACCTCAACAAAAGATATAAATGAGACATTTCAACAATATTACAAGAAACTATATACATCATCGGTATCTTGCGATGACAACCAAATAAATTCATTCTTCTCTAACATTAATATGCCTAAGCTTAACCCTGATCACACAAGGACGTTAGAGTCGCCTATAACTGTAGCAGAAATAAGGAAAGCTGTATCATTAATGAATACTGGGAAATCACCAGGTTATGACAGATTTCCTGAGGAATATTATAAAGAGTACATAGACATTCTTGCCCCAGTCTTGGTGAAGGTGTATCAGGAGGCATTTGAAAAAGGCCACATTTAATGAAGCTTTAATATCTCTGATTCCAAAGAAAGGCAGAGACATAACAGACCCATCTAATTTCAGACCTATTAGCCTGCTTAATCTGGACTTTAAAATACTGACAAAAGTGCTGGCTCTACGACTTCAACAAGTTTTACCCAATATTATACATCCCAACCAAGCAGGCTTCATGAAGAACAGATCCTCATCAGACAACATGAGGAAGTTAAAACATCTAATGTGGCTTGCCCAGTCCAAAAATGTGCCTATAGCTGCTATTTCTTCAGATGCCGAAAAGGCCTTTGATGACGTGGAATGGCGCTTTCTCTTTTCCGCTTTGTCACATTTTGGGTTCGGTCCATATTTCTCTCAATGGGTAAAGACATTATATAAAGAACCAAAAGCAGCAGTAATTACCAATGGAGTTATATCACCCTTTTTCAGCCTGTCTAGAGGCACTCGCCAAGGCTGCTCTTTGAACCCTCTATTGTTTATAATTTGTCTAGAAACATTGGCTGTTAGTATCAGGAATAATGGGAGAATTAAGGGAGTAGAGGGTGGGGGACAGAAACATAAATTGTTGCTATATGCTGATGATATTTTAGCTGTAGTGACAGACCCTGAGGCATCTTTGCCACATTTGATGGATACTATTCAGTCCTACTCTAAACTGTCAGGATACATAATTAATTGGAATAAATCCGAGGCTATGCCTATGACTTCCACATGCCACCATTACATGGTGGAAAAACTTAAATTTAAGTGGGTACCCCAAGGCATGAAATATCTTGGAATTAAACGCAGTCAAGACCTAGGAGAGATGCCCTCGTTAAACTTTAACCCGGTGTTGCAAAAAACAATTAAAACAAATTTGGAGAAGTGGCAAAAGATAAAACTTACTCTGTGGGGAAAAGTCGCAAAAGATAAAACTTACTCTGTGGGGAAAAGTCAATATTATTAAAATTATAGTAGCTCCTCAATTTAACTATTTAGTAATGATGCTGCCAATCATGATACCGCCTGCCATTTTTAAGAAGTATGATGATATAGTTAAACAGTTCTTATGGGATGGAAAAAGAGCAAGGATAAAACTAAGTAAACTCTGCGCCCCCAAGGAGAAAGGGGGATTACCAGATCCAAGGTTATATGGGATATCTTTTGAAATGGCTAAATTAGCCAAATATTGGAAAACGACAGACAACAAGCTAGATTGGATGGAGATTGAGAATGAGTTATGTTTACCATTTAGTCCAAAGGAGCAACTGTCTCAACGAAGTAAAACAACAAACCCAATTCTTGTGCAATCTAAGGAAGTGTGGGCCAAGGTACACAAAATGTATAAGCTGTTGCAATATGTACAGATATATGCTCCATTGTGGTTTAATCCTGCCATACATATTGGTAAAACGTCAGTGTATTGGAAGCAGTGGCGTTCAAGTGGTGTATGTACCATAGGAGACCTGTACAAAAATGGACAATTCATGTCTTATGAGGAATTATCGCATCAATTTAAACTCGAAGGCAAACAACATTTTTAGAAATACTTGCAAATAAGGGACTGTGTAAAATCCCGATTTGGTAATTGTTCAGAAAATTATATTTTGGAATATCTGAATGCGCCACAGGAACGCTGCACAGCCTCACAATTTTATAGACTAACAAACTATTCAGTAAGTGGTGAGTCTTCTAATGTGAAATTGTTATGACAGAGAGACCTGAGAATACATTTTACACAGGAGAAATGGTTGGAGGTACTAGCAGACTGTGGAAAGTATGTAAGGGAAGCAAGAGGGAAGTTCACACAGTATAAGATCATGCATAGATATTATCATACCCCTGTGAGATTACACAGAATGAAATTGATGAACGATAATATGTGTTGGAAGTGTAAAACAGAGGTAGGAACTTTTCTTCACTGTGTATGGGAATGTGCATTAGTGAGTCAATTCTGGGTCAAAGTTGTGGACTTCCTGAGTAGCTGGTCAGGTACAGTGATTCCCCTGACTCCTGCCGTATGTTTACTAGGGGACAGATCACAAATACTGAATATATCAAAAAGAACTTTTTCTGTCATTATGGTGGGCTTGGTCACAGCTTCTAAAGTTATTTTAAGACACTGGCAAACTGCGGTATCTCCTATTCTGAAAGACTGGACTAATTGAATGGTGGAGACAGCATCTTATGAGTCTATGCTTCACAAACTTTCGGCTAACAAGGAGGATGGGATGACCCCTTGGGATCTTTTTTGGACCTACATAAGGGCTAATGAAAACTCAACCTAAGAAAGCAGACACTAAATACAGCATAGCTTCTTCGTCCTTCTGTAGACTTAATTGCCCCCTTATATTTCTTACTTTATTTTTCAAGTTTTATTTTTCCTCTGTGACATGTCGTATGTTTATGCCAAGATTCTGAAATGTATGACCAACCCTGTACTTATATACTCTACTATTAAGAATTCAATCAAAATTTAAATGAGAAAAAAAATATATATTATGTGTAATATCCGCATGGATCCGAGAAGACTCGGCCGTGATCAGACAACAACGCTAACTGTAGCAGCCTTGGCAACGAGCATCCGTCATTATAGTTCAAAAGGGCAAACGGTTATCTTTATTATGCTGGATGCAATAAAACTGCAAAGGCTACTAACTACAACAGACCAACTGCACTTTAAAATGACAGCAGAGCAGCTCAGAGTGTCACTCAGACAATATCAGGCCATGGTGATGTGGAATTTCTAAATTAAAGCTCTCTAACAGACATGGGAGTAGTACTATTTATTTTCCTGATATTTCCCTGCTTCAGGTTTTAACTAAAGGCGGCTATGAAACACTATACACGCCTCTATCATTACCAGCTTACAGCCTCATGTTGACATTACACAACAACATGAATACATGTGCAGAGAAGGCAGTCATAACTTAAAGCTGGACCTTATCTCTCTCCATGTTACTTATCCATTCAGCCACTATCAAATGTAATTGATCAACATGCCACTTTATGGCTCATAATGTAGAGAGGCAGGCGGCTGCTACAGTAGCAATGTTGTCCTTAGGTGGAGGCTTGTGTTCATTGGACGCTGTCCAGTGATAAAACCCTTAACATGATGTGCTCTCAGTCAGGGTTGAAACCAGGATGTTAGAAACACAGGAGCTCCAGTTTCCCCATTGCAGCCTCACCCGCCTGCAATTTCTTTTGTTTTCTGACCATCCAAAAACATCAGCTGTGTCCCAATTCCATACAACAAACTAATTCTAAGCAGGTTTTGGCATGTAGTGTGTCCACTATAGAACATAAAAATATTAAGTAGCCTATACTAAAAAAGAAAAACAGCATCTATACAATAAAACACATGATTTTGGAGTTTGATGTTGATGCATAGGTGGGAGAATAGTGTACTTTGTATTGCCATAAAGATGAATAAATGTATACTGTTAAAATGTATAGAATTGGGACACAGCCCTTGATTTTTTCTCATTTTAGCAATTCATTTTACAGTTTAATTTTGTAAATTCTTTTTTTTTCTTACATGATAGTCTATATACTGTGTCAAAGTCTTTTCTACACCACACCTGGATATTTTTCTGGTGGATAAATACTAAAATCCCTTGGTTGTTGTTTGATGTTTTTTGCTTGAAAGTAGTCAAATGTGAAGGGCATGTCATTTAGAGTCAGCGTTTTAAAAGCCACTATGTGTAATTACAGAATATCAACTCCAACTCAGGATGTTAAAAAAACTATGTAGGACATGACCCTTGCTCTCAGTGGTCTTTGTCTCACATTTACCACAGTTGAGTTACAGTAAGGAACCAGCCTCATTGTTCAGTATGCAATGTTTGTTCTTGACAACGTCATTTCAGACAATCCCATATCTCAAGATCATATGAGGTTAGATAATATGGGAATCAGATTAGGGCCCAATAAAGTTAACTATCTGGAACTAGCGGGTTGAAGGAGTGTTCATGAAGGAGTTTTTATATATGATCCCTGCAGCTGGTGGCTGAGTGAGTTGGCCTAGCCATACCTACACCTACCTACTGCACTCACTACATCCCTCTGGTTCAATATGCACCACTGAGTTTCATTAAAAATGCAATTGCGCCTGTTGGCCCAAAGGGTGTCTGGCTTGCCAACCCAGCTACAAGCAAACTGAAGGCTAAAATAATGCAGAACAGTAAAGGCGAGCAGAAACGGTCAGGCTCATTAATTAAAAGCTGCCACGGGCCACTGAAGATCTTTTCACAGCAGCCGGGGAAAGAAAAAATAGATATCGCAAATATTCATGAGCAGAGTGAGCAGGCAGGCAGGGTCCTGGGGGGTGGGGGGTGGGGGGGCCTTCACTCTCTGGGTGTCATCTGATCACTGAAAATAATGTGAGACATTGCATAGTAATGACCTCAGCGGTGTCGGACCGGGGGTGGAAATGAGTACCCAAGGGCCTCATGTGAGAAGGGCCAAAAAGATGCTAGAACAGAGATCTTCAACAGGGGGTCCTCAGAGTTACTGCAGGGGGGGCACCAAATTATTGTTAAGCTGTTAGAAAAATTAACATATTGCAGTATTTTCAAATACAAATCAGGCTGATTTTTGTTTTATTGATGATAGACTTACTGGCCTAAAGGTAAGGTAGTCATCCACAGATACAGTTCATCCTAACGATTCACTCTGCCACATATATATTTAACATCAAAACTAGGGCTGCAACTAACGATTATTTTCACAGTCGATTAATCTGTCGATTATTTTCTCGATTAATCGATTAGTTGTTTGGTCTATAAAAATGTCAAAACATGGTGAAAAATGTGGATCAGTGTTTCCCAAAGCCTAAGATGACGTCCTCAAATGTCTTGTGTTGTCCAAAACTCAAAGATATTCAGTTTACTGTCACAAAGGAGAGAAGAAACTAGAAGATATTCACATTAACACGCTGGAATCAGAGAAATCTTTTTTTTTTTTAATAAAAAAATGACTCAAACGATTAATCGATTATCAAAATAGTTGGCGATTAATTTAATAGTTGACAATTAATCGATTCGTTGCACCTCTAATCAAAACATGATTTATAAAATCATGCCAACAAATTATTATTTTAATAGCTTAGTATTCTATGCAAACAAAAGGTATCTATAAAAGGCTTTATGCCGCCCTACACCTTATTGTAGACCCAGTTTATTATGCAACCTAGTTTTATATGTAGTAGGGGGTCCCTGCGTCTCTCTTTCAGTTAAGGGGTCCTTGGCTTAAAGACCCCTATGCTAGAATGAACAGCTGGGGGGGGCCAGACAGATCTAAAGGGGAGAGCAGGGCAATGTGCTGACTTTCAGAGAACCATACATGTTTCAGAGGCTTGCTTTTAACTGTAAGTGAGTTCAACAAGTTACAGTGTCAGGAGAGTGAGAGGGTTTTATGGGAAATGGTTTTCAAAGTCTCAACAGCAGTGAGCCATTACAATAACAGAGAGTAGACCCGGGTGAGCTGATGATACGCACCCTCTCTGCTCTGCCATCCGCTGCCTGCAGAGCCACGTCGGAGCTCTGCAACACTCCCAGCTCCACGTTAATGTCCGCTGGAGACGCGCGCTCCGTCCATCCATCGAACCCTCTGTTGTCCTGACCCCCTCCGCTGCCATCTCCCCACGTGATCCGACACGGCGCACAAGCACGCACAGTCGCGTTCATCTCCTTCCCGTTCCCGATGCTCTTAATCTTTTTCTCCCGGGCTTCCAGAGGCTTGATGGGGCCTTTGGGGAGCCTCTCCGACAGCTTCCCGACCCACTGCATAAAGCTGATGTCCAGGGAGCCAGCTGTTCTGTCCTCTGCGTGCAGCGGCACGTTCCCGGTGTACCACAGAACCCACCAGATCAAACTGAGGGACACGATGATCGAGCCCGTGTAGATGAGAAAATCCCCATAGAAGCGGCCGTTCACGTTCAGGTTGCCGAAAATCCCAACCAGAAGTACAGCCAGACCCGCGGCATCAAACACAATGGCGAGGAAAACAAACGACGCACAGTTCCCCAAGCAGCTGGGGGCCATACTCAACAGGAGGAGAGGCGAGAGCCCGAGTACCGGCACCGAACACCTGCACTGCTTTTACAGGATGCACGTTTCCCCACCTGACACCTGTGAGCAGGCCCCGCCCTCCATCCACGACACGTCACTGTATCCAGTGGGCACCCAGGGGACTATCCACACGATGCCTTCAAGTGCACAGCGGACATGTCACTCAACAAAAAGCATTCAATCAACCTTTAGGCTATTTATCCTCGAGAGATCATTGAGGGGCGACCCTCATTTACAATGGCATCCAGTCAGATGACAAAGACAAAAACACAGAAAATACAATCATAAGAAATATAGAAAGACAATTAAACATTCAGAATTGGAAAATTATTTGATAAATAAATTAGGACAATAAGGATGCAAAAGAATGTACAACTATGTAAAGCAGTTACAAGTAGCAAGTTTGCAGGTTCAAAACCAGATTTCTAAATTGTCCAAGAGGCACAATTGAGTTGATTCTGTTCCAGGAGTCAGGTGCACTAAAGTTAAAAGCAGTTTTCCCAAGTTCATACCGAGCTCGTGGAACATGAAGTAAAAGCAAGTCAGCAACAAAGAAATACCATTCAGCTCAGTTAAGATGGAGCACATATCCACTGGCCCGGATGTACAGTAGGCCTACCCAAGGGGGTAAGCTTCGCTTCAGAACTCGAACCTCCTATGGCGCCATTTTGATGCTACCAAACGATCACCCAGCGTTAGCATTCCATTGACTGCCATTCATTTTGACGTCACTTTGACAGCGAATAACTTTACATCTGAACATTCACAATGACTTACAACCTCTTTAATGTAAATTCCATGCGCCCCTTTTTCATGTATGTATGTATGCATTTAATGTTTTCAATGTGTATGTGTATCTGTACTTGAATAATAAAGTTTTTTGAAGACAAAAAAAAACGAGTTGTCGGCGAGGTGAGCTGATGGACTGTCTGCTCGCCCTAATTGCATTTTAATATACTACATTTATACACCAAACCTACAGTAGGCCTAGCTAGGCTACATGCAGAACATTGTATGTTATTTCAGAAGTGAAAGAATGGCTTTTGTTGTTGATTTGCTTTACGCTGAGCTCGAGGAGAGACCTCACTCGCTCGCTATGCTTGCTCGTCTGAATCAGATTCACTCATAACAACGTAGCCGGCTGATTTGGCTGATTCGCGGGATTGACTGACTCCCGCGAGAACTCACGAGTCATCAACAACTCACGAGTCATCGAGGACTCGTGAGTTGTCGGCAACTCATGAGTTGTCTGCGAGCCGAGCCAGCCGAGCCGAGGCGAGCTTGTAATGTTTCGGACTGTCTGCTCGACCTAATTGCATTTAACATACTACATTTATACACCAAAACCTACAATAGGCCTAGCTAGGCTACGTGCAGAACATTGTATGTTATTTTAGAAGTGAAAGAATGGCTTTTGTTGTGGATTTGCTTTACTCTGAGCTCAAGGAGAGACCTCACTCGCTCGTCTGAATCAGATCCACTCATATAGCCGGCTGATTCGCGCGAGAACTAATGAATCACGACAACTCATGAATCACCCGACAACTCACGATCCCTCGTTGACTCGTGAGTTCTCGAGTGAATGCCATGGTCTGCGAGCTTCCGGCTCTGAGTCTGCGGGTCGGGACTGTCTCTCTGCTCACTCAGGCGCTTGAATTGACTTGTGGAGTTGCTGTTGCCTATGAAATTGTAAGTTATAAAGCTTTTTGCAGCTAAGATGGCTAGCATAGTAGAAGCTAATGTTGCAAGAGGTTTGTGTGTGGTGCTGTTATCATTTTATTATTTGAATTGTAGTAGGACTCAACTGAACCGGGTTAATGATTCGTGAGTCAATTTAAAGACTCGGGTTAAAGATCCGAGTGAATCATGACTCAAACAGGTCTACGACAAAGTATAAAAGGCTCCATTACCTTGTATCTCACGTTATGGCTCCGTAGCAGACGTTTTTGTAAAAATAGGCTAACGATTGTGTCATAACCACGCAACTTACTGTCGCATAGTAGAGGAATTACCGTACAGTACAGGAGAAGCTCGCAGGCAGTTTCGACTTACATTAGCTATTTAAGTTTAATTACTAATGTTAACTAGCATTTTAGTTAGCAATAATTAGCCTGTGTCCATGTTATCGCCTTACATATACCTACGCTCTCCGTCTCTGCAAGATTGGGAATGATTGAGATTTCTCTTGGCACAGCTACCAGAAGACTTAAAACTTTCAGACAGGTTGCTCATGTCACATTTACGTCGTCTCTCTCAGTTGGAGGCTGCGCAGTAACGCTCAGCGCTCACTGGAAAAGTGCTTCTAACGGCCTTCACTGGTCTCCATCCAGAGCAACGGGATCTGTTGGTCCATTATATACTGTCTATGGGCCTACCATATGGGCAATATGGGCACGTGCCCAGGGGCCCTTGCGCAGAGAGGGGCCCTCCGTGATGGGAGATTATTATTGTTTGTCCCGGCTATGTAAAAATAGTCTACACAAGGCGTGGCCTCAATCCTGATAATTATCCAATCAGAATAAAATAAAAGTAAATAAAACAAAATGCAGTCTCGTGATTGTCTGATTTATATGTCAGTTTGAAATTAAGAACTGCACCACAGCACCTTTTTTAATAGTTTTTTTATTTACTTTTACTAGATTAGCACTTTAGAATGCACAGCATTATGCAATGCATTAACATTTATTTATTTATATATTAATTCGTATTTGAACCTGGTCTGTGAACCAGGTAACAAATTTTATGTGCTACTCTTCCTGCCTCTTAATTGCCCCTCGGGGACAAATAACGTTATTTGAATTGAATTGAATTGATGACTGGACAGGTATGATTGGGAGAGAACGCATAGGATGCCAACTGCCGTAAAACCCAAAAGAAGAAGAAGAAGAAGCTGATTGGGAACAGGACGCAATGCATTGTGGAGATTGGCTAATGATAAAGGTGGGTGGGCATTGAGCAGGTTGTTTACATCGTACTGATTCAAGATAAGTTTTTCTAAGAAAGAGTTGAGATTAAAAGGGTGGAATTAATTTGTAACAGATCCACGGTCAGATAGGTATCAGCAAGTGGAAATGTGGGAAAAATGATTGTGTGTGTAGTGTTCGCAGAAAATGGACAGCAACCAAAAGCCCAGCGGTGCTGCCAAGAGAAAGAAATTAGAAAAAGGAAGAGAAAGAAGCGGCTGCTATGAAAATATATTTTTTTTTTTAAAGCTAGGAATGGTGAAGAGGAGGAGGTTGAGGAGCTAAGTTAGCCAACGTTAGCTTGGAAGAATCGCCAACGTTAGCTTGGAAGAATCACCACCCTCTACCAGCTATGCTCTGCCTTAGCTAATGGTAGCTAACGTTATCTTTAGCGAAGCAAACAGAACAAGGTAACGCCACGACAAACCTGCAACCCTAAGGCAGGTTGTGCTGAAGAATGGACTGCAGACAACCTTCCTCAACGTTTTAGTTGCTCTCAGGCTTTTTCTCACACTACCTGTATCCAACTGTGAGGGTGGGAGAGAGGACATTTTCACAACTGAAACAAATAAAAAATGAACTTAGGACAACTATGGGTCAGAAACAGAAGAGGCTTTATGCACTGTCCTTGATGGCCATCGAGTCCGATCTGGTGAGGGAGCGGGACTATGCGGATTTCATCTGCGACATTGCAAAGAAAAAACAACTTCTAAAAGTAAGAGCTATTATGCTATCTGTGAATTGAGTAGGCTAATATTCACCCTTTGCAAACACGTGACCACGACCACGTGACGATGCCATGACGGACGGCAGAATCTCCTGGAAGCACAAGCTAAACAGTGTAGTAGACGAGCGGAAAAATTTCATTAGTTTCAATCAGTTTAAAATAAATAACACTAAATAAACGGTAATAATAATCTTCTTCTTTATGGCTTCTTCTATTGAACAACAAGTTGTCGTACCTTCTTCCTCCCTCCGTTTTCACGGACCTCATTAAATCGCCAAGCCTGCTCGACTTCAGTAACACAATCTGTACCACTATGTGGTAAACGGGGTATCCCCATATACTGGTGCTGATCTCAAAGCTTTTAAAAGTCTGGATGCTTACCAGTTCTTTGTAGCTGGCTGGGTTACAGGTACGTGATGCTACACTCATCGGGGAGGTACCTCATAGTGGCAAAGGTAAGACATCAAGCTAGAGTTTATTTCATATTAACATCTATTCTTTACTTAAGTAAAGATTTATATAACACGTAGCCTACGTTTTTAGAGGACATGGTCGGTCGTGGCTACCCACATACCGTTGTTCACTGGGTGTGCCAATGCAATGCTCGCTGCAAGTCCTGGAGTACTTGGAGGGCTGCCAGTCCTTTCGGCTGATAGCAGCAACCCACCGCTGCCTTCTCTCCCCATCAAACGATAGCCGATAAAAATATATATTGGCTTTACCCTGTCTATTGGCACAACCTACCACACAACAATAAATAACCATTTTATTATATGAGCGAACACGAACGAACACGAACATGTACGCGTTTGGCTTGCCGTCCGTCTACAGCATAGCTCTTCCGCCGTCCGTCATGGCGTTCATAATTCGCATGAGTAGAGCGTGACGTCACGTGCAAAGGGTGAATAATCTGTTGTGACCAGGTAATGCTACATATTTTGCTGCTATAGGCCTGTATGAGACTTTGTCAAGTGCAATATACTGTATGTTAGCTTTTGCAGTTTGGGAAGTTGCCCAGCTCACGTAGTGTCTGTTCTTCTGCACCCTGCACACAGCTGTGTTGTGTGATGGCATTGTTGTATTTTCAGTTAATCACGTTTCAGAATTACTGTTGTGCTTTCTGCTTGGGTGCTTTTTAGTGAACACCATATTAGATTAGATTCAACTTTATTTGACATAGGGTACGTCCCAAAGCCCTTAAATTGCATCCCCGTCTCCTCCACTTGCCTCCCTTCCTGGCGTCTTAGTCCCTCCCACCGAGGAGGCCCGAGGAAATCATCGGAGGAGAGAGGCAACGAGCAAATGTGTTTTAGGCTGAATCTCATCCCCCTTATTTGATAGCTCCTCGACTCCTCTGTCATTTCGTCCAAATCACAACAGTTTTCTTTGAAACTATTTTTCTATTTTTTAGTTAAGTAGCACACACTTCATTTCAGTCATCAGAATCAGAAAGAGAGTTACTGCCAGGTAAGTTACACTTACTAGGAATTTGCCTTGGTTGATGGTGCATACATAAAAACTATAATCTAAAATACACAAACAATAAATACAGAAACCAATAACATACATACATAATAAAGAGGCTGTATGGGTTAGTGCAGGAAGTACAAAAGAGAGGGATGTGCAAAAGGTATATAGAATGTGCAGAGGACAGGATTTAGGATTAAGGCTCAATGTTAGTGGGGATCTGGGGCCTTGTTAATGACGGTTTTGGAGAAGGGACTCAAAACCTCAGAATATGATTCAATGGCATGGTAATATGCAGGGCTGTAGCCCTCTGAAATGTTTTAATGATTTGAATTTTGGGTTAGTGTCTCTGTGGTCCACAGGGTTTCCGCAAGGTCTTAAAAAGTCGTACATTTCAAAATCAAAATTTGTCTTAAATTTGCTCAAGTATTGTGTTCAAGGTCTTACATTTTTTTAAACAGGTCTTCATTTTCCTACGTCCATGCAACTTTACCTCTAATGCTCTTTTTTTTTAATTCCGTGGTGTTGTAGTTCTTTCTTTCGCTACTCCAAATATACTATCACTGTATTACGACGACAAATGAGACCATCATGCAACTTATACTGCAGCCAATCAGCTTTTGTGTTATTGGCAAGTCTCTTTCAGATTGTCCCACAGACATAAAATGGATTTTATTCTTTAGGTATGTGGAAGTGCAAGTTTAGCGATACTTGGCTTGAAAAAAATAAAGGTCTCAAATTTCATTCATAATGGTCTTTAAAACGGTCTTAAAAAGTCTTAAATTTAACATGGTGAAACATGTAGAAACTCTAGGTCCAGCACTCTGATTTAAACTGAAATATGCTGTGTGAACAGCAGGTGAATGGACCTTGTGGTTCACATTTGTAGTTTTTAATTAATTGAACTACAGTAACTGCTGGATGGATTGCCATGAACTTTGATACAAACATTAATGTTTCCCTCAGGATGAATTCTAATAACATAACTTTTCATCTAGCGCCATCATCAGGTCAATATGTATTTATTATAACAAAAAAAATTCAAAGTCCAAAGTGCCAGAAAAAATGGAGACAACATAAATGTAGGCCTCAGCCCTGTGTCAACTGCTGTAACATGTCACAGCAGTGGGCTTTCTTTGCTATAAAACATGAGATTTAAGTATTTCAAGTGTTCAAAATGTTTAATAGAAAAAATCTAACATGACAGCTACAATCATGCTGTTTGTGTCCAGTTTGAATGTTGTGAAATTAGAAGGTCTGCCAGTTTTGAGGTAATCTACAAGGTTATTTAATGTTGGTGAGATATCCACAACCCACATTTATTCAGGGACCTTTCAGCAGTGGTGGAATGTAACTAAGTACATTTACTCCATACTGTACTAAAGTACAAATGTTGTGGTACTTGTATTTTACTTGAGTCTTTTCTTTTCATGCCACTTTCTACTTCTACTCTGCTACATTTCAGAGAGAAATATTGTACTTTTTACTCCACTACATTAGTCTGTCAGCTTTAGTTACTTTACACATTAAGATTTCTGCACACAAAACACATGTAGTTTATAAAATCTGATGTTTTACATCTACAAGTCCAGCTGAAATGATTAGACCATTAAACACACAACTGTTTGGATCCTTTACAGTTTCTAAAATGGGAGGATTTTTCTCTTTAACTACATTTTCCTGATGATACTAAACAGAATTTAACTTAAGTTTTACTTGTAACACAGTATTTTTAGTGTGGTATTAGTACTTGTACTAAAGTAAAGGATCTGAATACTTCTTCCAGCGCTGCATATCAGAACTGAGAACCATGCTCTCTTTAGATCAAGCCAGGTGTTTGGTTTGACCATGTGTAATCATTTTGAAATTCAGAAATTTCATAACATAGTGTATTGCAGGGCTGTAGTCAAGTCCACCTTTGTCGAGTCCAAGACCAGGACTAGTCAAGTCCAAGTCAAGACCGACTCCAAATAAGAGACAAGCATACCGAGACAAAAAAAAAGAATCCCCTTCCAGACCACTCACTTACCTGTTCATAATTTATGTGATGTGAGAGACAGTATATCTTCTATTTTAAGATGATTATTTTCCTTTATTAAAATCAAAAAGCAAGTGCAGAGTTACAACACTATAGGATTAAATTAGGCCAGATTATTTACTTAAAATATAAAATGGAAATGTTCCCATTCTTGAATTTATTACTTGTCCTGAAGAATTCATAGAACAAAGTGCTCTCTGACATTGTGTCTGTGGCCAAAATGAAACAGACTGATACCTGATGATTGAGGTACTGTATATGATGCAGCCAGGCGTATACCAGGCGACCAATCTCAATGCCCGTTCTAGATGGATTTTAAATTAAACTAATACTGGTTTCCTGAACGAGCGAGCTTCATCAATGGTTTTGTTTTGAAGGAGGAAGTTACTTTATAACAAAAGCATATAGTGCTGGACTTGGTCCAAACCAACTACAATATTTGGCGAGTCTGAGTCCAAAGTCCAAGACAACAGAAAAGTGTCTCGACTCTGGACTCAAGTACTACAGCCCTGGTGTATTGTATAACGATCAGGACAGTATAGAACCTAGGTGACACCAATATGTTTAATTCAATTCAATTCAATTCAATTTTATTTATTTTATCAAATCATGACAAGAGTTATCTCGAGACACTTTACAGATAGAGTAGGTCTAGACCACACTCTATAGTTTACAAAGCCCCATCAATTCTAGTAATTCCCCCAAGGGCAACCATTTAGTGGCGAGGAAAAACTCCCTTTTAGGAAGAAACTTCGGCAGACCCAGGCTCTTAATAGGGGGTGTCTGACGGTGCCGGTTGGGGATGTGATAAACAGTGGCAATAATAGTCACAATAAAGATAATGGAACAGTGACTACAAATGGTAGTTGTAGTAGTTCATGGCATAGCAGGGCACTGCAGGGCGTTACAGGATGTAGCGTGGCACAGCAGAGCATAGCTGGACGTAGCTGGAGGGTTCAGCAGGACTCAGCAGGACACAGCAGGGCACCGCAGAGCATAGCAGGGTGTAGCAGGGAGTGCAGCAGGACCACGGCGACAGCTGCAACCAAGATCTGGGTCCCATCCTAATCCATAGAAATATGCTGGGCGAAAAAAAGTAAACTCCCCAGAGCTAGGTTAGTAACAAGCATTTCTGGGACAAGGATGCACACAACACGTGATATGTATATGAATCTTCTGTAAACTGCTTTGGCAACAACATGTTTTGTTTTTTCGTTCGTGCCAATAAAGCAAATGAAATTGAATTGAATTATTTCCAACAAAACTTGATGGCAGCAATACGGCACCCTGAATCTTCCCAGCAGCCTCCTCTCCTGCAGCCCAGCTCAGTGACTCCCAAGCCTTATTGAAACTGCAACCTCTGATGAAAGATTTCATGACTAATTAAGCCTGTGATTATCAGCATATTACATTGATTTCCTTCAGTGAAGTCCTTCATGGCTCAAGTGATGTCTCTGCCATACGCAAGGCATCTGCTGCAGACAAATGACAAGACAAAAGGAATAAAACGGGGGTGATGATTGTGTCTCCGTCACAGCCAGAAGAGAGAGAGACCAGGGTTCCTGAACTACACTACAATTATAAAGCATATCTAAGCCTAACCTGCTAGATAGGCCTTCTGTGTGTTCATGTGTGTATAGTGACAGTGACTAATACTGACAACATGGAGGGCAAATCTGCTCCCACACAGTATCTGTGCACATCCATTTGACTGCTAGAGGGCGCCAGTCATCTTTCCATCACATCGGATCCTGGCTGCGGCACTGCATGGAAACAAGTAAAGACATGGAAAAGCAACATTTATACTTAGACCGAGTAAAACTGAACTAATGTGGTTTTAAATAGTTTCACTGTGAGAAAAAATGTCTGATTAGGTACATCTAAAAACCTTTATCTTCACACAGACACACAAGGCTTGTACATGCATACACACACACACACACACACACACACACACACACACACACACACACACACACACACACACACCCATAGATATGGACATACATGTAGGACATTTACAGACAAGTAAACTACTAAACTCACCTATTGTGATCTGTAGGTTGAAAATGGCCCCAAGAAGCTCTCTGTAATTTTCTAAGTAGATTGTTGCACACACACAACCCCTCTGAATACGCCTCAACACACACTGTGAAAATGTGTTCACGTCACACACATACTTATCAAAGTTTAGCTCTTCCAAACAATAATCTATTAATGCAGAGTTGCAGCGTGTGTGTCCCTGAGGTTAAAGTTCTAACTCTGCATTAATACACTGCAGTAAGGATCGACCCATACTGGTTTTTCAAGGCTGATACCGATTATTAGTAGTTTATGAAACTGATATTTGGAACCAAAATGCAAATGTACTGGGTTTGACTCCAGTACACTTTTTCCTGCTACCAATGTTACAGCTGTGGTGCTAAAACAGTCTCATAAATATTTGCAACTTGTAAAACACAATTCACAAATGAATGCAGAGTGATTCGTATCTGTAAATCTGTGTTGTATCTGTGCCTCTAATTTGTGACTTGTGAAACACAATGCACAAATGAATGCAGAGCGATTTTTATCCGCAAATGCGTATCTGTGTCCGTGCGTCTAATTTGTAACTCGTATTTCATAATTTGTTAATGAACTTAGTATTTTTCAATGTAAATATATTTGTAAATCTCCTTCTATTTGTGTGGGTACTTTTGAGACTGTTTTTCCACGCCGTTGTTGTCACAAACAATTCGTGTCTCAAGTGACGATCCCAGCACTCTCCTGTAGCTGGGTAATACAACACTTATGGATGCCAACTGCTGTTAAACTACATGAAGACTATGAAGAAGCCTTCAGAGACGGTTGGCAAAATCTACTTGACGTCCCTCTGGGTAAGTTGATATTATTAGGACTTTGTCGTCAAATAAATTACATTTATGTTTTCAGCATCATTGTTGCAGTGCATTTGCAATTTGCTTTATGTTGTTATAGCGGCAGTGACGGTTGAAATGATGAAATACGAGTTACAAATTAGACGCACAGACACAGATACGCATTTGCAGGTACAAATTGCTCTGCATTAATTTCTGCATTGTGTTTCACAAGTCACAAATTAGAGGCACAGATACAACACAGATTTACAGATACAAATCACTCTGCATTCATTTGTGCGATGTAGACGATGAAACAAAATATCGTGCAGCCCTAAGCTGAGCTGATACTAAAGGGTGGAGTTGAAACACTGCAGACCACTGATTGGTCAGAGAGAACCGTCACTATCATGACATGGGACATCCTGAACAAAGCCCCCATTTTTAAATAGCCAAGCTACCGTCAACAGGGGACGTCATTTTTTCATTAACCCAACCCTGTTTAAAAAAAAAAAAAAAATGGCAGCTGCAAAACTAAGTCTAAAATTAACATTTTAAAATGTTACAAAATCCAACAGAAAAATCTTGTGTAAATGCTTTAAGCAATTATTTAATAAATTAGAAACTTTCAACATAATACAAATTAAGTCAGACTCAGTGGTGAGTGAAACCGAAGCAGAGTGACAGACACAGACACATCTCATCTGATCATCCAATACGCAAAGAGCTGTCAAAACTGGTCAAAAATTACGTTTGAATGTTGCTTCTCAAAAAAACACAGGTTTGAACTATTGGAATAATTATTTTTGCACATTATGTCCGAGATATACATTACTACTTGTTTAGGCATATTTATTCTAACAATAACATGTCTTTTAAAAGATCTCTACATACACATTACAAAACAAACTGACGTTAATAAACTAATATCCTATACCGTGATATTTAATATAAAGACCGTAATAGACTCTCTCTCTCTTTGCCCCCTCTGCTAAACAATTCCCCCCCTAGTAAGCTAGCTTACCAGCCAGCCGGCCGGCCTCTAAATTAGCAAAATGTAACAACTTCATGTTTAATTCACATACTCTTGTCACATCATAGGAAAGCACATTACTATTGCCAGATAAGTGACAATTTAGTTTGGAAAATTTTCTATAACCAGTGTATGATGAAGGCATGTTGGGTGGGTGAAATTAGCAAGCTAACGTTAGCTAACGAGCCAGCAGCAGGCTGTTTGTTCACTCTGCTCCGCTCCAACTGTAGAGAGAAGTGATGACAGCCCGGGAGAGGCACAGTCCAGTTAGCCATCTCCCGGTACCGCTGTCTTCCCGGTGGGGAGTGAAGCAGAAGGACCGTAGGATCTGTTCGGTTCTGCCGCTGCTAGAGCAAACGCTGTTTGTTGTGGATATCATAGCAAAGGAATCCGGTTTCCCTTGTTGAATGACGAATAGATTACCGCCGCCTGCTGGTATGGGGAGTTATTTCCTTGTACGCATGCGCAAAATGTACGCGTTACTTGGCCGTCATCTGTGTGGTGTGTTTCAGTGCAAATTTTTGGTCCAGACAAAGGTGACGAGGGCCGACGAGAGGCGATGCCACAGGTGGCGGTAGTTGCCGGCCGTCAGCTTGGTGTGTCGGGGCCTTAATACACCGATACAGATAATCTGCAAACTGCCAAAAAACGGCCCGATAATCCATCTATCCCTACTTTACAGAACAATCCCATGTTTATTAAGCTAGTATCTACCTTCCACTCCAACCACTCATGTGATTAAACTCCATGCCTTCTCTTTTCTGACGTTGTCCTTATATAAAATATCTGTGATGTCTGTTATGTTGTTCCACCTTCAAGATGAATGTCAGGTCGTCGATGTAGAAGAGACGTATAAGGTATTGGGGCGGGGGGGTATTTCTTTTGGTGAATTGACTGGATGGTCTCGCGGTTTCACTTTCTGCCCGGCTGTCCGAATGCACCGCAGCTCACGTGAAAATAAATCTTTAGCAGAGCGGATGACAACAACATCAACAAAAGTAGCTTTTAACATGTGCATGTGAGTCTGATCAATGCACATAAAGACTTCTGATATTAAGTGCAAGCACACAAAAACACTGTTATATGATATACCAAACCTCAGGGCGTTGAAAGAGATGAAAACAAGCCAAATAAAATTCTTCAGAAATGATGCCTAAGAGACGTTTGCAGCACAAACTTCTTTTTCTCCACTCTTCCTCTAAAAGCTGAGTGAAGAGGAGCTCACTCACCCTCCACTTTGGGGCTTAACATTTTGATTGACTGCTTATGAAGAGATGCTGGTGCTGCAGGGTCGTTACTAAGCGTGCACAGTTCACTTAGTTTGTCTTTAGCATGCAGGGGGATTCCAATAAAGTCAAGCATGCTGATAAACCCTTGGTTGATTAGTGTACTGTCTCATTACTATGTCCTCTTTCTGCTCTAGGACATTTGGTGGCTCCTCAACTCACTCCTGCTCATATTTTCTTTTTATTATAACCACACATCACGATCAGAGCCCTGCTTTCTGTCACGTAACCTCTGTAAAATTTGATAATAATACAAATTGTTCCACAGGCAATACAGTAAATTTGCTTTTAAAGACACAGAAGAAGTCGAGCTGCAGAGAGTTTATGAACTGCAGAGACCCGGTCACCTTGGCAGTGTGGGATAACTTTGGAAACGCTTGCTTTACAAATCAAGACTGAAGAGATTGCATTATAGTGTAGAATCAATCAGAAAAGACATGTAGCACAGAAACAATTCATCTGTGCCAGGAAGAGGCACGATTGGAGAGTAAACCTTCTTTTCTTCCCTTTGAACAACTTCTGGAAGTAAAGGAGCTGGAACTGTATTTAATAATTGAGAGTTGGAAGGTAATTGAGGACATAGATCAATAATATCTAGGGGGTTGCTCTCATTATGGAGATACCCAGACACCTCCAAAAGTTGTAGCTCAATGATGATGAATCTGGAGAGAAAGGCAGAGAGAAAGAGAGACGAAGGAGGAGGAGAAAGGTAGCACTGTGATCTAAAAATTTAACAAATGAGGCCCATTTCCCATCCCTGTCTGTTTCCTCAGAGCCTCATATCAAACCTTTGGTTGTGGCAGGTGGTTTGGCCGCTTCACATTTCAAATTGTCAGAGTCCTTAGAAATGGGGATCTTTCCAGGGAGCCTGACGGCTTCCTGAGCCCTGATTTCCCAGAGGATTGGCAGTCTCGACACGCATGGGTGTCTGTGAGCGTTTAAACAGTCAGGCCCCCACCCCACCCACACATCCAGGCTCCCAAACGGCACCCAGCTCCCTATTATAGCCTCTTCTATCTTCTCATCCACTCTCTCTTTCCTGTTTCTCCTCCTCTGTCAAACCCGCTTTGTTTCTGCTTCACCTGTTGGCGATGTAAAAAAGGGATTCGCTTTTAAGGAACTCGTGGGATTAAACAGAGTCATTTCATTAAATGTTTACACTGCCTTAGACACAAGTGAGGGATGTGGAGTCAATGAAGCCGTGGTTTCAAATCAGAGATGGTATCTTTTCCCTACCTGGGGTGGAAATTGGAGGGTTGCATTTCAACTGATAGAGTATATTTCTACCTGTTTATCCCTGAGGGGCTCAGTATGGAGAGGCAGAGCTGCTACACACACACACACACACACACACACACACACACACACACACACACACACACACACACACACACACACACACACACACACACACACACACAGACACTTTTGTATGTGTGAGTGAATTACGTTCCTTATAGTCTCACAGCCTAACCTCTGCCTTGCACCGCCACATCGAGCCTACCGAACCATAAACTCATGTCCGAACCTAAAACAATATATTGAAGCTCTCGGTGTAGGTAATATTACAATTATTATCAAGTGGGTTTTAGTGTTAATTTTGTCACCTATTTTTAATTTAGTCTTAGTCTTAGTCTTGTGCCAAATGTCCTTGTTAGTTTTAGTCATATTTAGTCATTCACATATCTTTTTTTGTTAGTCAAGTTTTAGTCGATAAAAGTCTAGTTTTAGTCAAAAGAGAACTCAATATATTTTAGTCAAGTTTTAGTCAAAAGAGAACTCAATATATCTTAGTCAAGTTTTAGTCAAAACATTTTAGTCTTTTTAAATACATTATTTCTGAGATGATTTCTGATCATTTCAGTCAAATAGTTATATAAAAATAAATTATATAAAGTTATATAAATATCGAGCCTCTTCCTTATTTCACCAGTAAATTCCTGTTAAATGACAAAAACAACTACTGGATGGTAAAAAGGGTATTTTACAATAACTTTGAATGCAGCACGAGGCTGGCGAGGTGAGTTTCAAGTGACTGCAACATATGTGTTGTTTTTCAGACAACGGCAGCAGCAGACTGTCGTACGTCTCGGTGTTGGAATCCTACACAGTGAAATACAGACAAATTTGTACACCGTTTAGCTGTGTAACCGTGTTTAATCCAGCTGCTAGCTAACGGTAGGCTAATATTACCTGCTGCCAAGTGTAGTGTTAACGAGCGTCCCATGCAGCAATGTTTCGGTTGCCTCTAACGTCCGTTTAGGAGCATCAGAGAGAAGTGCAGGCATTTAAGTGGCACCGTAATCCGTGTTGCTATTCGGTCCGGTAGAATACGGTCGGTGCTGTATTAGCACTGGGTCTCGGTACCCAACCCTAGTAACAGCTGAATATTCTATCTCATGATGAAAAAGTAGAGATGATTGTAGATGAAAATGAAGAGAAATTTTATCTTAGTTTTTATTTTATGCAAAACATTTTAGTCTCGTCTTTTTTTGTCAACAATAATGCATGTTAATTTAGTCATAGTCAGGATTTTTGGACACTGGCGCAGTCTCGTCATCGTCTCGTCTTAGTCATGGAAAAAAAGGTTGTTGATGAACATATTAAGTCTCGTCTCATCTGAAGAAATTAACATAGTTTTATTCTCCATCTCATTTTGCATTAGTATTCATATTTTCATGTGAAGCACTTAGTGCATATCATTTCTTTCTTTTTTTGTTAAGCACTTTGAGCTGTATTTCAGGTGTTTCACAAATAATACTGGAAGTGAAATAAAAAAATATGATGGTTGTCACATCTTGCTTGCTCAGCTCACCCTCCTGTCCACTCATATTCATCCATATGAATTGTATGAAAATAACTTACATTTATACAAGATAAGCAGAATGGTTAGGCCTACAAATGTACTATTGTACATTTCATCATTCTTGAAGGTCCAATGTGTAGGAATTTCTCCCATCTAGCGTTGAGATCATATATCGCAATCAACTCTCTCGCACCACGCAGTTCAAAGTACGTATTACAGCTACGGTAGCCTTCACACTTCAAAAAGCCGGTCTCTTGCTCTTTTCAATATCCTTTTTCTTTTTCTGGGAGAACAAGAAGACTCCTGTTCCTGAAATTTGGATTTTGAATATGTGTGGTCCTCCATGTTTCCTTCTTCAAACTTGCCGGGGCCGGGAAGCTACGATACACATTAGCAGCATTAGCAGTTTATCATGTGACAGCAAAAACGCGAAAGGCGGAGCAGTATGTCCTGTATGTCCCTTACCGGCTAACGTATTTCAAGATGGTGCATGAATATGGAGCGTCTACCCCAGTTCATGCGAATGCAAATGTAAAATTTCAAGCCAATAGGAATACTTGGAATTGATGGTCGAGGTAAATATTCATGAAAAAGGACAAGTTTGTGAAAAATGAACAACTAAACACGTTACACACTGGACCTTTAAGTTTAAAACATGTTTAATTAAAAATGTCTCATTCCCCTTTTTCTTGAATGACAGACTTCTGGGTTATGGTTAATATTCTGATTATGAACGACTGAAAGGCACTCCGTAGCTTTAAAGGACAAATCCGGCGCAAAATGAACCTAGGGGTTAATAACACGTGTACCGAGTCGACCGCTCTCTGGGATATGTTTTCATACTAATTGACTGTGACCAGTTTTATTGCCAGCCAGTCGAACGACGAACGCCATGCAACCGGTAACCAGCAACATAGCTCAAGCACGGCGTTCGTCATTTGACTGGTCGTGACTGCTTTCCCAAGATGGTGCCCGCTTGTATAGGTGAACGCTACTCTCTTTCTAAACTTTTCAATAAACTGTCTGTACACTTACAAAGTTCTCAGTGCTTCGGTTTACATGTAGGGACCCTCATTATGCTACCGTGGAAGTGTGGTGCTATTTTGAGCCTTGTTAGTGCTATAGAAATAGCGATTTCCTTTTACTTTACCCGTGCCCCGACGACTAGTGTTAAAAGCTAATTAGCGGTTTGCAATAAAACTGTTCACATCGATCGTCGATTAGCATGAAAACAAATCCCAGAGAACGGTCGACTCTGTACACGTGTTATTAACCCCTAGGTTCATTTTGTGCCAGATTTGTCCTTTAAATATTGCTGCCACGAGGAATTTTAGGATGGCATTATCTCCTTTCCTTTGGTAAAGGATGGTCCAGTGTATCCTCTGCTAAAGGAGATAAGAAAGGAAGAATTCCACCAGGGCCACGTTCGTTTTTTAAACTGAAACGGGGGTGCGTTGAACACTTTTTTGTGTGCTGGGACACAGCCACCAAACGAGAGAAAACTTATCTCAAAGCCGTTGCACACCGTTCCGAGGAAACATGTTGTTCAACACGGAAACTGTAGCAACACCGTTTTGAGAATGAACGTGTCCCAGCTCTTATGATGGCTGCCACTGAGATACTTCTGGGTCATTTCACTCCGTTAGGAACCTTCCTAAGCAAAAAGGACAATTGGACCGCAGCCCATGTGCATATGTTGTAGTCGTGTACATCTCTGCGTAACTACTGGACCGAGCTTTTCAATGCTCTGACGGAGGTTGGTTATTGGACCTTATCAAACCTCATGCCATTACTGCTTTGTTTGGCATTCCTTTGTTGCCATTGCCTAGGCTCCAAGCAGATCTTTTGTAGAAATTAAAAAAGATGTGGAGGCCTTTCTTTGCTTATGCAGAGAAAATTACCTTCTCAGTAATCCCTGAATGAGACCAATCTTAGTTACTTTATTTATTTTTTTTTTTATCCTGACCTGAAAGGTGAGGTTATTATAGGGTGAGCATATTTTGATTTCCAAAAAAGAGGACACTCGGCCCGGCCTCGAGACACAAATTCAGACAGGCTTCTCAGAGGTTAATGAACATGCTTTATTATGCCTCAATGGTGCAAAAATAACTTCTGTAATAAAATAAAATCTGTAAAAACCTGCAACAAAATAATAGCTCTCTTTTAAAATAAATAAATAACATGAAATAATGTTCTAAATATGACCTCTTCTGTGTTAGAAAATCCAGCTTCAACAAAATATCTCTTAATACCTTTTCAATGTAATGAGATGAATAATAAAGACACTGAAACATAGATGCCAGCTTTGCACACGGTGCACTCCGCCTCCCACTTGTCCGGTCCCGACCGGGAAGGTACATGGGACATTTTTTTTGCATTTCAACCGTGAAGCTGCACTTAATTCTTGTTTTATGGTTCTGTGGAGGCTCCACGCACAGGTTTCTCCGTAGCCTACGTAAGTGGCTTGATGTTTATACTTGTGGGCTGGTGTGTGCGTCGAGCCGGCATGTGTGTGTGTGTGGGGAGTGTGTGGTAGAGTGAGGGAGAAGTGAGAGAGTGACGGTGAGCGAGTATGACTCTAGAGTCATAGTGACAGAAACAAAGTCCACTGTGTTTTCTGACCACGGTGGGAAATCTTTAGCAGGAAACGCTTCGGCATTTTGTGTGCAATGCTGCTCCGCTGTCTGCTCTGGTCCCTGTGTATGTGCGCGTCGCAGAGCCGCCCACAAGGCAGCCTCTCGGGAATTACGTCACACAACAAAGTACCATAGTATTGTGTGCAAAGCGCCAGTCAATTTAAGTACACGCTTAAGGTCCCATGAAAAACAGTGAAAACCAGACATTTTCACGAATTTATAAAATCCCCCCGGATGCCCCGGACAGTACGTTAAAAAGTGGACGTGTCCGGGCAAAAGAGGACGTTTGGTCACCCTAGGTTATTATGTCTACTGCAATATTTGAAATGGTAAATGGAATGCATTTATATAGTGCTTTTCTAGTCTACTGACCACTCAAAGCGCTTAACAACCAAGTGGAGTGGAGCGGTGAGAATTTCCGCTCCTCGCTCAAAGCCGCTTCAGGCTGCTCTGCTAAATATCGCTCCGTGCTCAACTCCGATTTCACTCCGCCCTACTCAGAACAATCACTGCTCGCTCCAAAAAATTCAAATACACTGATGGCAGAGGCTGCCACGCAAGGTGCCAACATCAGGGTCTGAAAAATGAAGCCAATGCTAAAATGCCTTAAACCTGCATTATTTCTAATGGCCAGCAGGGGGCGACTCCACCGGCTCCAAAAAGAAGTCCGATCAGAAGTCTAGTAAACATTTTCATAATGAGTTTATGGTCTCAGTCGCTAGTTTTAAGTCTTCTTCAATACAGCATGATGTTCATTTTGTAAAGTGTGGTCCCATTTATTTTAAAATAGGCGATAAAGCAGGGGATACTTTAGGGCGTGGCTAACTTGTGATTGACAAGTGGCTAGCACGGCGACGTGCATAGTGTCCTCGAGTTGTCCGTCATATCCGCCCCTTGCTCTTCCCCAGCTCCATCCTTTCGTCCAAATATGGTCTCTTCTGGCTCCGAATAAAAAGGAGTGAAAATGGAGTGAGTTCAAAGGGTTAAATAAAAATAATTTTGATTTGGTTTAAACCTGTATAACTTAATTTATTTGAAACTGAAACAGGACAAAAAGCTGTAAATGTTGAAACTGCTTTATAGATATGCACCGTGTATAATAAGAATAATAAACTCTTAATTTGACTAGTCTTATATCTTTAATATGTTTGACCAAAAAATAAGTAAGAATCCAAATTGCTTTTGCATTCTCTGTCTTCTCATCTGAACCTTTTTTCTTTCATTCCCTCCAACAAACACACACCTCCAGATAACATGCAGTCATCCAGGGCCACTCTCTTTGAGGTTAAAGGTCATCTCCCATCAGCTGTTGTCCTGAAAGACCTCCAAGGACAGCGCTGTCTGTTTTTAGTCACAGTCCTTGGCGTATCCACTCCACTTTAACAAAGCACAGGAAAGTGACTGGCAAAGTGGTGACGCCAATGAAATCTCTCCCCCACAACTCCCATCCTCCTCTCTGAGTGGCTATTGTCTTCACCCCGGTCATATAAATCAGACGGTGTGCGAGAGCGGGGGAGGATTAAAAGAAGAAGAGGGAGGGAGGGACGGAGGAAGATGGAGTGGTGGAGAAAAAAAGAGAAACGGGTCTTATGGCCAAACTGTCCTCTTCAAGGTGGTCACGGTGATTGGGTTGGCGTGAGGAGGATGGGACTTGGGGAAATGTCCAGTCTGCAGTGTGTGTCATCTGTTCCAAAGCAAATTTGAATTCCTTCCTATTCCTTACAGCTCTTAAAGGAACACATAACAAGAATTTCAACACAATCTCATGGTGAAATATACATGACCAAGTTTCATAGCTTTACATCATTTTGTCTGG
This sequence comes from Sander lucioperca, assembly GCF_008315115.2. Lineage (NCBI taxonomy): Eukaryota > Metazoa > Chordata > Actinopteri > Perciformes > Percidae > Sander > Sander lucioperca. The sequence continues at coordinate 16,588,701 of NC_050177.1, forward strand.
ATCTCCCTTCAGTGAAGAACTGCCAACACATCACTACGAATCTCATTACTGAGGCCATTTTTAGTGAACTGTATTTCAGGTTTTTCTTCCGCTCGTCATTTGGTGTTTACGTCCGTACATGTTGTAATGCACCGGTGGGATCTGTTCCGTATGACAGCAAACAGATGGCTGTCATTCCTACTCTTGGTTGTCTTTCACGTGAGAGTAGGTGTGATTTATATGTGATGGAATCACCAACCGACCTTTCCAAGAAGGTCAGCAGTGCTGTGGTGGATATAGCAATTTACTAAGCTCACTCAAATTACAAAAATAATTGTGTTATATTGCATCATATATGTCAGGCTACAGTTGTTATATTTTCTCATGTACCTCTCAAACCCTCAAACCCCTCAGGTTTGAGGTATCTGTGTTTGAGATGGTTTCTATGGTCCATACAGTGGTGCTGAATGAACACACTGACAGTAATCACAGGAACTAGCTCTTCATTAGAAAGTATTTCCAATCAAAATTGATTATAGCGTAGTGACGTAATGTGAACACAAAAAAACTTTTAACACTGTATTACGTGGTGGTGGCACACAATGTGTTAAAATGACCTGCCGGCACCACGGAAACATTGGCAATGGTCATTTGTAAAAAGTCAGGATCCTTTGTCATGGTGGACACACAAGTTTCCTTGGTTCAACACAGTCCTGTCTCAAAGTCCACGTAGGGAGGAGGTCGGGGTAGATGGACAAACACAGGACTTTCACCCAGGAGAACGCTGTTTGTCCTGTCTGAAACCAAAAGTCAACGTTGACTTATTTTAAAGGGGAATTTCTGTATTTTTCAACCTGGACCCCCCCATGCATTGGTGTCTAAGTGACTAATGTGAACAAACATCTTTGAAATTGGTCCAGTATTAAGCGAGAACGCTGTAACCGGCAGCCGTGAATCAGGCTGCAATGTATATGTACCCTATAGGACAAATGTGCACCGTCAGTGTACTTCCACCAAAAAACTGTTTTTGCCACTGACAGGCTCAGATTGTTATTCAAAGTGTCTCTCCACATTACAGAAAGATGGTGAAGTTTCCATTATCCTGCCATGCTTTCCTGTGTAACTAACTGATGCCAGGTCAACACAGTAACTTCAGCTAATAGCATTAGCTTACCTCTGCTCTGTCTGCATTTGTAGCTGTAGCACAACTTATGAAAGGTTCATTGATGGTGCACATTTGTCCTATAGGGTTACATTGCAGCCTGCTTCACGGCTGCTGGTTACAGTGTTACAGCATTACAGCTCAATACTGGACCAATTTCAAAGATTAGTCACTTAAACTCAAATGCATGGGACAAAAGGGTCCAGGTTCAAAAATATTGAAATTACCCTTTAACTTACTTACGTAACTTAAGTTATGTAATAACCATTCTTACTTCAACCCAAACCATGATCTTTTCCTAAACCTAACCAAGTAGTTCATTTAACACATTACGTGCCACCACCACCACCACCACCACCACCACGTGTTCTTTGTTTTAAATGCTGATGTGTCGATGCAGTGGGCTACAGAGTGAGAAAGCTGGTCCCTGGAAGGAAGAGTGTGAAAGAAAGAGAGCGAGAGTAAGAGAAGTAAGTAAGGGTGCTGGTGGCAGGTTTGTGAGAAAGAAGATGGGGACAAGATGAGATTCCCCCTTATCTTTTATGGCAGATACACTTTGTGGATTCCTATCTCAGCTGGCAGAGAGGCATTTGAGGCCAACTTCATCTAGACTGATTATTTATTTGACAACATTTATCACCAATTCCCCTTTTCAAAGCCCTTGAGGTGTGGGAATATTGACTTCCACTCCTACAGAATGTAAGTAAGTTAGATTCCAAATTGCCCCTCCAGGCGTGACTCTGTATCTAAATCAGCCGAGTATTTAAAGATCGAACCTACACACAATTGCTTAAGCAAAGATGGCTGCAGGTGGTAGAGGTGTGCTTGTGGCTCTCCAGGTATATGTATTTCTGGCAATTATTTTAAAACCAGATGGCCAGTGCTTGACGCATTTTTCAAGTGCTAAAGCGGATCCTGATCCTTTAAACCAGCAAACTGATGCCAAACACTCTGGATACAGGAGATATATCCTTAAAGACTTCATTCAACCTGGCCGACTTAACATACATTTCAAACCCCCTGTGGTAAAACTCCAGTGAAACGATGCGCTGATCAGCGTGATCTGTCTCTTATTATCCGGAGATATTCATCAATGCCCCGGCCCAGTTCATACAAATGGCTACAACTGCTGCTATTCCATGGAAATGATAGAAGAAGGAACTTCTACCTGTGAAGTTACAGCCAGGTGCAAAACCACACTCTCATTGGCACGCTCCTTCAACAGCGTGTCAATATCGGATAACGGGCAAACTAACCTGGCTGGTTGTCGCTGCTGTTCTGGTGCTGTGGGAGCCCAGTGTGGAATGCACGCATGCATGTTAATGGGTCGGGAATCTGGAGTGTCAGCATGTGAAGTCGGGGGGAGCGACCGCAGGCGGCTGTGTGGAGAGGTGCTGCGCAAGCGCGGTGGCTGGAGGCCGGCATGTTTCCAGAGCAACATAGAAAGTAATGAACACGATATGACTGTCAACAGATGCTACAGGAAACTGCTAAATCCAACAATCACAAAAAAACGGAAAAGAATAGTGTTTCAGACAGTTAATAACTCTAGATTAATCTGGGACCCTAAAGCAAAGCCAAAAGGTATATTATGTGGACATTTAAACATACGCAACATCAAGTTAAAAAGTGACCAAGTCCAACATCTTCTTACTAAATCTAATCTTGATTTTCACTGCCTGTCTGAAACCTGGCTACATGAGAATTCACCCTCAGCAGTTAGCTAGCAATTAGCACAGCACTGAAATCCACTGCTGGATCACCCAATGAGTTTTATTCCGGACAGCCTCTCAGCTGTCTCGGTGCGGTTAGCCCCTGTTGGCTGCGGCCGCCGTCTCTCAGTTAGCCAGCAGCTAGGCAGTTACCACTGTGCCAAGCATCCTCCCCAGCTTTCATGATGCTAAGATACTCCACCTCTCAACTCCTCAAACTTTGCAGCCTCACCGCTCCACCTCTGTGCATGACACCCATCATGAACCTTGAGCTGTTGCGTAGTCCCAATTACATCCACAGAGGATCCTGTCAAAACTTTCTTCACTCGGGGTCGGAACATTCCATCCCAACCATACGGTCATGAAGGCTAAGTCGCAGCTCCACTGAATCATCACAACACGTGCACTCTACCTACCTACGACCCCTGGCCAAAGAAAACCAGCCAACTCAGAATTAACCACATCTCAATTTTGCACTCTTCAACACAAAATCCCTAAAGAACAAATCCTGAGTGAATGTATTACAGACACCTTCAACACCATCAACCATTCCATCCTACTCACACGGCTTCAGCATGTCGGCTTAATCGGCACCGCACTATCCTGGTTTCACTCAAACCTCTTTGAAAGACATAAATACATCTCCATAAACAACTGCAAATCTGCCCCAGTCATCCATGGAGTCCTACAGGGTTCAGTGTTTGGTTCCCTTCTCTTTATCCTGTACATCCTTCCTCTGGGACAGATCCTCTGCCGTCATGGCCACCGTTTCAAATGCTACGACGACAACACTCAACTCTACCTTCCTCCAAAACCATCATCCCAGTCACTCACTCTACCCTTATCACCTCCCTTGCAGACATTAAGTCGTGGATGCAACAGAACTTCCTCAAACTGAACTGCAATTAATCTGAAATCCTGACCCTGACCCTTCTTACTCAACATCGACAGCTACATCATTACCCCCTCCACCGAGGTCCGCAACCTCGGAATCACCCTTGACCCTACCCTCTTGTTCCTACCACATGTTAACCAGGTTACAAAATTTGCCTTCTTCCACCTCAAAGACATTGCCTGCCTCCGGCCCTCCCTGCCCTCTGCCACTGCCGAAACACTTATCCATGCCCTCATAACCTCCAGACTTGACTTCTGCAATAACATCCTCTACGGTTCACCCAACAAAATATGTCTAAAACTCTGCTGCCAGCATGCTCAGTGGCACACCCCACACACACACACACACACACACACACACACACTTCTCCGATCTCCTTCAACAATATACCCCCACCCGACGCCTCAGATCTGCAGACACCAACCTGCTGCAAACCATCCGGACCAAGCGCCAAACCGGGGCCAACAGGGCCTTTGCATCTGCTGTCCCCTCCCTCTGGAACACCCTCGGCTACCACATCCGAGAGGCCAACACCCTGCCCATCTATGAAAAGGCCCCTGAAAATCCAATAAAAATATAACATATTTTTATTATTATTTTGAATATTAATACTATTATGATTATTATGATTATTATCATCTCATGTATAACCTTCCTGGAACAGTCTGTGATTGAGGAGAAATGCTGGCAGAAGCAGCACCCCCAGCTTTCTGTTGATTTTCCATTTGTCGGATATTGGCCCAAGTGTCATTCCTCTGTCCTCCCAGCGACCATGTTTCTGGCTGATTTGAAACAAACAATTGAACGAGTTGAAAGGCTTAATAAGATTAAAAACCGATCAGCGACGTCGGTGGCAGGAGCCAGTGTGCGTAATTGGATTACTAATGGGGAACACAAATGAATAGCGGTGCGGAGAACACGGCTCCGGATAGACCTGGATAAAGTGTGATTTCTATTCTGATGCAGTGGACATATTGTGGTGAGAAAATAAGCACTATAAATCATGTCACTGTCCCAGATGTAAGGAGTCATTAAATATTTCAAATGAATGAATTTCAGATAACCTCAGTGCATGTCCCTTTAGAAATGAATTCCAGGACAATAAGACCATGTCTCATTAATTTGATGAAATTAATTATTTTCCAGTGGAGATTCTTCATTGTTGTGACCACAGCAAGAATGTTAAAGGGTCAGTTCACACAAATTAAAAAAAGCATATTTTCTCACTTACCTGTAGTTGTATGTAGCTATTCAATTCAATTCAATTTTATTTATAGTATCAAATCATTACAAGAGTTATTTTAAGACACTTTACAGATAGAGTAGGTCTAGACCACACTCTATAATTTACAAAGACCCAACAATTCCAGTAATTCCCCCAAGAGCAAGCATTTAGTGTGACAGTGGTGAGGAAAACTTCCTTTTAGGGAGGAACCTCGGACAGACCCAGGCTCTTGGTAGGCTGTGTCTGACGGTGCCGGTTGGGGATGTAATGAACAGTGGCAATAATAGTCACAATAAAGATAATGGAACTATGACTAGAAATAGTAGTTGTAGTAGTTTATGGTGTAGCAGGGCACTGCAGGGCGTTACAGGGTGTAGCAGGGCATAGCAGGGCATAGCAGGACACTGCAGAGCGTAGCAAGGTGTAGCAGGGCATAGCATGGCGCGGAGCAGGACCACGGCGACAGCTGCAACCATGATTTAGGTGCCACCCTAAAAAAACATAAGGGCTCTAAGCTCCCCAGAGCTAGGTTAGTAACAAGCATTTCTTGGACATGAATGCACACAGATGGAAAGAGAGAGGAGAGAGGAGCTCAGTGTGTCAAAGGAAGGAAGTACCCTGGCAGTCTAAAACTATAACAGCATAATTAAGAGCTGGTGCAAGGCAAACCTGAGCCAGTTCTAAAAGGGTTGGTAGATGAATCTGACGACTATGAAGAGAAGCCTGTCTAGGCGAATGCTGCAACTCTTCACTCCCTAACTATAAGCTTTATCAAAGAGGAGAGTTTTAAGTTTCCTCTTAAATGTGGTGACGGTGTCTGCCTCCCGAACACAGACCGGGAGCTGGTTTCACAGGAGAGGAGCCTGATAGCTGAAGGCTCTGGCTCCCATTCTACTTTTAGAGACTCTAGGAACCACAAGTAGCTCTGAATTCTGGGAGCGCAGTGCTCTAGTGGGAAAATAAAGTACTATGAGCTCTTCAAGATATGATAGTGCTTGACCATTTAGAGCTTTGAAGGATTTTAAATTCAATCCTGGATTTTACAGGAAGCCAATGCAGAGAAGCTAATACAGGAGACATATGATCTCTTTTCTTAGTTCTTGTCAGAACACGCGCTGCAGCATTCTGGATCAGCTGGAGAGTCTTAAAGGACTTATTTGAGCAACGTGATCGTAAGGACTAGTTAGAAAGACTAGTTTTTCAGCATAGTTTTGAGACAGAATGTGCCTAATTTTGGCAATGTTATGAAGGTGAAAAAGGCTGTTCTTGAGGTTTGTTTTAAGTGGGTTGTTAAAGGATATATCCTGATCCTTGGAGAGAAAGGGGAGATTAGATATAGGTCTATAGGTGGCTAAGACCTCATAATCGAGAGTGGGTTTTTTCAGAAGAGGTTTTATCACAGCTACTTTAAATGACTGCAGTACATAACCTGTTAATAAAGACATATTGATAATATCTAATAATGAAGTGTTAACCACAGGTAACGCTTCTTTAAGTAGCCTCATTGGGATGGGGTCTAAGAGACAGGTAGATGGTTTAGCTGAAGAGACCTTTACCATTAATTGTTGCAAGTCTATAGGATAAAAGCAGTCTAAGTATATGTCAGGTCTTGTTGTTCTTTCTAGTGGTCCTGCGTTAAAAGGTGAACCGTTAGAAGTTGAGGGCAAGAGGTGATGAATTTTATCTCTAACTGTTATAAATTTATCATTGAAGAAGCTCATAAAGTCGACACTACTCAGAGCTATAGAAATAGATGGCTCAATAGAGCTGTGACTCTCTGTCAGCCTGGCTACAGTGCTGAAAAGAAACCTTGGGTTGTTCTTATTTTCTTCTATTAGTGATGAGTGATAGTCTGATCTGGCATTTCTGAGGGCCTTCCTGTATGTTTTCAGACTGTCTTGCCAGTCTAAACAAGATTCTTCCTCAGTTTGGTGGAACGCCATTTACTTTCAAGTTTTCGCGAGGTTTGTTTTAATTTGTGAGTTTGGGAGTTATACCAAGGTGCTAGTTTCCTTTGCTTAATCATCTTCTTTTTGAGGGGAGCAACAGAGTCTAAAGTCATCCGTAGCGAGGCTGTAGCACCGTCTACAAAATTATCAATTTGGGATGGACTAAAGTTAACATAAAGGTCCTCTGTTATATTAAGGCACGTCATTGAGTTAAATGCTGTTGGAATATCTTCCTTAAATTTAGCTATAGCACTGTCAGATAGGCATCTAGTGTAGAAGCTTTTATCTAATTTCGTATAGTTGGGTAGTAGGAATTCGAAAGTTATTAACGAATGGTCTGATAATAAAGGATTCTGCGGAAATACTATTAAATCTTCAATTTCGATGCCATATGCCAGCACAAGGTTGAGGGTGTGGTTAAAACAGTGAGTGGCCTTATGCACACTCTGACTGAAACCAATTGAATCTAGTAGTGAGTTGAAAGCAATACTAAGGCTATCGTTGTCAACGTCCACATGGATATTAAAATCACCTATAATAAGTACTTTGTCTGATTTAAGCACTACACATGATAAAAACTCAGAGAATTCAGATAAAAATTCAGAATATGGACCTGGTGCTCGGTAAACAACAATAAATATAATTGGCTGTAATGTTTTCCATGTTGGATGTAGAAGATTAAGAACAAGGCTTTCAAACGAGTTATAATTTAGTTTAGGTTTAGGATTAATTAACAGGCTTGAATTGAAGACGGCTGCAACTCCACCTCCTCAGCCAGAGCCTTGAGGAATTTGATTTTATTATGACTGCGAGGAGTGGCTTCATTTAGACTAACATATTCTTCATTGCACAGCCATGTTTCGGTAAGAACAGAAGAATAGATCAATTTGATTATCTGATATCAAATCGTTTACTAGTATTGCTTTAGAAGACAGAGATCTAATATTTAATAGTCCACATCTAATTTTTCTATTCTGTTCTATCATTGTAGTGGTAGATTTAATTCCAATTAGGTTGTTAAGTATAGCTCCTCTTTTGTTTACCTTTGATTTAACTGATCTGAATCGGGGGACAGACACTGTGGTTATGGAACTATGAGTGGGCGACTGCTCTAACGGAAGCACAGAGGAGCGCGTAGCACTGCACCTCTGATTACTGATATCAAACTTGGGTTGTCATGGTTTATGACCGATAATAGACTCGGTCAGATTTCTTAATATGAGAGCGGCTCTGTCCAAAGTTGGATGAATGCTGTGTCTCCTAATCAGACCAGGCTTTCTCCAGAACGCCCTTCAGTTATCTACATAGCCCACATCATTAGCTGGGCACCACCCCGACAACCAGCGGTGGAAGGATGACATGCGGCTGTACATGTCATCGCTGATCAGGTTTGGCAGGGGTCCAGAGAAAACTACTGAGTCCGACACTGTCTTTGCATATGCACAAAGTGACTTAACATTAATTTTAGTGATCTCCGATTTGCGTAATAGGTTATCATTCACACCTATGTGAAGTATGATCTTATTGTATTCACGGTTATCTTTAGCCAGCAGCTTTAAATAGGATTCCTCATCGCCCACTCTGGTCCCAGGGACGCACACGACCGCAGCCGCTGGAGCTGCCAACTTCACGTTACACAGTATAGAGCTCCCAATAACCAGAGTTGGTTTCTCAGCGGGTGTATCACTGAGTGGGGAGAAACTGTTAGAAAGGCGAAGAGGCTGTGACAGTCACCTACTCGCCTGGCTGCTCGGGGCCTGCCGGGGGTCTGCTAACAGAAGCTACAGTAAGTTGGCCCGCACCAGCTACGGAGCGCTGGCTAGCAACGGAAGCATACGATTTTGATTCCATGGTGTGGAGCCATGCCTCAAACTCACTAAGCCTCACCTCCAGAGCAGCAAATAAACTACATTTATTACTAGGGCTGTCAAAAAAATGCGTTAATTTCGATTAATTAATCTGAGAAAAAATAACGCGTTAAAAAAAATAACGCAGATTAATCCATTCCATATTGACGTTTGACCCGGAGCCGTTCTAACCACCATTGGACTGTAAAATGAAGGCGGGAGACGAGAATGTGCTGCCTGGATCACTAACTGGAACATTTACTTCTTCCTGCCAACCCTGGCTACCGAAATCTGGTGTCACTGATATGTCTGCACTTCTCTCTGGTGCTCTGAAGACGATACAGGCAACACAAACACCGCTGTACGTGACGCTAGTTAACACTATACTCGACAGCAGCTAACGTTAGCCTAACGCTAGCTAGTAGCTGGATTAAACACGGTTACAATGCTGAAAGCTAACGCTAAACGGTGTAAAGTTTGACTGTGTTTTACTGTAGAGGACTGTGACTCAACAGTGGGATGTAACAATCTGCAGCTGCCGAGCTGCCGTCGGAAAAACAACACAGACTTCAATGAAACTGGTAAACTACAGCTTCGTGGTGCATTTGAAGATATTGTAAATGTCCTTTTCCCATCTGGTGGTTGTTTTTGTTGTACAACAGCAATTTACTAGTGAAATAAGTTATTAGGGCCCGAGCGCCGACAGCGGCGAAGGCCCTATTGAAACTGAAGGAATTATTATTTTCCTGGCAAATGAATTGGCTTTTTGAGGGGCTTAACATATTCAAAAACTCACCAAATTTGGCGGTCGCATCAAGTCTGGTGAAAATTTACGTATTTTAAGGGTTTCGGGAATATGCGCGCAAAAATGGCTCACTAGCGCCCCCTACAATGTTAAAAAAATTGAGCCCCTGCAGTGCGTTTAACGTAGACTCACGAAACTTGGTACACATATATATCATGTCAAGATGTACAAAAAACGTCATTGAAGCCATACCCTAAGCCCAACAGGAAGTCCGCCATTTTGATTTCAAAGTTCGAAATTAGTGCGATTTTGGCCATTTCCACATGTCGTACTTTAACGAACTCCTCCTAGAGATTTCATCCGATCAACTTCAAATTCGGTCTGTGCCATCTTAAGACATTAAAGATGAAAAGTTGTTAAAAGAAAAACTTTTCGTCATAGGGCATGGCCGTGGCGGGGCAGCCATTTTGTGCGTTTCGCCGCCGAAACAGGAAGTGGGTGTAACTCGAGTGTACATTGTCCGATTGGCTCGAAACTTTTCAGGATTCATAAGAGTCCAACCCTGAGGACAAATAAAGGCCGATATTTACTTAAAGTCATAGCGCCCCCTAGTGGCAACAGGAAGTAGGCCTAAAAGTCAAGGTGCTATACTTTAACGAACTCCTCCTAGAGATTTCATCCGATGTACTTCAAACTTGGTCTCTATCATCCCAACACCTTAAAGATGAAAAGTTATTAAAAGAAAAACTTTTCGTCTGACGGTGTGGGCGTGGCGTGGCGGCCATTTTGAGTGTTGAGCGATGAACAAATAAATTGTTGTAACTTGAGTGTACGTTGTCGTATCTGCCCGAAAATTCTCAAGATTGACAAGGGTCCAGGCCTGAGGACACCTACAGGCCATATTTGACTTTTGGTCATAGCGCCCCCCGCTGGCAACAGGAAATGCGCCTTATATGACAAACATCATCCGATTTACATGAAACTTAGAATGTGTGGTCTACATGTGATAATGAGCTGGCCCCTATAATATAACCACGCCCACTTACTCAGGCCACGCCCCCTTTCATAACATTTGTACCGTTTAAGGTAGAGTCTTGTGTGAGGTGTCATTGAACTCAGCAGAGAGTTCCTTCTTCATTGGTGATCGTTTGGCCCGCCCCCTATGCGTAAGCCACGCCCCCTTTCATAACATTTGAACCGTTTAAGGTAGGGTCTTGTGTGAGGTGTCATTGAACTCAGCAGAGAGTTGCTTCTTCATTGGTGATGTTTGGCCCGCCCCCTATGCTTAAGCCACACCCCCTTTCATAACATTTGAACATTTAAGGTTGACCATTGTGTGAGGTATCAATGAAATCAGCAGAGATTTCCTTCTTCATTGGTGATGGTTTGGCCCGCCCCCTATGCTTAAGCCACGCCCCCTTTCATAACATTTGAACGATTTAAGGTTGACCATTGTGTGAGGTATCAGTGAACTCAGCAGAGAGTTGCTTCTTCATTGGTGATGGTTAGACCCGCCCCCTATGGTTAAGCCACGCCCCCTTTCATAACATTTGAACGATTTAAGGTTGACCATTGTGTGAGGTATCAATGAACTCAGCAGAGAGTTCCTTCTTCATTGGTGATGTTTTGCCCCGCCCCCTATGCTTAAGCCACGCCCCCTTTCATAACATTTGAACCGATTAAGGTAGACCCTTGTGTGAGGTATCATTGAACTCAGCAGAGACTTCCTTTTTAATTGGTGATGGGTTGACCCGGCCCCTATAATTTAGCCACGCCCCTTTTTATAACTGGTGACCCATTTAAGGAAGAGTCTTGTGTGAGGTGTCATTGAACTCAGCAGAGAGTTGCTTCTTCATTGGTGATGGTTTGGCCCGCCCCCTATGCTTAAGCCACGCCCCCTTTCATAACATTTGAACCATCTAAGGTAGAGTCTTGTGTGAGGTATCATTGAACGCAGCAGGGAGTTCCCTTTTCATTGGTGACGATTTGCGGTGTCTGAGTGCCGCGCAAATGCACGGTCGCAAGGAGCGGCGACCGCCGGTAACCCGACGCGCGCAGAGGAGCGAGGGCCCGTCCATCGCTGCTTGCAGCTTTAATTGTTATTGTTATACATTATTATTAAATCATTTAATTTTGACCATATGGCCTTAGCAATAAACAAGCTATTCTTTAATGTCACCAACTGTTGTTTAGTACCCTTTGTTTTCGGATCAGGCACCGTTAATTATGTATGCGATTAATTTTGATTAATTAATCACAGAGTATGTAATTAATTAGATTACATTTTTTAATCAATTGACAGCCCTATTTATTACATGTATCTTTATCGCTAAAGGAGGCAGAGCAATAGCTAAACATTTGACACACCGAGCAAGGGAGAGCAGGAGAGGGAGAGGAATTAGCCATTGCTAATGGCTAAGCAAAAGTAGCTAACAGCGTTTTAACAATTGTGAGATCAGCGAGGCAGTCGCTATAAGGGAAGAGAACTATAAGTGCTTGAGTATAACTAGTGCAGTTTAAATGCAATCCAGGCAATTAGCCGCTAAATTAAACAATAAAGCAGAATTGAGTAGGCCTAAGTCTTTGCTGGAGCAGCAAACTAGCGTCCATGAGACAATAGCACGTTATCCTCCTCTACAGATGATATGCAGATAGTTTTGGGTTTATCACCCAGTTTTTATATAACTGTCTCCTCTCCAATACCAGTGCATAGAATTCTGTTTGTAGTGCTCACAGCACTGAAAAATTATGTTAAAGAAATTCAAGAGCAACATGTCTTTTCAGAGACAGTTTCCCCGTTACTCTGGATCCGTGCTTGAATTAGAATTTTTTTAAAACGCAAGCAGCCTGCATAGCATGCACAAATGCACAAATTGCCCTTAAAAATAATTGATTGACAGTAAATTACTACTTCATTATACAAAACACTAACAGTAATTCTTGTGAGCAAATAATCATTCAGGCTCTGACCCTTTATGGACAGCTGATTTTGGAGGCAGCAGCTAAAACACAGCATAAATCTTCTCTGGCAGATTTTTTACTGTCTTAGACCACATATTGTGCCTTTTACAGATTGTTTGTGCAAGAAAAAGGTATTTGGCTGACACTTAAAAAGAACCAAAGTTTAAGATTAAGATTGAGGCATACTTTAAAAATCCCACAAGGGAAATTACATTTTTTCACTCTGTTGTTAGTTATTTCACACATTACACAGGGCTGAAACACACACACATGCCCAGGACCTATACATGCACTAATTTATGAGTTTATAAGATGTCAGAGTGAGTAGGTTGCTCATGGACAGGTGCCCTGAGCAGTTGGGTGTGCGGTGCTTTGCTGAAGGGCACCTTGGCATTGCCCAGGAGGTGAACTCGCACCTCTCCAGCTACCAGTCCACACTCCATACTTTGGTCTGTACGGGGACTTGATCCCAAGCCAAGTCCCTACGGACTGAGCTACTTCTACACCCAGCTAGTTTAGGCAGTCAATCTGAGTCCGCTGTTACATTTACATACTCTTCTTTTTGCAACATATATCCAACACACCGTTTTCATGCTTGAGCTATCAATGTTCTGCTCACTCTTTTGCTGCATGCTTGCTGCCACCCCGCTTACCTAAAACTATGTTATCACTTGCATGTTACCATATAGCATTGTTAAAGCTCACATTCTTATTGACTGTACACTCTAATACCTAGATTTATTAGAAAGTATAAATGTAATGTGAAAGTAAATAATATGTTATGACTTCAAGATCAAGACAGGGGTCACCACCTTCCCCCAGATACAACTACCTTAGGTCACATTAGATTTCTCAATGACAACTAAGCAAACTCCATTTGCTGAGGAAATGGTTGAAAGCTCCAGAAAAAAAAGATATCACAGTAAGTTCCATGTACTGGTGTGTATTGGCCCAATTTTCATTTCATTTCATAGACCTCACAGTTTTCACTGGAACTACTTTCTACTGAGGAAATAGTCCCTAGGAAACAGTTTACAGCATGTTCTGACGATTATCCAGAGTAATGGGGTCACTGTTTCTGGAAGACACCGTGCTCTTTACAGTTTTTCTCAGTCGCTTTGGTGCATTTCTCACATCACTATTTACATTTGCACAACAGTTAGTTCACCCTTCACATTTAGTCATTTGTGCACATCATAGTAGCGGTTTCTCATTCCTTCCAACAAATTGCAAATGCTTTTGGACATGTATCAATTGCTTTCATACAACTCTCTGCTGTTTTATAACATTATTATTTGCTTATGTCATGTCAGTCAAAATTAACTATACTTGTGAATGCTGAATAGTCATTCCATATAAAACTAATAGTCCTCATTTCATTGCTTGAGTCATTACATACAAAAATGTTGAACTAGTTGTCAAAATCTGTCAAGCAAATTTTACAATTTTTTTTAAATCTTTTTTTTCCTGAAATTGTCTCCTAAATTGAACAATTTCTCTCAGGTGAATCTCAGCTTTCACTGATGAGAAGGGGTGTGTGAAGCATTAGTTGCAACCAATGATAAGCCACTTCTCTACAATCACTGTCAGAGCTGAATCCCATAAACCCCCACTTTACAAGTATATATGAACCAAGCAGGACATAGTGTGTACCATTTCTACACTACTGTGACACAGAAATGGAAGGTCAGCCTCGTGGAAGAGGGGTGAGGGTGCGGGGAGGAAGGGGAAGGGGACAAAATAGGGGAAGAGGAAGAAGAGGCCAAGTACATAGGCGGATCCCTGATGAAATCAGGGCTACAATTGTGGATCATGTTGTCAATCACGGCCTCACAATGGCTGAGGCTGGTCATAGGGTGCAGCCAAATGTTGGGAGAACCACTGTAAATTCAATCATTCAAACATTTCGTCGGGAGAACAGGTGTGTATAAATGGACAGTAATTCAGCACTAAACAATCTGTGCAATCACTGCACTACTGTCATTGTGTCATACATGAAGCTTGCAGTGGGACAATAACTTGTCACTGTACATTTTACATTTAGACGTACAGCTTTACTGCATCACACATTTAGTGTATTGTAGTGTACAGTAGTGTTACAGTAAAGATTTGCCATATTTACTGTAATTTTACTCTGCACCACACAGGATTGCAAGACAACCTTGCAGAGGTGGTATTTTTACTCCACAACAAGAGGAAGCCATTTGTGCAATGGTGATTGCAAACAATGCCATAAGGTTGAGAGAGATACAAAGTGCTGTTATAGAGGATGACAACGTCTTTGGGAATATTGAATCTGTTTCAGTCGCTACAATTGACAGAGTGCTCAGGAGGAATGAAATGCGCATGAAACAATTGTACAATGTGCCATTTGAACGGAACAGCGACAGAGTGAAGGAGATCCGTCACCAGTATGTACAGGTAAAACATGTATGTGTTCTATGCATATTCTAATGTTCAGTGCTGTAAACTGTTTACTTTGTGTAGTGTAATGCACTACACTTACATGACAGTTCTGTGTATGTGTATTCACAGTGCATACTGTACAATATGTTGTCCAAAATGCATTATGTTAGTTTTTCTCACTCCCTCTTCTGTAATAAAGCATGTACTGGAGCTGGAGGCCAGGGAACTGCTGCACACATTCATATACCTTGATGAGGCGGGTTTCAATCTGGCAAAAGGTAGAAGACGTGGAAGGAATCGCATTGGACAGAGAACAACCATTGATGTCCCAGGCCAACGAGGAGGGAATATTACTGTGTGCCGCCATCTCAGAAAACGGCGTCCTCACCCATATCCCCTGTCTTGGTCCATACAACACACAACATCTGCTGACTTTTTTAGACACTCTTTACAGGGACATAATCCCTGAGAATGAGAGGGGTCTAACTGGAGACCATCTGAACAAGCATGTTGTTGTTTTGGATAATGTGCGTTTTCACCACTCAGATGTCGTCAGACAGTGGTTTGCAGCACATAATAGGATGCTGGTGGAATATCTCCCTCCCTACTCACCATTCCTAAATCCAATAGAGGAGTTTTCCTCTTCCTGGAGGTGGAAGGTATATGACCGCCATCCACATACCCAAATGGCCCTGCTAGCGGCCATGGATGCAGCATGTGATGACATCACAGCAGAGTCCTGCAGAGGGTGGATTCGCCACTCAAGGAGATACTTTCCTCGCTGCATTGCAAGAGATGATATTCGCTGTGATGTAGATGAAAATATGTGGCCAGACAGAGAGGAACGTCTGGATGTTCATGAATGATTACAGTACTATGTATGTTGTATGTTCAGTTCAAATATGTACTGCAATATTGTTTACCGTTGTGCACAGCTGCACCCAAAGGGAGTTTGTTTGTTATAAATAAGGGTGTATTTTTTTTTTGCACAATGCTGTGAACAAATTAGAATTGCAAAGAGCATATGCAGTAAAAATGTGAAACATACATATTCAGTGTCTTGTACTCATTAACCTCACTAAATACAGTAATGTGTAACTTTACTGTATTTTTCAAATGGCTGTGCAAATAGTATATAGCGCTGTCTTGAGCATTTTCAGGTGGTGTCACCAAGATCTGACTTTTTTGCATTTTTTAACATTTACAGAGTAAACTGTCATAATGAAAACATGACATTGACTATCTTGTTCATAAACAATGGTGTCAGGACTTTTCATCTTGATGACACTGACACTTTCATTGACATGAATACTTGCTTTTGAGGAATGAGCTATCCATTTTGAGCAAGTGACACGCTTTTGCAGGTTATCAACTAGGTTTTGCAGTTTGTACTAATTGTTTTGAGAACTGCATTAACTGTTGTGCAAATGTAAATAGTGATGTGAGAAATGCACCAAAGCGACTGAGAACAACTGTAAGATAGATAGATAGATGGATAGATGGATAGATAGATAGATAGATAGATAGATCGATTGATCAATCGATCGATCGATAGATAGATTATTCTACAGCCCAATTCATAAATGGACAACAGCAGACAATCAGGGGGATGCGTCAGTGGTTTAAAATTCGAAAGGTAATTTTTCAATGCTGTGATAATCAAAATTCCATTCACAGCCATTGTATTGGGGCGGCAGCAGAATAAAGACAAAACATGTTTGGAATATTTTGGATAACACTTGTAGATTCAAATATAAAGACATGGATTTGAAAATAAAGATCTATAAAATACCCTCTTCAACTCAAAAGTGCATTCAATTGGGCAATGGTGTAGGTTTGGTTTCGGAAGTGTGGGGGGCACAATAAAATATACATGTATGTGTATGAAATATTAATCTGGAAAAATATAGTGGGCAGCATCATTTTGAAGCCACTCTTGAGAGTAGTGTCTGCAGGTCTTTATTTCAGGTCCCATACAGCCACAACAACCTTCACCATTAGGGTGAAGGCGGCGTGCCACCTGCTGCTGCTCACTGAGCTCATTTCTCTGAGCACATGCTGATAACTAAAAGCAAATATCACCATTTTTATTAACACAGATTGTCTCTCATCTGGACTGTGGTGGCTTAACAGAAAAAGTAAACCTGAAATAATAAAATGTCCTCTCCATCCCCAGTGGAAATTGCACCCTTGATATCAGGCCACTGCCTTTCCCCCCAAATTGCAGCTCTCTTCTAATAACGGTTCTCTGCAGATCCTTTGCAGAGTTTTGCAGAGAACAATACAAGCTATATTAGATGGTGGCTTATGTGTTTGGGGGCTGGATATATGCTGTCCTCATATCAACTGGGCTATGTCTGCTGTTGTTTCCTTTTTCTTTGGCCAGAACAGACATGTTTCCTCGGCTCCAACTCCACCTTCACTGCCCCCTCTCTGCGACACAGGCCATATCATTATCCTCCCAAGCAACAACAATGCTTTTGCAATCTTGGTGTTGGAGGAATTTCTCCTCCTGCCTTCTGTCAGCCGGTTCTATCAGGCATCTCTGCGGTCGAAACTCACACTGAATGCACAATATCACAAAGAAAATCTACACTTGTGATGAATGAGCTGGGGCTTTTTGTTCCCTGTGAGGAAGAAGAGAAGATGAGAACATGTGAGGATTTACAGGGAGCTGACCGACACCATAAAGCTGGTTGAAAGTGTTTGTATTGTGAGAGACCCTGTTGTCCAATATGAAAATACATCCTAGCCTAGTATAGAACCCCTGTTAACATGAGTAAAGTGACACAGGTAGTGAGCGCAGGCTACAGTGAGGATACAAGCGTCTTTGGCTGCGTTCCCAGAAAGCTATTGATCCTAGATATTCTGTGCTATGGATTTCAGCGGGGCTTGTGTGCATCGGTTTGTCTGGCTGTGGACCCGATAAGGAAACAGGGAGCGGAGCCTGAGACGAGCTGGTGCAGATGACAGTGTAGTTTCTATCTCTGGTTCTTTCATCCTTTGCAACAGCTTCTGATTGCTCATCTGAAGTCATCAGCCACAACCAGCACTAGATGGCGGTGTTTATTCCTAATAAGGAGCTTCACTTCCCATGCACATTTTTACTGAGAGAAAAGAAGCTGTACTCTTAAATGCAGATACTGATATTTGTATGCAATAAAGCAACAAGACAATCATAATAAATGCTACTCTTGTTTGAAATGCTGGTTACTTCTTATGTTTAAGCAGCACAGTTCTTTCATTTTTTTCTGTATTGGGATATTCTTGCCAGCTTTTTCAGATCTTACTCATATAAAGCACTATTTGAGCACCATCTTCAGTTTCCCTTACTTCCCCCCTGAGGATGCCATTGTCAGTGACGCTCTGAATATTACAAACAACAGACCCTTTGGAGAAGACGTGATGGAACGTCTTGGGCTGCCAGTAAATAGGCACAGGAATGCAGACGGAGCTTGTCCTGCCAAGTTAAGCAAACCATCGATATACTATTGCCTGGCAACAACGATTCGCCCGGCATAATGTGAAAATTGGATGGCAGAACTTGTGATGAGAGTCTCTCTGTTCCTGCTACCACTAAGGTGTTACTGAGCGTGTTTACTGTATGCTCTCAGCATCGCCGTGCTCGTTGGAACTATCAGGGAAAAAAACAGCCATGCAATCTGCTAAGTATCAACGCGCTGATTTATTAAGGAGGGGGTAGTATGGGAGAAAGGGTCAAAGAGGCATGTGTGGGTTTGATTATCAGCCAGAGAGAGACAGAGAGTCCTGCTCTTACCCGATAAGCAGCGCAGCAGAACAAAATGCAATGCATGGCTTTCGATTGACAGCCACTCGAGCCCTTGTTTGTCAGTGGAAGGCATTGGACCAGTCTTGGATCACTTTTCATGTATCGATCAAAGCAAATGGAACGACTTGAGTGGAACACAGTGGCCCGGCTTAATGTGATTCTGATATGTGTATGTTTGTGTGTATGTATGACAGGCAGGTTGACGTGGTGCCTGCAGAGACCTGATTACACCAGACCTCTGTCCCCGTGTGAGACAGGGGCCTTTGCCTCGTAGCTGTGTCCTTGACAATGCTGTCACATCCACTGCACACACACACACACACACACACACACACACACACACACAAAGTCATCAATGCAGAACCACTGGTCCACCTCTAAATGTTATCCTGGGCTTGTGCACCTTGTGGCAGGTCGATTTGTCGCCATTCTGTCCTCACCCTAAAGGACAGTTACGCTTTCTTACATCTTTGCTCTTATTTTAGTAATTTTACTCATAATTTTTATTGCTTATCCTAACCCTGTATTCACCAAGTAATTGTTGAGATCCAGGAACACTACGAGCAGACATGTTTCATACAAGGCAGCGATTTTGCCAGATTATCTCAATCATGTTATTTGGACAACACAACTATGGTGAAGTACGGTGAACCAGAAAGCCCATTTGACTTCATTTTGCTAACCTGGAAATTTGTTTAAAATCTGTCTGATCATCAGACTGCTCATGTTTCTTGACCCATCTGACTTCTTTTCAGATCTCAGCATTTAACATGGCGAGTACATGCCAGTGTTTATGATATTTCTCGTTGAGGTTAAAAGTACATCGCGATATCAGTACACAAGTGCAATATAACCAAGGACCAATTCATAAATCAATCGGTGCCAAATTTCGGTACCTCAGAGCGTGTAAGCGCGAGCTTCTCTGTCCTCACCGCATCTTTCACAGAGAGCGGGGCTCAGCTCCGACACACACACACACACACACACACACACACACACACACACACACACACAGCGAACACAAGTGTGGTTACAGTTTTTAAAACTTCATGCTGATAGCGTTTGCTGCAATATAATATAATGACGAGATTGTGCAGTTACACTTCTGAGACAGACAGGTGTGCTCTATTGCCCTGGTGACTGACTGACAGGCAGAAGATAAAAGCCTTCATAAGCCCTGGTGACTGACTGACAGGCTGAGGTTGTAGGGCAAGCCAAGGGAACTGTTTTTCTATAGCACCTTTTAGCAACAAGGCAATTTAAAGTGATTTACATACAACATTAAAGAGCAATTAAGAATAGTCATGACAATGAAACAGAATAAAATTATAAATAAAATAAGATACAAATACAAGAATAAAAGTGTATGTGAATGAAGTGTAAGAAATTAATCATTATTTGATTTAATAGGTTGTTTGGGAGGAGAGAGGGACGTCACAATTATTAGGTCTGAAGAGGTTAGTTATACAGGAGAGAAGGGTTATTATGAAGACAGTAATGTGGCCACACATTTCACCTCTGCCATGTGTAATAGGCAGAGTGACATGGGAAGGCCACCTCATTCTGCTGCGTCTGACCTCACGTCAGCTGGTGGGTGTCACCTCATTCAGAAGTGAGGTGGCTCGCCCGCCCCCTCTGCTCAGTGACGGGGCCCGAGAGCTAAGCAGAGGTAGAGGCACGGCAGTGATAAATCTAAAGAGGCTGTGCATAGAGGAGAGGCGAGAAAACAGATGGATGGTGAAGGGAACGTAGGAGTGAGAGGGGAGGAATGGGGGAGATTGCAGGGCTGGAAGTGAAGGAAGAAGGGGTAGATGTGATGCAGAGGAATGAAGGGTGTAGAGGTGAAGGAGCGCATCAACCCCCCCTGTTTCATCTCAGCACGACTGCAGCCCTGTTCAACCCCAGACAGCAGAAAATAGACCGAGCCATTTATCTGCGCACAGAACTGCAGAGAGCAGAAGAGCAGACCTGTAAACTCTGATCCGTGGGCAGTTTGGGCTCTGAATGGCTGAGATTAGAGGTGGGACATTAGAAAAACTGGCTCTTAATCCACAGTCTGACACGGCGCCGCTGCTCCATCCGTTGAGTCATCATGGTTTCTGAATCATGACCCAGCAAATCATAAAAAGGATGACTCTTGATGGCAACCAGGTGGGAGAACAATTAAAACTGTCACTATCAGCAGCATCTGTTCAAAATTGTCGTACACATAAAAAACAATGGTTGATATATTTTCTGATGGTAAAATATTAGATTAAAATATTTATTATTGTCATTGTTTGTGGAATGAACATGAGAAAACCTTCCCATCATCATTACCTGACACTTTTCCCACAAACTACTGGAAATATTTATATATATGGATATATAAATCTTAGCACACAAAAGTGACGGACCCAAACTGATGAATATTTTACGAGCATACAAGGTGTCAAGTTGGCTGTTAGCTCTACAGCTTTGTAAAGGCAGACTGTTTTCAGCTTTTAAAAGGAAGACGTTTTTACTCTCATGAGAGAAAGTTGCGTCTTTTTACTTTTATGTATTATATATATCTATATATCTATATATATATATATATATTAGTGCTGTCAGTTAAACGCGTTATTAACGGCGTTAACCAAACCCATTTTAACAGCGTCAATTTTTTTATCGCGAGATTAACGTTCTTTTTGGCCTAGCAAACTTTTTTGTTGAAAACAAAAGTTTTTTTCACGTGCTGTTGCAACAACTAGTAACGTTAGAAAAATTACAACACCACACCGGATCTAGCTAGACCGGAATCAGGCACGCCACACACACTTGTTTGGGCTTGCGAGCCGGCCAAAGAGTAGTAGGCTAATGTTGCGTTTTGAGTGGATGGCGAGCGCGAGACGCCGAAATGGATGCCAATAAGATTCTGAATAGAAAGTTTACTTTTAAAAAGTTGTCGAGGGGGACAGTAGCTGTGTAGTGTATGTGTGAAAGCATACACAGCCTGTATGACACGGAGAAAGCAGCCCAACTGGAACTGCTGCAAAGTGCAAACGCTGTCTCATTAACCGGTGATCACTGGACATCAGTGAGTAATCAAAATTATTTTTTATTTTATTAAGTTATTGCACATATTGACTATGTATATCAGCATACGTTTTTAGGACTGTGTTGTTTGTATCATTTTTTTGACTGTTTTTGTGATTTGGGACATTGTCCACCCCCTTTTCTGTCCAGGAGAATTGTTACATTCCTTATTAGAAAAACGTAAAGGTTGCAAATGTCCTGCTGTGGCATCTGGTTTTTGGACCATTTTGTTTGTACTGTATAAGCAAAGTGTTAGTGTTACATCTCAGTTAGGTTAGGTACTTGGAGGAATTGTGCAATAATGACAGATTCACACATTTTTCTTTTGTTTACAGTAAATAAATAATAAACAATTACAAATCAAGTTCATAAAGTAACTTTCTTTGCATTTGATTCCCAATTAAGATACACTGGTAAGGATGGCTTTTCATTGTTAATATGTACTTAAAAACAGTTCTGAAATGCAAAATAATAGAATTTTATTCATGTGATAAAACATGTGATTAATCGTGATTAACTATAGAAATTTGGCGATTAATCGCGATTAAAAAAAAATAGTGTTTGACAGCCCTAATATATATGAACTTGCTGTGTGCAGTTTAATGTCATGAGAGGGAGTTATCATCCAAGCGCTAATTGTGACTGGAAAACTAGTATTTCTTCTGAAATATAAAAACAAACATGGTTGTTCAGTTCATTTAATAGTTCTACTGTATGTTGACCATGCACAGTATCTGAAATCCTCTAACCCAAACCCTTACTCTAACATTCTTTCTGTGCATGGCTATTAAGCCCAGTCCAGACCAAAGATTCACGATGAGACGAGTTGAAACTTGCAACTACTTGCAACACTCCGGTCTGCAGCGTTCTGAAACCTGCCAGTTCACACCAATGTGACGAGACGGTGTATCATCTCCATAGCAACCACTCTTTGTACTTCCATCCTAACTTCTGACTTTTTTTTAGCTAAATATATTGTTTGGCATAAATATGAATGACGAATAACGTTTGTGATAGTGAGATGCTTGCTACAGTTTGTAGTGATGAATCGGCGAAAACACGTTTCATTTTTCTGATTCATGGCTTTGTCCTAGGCGCTCCCTCTCTTCAGTCACTCTCTAGCTCAGGCCACCGTACGTGCTCGCGCACGTTGAGCCTCCGTTAACAGTTTGTAACAGAAATAAATTATATTATTGATATTATAATTATGGATCATTTTATTGGAGCTGACTTTACAAGATGACTTCTCTGTTGGCTGTTGAAACAGGAGACGTCCCTCACGTTCTAAAACCAGCCTCTGGAGACTCCACCAGCTGACTTCTCTATTGGCTGTTGAAACAGGAGACGTCCCTCACGTTCTAAAACCAGCCTCTGGAGACTCGAACAGCTGAATCGCAGCAACACCATCAAGCTGGTTTGAGTCGAGCTGAGATGGGCCGGTTCAGACCGCTGAAACTTTTCTTTGCGACGTTCTAAAACGGTTTCGTCTCGTCGCCAATCTTTGGTCTGAACTGGGCTTTATGGTCTGGTTAAGGGTAGGGAAAGATCACAGTTTCAGAAGAGCATAGCTGGATTGTTCTGGGACCTACCTGTGGTCTCCTGCACCCTGCCTGACCCCCACAGCCTGACTTCCTGCTTTGCTACATAAAAGTTTAGTTTAGTTTAGTTTAGTTTATTATATTATTTGCTACATAAAGGACACACAATTTCCTGCATTGACTCTGGATGTAAAGTGTGTGCTGCAGAATTATCCAATATAAACACGATAGGTTGGTATACTGTGTTAGACAGCCAGGGTCAGGGACTTTGGAAAGCCATGACAATTCAGTCATTTAATAAGAGGTATTGAAAATGGTGGAGTGGCTTTTGAATCAGCACATTTAAGCACAACTTATCATTTACAAACATTTAAGATACATTATGTAAAAGATATAGATATAGCACTGTGTTTGCAATCAAGTCGTAGGGTGGCTTTGGCAATCAGAAGGTCGGTGGTTTGATCCTTGGCCCCTGCAGACTACATGTCCAAGTGTCCTCTGGCAAGATACTGAACCCCACATTTCAGTAGGTGAATGGTGCCAAGACTAGAAAAGTGCTATATAAATACAGTCCATGTATACAAGTTACACAAATCTTTTTTTCTGTCTACAAGTTTAACTTTGAATAGAACCTGAAGAATGACTTTCCCTGAAATACAACAAAGGCAGATGAGCCAAAGAACACATATGCAATTTTGAAATATTACGGCTGGAGATGAGGTATGAATAGGAGCTGCCTACATTCAAGTTCTCTTTCACTCTGTGACCCTGTCAACACACTCGCATTAGTTCCTCTCCTTTCATAAGCGGCAACAAAGGCAACAAATTAGGACTGTGTCAACTATGTTCATGAGACGTTAGCGAGGGAGAGCGAGGGCCTGGGAGAGGAAGGGAAACAAACCAATTACAGGCATTGATTTACTTCCAGGAGGACTTATGGGCGGCTTAGCTTGCCGGTCAGGTTCCAGTAATTCAGGGGATTGCATCCTACGCCATGTACTTCAGTTATCGCTGCAATCCCATCTCAGCCTCCATGAAAGCATGTGGTGAGACCGGAATATTAATAAGCAGCCGCGGCGTTCAAAGTCTGGGCCCGTAGAATCTTAACATGATCCACAGTGACACCTCTTCCCTCCTCCTCTGCGAGTGGCCACCATTTCACGCTTTATATTCTCCCGGTGTGTGGCGTGTTGAATACAAAGAGTAGCATGCTTCTTTTATACCACAGGTCTCAGATGTTTCCAGTGGAAATGCTTTTCAAACATGCCGCAGCACACTTCCTCTCAGTACACCGTTGATTCATGTGGCTCGCACTCTAATCATTCATGTGAAGGACTCTTTCTTGTTGGGCGTCTCTAATTGTCGAGAGCTGAGAAGACCTCATTCCCCTAATTCTGTTTGATGGTTGAATGCTCCCGTTAAGAAAAGCACTATTGTACCGTCCTTCCATTTCAGAGGCTGAAGGACAAGATTTGAAGGACAAGAGACAAAAGAGAGGCTTGGGCGTCCATTACGACCCCTTCCAACCCAACACAAACACATTCCCATTTCAGCATTCCCCTTTTTCACATTCCGTCTTCATCTTTCAAACTCGTCCTCTCACCTCTTGACTTTCTCCTCTTTTTTCTCTGTCCACCGCCCCCTTCTCTGACTCTTCAATCACAAGCGTTTGGCTGCCAGTGGGATCAAGCCACAGCCAGATATGAGGAGAGAGGATGGGGAGAAAAATGGATGGCTAATTCAATCAAGTCTATTATTCCTGAGGCAACGCTGTGTTATCAGCGGCACTGCAAAGGCGGTTTGATGCATTGCCTTCATGCTCAGCCTCGCCCCCTCCCACTCCCACAGAAATCAAAGTTGTTGTGGTCCTGGGGGGGTGGGGGGGGATGAGCTTCACAGAATCATCAGAGACCAGAGAGGGCTTGTTTCAGCGGGGCGACACACAGCAGTCGGCCGTTTACCTTCACCACAAGGAAGCTGCTGTCAGAAGTCGAGTGTCAGGTGTCAACATCATGTGCAAACAAGGAGTGAATCACATCAGTCAATGTTAGGATCAGTTCAGGCAGCAGCAGCTAACATAGACTTTTCATTCATTCGTCAAAATTTTCGACCGCACGTGAAGGCAGCGGAGAAAAGGAAAGAGATGAAGCGAGAGTTGAAGCGACTTGGCTTTGTTGTTACAGGACACACTCACCTGCTGTTACACAAACTCTTGGGCAGTTCACTGCCTGTGTATCTACGGCTCTCCTTGTCAATACGTTTTCAGCATGTTGATGGAAGGTTAAGCTCCCATTGCCAGACCTTCCTCCACAGTGCTGCGGAGGCTAGTCCACACAGCATTCTGGGATGAGAGAAAAACGTGCTCTGGTTAATTGGCATTTCTTTAAACCAATTACAATCTTCTTGGGTGGCGGACAGAGCCACGGTGCCTCTGCAAAATAGCCTTAGGAAGGAGCTTGTTTTGGTGGAACATGTGTACGTTCAAAAGTTGTTTTCGTCGTGTAACAGAAAACTCAGATTGGACAGACAGTCTAGCTAGCTGTCTGGATTTACCCTGCAGAGATCTGAGGAGCAGTTAACCATAGTCCTCATAAATCCACCAGAGTTTAGAACGAACATCCGAAAACGGACGAGAGCAATCCCGGAAGTGGAACGTAGTGGCTATGGACTAATGGAAGGTGTATGCAGCTGTAGCCTAATGTTAATGACAGGCAAGATAAAGCATAGTGAACATACATAAAGTACTTGGTAACACTTTCAACACTACGATTCAGTTTTTTAGCTTGTCACTTTAACTACAGATTTACCTATGAAGAAGACTTGAACATCATTAATAAATCAATTATTATCAATTAATTGATGCATTAAAAAACATACTGTTCCTGCATTAATTCATGCATGAGATACCATTAAAAGTGGTACAATACTGATAGTTCATGAGGTACTACATGAATAAATTCATGATTTTGCATGTATGAAGTCATGCATGAATTCATGATAAATAATATTTATTTGAAATTTATTTTCACTTTTGTTTTTCTAAATGACGCATGTGTGTACTGTCCTCTGTGTTTAAACAAGGGAGTTTGTCTCTCTGCTGTCTTGAGTAAGAACTTGTGTTTCTTCGTAGACACCATCATTTTGTTGATTACATGAAGAGTTTTAAGAACATGCATTTGCTGTTTTACAAACTGGAACACAGTCTTGGTGTGTCACATATTTTCACAAGTGGACCTTTTGTTTAAAAAATGCATCTCAAATAAACAGTAAAATCAAGTTCTGCAGATTTGAACAATACATATTTGCACAACATGCATTTGTACGGACGGAGCCACAGCTGGGTCCTGCAGGGCTCATGTGTGTTGCCTTGTTTATTAGACGTGTGTTGAAGATGTCTGTGTGTTGACGGATACCAATCCTTTCTGAAGTCTGTAACACTGCACACAAGATTTTGATGAGCTCATTAACTCTCAGTGTCAGGCCATTTGTTTCTTACCAACTGTAAGGCCTTGCACTGCATGTGTGCAAGTTATTTCCTTAAATGTCCCATATTGTAAAAAAAAGTGAGATTTCCATGTCTTTTTTTGATTATGAAACAAGTGGAGGTGCTATCCTTTGAAAGTATCAAAACGCTCAATCCACAGAGAAACAGCCGTATTCAGAAACGAGCTGTCAGGACTCCCTGTACGATTGTGATGTCACAATTATATTATACAATATATCAATCAATCGATCAAATTCATTTAAAGTGTAAAATCACCATTATACATGGTCCCAATGCACTTTACAATTAAAGCAACACAGAAATAACAGACGGCAACAAAACAATTGAACAGAATTAAAACTGCAATAATAAACAATACAAAACCTGCAACCAGGGTTTCCGCGGGGTCTTAAAAAAGTCTAACATTTCAAAATCCAAATTTTAGGCCTTAAAAAGTCATAAATTCGCTCAAGTATTGTGTTCCAGGTCTTAAATAATTTTAAACAGGTCTTCATTTTCCTAAGTTCATGCAACTTTACCTCTAATGCTCTTTTTTGTTGTTGTAGTTCTTTCTTTCACTAGACCAAATATTATTTTGCTGTATTACGACTACAAATGAGACCATCATGCAACTTATATTGCAGCCAATCAGCTTTTGTGTTATTAGCGCGAGTCTCTACAGATTGTCCCACAGACATAAAACAGATTTGATTCTTTAGGTATGTGGAAGTGCAAGTTTAGCGATACTTGGATTGAAAAAAAACCAAAATGTAGGGTTCAGTTGATGTTGTGATGAAGGTCTTAAATTACATTCATGATGGTCTTAAAAAGTCTTAAATTTGACTTGGTGAAGCATGTAGAAACTGTGCAACATTTATGTTGCCCCTCGAAAACGAAATGCTACATCTCAAGTGGTTATTACTAATAAATAATTAGTAGAGGTAGGAAGGTAGGAAGTGCCGCTACAGTGCCGCTACAGTGCCGTTACAGTCTTTCCCCTGACTGTAATGCTGGTGCAGACCTGGACACACTGACCAATCAGAGCAGACTGGGCTTTTTAAGGAGGGGGGGCTAATGGAGCGTTTCATACAGGGATATTCAGACAGACAGTATGAGAAACATAATGTTTTTTTTAACATTAAAGTGCTCATATTATGCTCATTTTCAGGTTCATAATTGTATTTAGAGGTTATATCAGAATAGGTTTACATGGTTTCATTTTCAAAAAACACCATATGTTTGTGGTAATGCACATTGCTGCAGCTCCTCTTTTCACCCTGTGTGTTGAGCTCTCTGTTTTAGCTACAGAGTGAGGCATCTCACTTCTGTACCATCTTTGTTGGGAGTCGCACATGCTCAGTAGCTAGGTAAGGACTACTAGCCAGTCAGAAGCAGAGTATGAGGGCGTGCCACTCTAGCAGCTAGGTGAGCTTTATAACGTGTGTTCCAAAGTGACCACGTTTGTCTCTGAAGTAAAGGCTGGACTACAACAGAGCTGTTTGGAGCAGTTTGTGAACAGTGTTTTCTGTTGGAGATGGTAAGTCCCTTTGGGGTGGACTTTGGGCTTTTTGACTTTGTAAACCTATAACGTGCACAAAAAAGATATATAACATTATAAAGGGAAGGGAAAAGCCAAAAAGCATAATATGAGCACTTTCAATGATATAAACATGTTCTGGTAGAAACCCAAAATACATATATGAACCTCAAAATCAGCATGACATCGGACCTTTAATAACTCACTTAGAGTTTAAAGTTTGACTCAAAAACTCTAAAAAGCAAAAGCTTGTGTGTGTTAAGTACGGAACTGGAGTCAGAGTTGATTAGCCTAGCTTAGCATAAAGACTGGTAGCAGGGGGGAAAGTATTAACATGGCTCAGCCTACAATGAAAAGGAAACACACCTTCTAACACCTTAAACACATTGATTAACACACTGTATATTTAATCCACACACAAACAGAACACACACCAATCCAAAGTACTGAGCAGACAGATAACAGCTGCTCTTCAAGAATTAGCCACAACACGGTTAACTTGCACACACACACAAATGCAAATGAGATGCAATATGTTCATTTGTAGACTTTGGATGTGTTGTAATATAGGTATAATATTTCACTTTAGACAGACCCAGACACGATATTCTCCCCTGTATGCTAAGATGGCTAACCACATCCTGACTCCAGCTTGACATGCAGACACCAGATTGGTATTGATTCTCTCATCTCACTCTCAGAAAGAAAGCAATCAAATATAGTTCCCATCATTCCTTTAAATCAGGGGTCTTCAATGTTTTTTAGGCCAAGGGCCCCTTAGCTAAAAGAGAGTTGGAGCAGGGACCCCCTACTACATACATTGTATAACATTTAATTGCATAATTTAAACTGGGCCGGATGGATGAAAATTGATATTCACATATTATTTATAAATCAAGTTTTAATGTCTTACCTATAGTAAGCCTATCATTATTCAATGTTGTGTAAATTAAATGTTTTTAGCAAAAAGACTTTGCTAATAATGTGTTTCATTCATGTTAAAGTATATTTTCAGACATATTTTAATTTTTGAAATGCGGTAACTCTAAGAACCACTTAGGGTTGAAGATCTCTTTAAATGAAATGAGTAAAAACACAGAAATGTATTCATTGATTATTAGTACACAGTGGAACAGAAAAACCTGGGGCTGGACTCACAACAACACATGCAAATGACAATCCTAAACACATTGGTTAACAGTATGTAAATGACAGCAGTATCAATACAGTTGGGAATAAATGAATGGGTGAGCAATGGGAATAGGTAGACAACATGAGAGTAAATAGGTTTGGACAGGGTGAGAACTGAGACTAGAGACGGATATAGAGTGAGACCGTAATAACAGGCAGAGAGTGAAATATAGACTGATGGCTGAGTAAAGACAGAGAGGAAAATCAAAAGAACAAAAAGACAGAGATGGGATGAGTGTAAGGGCAAGATCATAAAGAGAGATATGAAAGAGTGAGAGAGACAGAGAGGACACAGAGGGAGGGAGAGCACAGTAAATAGAATATCTATTTAAGAAATCATTTCCGTCACGTCCAAACTGTGTTTCATTTAGGACATTAATCAAAGCTCCAACACCCACACACACACACACACACACACACACACACACACACACACACACACACACACACACACACACACACACGCCACATAATGGCCAGACTTTGGGAGGGAACTTAAACACGGTTTCATGAAATTAACTGGTTGCCAAAAGCAGCCTTGTCCCCCCTGCTTGTGTGAAGCAGGGCATGAGTTGGAGGAAATTGTACAGATAGATTTTCAGTCGTTTTTCAGTGTAAAAATACCCGCTGCAGGGCTACTTCCTTTTTTTCGAAGAAAGAATCTGAGCTGTTGATTTGGTGATTGGCATTGGAAGTTGATGCTTTTCAACAGTTTTGTCTCCACTTCAACGATGTCTGTGTCTTTCCACATTTTTCAGCACAGTACTCAATTAAATGTAAAGATTAACTTAAGTAAACTATATTGATACAAAAGCTACTGTGCATATGTTCCCTTCTTTAAACAGAATAAAACAAATTTTGACATATTTGTGATAAGTGAGAGCTGTGAGCTGGCATTGCTAAGATTAAAACTGTATGTGGAGTTTCCCCCTCCAAGTAGCATCGGCAATTTAAGCCGTCTGACTCATTACATTTGGGAGGGTTAGGGTTATTGTGCTGTTAAGTTTTTATTACACTCTGAAAGCTAGCTTTTAACAGTTACAATTTTGCTCCAAAGTACAAAAGTCAACAAACACCAAGAATATACACATTTGTCAGCAAAAAGGAATTTCCATTTTGGGTTATGTAACTTTAATGATGGGGATACATAATATTCCCCATCGAAAGAGAAAAGGTGGGTAAGGCTAGATATTAAGAATGAGGATCAGACACATATTGGCTGCAGAGCAAAATGAATAAAGAATGACTTTTAAACTCTGTCAAACTATATGACTATATGAACATTAGGTCAGTTGTAAAAAATGCATTGAGGAAACCTTGCAGATCAAAATAGTTTGCATTCATCTGCTATTGAATCATACTATTCTCAAATGCAATTATACCCATGTTCATTGTCTAAATCCCTACATGCAAAATAGAGCAACCAACAATCACAATAACCTGTCACATATCTATTAGATACATAATAGGTACGTGGTATTGTTGTAAAGGTTGTCAGATAAATATACTTAGGCAAAATGGGGAACAATTCAATTTCCTCACAATTTAGAGCAACCAAACCTCCTCCAAACCTTCTCCCACCATACTCCCCATTCCTACAGTAAATTCCATTGAGTCATGATCCCATTGTCTCTTTTCTGCATGGAGATGGACGGTATATAATCACCGTCCTCACGACCAGTTGTCCTTACTGAGCAATGGATCCTGGTTGTGAGGACAACACAGAAGATTGTTGTTGTTGTGCTGCGTCATGACAAAAGAACTTTCCCTTGTTGCATTGCAAGGGAGGACATCAAATGTGATGTCGATAAAATGTTGTGGTGTGACAGAGAGGAGATTGGATGACCCTTGAGGTTGATACATTTGCAGCATATTCTTGTTTCTTAGAGCCTGGTTTTTTAGCTGTAGTATACCTTTTTTCTATAAAAGCTTTCCTAATGTATTTGCGGTTGGCTGGTGTGTACATGCAATAAGAAAGTATAGTGTGTGCCATGGCTGACATTAATGCCTAAATATACAATGTTAGCAACTGGACAATATTACAGAGGGTAACAAAAGTTACGAATGTAACTACGGTTCTATGAATCCTGGATGACCGCCAGAGGCAGTGCTTAACACTGAATATATTCCGTTTCGTGCTTTCGAGTATTTATATCAACAAAGTCACCTGTGACCTTGGGGTGACCCTGGCCAAGGTATTAAAGTGCTCATATAATGCTTTTTGGCTTTTCCCCTTTTCCTTTATTGTGTTTTTGGGCACGTTATAGGTTAACAAAGAGAAAAAACCCAAAGTCCACCCCAAAGGGACTTCTTCCATCTTCCAGAGAAAACACACAAACTGTTCACAAACTGCTCCAAACAGCTCTATTGTAGTCCAGCCTTTTCTTCCGTGACGAACGTGCGTCA
This sequence comes from Sander lucioperca, assembly GCF_008315115.2. Classification (NCBI taxonomy): domain Eukaryota; kingdom Metazoa; phylum Chordata; class Actinopteri; order Perciformes; family Percidae; genus Sander; species Sander lucioperca. The sequence goes on from NC_050177.1 coordinate 16,620,585, forward strand.
CTTTGTAACACACGTTATAATGCTCGCCTAGCTGCTAGTGTGGCACTCCCTCAGACTAACTAGCAGTACTTACTGTGCATGTGCGTCTCCCAACTAAGATGGTAAAGAAGTGAGATGCCTCACTCTGTAGCTAAAACAGAGAGCTCAACACACAGGGTGAAAAGAGGAGCTGCAGCAATGTGCAGTACAACAAATATATGGTGTTTTCTGAAAATTAAACCACATAAACCTATTCTGGTACAACCTCTAAATACAAGTTTATACTTTAAGTTCCGGTGTCATCCCCAAGCTCATTCCTACAGTATCTTCTTGCGGGTTCGCGTGATTCTGAGTGACCAAGAACTCTGGCGGTCATTCAGGATTCATAGAACTGTAGTTACATTCGTAATTTTCGTTCTATTTCATCCTTACTGACCGCCAGAGGCAGTGCTTAACACTGGATGACTCATATCAACAGACAACACGTTCTCACACTCATCTCGTAAAATATGGACGCTTGGTCATGTGCCTTTGTCGTTCTTATTGACGCTAAAAGTCTCCTTTAGTGTTTGGTCGGGACTATTGCCGTCCCTTTAGCGCCGTCCCTTTAGCGTTTTAAGTAAACGCGCTTGGTCAGAACTATTGCCGTCCCTTTAGCGCTATAAGTAAACACGCTTGGTTGGGACTATTGCCGTCCCTTTTGACACAGTTATGCTAAGGAAAAGGTCGTGGGTGAGCTTACGGTTCCGTGACACGCAGGAACTACGGGACGGTTGGGTTTAGGAAAGGGTTGTGGGTGGGCGTACGGTTCTGTGACACGTGGGAGGAAAGAAAAAAGCAACCATAGCAAGCGTAAGAAGCAGGACGCGAACCCTGCTCTCCTGGGTGAAAGTCCTGTGTTTATTTGACCCATCCACCACCCCAACCAAACTCCTTATGCAGAAATTTGCCCTTACATACTACTCGCTAAATCCTATCTAACTGCTGCTCTCCCCAGTGCGTTACACAAACATGCTGAAAGACGCCTTTTTCGTTGCATCAGACGCTGACAGCCACTGTCCAAACGTCCTTATATTACGAGTTCGGAATGAGAATGGGTTGCAACAGAGTCATGCAGAAGCCAGAGTACCCACCACACAAGGATGCAGCAGAGGACCTCGGCCAGAGAACCACGCCCAATGGATGGGGGGTGGCAACATTCACCCTGTAATATCGGGAGAATGTGCTCTGCGACGCCCATGAGGCCGCAGCACATATTTCCCCCAAGGGCACCCCTCTCAAAGTCGCCCACAACGTGGAGACACTCCTGGTAGAGTGGCATTTCACTCCAGATGGTAGAGATTGTCCACTTGCTCTGTATGCAGAGGCAAAGGCATCCAGTGGGACAGGCGCTGCTACGAGAGAGCACAGCCACCTATGCACATACGACCACCATAACAGACGAAAAATTGCTCTGACCTTTGTATGCATGCGTTAGAGCTGTCAGTCTTCCTCTATAATACTGTAACGTCCCTCAATAAGCAGCCAGTGAGACGTTATAGCCAGTTTACTGTGGATTTTATTACTCACTTGAATACAGGTTACTGTGGGCCGTAACCAACGCCAAAACAAAGAAAGACCTCAGTGAAAAATACACGTTACCTCACATTACTCGCATACCCATTCGCTTCTCACCCCACCTCCCTTCACTTCCTCCTAGGACATAACAACAGCCACCCCCCCCTTAGCTCTCAGCCAACTACAGGTGTACAATCTCCCGCGGCTCACTCTCATAGGAAGATGACATGTAGACAGGTTCACAGCATCTAACTCACGTTTACTTCACTGACAGGCGGAAATCTCAGTGTTTAACTCAACATCTCTAATCTGGGCCCAACTACTGTGTATAAACCGTGATACTCTTAACATTTTAACACTAACATGAAGACATTAACCTGGAGAATTAACACAGTCCGTTACAATACCATTAGAATTCCATTTGTTATTTTTGTAAACATTCGAATAATATTCGAATATTTAATGCTCATATGCAGCCTGTTATAAATATGTACTACACTACTCAGGCCATTGTCAATGCCGCTAGCATGTGGTTGTTGTTACACATTCTGTCCACTAGAGGGACTTCCAACATCAGCCTGGCCTTGAAGGGGAACTACGTCATGGCGCATTGCATTTCTGGCACGCCGCTCTCTGTTTACATTATTTTCCACCAAGCACACAGTGACAAACACAAATCAACAGAGAACTCTGTAATGAAACATTATGTGTTACAAACAAGTGTATTGAAGCAGCTCTGTTGTAAGGCTAACGTTGCTCAGTTAGCACAATGACATCATGTTAGAAAGCACAGCAACAAAGATTTGTGATAAACTGAGTAACACTAACAACAGTGTTAGCCACGATGCTAACTGCATTGATAACTAAGCCATACGGTACTGTCACTACTATTTTAGTGATTTCAAAGCAACCTGTTTCTTGCAGATTGTCATGTTACTGAGAATGCAGCTGTTAGAAGGTAATATATGAAGTCAAAGCTAACTCTGACAGCTGTAGGCCCTAGCATGCGGTAGTGTCCACATAAGCACTAAGGGCCCGCACTGGGCGCAACAGTCTCGACTTGCCCCCCCCCTTCTCCAAAAGGGGGGTCAAACCATGCCACATGAGTAGGCTGATTGAGGTGAGGCGCTTCAGGGAGGAACGCCGAGGAAACCTCAGAGACCCTGTTAAGAAGCGTGATACCAGCCTGTGGCTTCCCACCGTGTTATTGTCAACATACTGCGACGAAATGGCTGCCACATAGACACATAGGGCAGAGGGAGAACGGCCACCGTCCAGGAGGGTTTTCAGAAACTCAATGATGTCAGGCACAGAGCAACGCACTGGATCAACTTTCCGAACCATCCATCTGTTCCCGTACCGCAGACGGGTAGACAGTGCTCTGGCGTTCAGGAGAGTATTCCTGACAGGCTCTATGTAATCTGTCAACAGCGGGTCGGGCCCATCAGTGGCCAAACCCACAGCTGAAGGCAGCAGGGGTTTGGATGCCAAATCTGACCCCCCAGCTGAGACAGGAGGTCCTTCCTGTCTGGGACACGCCATGGCACCCTGTAGCAGAGTCTGTGAAGCAGAGAGAACCAAGTTCTGGCTGGCCAGAAGGGGGCCACCAGAAGATGTGGGACAGGAGAGAGCCTCAGTGTCCCTTCAACATGCATGTAGCCCCTTCAGATATTCATCAGAGGGAGGAACAGTAAAGGTGGCAGAGGCTGGAGTGCGCCTGAAGAAAGCACTAGCCGGCACCGGTTATGGGTGACTTACATCGCGGGTTGTAAGCGAGCCACAATGCATGAATGATGGACCCCATGAAACAGACATCCGTCACAACCAATGAGCTATTAGCTGAGGAACGAGAGCCAGGCCCTGACCTCTTCAGCATACTCATTAAGGAGACCATACCCACCTCAGCCATGGGTTAAGCAGTGGGTGGAGTGGGTGGGGCAGCATCCACCGTACCAGCACCGGAATGGAGGGCCAGAAGGAGACTCCATCTGGTCCAGCTCAGCAGTCAGTAAGTCCACTTTAGCAGACAGCCTGCTAGACTCAGCCTTCCTCCTGGAAGGAGCACCCTTGGATAGGGTAGGTTGGGCTGGGGTCAACTACTCAGAAAAGCTCAGAAAAGGACAGGACAGTACGACCTCAGGTGTCTCTGCCAGCCTAGCAGTCCACACCATGCGAGGCATGTAGCTGCAGTTCATGCAGGGGTCCTCTGAGAGGCCCTCCCTTAGATGTTCGACCCCAAGACAAGGGGGGCAGAGGTCACGGCCGTCTTCGGGTTGAAGAAGAGCCATACAAACACTACAACTATGAGAGTCCATCATTAGCAGTGAAGAAACCCCGCCACCGATTGATGGCCAAAGTCAGTCAGAGCGAGAGCACTCTGATGAGAGAGAAAAACAAAACCAAAAAACACGTAACACAATACGACGTGTCGGTGAATACGTTACACTGGTAAATAATACAGCTACCGTAAACACTAACATAGAGTGAACACGCTCACGTTACTAATTGAGGTTACACGTTGTCAGTTAAGGTCATTAACGTCACTCAGCACAGCGAAAGCGCTCAGCCACAGTGAAACAAACAATTGTATACAGGAGAAGGAAGCGAGCACACTACCTTCACTGACACAATGTCAACACAAACAAAATCAATCTTATGTGTAGAAGTTGCAAGTGGGTCTGGAGCATCCGCCAGTCCGGGGCTTCGTCTGAAGCCGAACGGCGAATACACCGTCCCCTTCCCTGAAGACGGACAACTTGGCCGCAGCCTTTGGAGGGCGAAAAATCCGCAACTCCGACCGTAATCTCAAGGCTACAAGTGGCGAGCTTTGTAACTATCAATAGTATACAGTTCCAACTAAAGCTAATGCTAATGCTACCACAGATGGTAGACGACCTGTTTAGCAAGAAGATGAAAAAGGAATGAGCTTGGGGATGACACCAGAACTTAATACCTTGGCCAGGGTCACCCCAAGTTAAAAGGTGACTTTGTTGATATTTCTCGACCTGCGCAAGCGCGATACGGAATATATTCAGTGTTAAGCACTGCCTCTGGAGGTCAGTAAGGATGAAATAGAACTATCACCCTTTCAGAGTACGCTTTCATTTGACAAGATGTGTTTGCATTTTGACTGTCTTGGCAATGAGAAATTAACCTTTTGATTTGATGGCAATGATTTATTCATTGATGGATTTATTTACATTTGAAACAGGAGTTAATTCTTTTGGGTGAGTAATTACCTTTTGCAGGTCACAGAGTGGTGTGCTGAATGTACTACGTGGTGTGAGGATTTTACTTAGAGTTTTGACAATTGTTAGTTTGTTTCAGTAAATGTGCCAAATCGATTGAGAAAAACTGTAATATTTACAGATGAAAAAAGTCAGTTTCAGTGCAGCCTCAAAGTGCTGCATTCTGTTACCTCATTTAGATTGCTAACAAGCATCGGGCAATACTGGAACCACTTTTTCAAACTCTTCATACAGTGAGAGAGAGAGCATTACATAAATGATGAAATTTTTGAAGTTTGAATGATTTTTCACATAAATCTGTATCTAATTAAAGAATAAGAATAACACCTTTCAATTTGACTGTACTAAAGTTTATGTTACAAGAATGAATCCGAAATTTGCTTCAATATCCTTTATGTTTTCTATATCTGTGCATATATTAATAAAAAAAAAGTTGAAACAAAAAAATAATTCCTGAAATTCCAGAGCTGCAATAAGACTGTAATGACTAGTGGCTTAATGTTTGAGCAATGCAACTAAAACTAAAATAATAACCAAAATGATAATGACAAAACAAACATGTATAGTATAATCCATAGATATAGAACAATAGATATGACATGACGTCATAACAAATGGCATAACTGTCTGCCATCTTACTAGGGTACTGTTTACAATTGTCACCTATGGCAGCAAGGATGGTTATCAGCTGTGCAGCACCAAAGCCCGTCTACGGAAAGCCGTTCCACTCCCTATTAAGCCCCATTGTACCAACTTTGGTTGCAGTTCCACCAGTGTTCCACTGGGGGTGATCACGGTCTAGTGCAAAATGAATGGGACTCTATGGAGCTAGACGGCTAAATTTGTCTCTTTCGCCTGATTGTCGTTGAGAAATCTCAGATTTGATTGTAGTTTTTGTAAGTTCAACATGGATTATAGGTCGAAAGTTGAATGAACGAGTACTTATGCCCTTTCGATTTGTTACAGGTTGAGTCGTTGTTGCCCATAACACGCTAGCATTCTGCTAATGAATGCTGATTGGTCAGTGAAGGACTGATTACGATCGGAGATCCCGTTGACGGCATCCGAAGCAGAACCAGAATGCCAGAGTGAATATTTCGGCGTGGTCTTTAAAACATTAGCAAACCTCTTTCTAGCACGTGTATTGACAGGGAGAGTCTAACCTGTCAGCTGTGTTGTCGATGCCTCGAGAGAAAAAAGGAAGCGACTCAGAGCTTGCCGTAAAGCAGAATCTCTGGCCGTATATGTGTATGACGTCACTGACATTTTAAAAGGCTTTTTAGAACAAAAAAGCCACTTTAAAAAAATCTAACACCCAGCAGTGTGTATTTTCTTAGCCTCCCCTTTCAAATGCAACATTCAAATTACTAGACAAAAAATGATATCCTGAGAAAAGTGGATTTTGAGGGGTATAGCTCCATAGAGTCCCATTCATTCTGCACTGGCCTGTGAGCGCCCCCTATATGGAACTCTGGTGGAACTGCAACCAGTTCAGAAGCCGGAAGTAACGAGAGAGTGGAACTTCTTCCCATATTAGAAATTCTTTGGCAGCACCTAACTGCTTTACCAGAAGGACCGAAGAGACCCAGGAGGCTGGCATCACTTTCCACATGTCAGTAGGAGTAGATAAAGTATTTTTTCTCTTCTTTTTTTAACTATAAATACAGAAAAGTTGGTGAACTAGCTAGCTAGCTAGTTACGTTACCTAGCAACTGTTAACGGACCGGCTGAGATGTCAGATATTGGTGATTGCTAGCTAGCTCTTAACAGCATTTATGAAAAGCAAACATTGTTTTAGTTGATTGATTTTTTTTTTTAGTTGATTGATTTTTGACCTCAAATAAGACATTTAGTAACGTTAACGTTATAACAGTTTTTTTTAACACGTCGTTAATATTACCCCTACATTGACTGCTGCGGCTGATTTCACTCAATCTGTGTTAAGTTTTCAATTAAATTAAAGTTAACGACAAGTACTCCTTCTTTACTCCTAAATCTCATTTTATAATATCTCAAGACAAATCCAGCAAGCTAACGGTACGTTAAAATGTAACGTTACACATAGAGTAAAGTTACGTTACACAAATCAACATTAGCCACATCCAGCAACACAGAGCCCTAACTGACCAGCCGCACTTAATGTTACATTTTCACCAGCTAACGTTAGCTCCCCAAACATTAGCCATGTTGAATCATGGGGCCTGTTTCACAAAACCAAGATAAGGGATTAAGCCGGGATTTATCAGTTATCCTGGATGATTTAAGCCTTGACTCGGTTTCACGAAAGTGGAGGCACATAAATCACCATGGAGATTTATTCTGTGCAGCTAGCCTGCTCCCGACCAGGCTAACAGCCAGGATTTATTTAATCCTGGAGCCTTTTCTGATCACGCAGCAGTGGTTTTACCCTGTTGTTATCAGCCTGGATTAAAATACAACAGTTCATTTAAGTACTGTTATTATTTAAAGTTGTGACAATTTTTGTTTTTTATAATTATTCATGTGACAGTCATTGTTACTGTTATATTGCTGTATGAAGACTGCTGTTCATATTGTTGTTAGAAGTATGATTAATATATTATGACAGTTGTTGAGATAATTAGAAAAGGCTGATAACATTTCAAATGTGTTTTAAAGAAGCCTGTTACTAAGTGCAATACATACAACGCTGTACATTTCTATAGTTGACCAATGCACCTTGAATTATTTTAGTTGATTAATTTTTTTTAAATTCTTTAACAATAAAGGATCATGTTTGTTCCTCTTCCATGTGCATTGTATTTGGCATTCTTAGCACACAATGTGTGTTGTCCAGTAAACTGGGACTATAATTTGGTAGGATTGTACAATTTAAAGAACATATCCTAATTGTACAATCCTCCCAAATTATAGTCTTAGTTCACTGGACCAGTAACTATATAGTGTTGTAGGCTACTGCACATTCATGTAACAACAGGGAGAGGACACCCCAATGGTTTTTGACCTTATATTTTGCTGGGGGGGGGGAAATAACTGATGAATATACTCTGTTCCATTCATGTTTACAGTGTGCATGGAATTTATCACTTAATTATCTTTATAGTTTCTAGATTTTAGAGTCACATTTCTTCAGTGTCTTTATTTTCTATGTCCATATATATACAAGGGAGCAAGGCATATAATATGTAGAGAAGGAAACTCGTCCTCGTAAAAAATAAAAAAAACGCGAGAAAAAGCGTGGCAGATAATAGCAGACAGACTGAATGATAGTCTAAAAATATACATGTATGAACTACTGCTCTTAACTGAAACCATTCACTGAGTCACTTTGGTTGTACACTTTGCATTAAAAGCGAGCAGTGGAAGTTAATATGACTTAGGTAATTTATATTTTAGCTCATGAGAGAGAGGGAGAAACAGAGCGAAAGATATTTATGCATCATATTCTAGTGTTGTAGAAAATTGATCTTCATGGTAAATTTCCTGAGTAATATCTTCTGCTTACTTTTAAGGCAAAGAGTACAACTGTTAATTTGTGCAAATGATTAGTAACCTAATCCTTGAATGGAATGATTATGACGGTTTCAGTTCAGAGCAGTGGTCAGTTAATGTATATTTATAGGCTACTTACGCATTCAGTCGGTCCGTGATCGTCTGCTACGCTTTCTCTCACTGTTTCATTACAGCGGCCGTGTTTCTTTTCATTTTATACAAATAATGTGTTTCACATCATCATACTTCCACAAGAAGCTGCTGCTCACTCTGTATAAAGTATGTACAATACGTATTCTCCATTTTGGCATCAGTAAATCTGTGATCGACCTTGCGGTCTTTTGAGGAAAGCCGTGGACGCGCATCTATCTGAATTACTTCAGCCTGGCTCGACCTAGTCGCTCCTCCTCAGCCTGGCTCGACCTAGTCGCTCCTCCTCAGCCTGGCTTGGCCTTCGTGAAACGCACCAAGCCAGGCTGCACAGATTAGACTAGGTCAAGCCTCGCTTTATCAGTTATCCTGGATTTATATATTCTGCTTCTGTGAAACAGGCCCCTGCTGTCACTCATCATATATTAACATCTAGTGTTGTCAGCTTACCTCATGCCTTTACACGATTTTCCTTTCAGTAAAGCAAATTAAAAGTTAATAATCCATGTCTTGATGAGGTAAAGTAACTTCAATCCAGAAAGGATTCCTACTTCAGCAGCAAAGTCTCCGCATTACTATCGTAAATGTAATTTCCATAACGTTAAGTCCATCAGCAGTGAAGTCATAGTCTTTATCAACAAAAACTCATTGAAGCTAGCGAGGCTCTTCGACTACTCCACTCATCGTCAAAACTAACTCCATGCCGGCCGGTTGACATGTGGTCTTATAGTTGATGTGTGGTCTTATAGTTGAGATAAAATCTACACACATAAATAAATGTATTAATAAATTACAGTTGGATGTTTCTCTCATGTGTCTTATCGTAACTACCGCTCTATAGACCATAATACTGAATCTGTTTAGGATTTCTACGTTAAAAAATATTGTTTAATGTATATTAGCCATTCAGAAGACAGTTTTCACATATTAAGTTCAGGCAAAATTGAAAAAATAAAATTATTACCTGCAGTATAAATGCAAAATTATGAGATTATCTTTATAATCGAACGAATTACTTGTTCTCTTGGAGCTATATCAATCAAAATTCCACCCAAATCTCTATTTTTTGTTTATTTCTAGAAAGGCACAGTCATTACTTTGAATTAAAACCACTATTGATGTATTGGTAGAAAAATATAAGGATTATAAAGACAACATGAGCCTCTTTCCCCATTGATTCCAATTGAAGCAATTCTAAAACTTAACCCTGGTAAGATGGCCGCCAAGTGGTTCCATCCTGGAATGGCAAGTATGAATTACATATCTATGGTATAATCACTCTGCTGCAGTACTGTGAGGGTTCCACAAGTTCTCAACATCTGATCTTCTGCTTTCTCTTTCAGCTGAAATCAGCTGTTTGAATGATTATTACTTCATTTGATTCTTCTAAGATTTTCTATATATTTCAAGTCAACTTTATTGTTAATTCTACAATATGTGCCAGACATACAGAGCAATTGAAAATAGCCTGGGGAATGAAGCTGTATGCCTTGTCTTTAATATGCTTATTGCAGAAATGCACAGAATTTGCATCATTCATTTAAATGCGTTACTGTAATAGTTTTGAAATAAGGGTGTTGGCATGTGAACAATGTGCTGCAGATATATAGTGTTTTGTGGTGAAATATAAAAAGCAATTAATATGATTGACAGTTTGGTCCACATAGACTGTTCTGTTTCTTCTCTGATTGTGTGAAGAGTTTTGACAATGTGACTTCAGTTTTGACTGATGCATGTTAGCATTTAAAAAAAACTGTAACAGACTATTATTTAAATGAAAATGTTTGAGATTATTTCTTTAAGAAAAGCCGGAGTCTGATGATGTCACCTCTTTCTCCCCAGAACTCCTTCATCAGCAAGGTCAGGCGGCTCCCAGCGTGGGGCTCCACGGTGCCAGTGCTAATGCAGTCAGCGGCAGATAATGGGGAGTTTTTGGGAAGTGGACCTTCAGCGTGACCCTGGAGGCGAGGTATAAAAGCAGACTAAATTATTCATCAGCCGTCACTGATCCCAATAAATAAATAAATATGCGATGATTCCCATGCAAATGAAGGCGAGTGTTTTTGCCTTTTAAGGCCCTGGATTCTGCAATGGCCTGGAGTGAAATGCATTGACTAAATCAAAGAATGCACACACGCCCAACTACCTCAGGAGCTCCTTTAAACAGAAATCAAAGCAGAAAAGCTGTAATTTTTTCTCTTTCTCTTTTTCTATCACTTAATTTTACCTTACGTTATCCCCCATTGTGTATAAGAGCTGCAAGAGACATCCTCTCTGTGATGAGACATTACCTCTGAGCCGAAATGTGTGGGCGTTCTTCACATCCTCATATACAGTGCAGTCATAAGCATCTTCAGCGTAGGAACACACACACAATGCGGTGAACAATCAGTGGCACGTACAGTAGACACAAACATTTTGTTTATTGGTTTTGTTCATTGAAACTGCCTTTCTCCTGTCCAGTGTAGGTTGCATTAATAATTCATCAATTTTTCTGTATTTTGAGTGCCATTTCTATATTTATACTGTGGGTTTGCCAGCATGATGTTTGGGAGTGAAAAGTTAGCAGCCCATTTTTGTGCTGCAAAAAGGCCACCAAGTGCTTTTCTATCGTGAGACCTCATTGTTTGACAGTCGGCTCTGAAAGGGTTTTTGTTGGGATCCATTAGCGTGCTTTGTATCCTGAAGCTTTTACAGTGAAAACCCCTCAGTACCCCCCAATGTGGTGCATACAACCCACATGCATGCACAGAAGTAGGCATACAAACACCATGCCCAGCCCATCCCCCATACCCCACAGCACACAGACAAAGTCAGTGGGGGGAAAGAGGTGGGAGGTCAGGCTGGAAAAGGATGCAAGTCGGCATTAGTTACTATGGTAGCCATTCAGACCCAGAGGGTGGCATCACTGCCAGTAAATATATTTCTCCATCGAACACCTTTTACAGTAGCAGAGCGTGTCGGCGGCTTCATCAGATCTGCACCATCTAACGCTGAATGATCAAATGTGTTGCACAAAAATCAAATGCTCTGCAGCTTACACAGTTTCAGCAGATTGCCGAGTTGTTATTCCTATCTTGGTGAAGCCACCTGGTAAGTGCTAAAATATGGGGCAGGTCATGCAACGAGCTAGCACTTGCCTGGGGGAGGGCTGCAAGTAATGCACAGCACACACTGCATGACTTTATCCAAACTGAAAGTCTGTCTGCTCGTCTGATCGTAGGCCTGTTTGTCCTGACTATTTCATCTATGAGCTTCCTTTTACTCTAAGGCCTGGACCACTCAAATTACAAGAGAAAGATATTTTCACGCTTATCATGGTATCTATCCATGCAGATACTTGTTTTATTTTGCCAGATTTTGAAATGAGAAACTGTTTGTTTTATAGAACGTAGTTCCACTGAAATCTCTTAATTGTGTGTTCTGAAGATTATTGAGGTATGGAGACACTGGATCTGCGAAAAGATATTGCTGATGATTTCATTGTTTTTCATGCTGTGAGCAACATACACTACATTTCATTCACTTCTATTGTGTTGGGGAGGAGCTAGAAATCATGGAAACAGATAGCACATAATAGACAAATACCGCTGAATCTTATTTACTTGATTTTAACAACGCTTAAATGTAGACATGCATCTATCTCCTAAAATGACGTATATATGACTGAATTGCGTTCCTAATTACTGTACGTTGTGATCATTGCTGTCTGTGTATTTTCAGAGGCAATGTTTTTTTGGGTGTGAATGAAGCGCTACAGTTACCTGCAGCACCAGACTTGATTGCGAATGCTGAGTGAACACATTGCAGGACTGTGACACGAGAAATTGGGGTTCACACAGACTCCATCTGTGGCTAGGCTTAGGTAAGAAAAGCACTTTGGTTAAGGTTAGGGAAAGATCATGGTTTTGGCTAAAGCTTAGTTAAACCAAGACCGCAATCTTTCCCAATCCTTAAAGTGACTGTAAGTGTTTTTGTTGAAAATAGGCCTGTAAATCAATTAAAATATTTATTCACGATGAATCGCATAATTGTCCATAGTTAATTACTTTATAACCACGGAGGCATTATCAGCACAATGTCGTTTTTTTAACTCTAATTTAATGCTGGATAGTTTATTGAATAATAATGCATCCTATTTTAATTGTGATATTTTCTGAGTAAAATTTGAATCTGCAATGTAACAAGTAACATGTCTCTGTCAGGTAAAATGTAGTAGTACAATGTTCAGCCTGTACACGGGGAGCTACTGGGGCGCAATATTTTTCTTTTTTTTACTTTACCTTTATATTATATACTTACATACTTCTGTCTTCTATATATCTACTATATATAAACAACTGGCAAAGTATTCAAAAGCACCACTGTAGTACTTCCTGCTACAGAGGAAACGTATCTCTTTTCACAAGACAACATTAGATGTTGTCTAAGAACAAAAGTATATTTCTTGGAGACCAGTACTTTAACTGAGGCACTTATCTGTAAGCTTTGATCCAGGTTAGAATGACTCAGAAACAACCACAAAGGCCCTAGAGACACACTACAAACTCAGACCAACAAAGAAAGGCTCTTTAAAGTGGCTGTGCTGCACTCCCACCCTGCTCTAAGCTGTTAGAGGCTTCCCTATGAGTCACCTGAACACTTCTATTTATCACTGTCTCGCTGCTGCAGCAAAGTCATTCCTCAGCTGAGACAGGAGGATATGTGCAAAATGTTTTTTGAGGCTTGTGAAAGCAGTGGGCTGCTGTCTAACCTGACCGTGTCCATGTGATGTTTTTGAGTGGGCCCTCGGCAGCAGGTCGTGCTGCCTCTCTTGTCTCTCACCATGTCAACATGCCACTCACCCTCACATGATGTAAACTGGAAGCATCCAGGATGAGATACTGCTGCTTTTCTGGCACAATTTCTGAACACTTTGGTGTGACTCTAGGGATGGCAATGTGCTGTGTAGGTCTAACATTTTGTTGAAAGTATGTTTTTCATGATATTCTGTACAGACATTCTATGAAGAGTGACAAAATTCTGTGAAAAAATACAATGAATATATGGGTAAATAATACATGATGAGCTACTAAATGAAATTAGTGAATATCAAATGAGAAATGTAAAAAACTCCTGGTGATGAATATTTATGTTCAAGAAAATTTAAATAATGTCATTATTTCAATACATAAGTCAGTGAAATAAAGTTCCATTCATTTCCTTTCGTTTATTCATTATTTTTCTCATATAGCTTTAACGATTCCCGAGTAGCATTTTGCTAATGGCCCCTATATTATACATCTAATGTCCTTTGTACATGAAGGTTAAAATGTTCACTGGTCCAACACTTCAGTTCATGACAAAGGATGAAAACACTTTCTGTCAAAACTATGTTTAAGTACTACTTCATGTAATTGTCTTAAAGCATTATGTAGTATAAAAAACAATACACAGAATAAAAAAAGGGAAGGGAAGGAGGGCTAATACATCAGACATACAGTTTAATATGACATAAAATACAATTTAAAGTAACAACTAAAATTGGCGATGAGAACACAGACAGCAGTTAAACAAAACAAGCACACAGGTAAATGGGTGAATAAGGAAGGGAAAAACCTTACCTATCCTAAAAGAATGCGATTAGCTTATTGTGAAGACCATGATTAATCAAATGTGCAATATTCAGTTATATTTTGGTATAACATTTGGTTTAACATTTTGTATTCCTCTTTTTATTATGTAATATGTAATATATTGTGTAATATGTAAATGCTGCTGTTGAACTGAGTCCTATCAGACATTTCAGTTTACAGGAAAATAAGGAAAATAATTTTTTCATTGGAATAGTTTTTTATTATTATAATTTTAGCTTTTGTGATAAATGTTCTGTGTTTTACTGTTTAATGTTCCATGCATATTAAAAGATATATCCATGTTCTCATCCCTGTATAAGAATAAAGAGCAGTTCTGATGGTGTCTCATGTTATAATGCTCCATGACATGTTTTATCTGTTACACAGGGAATATTAAACTTTAGCTAAAAAAAAAATCGCAAATCGAATCGTAATCGTAATATCTGGCAGAAAAATCACAATTAGATTTTTCTGCCTGTGACCATCAAACTCTTCAACTCCTCCCTGAGTGTTACACACTAGGGTCATAATTACTCGGTGCAATAATTTATCACCTGCATGTGCAATATCTGTTATTTATTCACACTGTACTAAATGTTCATACTGTATTTTATTTATGTTCACACTGCACTACAATAGCATTTGTACAATTAATAGCTATGTTACTTTATACCCTTATTGACTCACTTTTTTATTACTCTTATTTAACCTTGACTGTGAACAACTGCAACTGAACAATATCCCTGAGGGGATCAATAAAGAATTCTGATTCTGATTTAATTTCTGTGGTATTGTATGTGACGGACATTGGCTGCAGTAGACGACATAAGTAAGGAGATGATCGGCCGAGAAGGGTCTTGTAAATGTAAGTGAACCAGTGAATCTTACGGCGAGTGTGAAGGGAGAGCCGGTTGACTAGTGAATAAAGGGTGCAGTGGTGTGTGTTGAAAGGGGCATTAGTAGCAAACTGGATAGCAGAGTGGTACAGAGTGTCAAGTTTTGATAAAGTGCTATTGCAAGAAACCCTGTATATTGTGTCACCATAATCTAACATGGGAAGAATGGTCATTTGAATGAGAGTGAGTTTGGCAGAAGTGGTGAGAAGCTTCTGTAGAGGAAGCCGAGTTTGGCCTTGACCTTAGATTGCAGCTTTAAGATGTGGATGGAGAATGAAAGTGAAGTTTCCAGCCAGATGCCCAGGTAGTTACATGAAGTGACTTGTTTCAGGGTAGCCCCCTTGCAGGTGGTAATGTTAATAATGGGAGGAGGTGTGGTACCCTTACGGCAAACCCACATGACTTTGGTTTTGGAGGTGTTGAGAGTGAGAGTTGAAAGTTGTGAGAAAGACTGCTACAATTGGAGGAACTATCTTGGAGTGTAGTTTGAACAGTATCAGGAGAAGGACCAGCAGCATAATGAATCGTGTCATCAGTCAGCATATAGTCTCGCTTTGCCAGACCTTTCTCCACAGCGCTGCAGAGGAGGGTCTGGCTAGTCCACACAGCATTCCGGGATGGGAGAAAAACGTGCTCTGGTTTATTGGCATTTCTTTAAACCAACCACAATCGTCTTGGGTGGTGCTAAACTCCGGACGGAGCCACGGTGCCTCTGCAAAATTGCCTCGGGAAGGAACTTGTTTTGGTGGAACATGTGTACGTTCAAAAGTAGTTTTAGTCGTGCAACAGAAAACTCAGATTGGACAGATAGTCTAGCTAGCTGTCTGGATTTACTCTGCAGAGATCTGAGGAGCAGTTAACCATAGTCCTCATAAATCCACTGCAGTTTAGAACGCCAACACAAAGAAAGCGGAAGGTAACGGAAATTGCCAGAAAAGACATGCATCCGCCGGATTTTTAGGCACCGGAGCAATCCCGTAAGTGGAACGTCGTGGATATAAACTAGTCAGCATATAAGTGAATAAGTGAACCGCCAGCAGCCTGAGGAATGTCATTAATGAATATGGATAATAGTGTAGGACCAAGTATGGAGCCTTGGGGGACACCCCTCCTAGTGACCTGGAAAGAATGGGAGAAAAGGTTTTGAAATCTTACACGTTGCACCCGGTGAGGAGATAATTGGTAAACCAAACCAGTGAGTGATCAGTGACCCCAATTCTGCTAAGTGTGTGTATGAGTGTATTATGGTCAACAGAGTCGAAAGCTTTGGCAAGAACAATGAATATAGCAGTGTAGTGTTGTTTGGCATCTAATGCAAATGTAATGTCATTAAGTACCTTTGTAGGAGCTGTAACACAACCATACCCAGAATGAAAGCCAGACTATGACCTGGAGATTATACCGTTATATACATTAGTTGTTTGTTGACAAGTTTTACAGTATTTTAGACACACATGGCAAGATGGAAATAGACCTGTAATTGTTTGGGTCAGCCTTATCACCGCCCTTGAACAGAGGAAGCACAATCGCTTCTTTCCAAGCAGCTGGAATTTCAGCTGTATGGAGGGAGAGATTAAAGAGGTCTGTTAGGGGAGCTTTAATGGGCCGCAATTTTAATGAATAAAGTGTTAAGATTATCTGATCTAGCTGTTTTATTGGGATCCAGAGTGATTAGTTCCTTTAGAACCTCCCCCACAAGGACAGGCTAAAGGGAAAAACTGTGAGAAGGTGCATAAGGAATGTTGGTAACATGTATTGTATAATGCTAACTTCCCAGTTCACAGCTTTTGGAGATATATATATATATATATATATATATATATATATATATATATATATAGAGAGAGAGAGAGAGAGAGAGAGAGATGTAACTACAGAGGGATCTGTGTCAACAGCAACCTTGGGAAAATATTCTGTAGTATCCTAAATTCAAAGATACTAACCTTTACTGAAGAAAAAAAATCTACTTAGTAAATGTCAAATTGGCTTTGTTCCAAGTTACAGAACCTCTGATCATATATACACCTTACATACTTTAATCAACAAACATGTCCACCAAAAAAAGGGAGGGAACATATTTGCTTGTTTCATCAACTTTGAAAAAGCCTTTGACTCCATCTGGCTCCATCCTGTACATAAATGAACTTGCCGACCAGTTGGACGGATCAGCAGCTCCAGGTCTCACACTCTTAGACACAGAGATTAAATACCTGCTTTATGCAGATGACCTTATTTTGTTGTCTCCAACCAGAGATGGTCTTCAACATAACCTGTCCATCCTGGAACAATACTGCCATAACTGGCCATTGGAGGTCAATTTCAAGAAAACTCAAATTATGATCTTTCAAAACAAAGCCAGATGTCTTGAAACCAAAGACCATTTTACTTTGAATATAATATAGAACATTGGAAAAATCAAACAAAAACACAAAGTAGACTAAATTGTTATTTGACTCTTAACAGAGAATATAAATTGGCTGATTATCTGCACACTGTCAGAGCTCTGAAGCAGAGACGGATCCTGACTAAATACAGGCTCAGTGACCATCAACTGGCCGTAGAGACAGGAAGACTCAGACAGACATGGCTGTCCAGAGAGGAGCGTATGTGCTCACTGCTCAACAGGGGAGGTAGAAACAGAGATACACTTCCTCCTCCACTGTGAAAAATTCTCTTCACTAAGATATTTACACTTTGGAAAAATAGCCAAAAAATAGCAAATTTCCCAATGTTGACATCAGAAAAGAAGCTGGAGGTTCTCCTAGGAGAATGGACAGCCGCTCCACTGGCAGCTAAATATGTATCTGCCTACCACAACCTGAGGGAATCACCACTATAAGATCACAACATTACAGATTGGTTTAGGATCGTACAGTAATTATATTGTGCAAAACTGTTAAGTATTATATTGTGTTATGTAATTGTTTTGTAATGTAGTGTGTTGTATAACAATCAGTGCAGTATGGAATCTATGTGACACCTACTGTATGCATTTAATATGTGATTAGGGCTGCAACTAACGATTATTTTCATAGTCGATTAATCTGTTGATTATTTTCTCGATTAATCGATTAGTTGTTTGATCTATAAAAATGTCAAAACATGGTGAAAAATGTGGATCAGTGTTTCCCAAAGCCTAAAATGACATCCTCAAATGTCTTGTTTTGTTCAAAACTCAAAGATATTCAGTTTACCATCACAAAGGAGAGAAGAAACTAGAAGATATTCACATTTAACAAGCTGGAATCAGAGAAATCTTATTTTTTTTAATAAAAAAATGACTCAAACGATTAATCGATTATCAAAATAGTTGGCGATTAATTTAATAGTTGACAACTAATCGATTAATCGATTCATCGTTGCACCTCTATATGTGATATGTACTATATATGTATTTTCGGTAAACTGCTTTGGCAACAACATGTTTTCTTTGTTCATGCCAGTAAAGTAAATTGAATTGAATTGAATTGAATTGAATTGAGAGAGAGAGAGAGAGAGAGAGAGAGAGAGAGAGGGATGGAGATAGCAGACATGTTTTATTGCTAAAGCTCCTACAGAAACAAATACATAGTTTTAAACTGAGATAAACCTACTAAATTTTCAAAAAACAAACCTTAAAAAGAGGAAAACGAAGAAGATGAATTTTGGAACGGAAATCATCAAGGAAAAGATTTTATAAGGCAAGACAAGTGAAGACAAAGACGAGCTAGCTCTGCTAACACAACAGCTAAGGACAGAGAAGAAGAGCAAGAAGGCTATGCTATGCTAAGCTAAGGACCAAAAGGCTCTAAACCAAAGGAAAAAAAAGCCAAAGGCTAGCTCACTCTCCTTCCCATTCAAGAGAAGCTGTAGTAGAGTGGTAAGGTAAGCTTCCTTCATACCCACAATAGTTTAATTTAAAATTTCTACCTCAAGAAACAAAGGCTAGCCCTGTGCTAACTTAATATAGCCTGCTAAGTAGCAGCAGAGGGAGCAGCAGAGCGGCAGTTAAGAACTGAAACAATATTGCGATTTCCCGGGTGAGAGCCCTGCCTCCTTGTGATTGGCTACCCAAAAGAAATTAAAAGTGCACAGGCAAACAAAGCTTATAAACACAAAAAACTAAGAGAAAACCCAGAGGCTTTGACTGCAGATGTATGCCACACAGGAGGAATTAGTAACCTATTACTGTACACAACCAATACCGATGCTTGGCATAAAGTTATCTGTGCCCATTATGACCATCAAAAGAAGAGAGGCATATGCAGTGGGAGACAGATAGTCATCGAGATGAAGACAAGGACAGCCCACCTCTCACTGTCAATGTCTACCACAATGGGACCATCATGTTTCAAGGCAATGAGGCCAGTTTCAGCTCTGTCCAAGAGGACTTCAACACCATCAAAGCTCTGGCAGAGACTGAGAAACAGAGACAGGACAAGATCAGCAGTGAAGAGAAGAGCAACATCAACCCCACAGAGCAGCCACCAGGCGAAGAGCTGGAAGAGGAACACCCTTTAGGAGACCCTTCAGGGCACATCAGTCAACTGGATAGCAGAGTGTCCCAGATGAGAGAGAGTCTGTCTCTGCAAGAAGTAGAGCTGGTGGAACTGAAGGAGCTACTGCTTTCCAAACAGACATCCACTGAATCCACACAGCAGCTAAGAGACCTGTTCAGTTAGGTGAGGAATGAAGGCCTCCATACAGGAGCTAAGAGAAGAGATCCAGGAACTGCAGAAGGACAGAGAAGCTCTGAGAACAGAGCTCACTGCTGTAAGACAGGAGCTGCAGCAGGACAGACTGGCCATGGGCAGAGAACTCACTGCTATAAGAGAGGAGCTGCACCTGAGAGAGCAAACCATCCTCAGCCTCATGGAGCAGCTTCACAGTCTGAGAGCCTACCAACACCAACCACAACCCTCCATCACCATCAACAGCCCCCTCAACCTGAACCACAGCCATCCACCTCTACTCTAACTAAGACCAGACCATCACAACAACCTGCAGTAATGCCCACCCCCTCCACCACCGACCCACATAGAGAGGCCACTACCAACAAGCCTAATACATCGGGAGAGCAAAAGAAAACCAGTGATGCTGAGATCATTATCCTTATAGATTCCAATGGGAAATGTGTGAATGAGGACCAGCCTTTCCCCGGACAAAAAGTCACCAAAATCCAATGCCCCAGGACTGACAGTGCCCTCCAGCTGCTCACTGAGCCCATCCTGGGTCAGCCTAGCCATGTTATCATTCACACAGGTACTAATGACATGAGACTACAGTAGGAGAGGGTAGCAGAGTCTGTGAAGAGAGTAGCACAGAGGGCTACACAGACCTTCCCCTCATCAAAGATCATAATCTCTACCATCCTCCCACAAAGAGACTTCCATCCTGACACCATCCACCGGATAAATGCTGAAATCTTATGTGTATGCCAAATGTCCACCTGGCCCACCACCCTACCCACAACATCCACAGCCTTTACGATAATGTCCACCTCCGCAAAGATACCGTCAGCACCTTTACAAAGACATTAAAAGATGTGGCTTAAGGACGCAACCAAGGAACCCCCCCAGAACCAACAGATGGAGCAGCTTCCACCCAGCTGGCCTGCAGCTGTCACCACCTCACAGACAAGGCAGCCACCTCAGGACCAGAGCAGCACCAGCCCGACAGAGACCCACCCCGCCCATATTCCCCAGGCCTCACCCTGGACCCCACCCTGCTGGCCCAGCCCAACACCACGCTCAGCACCCGGGACAGAGGAGCTACACCTTATGGCTATTATTACCAGATTTATTTTATTTTTAGATTTATTTTATTTTTCATATTATATTTTTATTTTCATATGAATCTGGTAATAATAGCCTTATGGCTATATAGCTTATGACTAAAAAAAATATTTTTCAAACTCCCTGCTGTTAAAAGAGGGAGGGACTCAGGAGGGATTATTACCTGGTACAAAGAAGAAATATCAAAGTACATCACCCCTATAAAATATGAACACTCACACATTTGGCTTAAAATAAATGAAGACATCATTAACCCTCCAACAGGCATATTCCTGTGTGCTGTATACATTCCCCCTAGTGACTCACCATACTATGATGAAGATATCTTCCCATCTTCTCCACATACTGGCTGTTTCCCTGACTACAACACAGAGCTAGGTAACATTCATATATATTACATTACATGTCCCCCTCGACAGCAATGTATAAGACGGGTCAGAACATGCCAACCGTAGTACGTCTTTAAGACCCGAGTCTTCTACGATGCTGACAGGTCTGCAGTTAATTGCCATCCATTTCGCAAGAGCTGTAGTCATTTTTTGGGATTTGGTTTCATCAACAGGTCGGCGAGTAGCACTCTCCAAAATAGTGCTTTGCCTGAGCCCGCTAGCATCAACCTGAGTCACGTTAATTAGCTCGTAGGTGGTAGCTCGAGCTTGACGTGCTTCGGTGATATTTTAATTCGGCTTTACACAATGTGCATATGGCTTTCGACTTGTCTAATGAGCTGTCCAGGAGTTTTGTACGGTGGCCGACAGGGGCAAACGCCCTGCAACTTAAGAAAACACACGCAAATAGACAAAACATAAGCAAATTAAGAAAACAACTTAATTAATTTGACAACACATGTGCAGCATTCAGCAAACGCGCTGCAAATGCACACAACACAACCAAATACATAAACGCACTGCAAATAAAAAACGATGCAAATAGAAAAGCACGCAAACTCCGAAAAAAGAAGCGATGCAAAAAGAAAAACAACTTCATTAATTTGACAACACATGCGCAGCATTCAGCAAATGCACTGCAAATACACACAACACAACCAAATACATAAATGCACTGCAAATACACACAACCAAATACATAAACGCACTGCAAATACACACAACCAAATACATAAACGCACTGCAAATACATACAACACAACCAAATACATAAATGCGCTGCAAATACACACAACACAACCAAATACATAAACGCACTGCAAATACCACAACACAACAAAATACGCACTGCAAATATGAAATGATGCAAAAAGAAAAGCACACAAACCCAGATAACAAATGCAACAAAAAAAACGCAACATCCAGATTACACAACGGAAGTTCTCCAGACCTCTAGAGGGAGCAGCTAGTGGAACAGCTTGATTTTCGACTCCACGGGGAGAAAGAGAGAGAGAGAGAGAGAGAGAGAGAGAGAGAGAGACTGTAAATATTAAGTATATGTTTGAGATATGTTTTCTCTTGTTTGGTGGGTGTGTCTCGGCTCAGGTCACAGGTGATACTCAATCAGCAGAGACGTCTGTAACCTCGTGGTGATAAAACATTTAAAACTGCATCAGCATTTAACGTTGACGTTTGTTTAAGCCTTATTACATGAGAGGGTTTAATTTCGAGGTCCGAAAGGCGCATTACTGAAGTGTAGGCCTCCTCAAGTGTAATATTGTGATTATACAACAACGGTTACCAACAAAATAAGTGATCAATCTGTATTCATATTGTGGAGCAATTCACTCTTGAAATACAAAAAACAGACAGGATTCATAGTCCCTCCCTGTTTAGTAAACCAGCCAATTTACCGTGGGATTTATCAAACTGAATAAATCCCGCCCGCACATATAAACACAAAACTGCTTTGCTAACTCCATAGTGTTGTAAGTAAGACATCTGCTGAAAAAGTTATTGTATTTATTAGCATGATTGCCATACTGTTGAGTTCACAAACATCCAAAACCCCAAAGTACGAAGACATAGTGGACCAGACGCCAGCTTTTATTTTGAAAAGCCGAAGCTCGGGGACGGCAAGAGCCGGGAGGGCATGAGACGGGAGCATAGACTGTATATTATTAATATGTTATGTTATTAATAATAATAATATTAATTTAATATACAGTCTATGGAGTTCTCCAGGCTGCAGCCATACCCGACTCTAATAAAAAGGCAGAGCGCTCTCTCCCCGTGGGGTCGAAAATCCAGCTGTTCCACTTAGCTGCTCCCTCTAGAGGTCTGGAGAACTTCCGTTGTGTAATCTGGATGCTGCGTTTTTTTGTTGCATTTGTTTTCTGGGTTTGTGTGCTTTTCTTTTTGCATCGTTTCATATTTGCAGTGCGTATTTGGTTGTGTGTATTTGCAGTGCGTTTATGTATTTGGTTGTGTTGTGTGTATTTGCAGTGCGTTTATGTATTTGGTTGTGTTGTGTGCATTTGCAGCGCGTTTGCTTAATGCTGCGCATGTGTTGTCAAATTAATGAAGTTGTTTTCTTAATTTGCTTGTGTTTTGTCTATTTGCGTGTGTTTTCTTAAGTTGCAGGGCGTTTGCCCCTGTCGGCCACCGTAGTTTTGTAAAATAAAAAGCACCATTCAGAATTGTGTTGCTGCTGTCTTTCTCCATCATGCCTGCAGCCTGCAGCAGCAGGATGTGTTACGAGGAAGTATGGCAGCTTGATGATAAGTAAAGGTGCGGCAAAGGGTCAAAATAGTAGCCTGTTAGGCATGACGCGAAGCAGAGTGAAGTGTAAAATAAATTAATAAATGGCGGCATGCGATTAAAAAAAATGAATGCGTTATTCTCGGCCCTTAATCGCATCGCGATTAATGCTGACAGCCCTAGTTCTTAGTTAACCTAATGCTTTATTGTCTGCATCCTACTGTACAACTGGATGTAAATGTGTTAAATGTATCCCTATTTATGTGCTTTAGCAATACTGTGTGTCAATATGGCCATGTTAATAAAGCCTCTTTGAATTTGAGAGAGAGAGAGAGAGAGAGAGAGAGAGAGAGAGAGGGAGAGAGAGAGAGAGAGAGAGAGAGAGAGGGAGAGAGAGAGAGAGAGAGAGAGAGAGAGAGAGAGAGAGAGAGAGAGAGAGAGAGAGAGATGGTGGAGTCAGGACATGGTTAGCCTAACATAAATACTTTAACAGTTAACAGCCTCCAAAGTTAAAAATATGCCTAACACCTCTAAAACTCAGTAATTAACACAATGCACTTGTTTGCCAAGAAATAGATAAAGAATGTAAATCTCCCCACATCCACAAATTATCTTTACACTGCTGTTGGTGAACACATTAAATGTATGAAATATGTGTTAATTAGTCAGCTATAGAGATGGAGATAAAAGCAGAGAGGTGAATTCTGTCAAATGCACAGGCAGATTTGTATTCTCTTTTCAGTGTCACTCTGGTCTTTATCTTAAAAAGTTTAGAAAGTAGAAAAGGAATGTATCACTGTTGTTCCCTTCATCCCTGGACAGCAACAATACAATCCAAGAATTACACCTAGCCGTGTCACTTAGTGAAACAGGAAGTGCCTGTGACTGGCAGCAAACTGGAAACAGCAATGAGAGGATCAGGGGTACATGAAAATAGATTAAAGGGATTCATCCATCCAGTTATCAAGCCACTGCAGACCATCTCTGCTAAGTGATAGGGGGGCCAGCCCCCCACCCCCCATCTGCTGTCCACCGCCTCCGTGTGTGTCAGCTGCATTTGGCCTCTACAACCGTAACTATAGATTTAATTAAACTGGGAAGAGGATTAGTGATGAAATGCTGCAGTTTAGCAGTGTCCATGCGTACAGGCTTACTCTGTTTCACTTTGAGCACTCTGAAAAATGTGATAGCTTTCAGTGTGGACTTTTCTTTCTGCTTACTGTGATGTGGACAGCCAGCACTCTAGTCCCTCTACTAGATGGAAACCGAGCATGTAAGTGCAATTGTGTGTATGAACCGCCACATTGACCCTCTTATAGAAAAAAAAATCATACAGCTGACAGTAGGCCCTCTTTGGGGTTCTATTCGTTCATATTTTTTGAAAAACCCACATATTTGCTGTTTAATTCATTAAAATAGTGAGAAGTGGCTGCAGTTGTTATCGTGTCTGCTATTTCCAGCCTTAAACAATCTAAATTTTTTAGTTTGACAAAACAATCTTTCAATCTGGGAAGAAGGTGAAATGTGATTGAAAGCTCCGGGAGAAAGATAATAAGTGGACATTGAGTTAAGATGTTTTTTTTTTGTCAAATTACTGTTAACAAATCTAGATCTTACTTAATATGACACCCTGCCTTTTATAATAAGAGTCCATTTTCATTGCCCCCAGACTTCCAGGGACACTGCAAGTCAGTTGGTTTGTGATAATCATAGTATGTGCTTGGGGGTATGCACCATTAAAATAGAGTTGCAAAGTTAGGGGAGATATTTTAGGTGCGCAGTGTTCTGAAAATAAAAGGCCTGTTCATTTTCTTCAAAGACGAGGTTAGGTTAGTGGCAGTTGGAGCACTTTCAAAGGTTGGGTGAATTTAAGACTGAGAGGGAAAAAAGTAGAGAAGTTTACTATGACTACCATTGTGCATTATGCTGCACTATGAGTGGAAGCTAAAGATGAATTATCTTTAGAAAACATAATACAATTTGCAGCTTAAAGGTAACCTGTGGAGTTTTTGACCATTAGTAGCGCTTAGAGTGATGTGTTTACGAGTGTGTCCCTGCTTTGTTTGTATTGTGCACTCGCATGTGGGCAGGGTGTGACTTTCCGGCTGGGATGTGTGGAATTTCCCACTTTCTGGTCTATATATCCCTGCTTCTGCTGAAATATTTTTATCCCCAGTGGGGACAAAATGTACCTCCCTTCAAAGTGATCAATGCTACTTCACCAATAGACCACATATTATATACATAAAATAGAAGTATTTTAACTGAATAAAGCTTTCTAATGTGAACAGTCTACAGTGCTATAGAACGATAAAATCCAAGCAGCAGTTGCTGGTTGTATTTAGCCTCTACAGAGCTCCGGGACACCGGCTACCAGCAGCAGTTGTTTAGCCGCCAATAGGTGACTGTGAGCCGGGTACAGGCACCGCCAGCATTACCAACAGTCACCTGAGCTAAACAGTTCACATCACCTGAAAAACTCATTCCAAGCAACACAAACGGCTCAAAACAGGCTCAGTGAAGCCAAACACTCAGAACAATCCTCACTGAGACAACACACACACTGTCACTCAGAACACACTGAGAGTTAAAAACACTAGCATCAAACACCAATACAGAAAATACAAACATTTCATCTTTACAGTTTCTATATTGTAAGTGACTTTACACTAATCAATATTTTCTATAAGAAAAGAGTGAAATTATTTCCTTTTCTTTTTTCTTTTATATCAGTTTTTAGGTAAACAATAATGCATGAAAATCCTCAGTTTGCTCACCTACAGTAAATAGATATTTTTTTTTTGTCTGAAGTAATTTACGTAATTACTGGAAATGTTACAAACTAAAGGTACGTAATAAATATAAGTTTTTTATCAGCACATTGGATGTCTTCTCTTGCCATGAACCTACATTATCTATAAATACAAATGACTGTGGTGTTCCCATTGCTTACACCTCCATTACTTTACGAAAAACAGTAAGTGCGCAGTTTTAAAGGAAGTGTTTTTCACATTTTTTTATAACTGTATGTAACGTCAGACATCTTACCTGGACATATTGGTATCTTTGCTCTTTTACCTGTTCACTGTTTGTCTCAAACGGCACAGTGTTAACTGTTTCAGTCTTATTTGGTGTTTCTTTATTTCCCAAAAAATCTTTCTCAGCTTTCCCTATATATATATATATATATATATATATATATATATATATATATATATATATATATATATACTGTACAGTATGTGTTCACTAACAAGTCTAAAACAGGACACCTACGTAGGCTTTCAGCTAAAATTGCAATCAGCAGTGTTTGAAATGCACCAGGCTGAAATCTACTCTGTTTTGAATGTGTGGCTAACAGTTTTGACAGCAGTGTGTTAGCATTTGAACAAAGTGCTGTAGATCCACAGTGTTGTGTAGGTTGTGGTTAAAGTCATGGGATAAGTCTGTAGAGTTTTGGAAACTGTGTTCAAGCAATGAAAAACTGAACTAGAGTTTGGTCCGAATGAACTGCTGCTGTGCAGACTGTGGTTAGAGTTTTGCACATGTGACTCCAGTTGTGCCCACTGTCGTGAAGAAATGGAAAAAAAACTGTAAGTTTAGGAAAAAGATTGCGGTAAAAACACTCCCAAGGAACGAACAAACGTTTCTTGGGTGAAAGTATTTTGTATTTTATTATGTTGACACCACGTTGTGGGGTTAGGGCTAGTGTTAATTAGGGTTATAGCGGCACTATGAACATGGTGGTATACAAAAGGTGATTTAATTTTTGCATGTTTTGTTGTGCATGATGAAAAAAAACACACACAAATCGCACCCTGCATGAGGGTCGACATACACATACACACACTTGGTTCACGCTATTCTGCTGATTGACAGTTGGTGGCCGTAACACTGAGGTGAACTCTCAGGAAAGATAGAAAAGGTGACATTTGATGGTCAGGAGCTCCAGGCTGTGTGAACAGGAGCTTGTCGAGACACGATATTCCTGCTGTCGCATCACTTGTTTACTGTGAAACATACTCCTCCCCTTGAGAACAACGCCCCCCCCCCATCGTCCTGCCGTACTTACCGGCACCATCTGCACATAGGTTGAGATGATGAGGGGGTCAGTAAGGGTCATTTTGTCCCTGGCTACCCTGGTGGGTTAATCCAGCCATCGTTATTGCCATTTTTTTTTTTTAAATCAATTAAGCCAGAAATGATTTTTAAATCTGTCAGAGAAGCAAAATGACAAATTATTTGGCACGGTGGGATCATCAGAACATGGACAGGGCTCTGAGACATCAGACCCAGATGTGTCACACTGTCATGGTCTACACTGAAGCTTGGATCACGCATTGAATGCATCCTACCTCCATCTTACCCCTCCTGAGTGCTGGCTGTTCTCTACGAGTCCACACGTCACTGGGACTCCTTGGCAACTGAATCAGCGCTCTCTGTGTTTCATTCATATTTTTCTGTGACCCAATTTCCCTGGTTTAGGCTGCATGAGAAGATGAGGCACAAAGGCAATTTTTCACAGGGCTTAAATGATTATGTGATACAACTGGGCTTAATTCACATGGCACTGGTGATTACATTACAGCAATTTTGTGACCCTTTTCCATTTACACAATTTGTCTCATATTAAAAAAGACTTTAAGAGCTGATCATGGTTATCCACAGTGGCTGTATTTCTCAGGTGTTGTAGCCTACTGTACATACAGTGACATTACCTCATGCTGAATGACTCACGGGAAACACATGGGATCTGCAAATACTAGCTAACTGCGGAGAGGATAAAGTTTACAAAGTCAAAAATTATTTCAATATCAAAACAAAAATACGTATTTACATCTATTCATGCACTGCAAAGACACTTGGACATGAAGTCATAAGAGCCATATGGAAACATAATGTATACTCATACTGATCCAAATGCAGTTTGAAAAGGGAAAACTTTGCAAAGCAGATGGGCAGATAGCAATGTGTTTTTTAAGCATTTCATCACACCGATTGTAGATTCATTTGAACTCACTCCAGAGGCCTCGCTTAATGATCTGAGTACCTATTGAAATTGGCCTGGAGGATATTGATGCCTGTCTCTGATAAACTAAGGAGAGATTGACTTCCAAGTGCAGCTTTTGGAGCTCGTCCAGGTGAGCCTACTTCACTCTGTGGCTCAGTAAGCTGGAGAATTAGAATGAGGCCCCTCTCTCTCTTGCTTTGGCCTATGGCCCTGAAACAAAATGATTATTCCTCACATTTCAGCTAATGACTTTGGCACATCAGCATATCCCACTCTCTAACACATATCAATTAGTTGGGACTGCATGAATGCCTAAAACACTTATGTGGGCATAGTGCTGACACCAGCAATTTGACCGAGTCATCCTCGCTCAACTCTTAAGTTGGGATAACTCAGGTTTCCATCCAAAGTCGAAAGGTCCCAATTTAGAAAGCCATAAGAAGTAGAGTTCAGTCTGGTTGCAAGTACACTCAATTAGTCAAAAATAATTACTAGTTCTACATTGGGGCTGTGACATGTGCTAAACATCTAAAGTTAATATTAAGAGTAGATTGTTGTTGTGTTAATAGAAACTTAATAAAAAGAGGAATAAGCAAAGAAAGATGGAGGAAAGAAAGAAGGAAGGATAAAGGAAAATGAGAAAAATAGGAGTTAAAGAAGTAAAGAAAAAAGGAAAGAAATTGGAAATGGAGATAGAGAAAAGTAAAATAAGGAAAGAAAGGAGGAGAAAACTAAGGAATGAATTAGTTATTGCGCCTATCATGTTAAGTGTAAAACCAGAATTTGCAAAGTATGCAGTAAAAGAAAAATAGAAAGTCTCACAAAAATAGAAACATAGTACCATACCTAAAATGTGTACTTACAATGTAATAACACAACACTTACCTGGTGTAAGTTCTCATAACTTGCCGTATGAATCACTACATATAAATACTTACCGGTAAGTAAGTCATTTCTCCTTTCCTCTGAAATACCCTGTCGGAAGTGTTGGGAAAGTTCACTTTCTACATGAACTAGTTCAAAGTTCAGTTCCCAAATTTTAAAATGAACTAGTTCAGTTCATAGTTCATACATCACAGTTCCAAAAATGAACAGTTCATAATTCTTTTTTTCCATATGTTGCTGCAAGCTATTATTTTTCAAAAGTATTGCCACAGCCCATATAGAACCACAGACAGCAATTATTTTATCAGTTTTAACACTGAAACTATGCGTCAGATTTCATCTTCATATCCAATTTTGAATCCTTATCCAACCAGGGTTTACATTAGCATTGAGGGGACAGCATTTCCCCATTGTTGTTTTAACGCTTTGTTGCTGTCCACTCAAGCTGGGCTTTCCACTGTACTCAAAGGCTGCAGGTCTCCGACAATATACTGCATCAACAGGTTGTCCAGCTGCGGCTCTGTCTTTTGATTATTTATTTGCTTGCACATACCTTGAAAGGCTAGCCGGGTGCTTCAGTTCAATGTGCCGTTTCAGGTTTGCTGTGGATGTGACTGAAGTGCGGATTTTCTTTTTGAAAGCCTGCGGGCAAAGTTTGCACAGAAATGTAAGATTTTTCCCATCCTCACCGACCTTGTCATAAAACTCGTTTAAATGATCATACGACGCCTCCTTGCTGTTTTGTCGCATAGCTACATGCTGCTGTCGCCTCCATGCTGCTGTCGCCTCCATGCTGCTTTTTGTTTTGATGATGCATGTGGCGGTGCGACACTGGTGGCTGGTGTTGCCAGATTGGGTGTTTTTTCCGCTACATATTAAGGCATGTTTACGGTGTGTTTTAGCCGGGTTTTCGCCTGGAAGGCTCTATAGCAGTGATTGTCAACTGGCGGCCCGCGGGCCAGATCCGGCCCGCCAAAGCTTTTAGTCTGGCCCGTAGAATAATCACGGATTCAGAAAATGTAAAGAGGAAAAAATGTGTTCTGTTATTTAGCATTTCAAGTATTTACAGCAGGTAACATTACACAGGTAGAGCACAAACCCAGCCCCCTGTATTTGCATCTCTATTCACATGCCGGGATTCTGTACAGCAATGCCTGCGCTCCACACACACAGCTGAGCTGTGATGTGTGACTGGGCACGATACAAAGAGGATAACCAATGGCCGCTGGGGCAGATCAACTCACACTAGTCTCGTTACTGTAAGTAGGCTACAATAAAACCTTTGTGAGTAAAAAGTCAATACTTATCAATGCACTCACCTGTATAGACAGGCATAAACATGTAGAAAGCATATTTCAATCTGCTCTGTCTGCTCAGTCCACCGCGCTGTTTTACACGAACACAGCTCTACTCTGCAAATAGAGAATTTTTACAAACAAGCTAAAACAAAAGCTGTCTGTTTGTAGTCTAACTGTTTCTTAGTTTGCCGGGAATCTTGAAATTTGGACAAATTCTTATGAACTTAACTGCTGGCTGAGCGAACCATCCTCTCCGCTGGAGCGGTATATCTATGGATGTATTAAGACCAACTTCATATGCACGTGAATGACGCGACCATTATGTTTGCGTTCTTCATTGTTGATGATGATGCTGGTTGTATTATTTTGCAACAACATCGGTTTAATTGCAAATGGGCATAGGTGACGAATGCATAGCCTGCTTATCAGTCCATTCATCATTAAAGCTGGGCTTTTCCACGTCAACTTTTCGCTCCAGCCTCTTTGACAGTGACATTTTTACCTGACAACAGCCGTTTCTTTCTGCAAGCATTTTCCACCAATCAGGACGCTGCATACTACAACCATGTTTCCTAATCACAGACTTTAACCATCACTCCTCAGTGAACTGCCTCCTAGCCTGAGATCTTTTTCTAGTTAAAGAGCTAGTTATCAGTATGGAGTTTCCATGTTTTTTAAGAGTTTGCTCACACTAATACATGTAAAAAAAAAAAAAAAAAAAAAAAATTCAGTTAGAAAAATTCTGGCCCTTGGAAAAATGTAGTTGATGACCCCTGCTCTATAGAAATCTGGCACCCTATTGAACGAAGTTAAACTGAGAGAGCGTGCCGTTCACAGGCACCAGAACAAACAAGTTCACAGTAACTTTCATCAGGCAGTAATACAGTACGTTCAGTTCACGTTCGCCCAAAATATGAACGAGTTCATGAACTATCGTTCAATGAACGCGTTCAGGCACAACACTGCCTGTCGGTACCCAGTACCTAGTACTACT
The DNA here is from genome assembly GCF_008315115.2 of Sander lucioperca. Classification (NCBI taxonomy): domain Eukaryota; kingdom Metazoa; phylum Chordata; class Actinopteri; order Perciformes; family Percidae; genus Sander; species Sander lucioperca. The sequence goes on from NC_050177.1 coordinate 16,652,111, forward strand.
TACAGTATAAGTCAGTTATCCTTTTCTCTAAAAGGCCCAATTGTTACTCCCTTGTTCTGCTGTACCTACATTTAAGTATTTATATGTACTTATTCATATGACGATATTACACCGTAAGTGTCGGGTAATTACGACACAAGTCACGAACTGTATTATAAAGTGTTGCCAAAGTTATAATCCTTAAAGTAGCTAGAATCAACTTTTTTTTGTACAAAAGAACTCCAAAAGAACTCACGTTGCTCTGTGTCTGCTGGATGTGTAAATAAGTTCAGTATAATTATTTTATATAGAATTATAATTTCAATGTTGTGTGTTTATAGCTGGTTTCCAAGTGGCCAAAAAATATGTAAACTGTTGCAGGCTTGGTGGATTTGGTGACACCTGAGGTTAATACAGGTCCCAGAGTATCATTCCAAATAACATGTGTATTGATCACTGTAGGCAAGAAACACATCAAGAGGCTACTCAGGCAGCATTTACATTGCTACATTTTGGTTTAAAAACAAATATCTTTTGCTACGTTGCAAATATCTTTTGCTACATTTCCCCCTCTCATTCCCCTTGCTCTGGTGTTTCCCCCTATCATTCCCCCTGCTCTGGAGTTTCCTCCTCTCATTCCCCCTGCTCTGGAGTTTCCGACCCCTTAAACCGGAGACATTTGGAAACACTTCTGATCCGTTTTGGTTTGGAATCTGCGGGGTTGTGTTGCACTCTCGACGGATATGGCAAATGGAGACCTTTGGCAACACCGACACTGACGACAATGTTTCTCCTCCTGATTGGGTCTTATCGGTCACGACGTCTTGTTCTCTGAGACTAAAGCTACTAATGTTACCATGGCAACTACCAGCAGTGGACGGAGTCTCCACGCTGCCTCCTGTTTATGCCCAGTATACCAGAATGTTGATGAGATATGAGCTTTGGGCGTATTAGTTTAAACAGAGAACCAAAATGTAGCGGTGTAAATGTAGCCTCAGTCAGAAATGCAACAGAAGATTAGCAACAAACTGTGGGCCTTCTTTCAATAAAGAAGACGATAAGTAATTTGGCTAGGATACCCATGCTGAGCAACGCTGTCAGCCACCCTGATCAGGTCTTTTGCTGCGGACATGGCAGGAGGGCTTTTCCATACAACTGAACAGCTGTTATCTGCAGCTCTCCATCTACAGTAACAGCTCACTGTAACTGCTTCTTCTTGTACTCTTCTTGAACTGATCCACTGACAAAAAGTGAAAAAAAAATTCCACATCTTGCATCTTGCATGACTAGAGCTGCAACAATTACACAATAAACCAATTAGTTGGCTGTTTTTTTATATTATTTTGATAATAACTCATTTTTTAAAGCAAACATGCCAAGTGTCAACTGGTTCCAGCTTCTCATATTTGTGAATATTTCCTATTTTTGAAGTCTTCTATAATAGTAAGAAAAGCAATTTAAATGTGACGGACAGTTTTCACTATTTTCATTTTATAGACATTTTATTGACAAAGTATTAAAGAGTTGTTTTATAGACCAAACATTGTTTGATTGATTATCAATAAAATAAGCAGTAGTTTCCAAAAACAATCATTAAATGCAACCCTAGTGAAAACCAAAAATATCACTGCTAACAGTAACACTAATCTTGGTAACAAATATATTGCATATCATGTGGCTGCTTCACAATAAAAGCCACTCCATGGTTTGACAGTGGAACGCTTTTAATGTGAAGCAACAACAGTGACAAATGTTTAGCATTAACACTAACTTGGTAGAGCTATCAGTAAACAGGGAGGCTATCAAGGAAATGGAAGTACAAACACTGGAGTACAGGCATGCATTGGTGAATGTGAATCCCTTGTGTGTTCGCCACTAGCAATGAAAAGTCAATTATTGAATGTAAATGCATTAAATGGCTTTTGAAAAAAAATGTAGACCAGAAACAGTACTAAAAATAGGGGTTGATATGATGAAAATCTTAAGTATAATAATTTGAAGAACAGAATGTTTATTACTTGAGTCTCTAAATTATATCTGGACAAAGCTGACATTTCCAAGTCAAGTCTCGATAACCTGTTACTACTGGTGGACCCAGCTAAAACAGTCCACTGAAACTGACAATGGTAAGGCCATGGATGGTACGTTTGTTGTCCATTAGTCTATATCGACGATGATTTAAGGGACTGCTCCGTTGCTGCAGGAAGACCCGCCGCATGCCCCACAATGGCCGGATGTCCATCACCTTCCTCTTTCTTTGTGTTGGTGTTCTTAACTTTTATGAGGAATTTATGAGGACTATGGTTAACTGCTCCTCAGATCTCTGCAGGGTAAATCCAGACAGCTAGCTAGACTGTCTGTCCAATCTGATTTTTCTGTTGCACGACTAAAACTACTTTTGAACGTACGCATGTTCCACCAAAACAAGTTCCTTCCAGAGGCTGTTTTGCAGAGGCACCGTTATTGCGTCCGGCACTTAGCGCCGCCCATGACGATTGTGATTGGTTTAAAGAAATGCCAATAAACCAGAGCACGTTTTTCTCCCATCCCGGAATGCTGTGTGGACTAGCCAGAACCTTCTCTGCAGTGTTGTGGAAGAAGGTCTGGCAATGTGAGACTAGTTGTCTATTAGCTGGTGACCATGCCATGTATTCATATGTATATATTACTACCTTCCAGGGCTGTGGTTTCCCTACATGTCCACGGTACTTGTTCGTACACTCTCTTTGCCCCTCCTCAGTCCAGTCACCATTATGCTGCCTGGTCTCTGCTGGTGCCCTTAATTCCTCATGACAAGAACAGGTAGGTTAAAAGCAGCAAGAGTGAAGACAAGTGACAAGTGTCAGCTCAGACCTGAGAATAGCACCCAGGTTTTAAAGAGCCCAGGCTTGCTCTAGTCTCTATCTATTAGAAGAAATGTGAGAAAATGTTTTTTTTGTTCAGGTTGCTGGTAGCAACTGATAAACTTATAACCGCAGGATGGAAACATGTTAAAATATCCTTCCATATGGGTCAAAAGTGCATGGAAATGTTAAATAATGTCATCGCATTGCATTTTGCATTATTGATTTTATATTTTGTCTTTGATGTAAGATATGTTAAACTAATGATTAAATATAAGTTCAATCTACAGGTTTTTTTTATACATATACTCACATATGTGCACAGAACAGTATGATACAGTGGCTGTTCAGCTATACTATTTGTAAGTGAAGCTCACTTTTACAAAACAAAACTACTAACTTGTCAAACAAAGGTGACGTAATGACTATCAAATCCATTCTACGCGTTGCACACAGCAGCAACATCTGGCAAAGATCGTCACATCTTTCTTGTAAAATAAACACTTCCACACATCTGACATGCACTCTTCTCTAGCTCCCTATTGGCCGTGTAAGTGACATATGATGCAGGAGTTTCATTCACGGTAATTCAACAATGTTCGAGAGAAACTGCACAGAAATTACTATTACACAGAAAGTGTAATGACAGAAATGAACTAGTGAATGGATGTTTTAGAGCCAGTCTTGACAATGGCATGACTCTGTTGTATTGATGGAATTAATGCTGTAAATGTACAATATGCTGAACAGGGATCATGGAGGACGTGTATTATCTGTAAACAGAATAAATTAAAAATTAAAGTATATATATGTATATATATTCTGCAAAACCCTGGATTAAGTTGAATTACATATTTTTCTGTCCAAGGCCAACGTATTGGTTAGGGTTGATCAAAAAAGCAAATGTTAATTGCAGGTCGGTCCAGTCTCCTGTTTGGAAGTCACACAACCCCTCTCTACATAAACGGCTTTCATCATTGGACTGAACATTGGTATTAAATACCAACTGTGAGGTGCAGAATCATCCAATATGGTTAAAATACCCAGAAATACTTGGTTGCTTGTTCACACTATTGCCCTGCCATTTTACTTTTTTTGGCAACAGCCTAAAGGTGACCAACTGTTGGAGCACCAGCAGTCCAAACCACTTTCAGTATATATGTCTAGAGATGATATCTGACATGAGAGTGCGGGTGGTTGCACAATGGTGAAAGACATTGATAGTGACAGCAATATAAGGGAGGGAGGGTAATGGAAATGAAGACAGCCAGACAAAATGAGGTCAAGGAAGACAGAACAGAGTGAGTGGGCAAGAAGAACGGATGCTAACATCTGGAAGGCCTGTCAGCTGGACAGAAGCAGGACTGTGGGGTTAGTTTCATCATTGAGCTCAGAGGCTGATGAAAACAAGCAGTAACAAACTGTTGAAAGGTTGCTTGGAAACAAAACACAGGTAGTCCATTTTGCTTTTTGGACACTCTCATTTTGTTTCCCCCCCTCACTGTGCTGTTGTTGCTGTGAGCCTACGGTACAAATCGAGAGTTATGAGAGCCTGGAATTTGTCAGAAATCTCAGAGGCATCATTGTGCTGGCCATCAGAGTAATAGACTGTCTGGATGCATTATCTGGTTGCATTATCTCTCTCTGGCTGCAGCTGGAGCTTGGATCTGATCCCAGAGTAAAGTGATTGAAAAGCAAGAGGAATCATGCATGGGGGGAGTGAGCCGAACCAGTAATATATGATAAAATACAGCAATTTCACTACACTTGGATGTCAAGAGGTGAGAGCAAGAAAAATATTCTTTAAAAGTACGTGCAGAAAGTGAAAGGACTGATAGAAAAGCATAAAATAATGTAGTATAATGGAATGAGGATGGTTTGCGTGGTAGAGGGGTACCTCGGTCAATACAAACACATCCCACGCACAGGCTTTAAGGCTGTCAGGCTAACATCAAGGCTGCCCACTTCTACAACACATACAAAGAACCTATGTCTTACTCTTGTCAAACTTTTCAAATTATTAAACTAGAAGCCACTCCCCAACAACACCCCTGTTGTGAATAAGTTGCAGAGCTTTATAATAACCTGTGTCTGCAACAGTGGAAGTAATAGGACCGAGCCTATGGACTGAGACAAGCAGCCATTTTATAATGAGGGATTGAATCGCTCAGCCATACAGCACCACTCTTCCTGTTAGGATCCTCAAATTAAAGAAGCAAACGATGCGTGGAGCAAATTCTCGCCCCTAAATCTCCAGGGCTACCTTTCTCTGAGTGGAATGTAACTCCACTTTCTACCAGCTCAACTCTCATCTGCTCCACTGAATCAGCCTCTTGGAAAAGGGAAACGACTTGCTGTCTTCAGTGTATCATCGAATTGGAACTGTACTTATCTACAGACCATTTTCATCAGTGCGGGACAGTTACTTTTGCATTTCATCATTCTGAATCTATGGCCCTTCCAGCAGCGTTTCTTCAAACTCTGGAGTGTTTACCACTTTACTTTAGATCATTGAGAACATGGTAATTCAATTTCAGACCAAACACTTAGATCGTCACCAACTTTCACGTGAGCTGAAGTGCAGATGATTAGGAGAGGATGTAACATGAACCAATTAGTTATGAGGTTATAGGCATACAGTAAGTTTAGTCAAAGCATGAGACAATTCTGTGGAGAACTGGTGTATGTGTGCTTCGTGTCGTCAGGCCAGATTCATGGCTTACATTGCCGTCTGCCATAGTGATTTTTTCTGATACTGCCAAATTCAGACATGTTCACGTTCGTCATTAAGAGTGGTGGCGTAAAAGGATAATTCCTGTTTAATTTGTAGGTTTGGCCATTGTTTCAATTGGTTATTGTAATATACAACCAAATACTCACCAAAGTAAATGCCGGGAACTCGGGGCGCCCTGGTAGCTCACCTGGTAGAGCGTGCGCCCCATGTACCAAGGCTCAGTCCTAACCGGTGCAGCCCAAGGTTAGAATCTGACCTGCGGCCCTTTGCTGCATGTCCCCCCCCCCACATTTCAACTGTCCTATCAATTAAAGGCAGAAATGTCCAAAAACTAATCTTAAAAAAGAAAAATGCTGGGAACTCGGAATGTGGCAACATCGGTTAAAGGAAGTTCATCAGGACAAGAGACATGGTTATGGTTAGGACTAGGAAAAAATTGTGGTTATGGTTAATTGCAGGTCTGGTATAGGATACAAACTATAATGTTAATCATAAGGTGTTCAATAAAATGGTTGAGATAATCAGAAAACCACAATCATCCTTTAGATTACAGTTAACAAAACTAAGAGTCTACAGCCAAGCTAGCAGCTCTGTGAGACTGTACTAAGGCACAGTGGTGCTTTGCACTAAATGCTAAAATGCTCATGTTTAGCTGGTATATATTTCTTTTTTATGTTGTTTTTATTTATTTATTATTTACTGCTGCTGCACTGATTGCCACCAACGGAATTTCGTTGTGTTCATAAAATGACAATAAAATATCTTGAATCTTGAATATAACGTTTACCGTGTTCAACATTCTAGTTTAGCGTGTTCCCATGCTAGCGTTTGGTAAAAGCACAGCTGAAGCAGTACTGCAGGCATTTGGTCGTATACCAAAATACTAAATACATGAATGCCAGTACAAACCATTGTGCTGATCGATATTTCCCTGCATGAGTTAAAACTTTGACTTGCTGGTTCAGCGAAAGGTCAGAGGACCACAAAAGTCAGGAGAAATCATTCTCTGGGGACCATCAATGTTTGTAGACAATTTCGTAGCAATCAATTTTGCACCCTGACCTACACTTAATCTACTCTCCTTGCACTTTGTAATAAGAGGGAAAAGCTTCTCTCATCTCCCCCCCTCCTTTTACAAACACAAACTGCCTCTGCTCCAACATGAGCATGGTGAATCTACAGCCGTGTGGGCTAATAGAAAATCTCCCAGCCATGCATCATAAACTTTGAATACTCAAACTGGGGAGAAAGAGGGGAGAATGAAAACAAATGAGGTATAGACCCACGCTAGATGAATGTGTGCTATTGAATCAGCGTAAACACTGGTTATTCATTATCAAATGGGCACTTTAATTGGTGACAAAATATATGCCAGCAACTCAGCCACTATAAAAAAAATCATGTGACAGCTTTGACAGAGGGTCACCTCCTCTGCGATTTCTTTTGAGAATTGACTCTCGCTTTTATGATTAGATTTGTAAACCAGGAGTCAAACTGTCAGCAGGAGCTCCCAAACCGGCTGGCGTGCGTCCAGATGGATTATGTGGAATTTGGATCTGTTAATCAAGCTTGTCGGAAATTATATAAATAACAATTGCCAATTGCTGTGGTTGAAACTAATTATCCACGTTCTTTATTAAGCACTGTTTGGTAATCCCTCTAAAGATTCTCTGCAGTGGCATCCTTCCAACAATCGCCCCTACAGTCAGCCAGTCACAAGAGGAAATAGTTTTGCATGTATACTTCATCAAATCCTGATTATACTCCATCTACTGTATGCATGTGGGGTTTAGTACAATACAGGCCTTGGATAGATTCCCTGCAGAGACACAGATCAGATTTCCCCTTCTGAAATGTTCATGTTTTATTGTTTTACAACATTGGATTAAAGTAGTTGTATTGAAGCTTTTTTGACACTGAACAACAAAAAATGCCCTTTAACATTAAAGTAACACCAGATCTCTATAAAATACATGTTTACATAAGTATGCATCCCCTTTAATAGAACACACCTAAATCATAACTGGTGCAGCCAATTGTTTTTAGAAGCCACATAATTAGTTAAATGAAGATCACCTCTGTGTAGTCAAGGGGTATTAATGATTATAGTATAAATACAGCTGTATCTGGAAGGTCCACCTTTTGGTGCATCAGAATCATGGCAAAACTTCCACCATGAAAATGATTGAACACTCCAAGCAATTTGGCAAAAAGGTGACTAAAAAGCACAAATCAGGGGATGGATACAAGAAAACCTCCAAGGCACCGAACCTTCCTTGGAGTCCAGTTAAATGAGTCATAAAGTAATGGAAAGACTGTGGCACCTCTGTAAATCTGCCTGAGCTGTCTTTAAAAACTGAGTGACCCAAGGAGAGTAGTGAGCGAGGACACCAACACACCTATGACAAATCTGAAGTAGTTCCAAACTGTAGAGGCTAAAATTGGACATACTCAGTGCTCAGTGCTTGAGCAGTCACAGCTTTATGGAAGAGTGTTAAAAAGAAAGCCACTCTTAAAGCCTTTCCACACCGGGGGACGAAACAAAAATATGGGATATTTGTTGAAGATTGTTCGCGTTCAAACCTTTCACACCTGGGCTGACACGGATATTTGCATTCCGTGCATTCCTCTGAAAATTGAAGAGCAGTTATTATACTATTGTTTTGGTCTTAGCTTTGATTCAGGACTCCTATTAAGCAGTCTGACATGATTAACTGCACATGAAACTATGTAGATTGTCGGGAAACTTCCCGTTATCTGTGCACTTTCTGCAGCTCCTCTGAAAGCTTGGTTAACGTACCTCATTATTTGGCACTTTGGTATCGTTTAACATTTATAACATTTTAAAGTTTTGCACCATCACAAAATCACCATTATCATCATGTTTATTACAATAATAATCCCACAGTCGACTCTATACACTGCAGATGGGCTTATTGTTCCAAGTGTGCTATGTAGAAAGGTTTCTGTGGTTGCATTTCCTATGAGAAACGGAACCTATTGTAGTGAATGTAAATAATGACTGAACAGAGCTGCGTTTATCATATATACATGTTAGATGTGATGACACTGTTCCCCCCCGAAAAAACGAAAAGTCGTTTGTTGAAACAGCAATTATGACCCATATTTGTGTTTTTAGTGGACTCGCCCTCTAGTGGTCGTAGTAAACAAACACAGGAGTTTCACCCAGGAGACCGGAGTTCATGTCCCGTTTGAAAATAAAATACGGAACAAACAGAACTACGTCACGTTCTGCATCACATGTGTAACCGGATGTGAAGTTACGTAACAAATGTACTGATTTTAACCCAAACTACGATCTTTTCTAAACCAAATAGTTTTTGTGCCTGAAAGTAACCATACTGCAACTGTTTCACAAGGTTAACGATGTTGACGTCTGAGAAAATGTATTGATGACATGAGCAAAAGTCATTATTTTATTGGTTGGCTTGTAATTATTGGCGTCCGCAATCTGCAGAAATCAAAATAACTGTGGACAAACAAATACATGCACTGCAGAATAGGAACGTTTCGGATTTGGTGTGGATAGGATGACAAAGATAGATGTGCTTGAATTTTTAAAATGACATGCATCACTACATTTTTCTTGTTTGGTCCGAAAATACCTTTAGATGCCCTACACACCCATGCAACACCTACACAGCTGTAACACTCATCTAAATCCATCCAACTTCAATCTCAATGGTCTAATTAGCCAGAAATACGTGAAAACCCCTGTTCCCAATGACAATGCTCACATGCTGATTTTTAGCAGATATAATGTCTACAAGTTCACCATCTTATGCATGTTAGCATGATAATGTGCTAATTAGCCCTAAGACAAAGTACAGCTGAGGATCACAGGAATGCCATTAGTTTTGCAGGTATTTGGTCATACACCAAAACAGTCGACAAATTAAACTTTTGACCTGATGACGGCACTAAATGAAAACTCAAAGGATCACCAAAGTTGTTAGGATTCATCCTCTGGAAAACATGAATGTTCCAGATTCTATGGCAATCAATTCAAAAGTTGTTGAGATATTTAATTCTGGACCATAGAGTGACATGCGCCCATCACTCACTTACATCACACAACAGTTTGTTGTAAAACAATAAAATTGATTCTTTTTATATTGGACAAAGGGACCCCTTTGCACCAGCCCAAGAAAGTTATACATAATTTACGTCAATTTATTAAGAAGCCACTCGGCGGCTGATGAGATGTCGAGAAACGCAACGACAGCCTCTCAGGGCAATAAACAATCCCAGCTAACAAGCCTCCTCTGGCACAAATAAGCACAACAGTGTTGGCAGATCAAATGAAAGCAGACAAACAGAAAAGTTTCATGTGAAGGAGGTTGTTAGTAAGACACACAAATCATATGCACACTCACTCACACACACACACACACACACACACACCACACACATCGTGGGAACGTAAATGTGCTGTTGACGATAGGAGTGCTGCATGAAAGCTTGAGTCAATGAGCCTTACTGAAGTAGGCATGCACACAATTATATAATCAACACCATATTCTCTTGCACTTGTGAGTCATTTTGGAGATTTGGGGCTCTCTGCTGTTGCCTGCCATCCATACGGTGTCTGTGCACTGCATCTCTTGGTGGAGCTGAGCCTTCGAAGGCATTCATAGTTTAATCAATTAAACACTGTCACATCGCTGGCTTGCTAACAAGCAGAAGGGAGGGGGGTTAGGCCTTTCCTCTTCAAAAGAGGCTTGATTTGCTGTGATTTAAGCTCACAACTTATTCAGGCAAAAGTTAGGCTACATTTTGTAGGATCTGTGGGAAATTCTAAGGTTTCTTGTGTGACAAAATGAGAAGGAAAACAACATAAAAAAGCTCTGAGCCAGAAAATCAACACATCTCTCTACTGAAGTGCTGAGCAGAGAGACATCTCTGTGAAAATTGTCCCATGCGTGAGTCATCAAGCCTATACCCACGAGTGTCAAATTTGCATAACTACAGTTGCAACCACCAGGGAAAGTCTGTTTCTATAAGCAAAGTTCTGTCCTATCTTGTTTCTTAGTAGTTCCAGTCGTTGCCAAGGGAAATACTGCCATCATGTCATGGCTCAATACTGTACAAGGTTGAGAATTAAAGATCTTATATCTAAACAACAGATGCCAACATGATTAGATCATGCAGAATGATTATTGCTTCCTGATTGATTCTGCAGGAGGGTCACGCTGCAGCTTGCATTTCACACTTCTATCGCACCTCTTATATTCAATGATGATTTTCAACCATCTGTTACCTGTAGGTGATTCATACATACAGTACCAGTACACCACATCACTGCAGAGACGGTGCTAAAAAGTGAGGCTAGTTGAATATACAAGATATTTACATAGGGGCAACAGTGATAGCTGGGTGGGCACCACAACAGAATAAGGTTAACATTGAGGTTCCAAGGAAAGGTTGCTGGAGTTACTTTAATACACTATTCTACTACCTCCGCCCTCAAATAGGAACAGATGGTGAGTTTTGGCAGCGTTTTCTTGGCTGGAAAACACCCTTTGATTGAGATGCCCATTCTTTTACGTCTAAAAAATGATGTGTAGAGAGCAAACAGTGAGAAAGAAGCACAGAAGCAGAGCCAAATTATATCTTGCTATGTATATGCAATGTCTTATAGACCATCTGGATGGTTCATTTGGTTGTTCAGGTTTCACTGCACTTCCAAGAAATCTATTTAACAGTCAGAGTCAGTGAGTACCATCAGGTTTAGCCCTCATGCATTCAGACATGCTGTTTCTGTGTATAAACACAGAAACATGTACTCTTAAAACTAAGATAACACTACAATAATGTAGTGTTATCTTAGTTTTAGGGGTAATTCTAAATAAAGAATAAAAAACTTGTAGCTGTTTGCCTGCTGTTCTACACTAACTGCAGTAATCAGCTAATGGCCAACTTTGGTCACCAACTACAGGGCTCTTCAAGGCCATGTTATAGTCACCATTAGCCCTATATTGGTAGTGACAGCCCATGTATGCCTGGGTTTCTAAGTGACTCTTGGTAGTGTGCCTTCTAATCCAGTAATTGGTAGAGACAATGAGCGAGAGAAAGAGAGGGACAGAAGGGGAGAGAGAGTGTATGGAGAACACACAGAGAGGATTGACCGTTTTCTCTCTTTCTCTAATTAGCAGTATTAGACAAAGAGCCTGGGAGAAGACAGATTGCATCCCATCTAGAGTGAGAGATCACTCATGTTGGAGTGGTCCTCTGAGCAAACTCAGTGCAATGTGCCAGCGTCTGAAATAAAGTCGGTAACCCAACACACCTCCTATGGCTCTACTGGGACAGGACCTCTGTAGACATATCGACATCACTGGCAACAGAGCTGGGATGGATGTGAAATCAAATTAGTGAAAATAAAACAATTTATCTGAAACATTTTTGTCTGGATAAATGTCCTTTTCATAAACTATAGACATGACATAATGAAAACTATGAAAGTTAAAGACAAATGAATGAAAAAGGGTTAAGGGTTTAAAACATTCCCACAATTCCCAACATGGGTCCCCCAAGTCATAGTACAAAAAACATAACCTACATTACAAACAAAAACCTTTGATCACAATAATTCTAAAGATGCTATAATCACGTACAAATCCTACATATAGTGGCTTGAATTAATTGAAAAAAGTGTAGTGCCAGAGCACAGAGAATACCTTCAATACTGAGAACGCCTCCTGTTAAGGAGCAGCACCAAAGCATTTTTGTGCACCGCTTGAGTGTATGAAGGTAAAAACAATGTGGAGAGAATCTGGACACGGAGCTGACTGTTGTTATTATATATCCATGTAGCCTTGTTGTCTTTGGCACTTGCCGCATGATAGTTGCTGCACACCGCGGCAGAAACAGTGCAGCCACACACACACACACACACACACACACACACACACACACACACACACACCATGCATGTTGTGCAAACTGCTGCAGAGGCAACACTTGAATGCGCGGTGGAGAGAGAGGAAAGTGTGTTTGTCCGTGAGTATTAAGTAGCAGTACAATTATAGCTGTGACCATAGCAGCACAGTCTGTGTACAGTTTACTGTCGCTCCTCAAGACCCAAGGCACGTTTGCTTGTGCTTGTGTCTTGCTTGCTACCACAGGGTTAGCCACAGAGCTAGCAACAACTTCAGCGCAGGCTAACTAATTTAACGTGGGCTGGCTTTAAGGTGGACCAGCTATTCTCATTTGTGACAAAACTGCTCCTCCAAGTTTTGCTTTAGTAATCTCTCCCTCGCTGCAACCGCTAACCGCTAAGCTTTATGCAAATAATTGTGCAGTGACATCGCTAATAAATGAGTGTATTACGTCATTAGCACCTAAGCGCTCTAAAAACCCGGGGAACCCTAAGTAAATTGAATTTTATTACAAAATAATCTGAGATTTTCTCTGAATCAGTACGACATCTGGGAATTTTTGGAATACTGCAGATTTTGCATTTCTTTGCATACTGCATACTACATTTTGGCCAAATCAGTATGTACTGCTATTATATTATGCGGGTTCGAAAACGACCGTTGTGTATGGCCTACATAGACTTGTCAAAGGCCTTTGACACAGTAGACTGCCAGGCTCTGTGGAGCATATTATCAAGACATGGCTGCCATGATAAGTACATCAGAATACTGAGGCTTCTACATGACGACAATCAGTCACAGTGCTCTGTAACAGCAGCTCTGACTTGTTCTGACTCAGTCTTCTGACTTTCCTGTGGAATCAAGGGTCAAACAGCGATGCATCATTACACCCACCCTATTTGCCATCTTCATTGCTGCCATACTCCACCTCATTGGCATGTAGTTGCCACAGGAGATTCCAGTCCTGTACAAAACTGATGGCAGGATCTTCAACCTGAATAGGTTCAAGGCAAAGTAAGCAACACCACCATCTTGGAACTTCAACACCACCAAATATACTAGGATTCGCCGGATTAGCTGGGTGGAGAGACCCACACACCCAACATCAGCATTCTGGAGGAAGCAAACATGACCCCCATCACCACCACAGAAATGCAGTTCCAACTCCGATAGACCAGCCATGTCATGTGCATCTCCAACTCACCTCTCCCTAAATATATCCTCTAATCCCAAGTAAAGGAAGTAAGCAAGCCCCTGGCAGGAAAAAGAAACATTTCAAGGATAATATCAAGGCAATTTCAAATCACATTGAGCAACTGAGAGCACGTTTCACTGGACAGGCGCTCCGAGAAGAATTCCATGCAGGAAGAAGTTACATTACATAACATGTCATTTAAGCTGACATTTTATTCAAAGCTCCTTCCAATTAAGTGCTTTCAACCCTGAAGGTGCAAACTCCAGACAACAAGTAGTAAGTGTAAATACATTAGCTTTAAATAAGCAAAACTACAAAGAGCCATATGAAAGTGCAGCTTCAAGAAATATATATCATTTTTTTTAATTTTTTTGTATGTTTATCCGAGGTGTAGTCGGAAGAGATGTGTTTTTAGCCTTCGGCAGAAGATGCGTAGGCTTTCGGCCATCCTGATGTCAATAGGGAGCTCATTCCACCATTTAGGAGCCAGGACAGCAAACTGTCGGGATTTTGTTGAGTGATTAGTTGTCCCTCGTTGTGAGGGGGCAGCAAGCAGGTTGACTGATGCAGAGCGGAGTGGGCGGGTTGCACATCATGAAATGGAACTCGCCGTGCCGCAGAGACAAAGCGACAGCAAAGGAGAGCAAAAAAGGCTCAACCACCACCACTTACCACTCAAGTATGTGGATTGGCCTCTACAGCCATCTGACAACCCACAGGTGCAAGACCCCACAGAGAGGACAGTTATGATGACCGCAGATAATGATTATGTGTGTGTGTGTGTGTGTGTGTGTGTGTGTGTTTTACTTTAAAACTGCAGTACATGATTCAATGAAACATTGAGTTTTTTGTTTTTGTTTTATACTATTAGTGTTTAATGTGGCTCACAACAAATACTGTATATAAGCGCATAAAACATATTCATAAATAATTTCTTTTCATGAATATAGCTGTCCCCCCAAAACACTTGAAATCCTTCACCCTGTAAAAGTGAGAATAGAAATGTGTCTGCCACAGAAAACACAGAGAGAGAGAAACATCCCTTTATTGCCATGAATTTGTTTTCCAGTTTAGTTCATTCATTCTGCTCATGTGTAGCCAAGAGACCCAGGGCAATTTCCCACGTTGCGCTGAGGCAGTTAAACACAAAAAACATCCTGCTTTAAGTCCTGCGTCGGAGCTTGTAGCAGAATAATTTTGGAAGGAAGATACGATTGATCTAAGGACATGAACTCTGCTGAAGGTGTCCTCAGCTCTGTAAAGTGCAACAGCCTGATCAATCACACGAATACATCCAAACCAAGCCCACTGATTATCTAAGATGAACAACATTAATCTGAGCTTAGGCTGGATAAAATAATGATGAGGTACGATAAAATCACTGATGGACTGGCAATGGAATATGTCTTTTTCCTCATCTCCCATGCAGAAATGCAACGATTAAAGAAAACCATGGAGATTTTACTTTTCTTTCTGATGATCCCATATTGAAAAGTGCTGAAGACGATGCCTGGAGGCTTACAGAGGGTGGGCGGGGGGTATGGCAGCCCATACATACCAATGACATTGATCCCTGAGCAGGGCCTGTAAGAATGCTGAGACGGCCATATGCACATTTTTTATTCTGGTAAGAAAAGTGCGTTATGTTCCAACATCAAGCCATCTCTGGGCTGTTTTGATGAGCTGGGCGGTATTTGGGATGAGTGGGCCATTTTTGTGTCCTTCAGTTTTAAAACAGCGGAGCAGACTGGGGACTAGAGAAAAGGCCCTTTATTGTGTTATGAAGCAGTGATCCAGAAAAGGACCCTTCGCTGCTCCCAGTACCTACCCCCAAGGACCCCTGGGTGCAATGTTCTACCAGGCCTTGAATCACAATGCTGTCGCTGCAGGGACCCAAACACTTTGAGCTTCATTCTAATATCCTTACACATTCATATGTGTGTGAGGAGTTATACATATTTCATCACATTGTATTATCCATTTCTACCTGATGCAATATTTAATACACTTTATTACCAATGTTTTTTTTACTGCATACAGCTTCTCAGAATGATCATGATTAGTATGTTTTTACATGGAGAAAGATACAGAATTTGATATAGCAATACTAATTATGCTAACTCTTCTTTTGTGTACTTTTTGAAAGAACTTAGAGTATAATTTGGCTTTTATTTATCTTACACATTATAATTCACATCCACTAAAGTATCAGCCCAGTCTCATGGCAGTTCGTGAAATGGTTACGTTATTGAATCTGTTGATTCGTAAACAGGACACGATTATGTTGTTTTTTTTCGTGTGGTGATTAAGAATTTTTATTTAATGTATTTAAATGGGAAGCATATTTCTTGATCACAGCACGACAACGGTAGAGAGTAGTATGAAAAGCAGAAAATCCGCATAGGGAGGTTGGTCGGGGTGGTGGATGGGTCAAAGAATGCAGGACTTTCACCCTGGAGAGCGGGGATCGCGTCCGGCGTGTTGCAGTTCGTTTCTACGTTATTCTCTTCCTAACCACAACCGTCCCGTTGTTGTCGGCGTGTCCTGCGTGTGACGGTTCCTTTCCCAGTATCTTCTTTTCCTAACCTCAACCGTCTCCTTGTGTTGCGTTTCATGTCCCCGTTGTTGCGTGCCACAGAGACCGCGAATCGTGTCCCTGCGCCTGGAGATCGCGTCCCCGTGTGGCGGGCCGTCCTGTTGTTGTCGCCGGCATGTGGCGTTTAATTTCCCCGTTGTTGCGTCCCCCAGAGCAGCCCTGTGTCATGGCAGTTTGTGAAATGGTAACATTCGAAAATTGTGACCTGTACACGAAATAAACGAGAAAATCGTGACCTGTACACAAATCAATAAATCAAAATAACGTGACTATTTACGAACTGGCGTGAGACCGGGTTGAAAGTATAGCCATGACAAAATGTCTTTTTTCACAGAAGACATTTTGATGACGGCTAAATTTCTTTTCTGTGTCAGTTTCAGGGTCCTAGTATTGTGCATGCTGGTTCACTGACACAATTTCAGTGGCAACAGAACCTTTGTAGTCACATCTTCGAAAAGTCATAGTAATCAACAAAACAATAAAATGTGGGGAGGTTACAGGCTCCTCGTCACTCTGCACAGCTCAGATGTTCATCTGCTGCCATGTTTAGTCTCTTCAGTGGAGCAGAAGCTCCACCAACTTTTCCACCTCCTGGGTTGACCACCCAGAGTTACCTGGCCATTTGACAACATTACTGCCAGAAGCATACTCTTGCCTGCCCTATCATATTGATGTGTTAGCCTGTTACTTTATCTGGTTCATTGTTGCATGTTCCTCACTACTTGCTAGTAGAGAGAAACCATATTTGTTGTAAAACATTCTATAATAAACAATCATGTTTGTGAATCATTTTTTTCAGTAATTGTATCTATAGTTTCTTGTACTGTAGCTTGTAGCTTACCTGTCTTTTACAATGTCCAGCTTCAGCTCTGCTTCCATCAAAGTTAAGTTATTGTAATATATTAATTTTGTTGCTATTTTAAAACACTGGCAAACTTAGCCCATTAAGAGCTGACACAAAAGTGCTTGAAATATGTTCATTTGTATTCTTTGCTTTTTATTGCTTTAATCTATCAATCCATCTATCCATCCATCCACCTTCATCCACTTATGCGGGATTGGGTTACGGGGGCAGCAGCTCCAGCAAAGGACCCCAAACTTCCCCACAGCTTGGATAGTTACCTGTTTCCATCCTGAGGCGGCGGATGGTTTTCCAGAATCACCTTGGTGCCGACAGAAAGCCCTTCCTGGGTAACAGATCCTAGGTGGTGGGTCCATGGGATGAAGAGGGAGGTGCCATGTCACTTCTTCGGGCTGTCCCCAGCCGGGCTCCCTGGGAAACCCAGCCACCAGGCGCTCGCTGACGAGCCCTCTATCTGGGACTGGCTCCAGAGGGGGGCCCCGGGCTTTCTCGAACAGGATTACTTCTCCTCTCTATCGATTTTTCATAGGGTCTTTTTGAACCATTCTTAGTCTGGCCCCTCACCTGAGACCACTTTGCCATGGGAGACCCTACCAGGAGCACCAGGCTCCAGACAAACAGCCCTCCGGTTTATAGGGACATACAAACCTCCCCACCATGATAAGGTGATGGCTTCCCAAGCTTTCTTGCTTTGACTTTAAAGTGCCCATATTATGAAAAAAACACTTTTTCTGGGATTTGGGGTGTTATGTTGTGTCTCTGGTGCTTCCACACACATACAAACTTTGAAAAAAATCCATCCATGCTGTTTAGAGTGAGATACAGTTTCTGAATGTGTCCTGCCTTCAGTCTCTGGGTGAGCTGTTCAAAATCGGCACGGCTTGTGACGCCACAAGCCGAAACGAGCAGGCTAACCGCAACCATTAGCTCGTAGCGTTAGCATGCTAATGTAATAGAGTGATTTGATACACAATTTTGAAATTGCTAGGAGTCACGTTAGACGGGTATTGAAATAGTTTTGAAATAGTTTAACCTGTAGCTACCTGTTAAAGATGTTGGATCTGTGATCTGTTAGTTTAACCTTTTTGAGAAAACTGATCCGTGATTGATTAGTTATGTCTGCAAGGTCGGAAGCGGGAGCTCTCAGCGCGATGCCTCATTCTCGGTGGAGCTACCGGAGAGAAAACATCGTTGTCTGAGTGATCATTTCTATCTCGCATTTCCAGGTATGAAAATGAATGTTTATGTGCTTAAACTGTAAGAAATATGTTAGCGAAATTCTTTGTGCATTTTGGTTTTGTTTTAGATGTGTTAGAAGCTGTATATTTATGTTAAGTGCTTAGTGAAATATTACCAGTCTAACGTGACTCCTAGCGGCCATTACAGATTGGTACAGGTGGGACATGAAAGGTACACGTTGTGTATGTATGCACAGACTCTAAACTACTGGCGCACACAGAGCCTGAAAGGTTAAATGGATGCGTGTAGTAAAGATAACCGTGTATTGTGTTGCTATTTTTGGAAACTGTTCATTTGAAGTAAGAAAGACTTTACAGAGAAATTGATATGTTTAAATAACGTTTTGGTTATTTAAAGTATATTTAAGAGTGTATATGTAAGCTTTTGTTTTTACTATTTTTACTATTTTTGTTAATGTTCACCTGAAAGCGAGTAATTGTTGTAATTGTGTATTCAAATATCTTTTTGCATTTATTTTAAATACAACAATTCTCGGTGGAGCTACCGGAGAGAAAACATCGTTGTCTGAGTGATCATTTCTATCTCGCATTTCCAGGCTGTTACACTAACGCTAACGCTAGCATGCTAACGCTAGCATGCTAACGCTAGCATGCTATCTCGTTCTCAATAGCAAAGCACTGCTACAACACCACACAAGTTCACCATAATCTACAAAAGAACTACTTACATGTGCGCCCTCATTTAGAAGTCTCCTAGCTAATCCTGCCTTGTAACTGACCAAAGTTGTAGAAACAGCCTTTCTTTTACTGTCTATGGAGCTAGCTACCTGACATGATCTACATCTGAGCTACTGGGCATGTGCAGTGCAATCAAAGATGGTACAGAAGAAGAAGAAGAAGAAAAGAGGTCTCACTCTGTAGCTAAAACAGAGACCAGCTGAAAAGAGGATCTGCAGCAGTGAGAGAGAGCACTGCAGTACAACAAAAATATGGTGTTTTTTGAAAATTAAACCATGTAAACCTATTCTGGTACAACCTTAAAATACAATTATGAACCTGAAAATGAGCATAATATGGCTGCTTTAACTTTATTCAAAATAGCTAGATTACATTTGGCAGTGCTTAAAAGAAAATAATGAGTTTACATTTCAAAATACAACTTGAGAGATCACAATTTGTGTGATGAATGTTGTATATGCCTGTGTACAGTACCCTGGTGTGGGTTAACTGTAGTGTAAAGATTTATGGATTTATGGTGGCACTGTGAAGCACGACCCCTGTCATTTCATGGTTTCCCCATAAGAGGCAGTTTCAGGCTTTACATAGACTCATAATGAAGGTCAATCGGTGGCCGTTATTCTCTGGAGTCTCAACAGGGAACTGTTTGTCCCCAACATGTCAAACACACACACACACACACACACACACACACACACACACACACACACACACATACATATATACTCCCAAATACATACAAATATGAAGTACACACACATGAAAATATGCATAGAAACAATCATGCATGCAGACACAGGCACACTCCCAGTGACACAAAGCCAACTCAGCAGAGCTGTGGCTTGGTCTGATGTGAGCATGGTAATCCAGGCAGAAGAGGTCGTTTCCCAGCTTCACTCACGGGTACAACCTATGATCTTGCTTTCTCTATCTTTCCGTCTCTGTCTCTTTCCCTACCTCTCTTTCTGCCTTTCCCGGAGCTTCTTTTAGTGCCTCCATCAGGATCCCTTAGTGGCTAAAAGTTCAAGACTTTACAGTTTTTTTCAAATTGCTAACATGCATCAGTCAATACTGAAGCCACCATTTTAGACTCTTCATACAGTCAGAATTCCCAACATGGATCTTGGCCAAGCAGTTAATCTCACCTCCAAAACTCCAACCATTAAAACACTTCATACATGTCTCAAAATCAGCTCGGTGGACCAAAATCCTGGCAACAAGTCTCACTCAGAAAGCAAACATCTCCACTCAGAACTCAGAACACACTGGCCTAAAAACACTAACAACAGAGAGCATTACATAAATGATAAACTTTTATCTTTGAAGTTTGAATGATTTTTCCACATACATCTGTATCTAATTAAAGAATAAGAATACCACCTTTCACTTTAACTGTACTAAAGTTTATGTTACATGAATGAATCTGAAATTTGCTTCAATATCCTTTTTTTCTTCTATATCTGTGCATATACTTGTGAAAAATAAAGTTGAAAAAAAAATTATTCTAGAAATTTCCAGAGCTGCAATAATACTGTAATTATGTGTGGCCTAATGTTTGACCAATGCAACTAAAATCTGAACTAGGTTAGTTGCAGTCACAACTGTTTTTTATTTTTTTAATTATTGAAGAATAAAGGGTCTTTCCGGATATATCAAAACTCTCCATTAGCCTTCAAACCTGTATACATAAAATGCATGTCTTCCTTTGTGACACTGATTTCATCTATAAAAAAAGAATAATTGTAAATGTTCAATAATTTATACATCTCTGCTGTAGCAGAAACACAGACAAACAATTTAATTTCAGATGGACCATGTCTTATCGTCATTTTGAATGACAAGCTAAGATTGGAAAAAAACAAATATATGGTACACGGAGAAAGAGCAGATATTGAATGGCTTTGTTTTTCTGGCAGCCCTCAGGCAGCATTCAATCCCCATAGCAGTGCAACAGAAACAGCTCATGGGAAATACAGTAGCTGAAGCAGTTTACATGTGAATATGGCCCTGGACATATGGATGATGCAGAAATAGAGAGCCGCGAGCGCTCATTAGAATCCTACAAATCATAACACAAAAAGGCTTTTTGCTTTCAGCCTCGGCTTGTTCGGTTTGTTTTCCCTTTGTTCAATTATCAATGTCCACAATGTTGCTATATTCATGAGCTGTGTTGTTCTACAGTTCGATACACTAAAGCACATGGTAACATCTCTCAGGAGAACTCTGTGTAATGAGCTGGAAAACTGCATTGATAATGTTGACCATCACTCGCTGGACTGGTATTAATGTGTCAGGCTCTATAAATAATGTGTGCGGTCTCAATTTAGTGGATGCTCCCCTCGCTGACCCTATCACTTGTCTACATCTCACTGAGGCGCTTTCATTATGTAAACCTTTAGTCAGAGAGAGAGGAGACAGAGAGGGAACTGACAGCGTTATTTCACTTGTAAAGTTAGAAAAACAAAATCTCCATTTAACAAGCAAAAGAATATTTGCAAGAAGCACTTGTTAGTTGATTTTTGTAATCCCCTCCTAATAATACTAAATCGTCAAATGTAGGCAGAGAATGTCTGCTTGTGGTTGTGGTATATTTTAGTTGCAGCACTGTGTTGCCGTTGTATGGAGAAGGAACTTCGTAGACACTGCTCTTGGTATAAAAAGATTTATTTCATCAGAGTTTTCAGCATCAATTTACAGACCCATGGATATCTGGAGAGACGACCGACCCAATCTTCAAAATTTGTCGCTCTGCCTTTTCTTTGTGTGGACAAAACTTATATCTCAATGCATTGTATCAACATAGGACGTAATTTTGTAAGTATATGATTGGATCAGGTAACTAGCCAATCAATGCCTGTTATCTGGCACAACTCCAAAAAAGGTATCTTCTGTCTTGGGGGGACCTCTACTCATGTTGACAATTTCCAGATGTTCTTAGTAAATGTAGAGTAAAGTTCATGCATCCTCCTTATACCAAAAACTTAGATCACAATGGTAAATAGTCAGATACCACATGGTTTTATTAGCAGGAATGTGTTTGAAGAAAAATAAGTGGAATATTCAGAAAATATTTTCAGCCCAACAATCTACGCAGAAATGGAAAATACAAGACTCTAAAATGGGTTTTCCTCAAGATTAGGAAACATGCTCTTTTGGGGGTTGGGAGACAGAGCAGATATTAAAGAGAAATGGAGGGATAGTTGAAAGGCCTATGAAGAGATAGAGGCAGGGACGCACATCAGTATGATAGCCTATTTGGAAAATGTTAGGCTCTATATCGCCTCCATGTTCCTCTCACTTCCATGCGAGAGAACATGTGGTTAGAAATGGGGCTGGATGAGGGCAAGGGAAGGACAAGGGTGATGCACTCGTTTCATTTCTCCTCTTTGCTCAAGGAAAGCCCCTGCTTTGAGAAAACCGCCATCAATTGGCAGCTGTGACCCACTTTTACACATTCATACTTGAGCTACGCGCACTCACACACACCCACACATGCTGTAATGCATCAGTGAAGAGGAAAACAGAGGCATCTGGAAAAGTCGTCCTTTGGGAGGCATTGACATGATTTGCGGGGGCTCACTGCGTTTCCCATAACTTTGGTAGTGCAGCACTCTGCTAGGTGACTTCCCAGTGCGTTCGCTGTGGCAACTGATGGCTGCAC
Organism: Sander lucioperca; assembly: GCF_008315115.2. Taxonomy (NCBI): domain Eukaryota; kingdom Metazoa; phylum Chordata; class Actinopteri; order Perciformes; family Percidae; genus Sander; species Sander lucioperca. Next base: position 16,674,820 of record NC_050177.1, read on the forward strand.
AACTAATTGGTGGAACACATAAGCAGACCAGCCTAGGGAGCTGAGGAATGTACTGTGCCGTACTATAAGGAGGCATGTGAGACCGCACAATGTTTAAATAATTAGTCATTAATGTTTAACCGTAGTTTAAGTGTCTCCTCCGGAGTGAGGCGAAGCATTTAAGTTTCCCTGAGGCTCAGCTGGAGCTGAATCGACAAATGTCATCTTAGATGTGATGGACGTGTTCTTGGTTTTAGATGTTTTTTTTTCCCTTATTCCCTAACATATACTGCAAGCTCATGTTATTGTTACTTAAAGCGCTCAAAAAGAAAGAAATAACATTTTCACGCACACATTTGTGATGTGGTTTTAAATATGTCAGATCCCCCCCAGTGGCAGCATAAAAAAAGACAGTGTGGTACATGTGAGAAGGGTGACGAAGTAACTGATGACATGAAATACGATGGAATTAATCTGATCACAAACACCAGCTGTAAACCGTTACTCACTCAAGAAAAACAAGATGATCACAGATGCTTTGAACAAGACGCTGCAGAGGCTTTTTTTTGTCGGTGCAGTTTGTTAATGGGAATAAATTATCCGTTTAAAAATGTGCTGCACATGCTGATGCATCGATGTGGGGGCCAGAGTTTCCCACAGTACCGAAAAAGAACCAGATCCTAATGTGATGTCAGTGGACTGCACACGGCGAGGTGATGATTACCAACCTGGTTAATCTGTTCTGCTTTTTTTATAAAAGGATGCAAAGGGACAGGAGAGGGAAAAGATCAGTCCAGCTTTCTCCGTCAGCTAGTGGGGGAGCAACACAGTTAATTTGTTTGCAGTATTTAGGAGCAAAACAAATCAATTAAGGGGGCACGATATATCGACTCAATGTTGTTTTTGCAATGTCATGTTGTGCAATATCAATATAAAAAATGTCCCAAAAAATATGCAATATTTCATTCATTTTGTGGAGAGATGCGCCAGTGGCTGTGTATTGTGATCAATTTAGAGCCCGCATATTTCATTGGCCAGTCGCCCTGTCACATGGCACACTTGGACAGCGTGAGGGAAGAGGGAGATAGAGATAGAGATAGAGACAGCGACAGAAGCGAGAAGCGAAAGGACAGAAAGAGAGTGCGAAGCGAGTGTGTGGCGCGAAAGGAAAGAAGAGACAGAATAGTAGGAACATTGTGGCTGAGTGTGGCTCAGGGAGACGACGAAATTATGGAGATTGAAGAGGAAACTTTAGTAGCCAAACATAATGCCTCCCCGCCAGCGTGGAAGTTCTTTGGCTTTAAGCCAACAGATGTTGCTTAAGCTAAGGCACTATGCAAAACGTGTGCGTAAGAGGCAATACAACCAACCTCTTTTCTCACCTCAAAAACCAACACAAGATAGTGTACAATGAGTGCACAGTAATATCCTAAAATTGTTTTAATTTATTTATTCAGGTTGTACTTTCAGTTTGTGTTGTACGTTGTTTTGATATTCTGTTAATCTATTTTTCCGCCGGATGTCCCTCTTTTCGGCCGGATGTCCATCACCTTCCTCTTTCTTTGTGTTGGCGTTCTAAACTCTGGTGGATTTCTGAGGACTATGGTTAACTGCTCCTCAGATCTCTGCAGGGTAAATCCAGACAGCTAGCTAGACTATCTGTCCAATCTGAGTTTTCTGTTGCACGACTAAAATGCTATTTTGCAGAGGCGCCGTGGCTCCGTCCAGTGCTTAGCACTGCCCAAGACGATTTTGATTGGTTCAAAGAAATGCCAGTAAACAAGAGCACATTTGTCTGCCATTCTGGAATGATGTGTCTGGCTACTGCTGAATGCTCCACTGTGCTCACCAGTTAGTCTCTAAGTGTGTCTGTCTGCTGCTTGCTGCTGGTCAGGTAGTGTCATTTTGTTGAGGACAGCTGCTTGCTGCATCAAGATTTGAGATTGATGAAAGTGGAGTTGCGGCCCAAAACCCACAACAAGCTCAGCTCAAAGACACTAAAAAGGTCTATAGAGCTGAGGGGAACTGCAGAGTTAGGTGATAATTCTTTGTAGGTCCATCAATACAAGTGACCCCTTTCCCATTAGCTATTTGATCTCCTGGTAATATGATATATGTATTTGTGCATCTTTAACAAGGTTGCTAAGAAAAAGTTGTTTGGGGTATGTACGCATGAAGGAAAGGTACTTCAGCATATCCCACTCGTCTCACCTTGAATCCGTCCAGACTCCATCGTACTTTGTGGCTCAGAATGTTTTGTCACAACCACAATGCCACAAACACATTGCATTGTTTACAGTGTAGATTTGGAACATCGCAAGATTCCCTAAAGACAATTATAGCAGATTATCATAATCTGTAACTGATGCCAGTTTGAAAGAAGGCTTTTAGTTCCTAGATGAGGTCACCACTCCCCAGGCACACACACTCCACCTCAACTCCATTCATTATATTCTACAAAGCGCCACTACAGTAATAATCATTTATATCCACTGAGCTCTCTGAATATATGACCCTGATCCAAAGCCAACGCTGAACATCAAACAGCTCACTCAGTTGTAAGTCTGGCTGTAAATTAGTGAGACATTATAACGTGCCAACGCAGGTGCCAGGGACAGAAGCAGGGACAGGATTTTAGACTAACAAGACAGTTATGGGAAGTGATGACAGCATGCTGGCAAGGTTCATTACTCCAGACCTGACACACTATTCGTTCTGAGGAGGCAGCTGGCAAATGGCTGAAAGCTGAGAGAAATATTGACAGGGTTCAAATGTTTTGGTACTCGCTAAGTGATGGAATGCATTCAGTTGGTTTCATTGGGCATTAGTACACTACACTTATTGCAGAAAGGAGACAGCATATGAGGCTAAATCAGTGATACATGCTCTGTTTCCATATTAGATTAGCTGTCCGGGCTGTAATTGTCTGCCCAGCGCCACTCTCCGCCAGCCCAAAGCCTATGGTTCAGACTTGTAGTCCTGTGGGGTAAAAAACAAAGAGCATTATCAGAAATTCTTGACAAAGCACTTTCTGCAGTAGGACTCAGCAGCACGCATAGTTAAACTCAAGGGGACAGTTCTTCTTAAAAGCTCTTGTACCAGCCTCGGCTCTTTCTGCAATTTAGGAAACACAGTTTTCTAAAGAAATTGGGTCATGGTAATGGCAGAAGAACATGGCATGTATAAAGGATCGGCCCCTGGAGAGAGAACAAGAGGAGTCAAGAACAATGGTGGCCTGCTCAGATGGGGCCGCTACATTGCTTTGTCAGTGGCGTAACAGCAATGTCTTGACTGCTGAAAGAACTGGCATTCCTCGGCCTGCCTTTCTGTTTCCCCCACATTAAGGTAATGTGCATCATCTGAGGGCAACGCATGCACACGGCACTGATCCTGGGTCATTCCATAAACAAGTAAGAAGCTTAAAGTGTTTCTTAGCCTCTAATGATTGTGAAGTTTGAAGCCTTTTCAGATGAAAAAAGGCTCTTTTGGTGGTCATGTGGAAAAAAGAAATCCAAAGCACTTCGAAAACCGTGCCTGAAGCCTTTATTCTGCATGGCTAGTCATAATTGCAAGCTTAAAATTACAGAGGGAAAAAAGAGATCCGAGGCACTCCAAAAATCAGTTAAAAAGCCTTTATTCTGCTCAGCTGGTCACTGTGAACTTCATAACTTGCAGTTATGACTACACAAACAGAAATGCAGGCGCCTTTGAACTGATTTTTGCAGCGCCTTGAATCACTTACTCTTTAACTTGATGATAAACACATCTAAGAAGTGCCTGACTGTATCAAGGCTAACAGAACAGAACCCTATATGGATATATGATTACACACATTAACTTACAGTGTGTTATAGAGCATTTGTTAGTAGGGCTGTTGGAACGAATTGTGAAAGTCAAATATTATTTGAATAGTAAAAAAATCAACACTATTTGGATGCTGAAATTACTATTCAAATGTGATTTTTTTTATTAATATGTTGGCTAATGTTAGCTTATCTCCCTCTTCAGGCTGCATTTGAGCATTAAATATTTGAATATTATTTAAATATTTAAATAAATAACAAATGAAATTCCAGTGGTAGTGTAGAGGAAGATTGAGAGCTCTATTTGTTAGCTGTATAAATCATTCACCAACAGGTTTCAGGATGTTCATGAACTTGGCCAGTGTTGGACAAGTTACTTTAGAACTGTAATCAAATACTCATTGAAAATGTTATTACTAATCACTAGGGGTGGGAATCACCAGAGGCCTCACGATACGATATCATCACGATACTTATGTCACGATACAATATTGAAATTTTAAACATATTGCAATATGCTGCGACATATTGCAATTTATTACCTTTTTTCCAACTTCAAATTTGTCCTTATTTCAAATGATGTCCCCAAAAGAAAACTTTGTCAACATCTGTTTTATCTAAAAAGATCAATGTCTCTGTTTGTTCATCTCACTTAAATTTTATTGCTGCAAAATGGGATTGTCAAGCAGACAAACTGACCTACACATATATAATAATAGATTCATACTTGGCGTCTGTGTATCGATACAGTATTGCCACGGAAAATACCGCGATACTATGCTGTATACATTTTTTTCTCCACCCCTACTAATTACTAAGCACAGTGTTACCTTACTGGTTACTTGCCTTCCTCAGTCCAGCTCCATCAAAGTATTATGCGTAACTTACTTAATAATGGGGCACATGCAATTCTTTACTATATCAGGGCCTGTGCAATATCCTCTCAACTAGTGGATGATCTTATTCATTCTTTGCTTGTCCCAAAGCACATTGTTTTCTTGTTATATATTGTTTAGGGCTGTCAGCATTAACGCGTTAATCGTGATGCGATTAAGGGCCGATCATAACGCGTTAATTTTTTTTAAGCGCATGCCGCCATTTATTAATTTATTTTACACTTCACTCGGCTTGGCGTCGTGCCTAACGGGCTACTATTTTGACCCTTTGCCGCACCTTTAATTGTCATCAAGCTGCCATACTTCCTCCGAACACATATCCTACTGCTGCAGGCATGATGGAGAAAGACAGCAGCAACACAATTCTGAATGGCGCTTTTTATTTTCCAAAACTCCCGGACGGCTCAGTAGACAAGTTAAAAGCCATATGCACATTGTGTAAAGCCGAATTAAAATATTACCGAAGCACGTCAAGCTTGAGCTACCACCTATGAGCTAAGCATAGTAGTATAGTTAACGTGACTCAGGTTGATGCTAGCAGGCTCAGGCAAAGCACTATTCTGGAGAGTGCTAGTTGCCGACCTGTGGATGAAACCAAATCCCCCAAAAAATACTACAGCTCTTGCAAAATTGGTGGCAACTAACTGCAGACCTGTCAGCATCGTAGAGGACTCGGGTCTTAAAGACGTACTATCGTTGGCATGTTCTGACCCGTCTTATACACTGCCGTCGAGGGAACAGTAGTTTTCACGCATACACAGCCTGTATGACACGGAGAAAGCAGCCAAACTGGAACTGCTGCAAAGTGCAAATGCTGTCTCATTAACCAGTTATCACTGGACGTCAGTGACTAATCAACATTATTTAGGAGTTACTGCACACTATATTGACTCTAGATTCAAATGTCTGACTAGATTCACACATTTTTCTTTTGTTTACAGTAAATAAGTAATAAACAAATACAAATCTTAAAGTCAAGTTCATAAAGTAACTTTCTTTGCATTCATATGATTCCCAATCAATATACACTGGTAAGAATTGCTTTCCATTGTTAATATGTACTTAAAAACAGTTCTGAAATGCAAAACAATAGAATTTTAATCATGTGATAAAGCAATTAAGAAAAAATGAATCGTTTGACAGCCCTAATATTGTTATGTACTTACTGTCTGTTGATATCTACTGCATATGTTTGTATGCAGTTGCTGTCAGCGATTCTTGCCCAAGACAAATTTCCTTTCCATTTCTTATCTTGTCTTATCTTCTAACTACTCCAGACCCCTCCACACCCACACGGCACAGGTTTAGTATTTTTTTTTTTTTAAAGATTATTTCCTTTGGGCATTTTCAGCCTTTATTTTGATAGGACAGCAGAAGATATGAAAGGGGAGAGAGAGGGGGAATGACATGCAGCAAAGGGCCGCAGGTTGGAGTCGACCCACTGCGTCGAGGAGTAAACCTCTATATATGGGCGCCCGACAGATTTAGTATTTAACATGTGTAGAAATAGAAAAAGAGACATTATGGTTTAACAAGCAGGCAGCCTACAATTTAGAGGGATTTACAGACCGTCCAGTAGCTAGCTTAGCCTCGGTGACTACACACAGCTCTCCAGAAGTCCCGACCTCCGCTCTGGGAGTCACACACCCTCTAACTCTAAACACAGCTAAGACAAAAGACTGCACATGTGAATAAGACAACTTTGCAATCAGCAGAAGTTGTGTTTCTCCTAGGCTGCTAGGCTAACCCCCCCTCCCTGCACCAAGGCAACATGCTAGACCAGTCTGTCCACAGACCAAACTGATACCAACCGTCCATTAAACTGAACGTCAAAGTAATAGAGCGTTACTGGGAGTAGTCAGTATCCATTCCAATTACAGGATAATGGCAAACGCTAACATGTAGTGAAACAATAGCACGGGCACAGACAAAGGAGTTCAACTTTTTTATTTGTAACAGGATAGTCTCGCTTTGCCAGACCCTCCTCCACAGCGCTGCGAAGGAAGGTCTGGCTAGTCCACACAGCATTCTGGGATGGGAGAAAAACGTGCTCTGGTTTATTGGCATTTCTTTAAACCAATCACATTCGTCTTGGGTGGCACTAGCTCCGGACAGAGCAACGGTCAGAGGAACTTGTTTTGGTGGAACATGTGTACGTTCAAAAGTAGTTTTAGTCGTGCAACAGAAAACTCAGATTGGACAGATAGTCTAGCTAGCTGTCTGGATTTACCCTGCAGAGATCTGAGGAGCAGTTAACCATAGTCCTCATAAATCCACCGGAGTTTAGAACGCCAACACAAAGACAGAGGAAGGGGACGGACATCCAGCGGAAGTTCCGGCGGCACCGGAGTAATCCCGGAAATTAAACTTTGTCAATATAGACTAGTAACAGCATGAATGTGGTCTTCTTCTTTCAAAAGTTGCAGTCTTGCGTTACAAATGTCCTTTATTTGCTTATGACTACATTATATATATGTGTTATAAACCATTTATGACTAGTGTATATGGCTAAACATAAAGTAGAATAGAATAGAATATGTGATGAAAACAACACAACCAACATTTATATAAATCAGTGTTTCCCACAGGTTGAGAATTTACCTGTGGTGGTGGGTGGCGCAGAATGTAACGGCGCGGAGCGTGATGGCTGGGTTCAGTAAAAACTAGTCAAACGAAGGTTTATGAAGTATTTATTGAAAACAATGACGAGGCTACATAACATTAACAGATACTATTTACATATTAAACATATCAGACTAAAAGATTATACAGATACAGATGAAGTGTAGCCATGACATGCTTTGTCAATTAAATCTGGTTGGTTTGTCAAATGCTATGGTTCAGCAGATAAAATACCTATGCTATTATATGTAACTTAACCTTAATTCAATGATCCATAGAGACAGTTACATGTTATTACAAATCTCAACACTGTCTCCTCCTAATTCCTTTTAAATCATATAAGACTAAGGCTATCTAAAGTTAAAAAAAAAAAAATTGTTAGATCTTTGTTTGTTTTTGTGTGTTTTTGGGATTGTAAACACACGGTTTTGTAGGCTACTATAGCTACATGTCCTTGTTGCATTCATTATAATGATATTATAGCTCCATTATAAAGATATGGAGTGGAGGAGACTGCCGCATTTCTACAGTTTGTTAATACAGTTAATCCCACGGTAAAACCACCAGCAGCATGCTACTAGCCTGAAGTAGAGCTTACCCAGTAAGCACACATACGTCGGCACGACGTATGCAATTGATCGCTTCGTCTGCAATTGATCGCGGGTCATAAAGAAGAATAATGAAGCATCGTTTATTGAGCGTCTGGAGGTCTTATTATGATCGCAATCTATACATCGCAGCGACGTATTAACTATGTCGGAACGATGTATTAAAAGTTCCTCAGTTGTTTGCGTGTCATTTGGAAGCATCGTTTAATGAGCGTCTGGACATCTTTACTACACACACTGTTGATGTGATGGACAGTGAATCTGAATTCTGCCCAGCAACTTTTAATGTGTTAGTGTGCTATTTTCTATAATAATCTGAACTTGTGTAAATTATCTTTGAGTAGCCATATGTCTTCACATAGTAGACAATGGCAAAATAAATCAGAATGTTTTTTTGGTGAAGTGTCCCTTTGAATCATTTTTAATCATGTTAATGAGGAGTAGGCCTATGTAATAATTTATATTTATATTCACAAACTAAACCTATTGAAGAATTTAATTTTCAAACCCTTTACCCTATTTATATTAGAACTGAAACAGACAAATAATTGTTAACACTTTAAGTTGTGTTCTATTGAAAGGATCTAGCTACATGCTAACAAGAGCTCGACTCGGCGGAAGCATAAATACTTCAGCGCGGAAGGATACATGAGTGAATCGACAGTGATCCAACTGTCAGTCTCCGTCAGTGTTGATCATAGACTGTATACAGTCTATGGTGTCGATCAAAGTCGGGAGGATGGCGCTTGGACATTAGCAATGGAGGATTTAATCACGGGATTACTTCGTTTTGGAATAAAGGTCACTGAAGAGGAGCGAAGTAAATTCAAAGGTAAATTATGTGCATTTTTAATCTGTGTTTGTGGTGTTAATATTCAAAGTTGGAAGTTAACTTTACCGTTAGCACTAGCCAAGTTCATACTCTGTCAACATTAGCTAGCTACACTCGACATTGATGATTGCCATTATTAACGTTAACAGGTTAGTTAGTTAAAACATTAGCAGTATTATGTCCTATATTGCCATTCTACATGTTACGACATGGTACTTAGCTAGCTAACGGTACTTAGCTACAGTTGACCATCGAGCTAGCTAGCTAACATTAACGTTAGCTATAAAACTACTGCGTCAGAGGAGAAAAAAGCGTTTTTGCCGCCGAAAAGTCTTTTCTTCTGACTTACGTTAACGCTAGCTATAAAACGTTAGCTGGCAGAGGAGAACGATAAAAAGCGTCTTTGCCGCCTAAAAGTCTTTTGTTCTGAAATATATGTTAATGGTAAAACAAAGCCATTTGGGCGGAATGTGACTATCGGTAGCCAGTGAGGGTTTGAAATGATGATTTATTCTTTATTTTGTCGTCAAACTGTCTTAGAACATTTTCGTAAAACCATGTAATGTTAACGTTAATTAACCTACAAAGACTAACGTCAAGTTACAACACCAGTCACGTTAACGTTAACTGACAGAACCGACCAACGCTTAACCTCCCTTTCAAGTAGCTAGCTAAGCTTAACATTTAACGTTAGCTAGCTAGCTGCTGTTTTCAAAATAACCCGATTATTATCATTAATAAAAAAAGTAAGATAGGCCTAACGTTACGTTATAATAATATAGTGTGTGTGTGTGTGTGTGTGTGTGTGTGTGTGTGTGTGTGTGAGAGAGAGAGACACTTTTCGCCTAAATACTTTTTTTTTTTTTTTTTTTTTTAAAGATTATTTTTTGGGCATTTTAGGCCTTTAATAGACAGGACAGCTGAAGACATGAAAGGGAATGACATGCAGCAAGGGCCGTACGTCGGAGTCAAACCCACGGCCGCTGCGTCGAGGAGTAAACCTCTATATATATGGGTGCCCGCTCTACCAACTGAGCAATCTGGGCACCCTACTTTGTGTTTTTATATGGATATTAGGTCCGGACCAAACGGAGGATAATAGAGAAGCGTGATTGCATAATGTGCCTTTTAAATGTGTAACGTTACATTATGCTGTTACCACAGTGGTGGTTAACATTACTGTTTTTCTTTTCTGTATTGTACGTTAGATAATGAAGTTGACGGAGAAGCAGTGGACTATGGATTGACTGAGAGGATGGTTTCATACCTCTTTGAAGGATCGTTTAAGAAGCAAGCCAAATTCAACCGATTTGTACAGCAGTGGAAAGAAACCGTGACACTAACCGTTGAGCCTGTCCCGGTACATTCAGAGAAGGCTACAGTGGAATCAAGGTACCGGTAACAGTAATGTTATGTGATTGTTATAACATTAGGCCCAAGTAGAACCATGGAAAATAACTCTATAATCTCATAGACATATAAATAATATAAAATGTAAAGGTTACTACTGAAGAAGTTTTTATCTGGATCTGAATTCACCTGGCTCCGGTAGTTTATGTAGTGTAACATTATGCATTAGGGTGTACACTCTGTAATGCATAATCTTGCACAGTCTTTGTAGTCCGAACGCAGGGGTAGAATGTAACTAAGTACATTTACTCCAGTACTGTACTTCAGTCTAAATGTTGAGGTACTTGTACTTTACTTGAGTCTTTTCTTTTCATTCCACTTTCTACTTTTTACTCCACTACATTCATCTGTTACAGCTTTAGTTACTAGTTACTTTAGTTACTCCACTACATTCATCTGTTACAGCTTTAGTTACTAGTTACTTTAGTTACTCCACTACATTCATCTGTTACAGCTTTAGTTACTAGTTACTTTACACATTAAGATTACTGCTCACAGAACACATGTAGTTTATAAAATCTGATGTTTGATTCTAAAGTAAACTGAGATGATTAGTCCATTAAACACACAACTGGTTGGATCCTTTACACTTTCTAACATGTTTTAATGTTTAACTACATTATCCTGATAATACTTACAGACTTTTGCTTAAGTAACATTTACACTGCAGGACTTTTACTGTAACAGTATTGTTACAGTTTGGTTAATTTGCCATACATTTTAAGACTATTGCTTTATTGTAAGTCCATGCAGGGTTTGTCTACATGTTTTATTTCCCTATATTTGTGTTGGAGTTCATATTAAATTACTAAAGGCTCTCTTTGAAATTTAATTTTAAAATCCTATGATAATGTTGTGACATGTTTCCTGTTTGTTGTTTGTGCTGTGTTGCAGAATGAATATCTGCCGAAGATTTTAAGATGGCTTTAAGATCCTAGTACCCACAGTGCTTAGACTGACTCAAAGGAAATCTCCCCTTGCAGATCTGGCTTTGGAGGAAAGAGATGCTGCCCTCACCGAAGATGTCCCTGGTAAGTGACTCACTGATCAGCCGTGGTCACCCCTAGTGTTGTGGAGCCATTTAAGCTTAATTTCTTTTCTATTTGTCTTCAGACAAGATAAGGCCTAACCAACCAAAATACACTGTACATTCACCTAATACACTTTCTTTTATTTTTTTACTTATTTTTCAGGGATTGATTTCAGAGCTGCAATCCTGCTGTTGCCAATCCTGTTCAGGGAGAAAAATGACATTCTCATCATACTTGGAGAGGTGTGTAATTTGCGTATACTTATTTTTTGTTTACATTACTTCAACCAGAGACTGGGAGAATTATATGCATCCCTTGGATGTCTTATTTCATAATACAAAGTTTCTAGCTGTCAATACTGGGCCTTGGTGTGGACATGGGGGAACGCAAAGCTAAATATGGAAAAAAAAATGCATGCACAGTAAGAAAGATCTCTGATTTCACAAAAAATGTTGTAGTCTTTTGATCATTTAATAATGATGGTTAAGGTTTTTACTTACCGGAGACGTTTTTGTGGGTGTGTGTGTATGTGTATATGTGTGTGTATGTATATATATATATATATATATTTTTGAACAGTTGTTTTTTTATGAATGTTTGTGGTAGATTTCTGCAATTTAACTGAGTGAATACTACTTTATGATCTCTTGCAGGATCAGCCTGGTTGTAGCGCTATCCTATTGCATGCAGAGGGAGTTTGAAAGACAACCGTTTATCCCGCCCCTCGGATTGAGCCCTGTCAATGGAGAGTTCCCAGACCCAACATCTTGATGTGGGTCTGGCCAAGCCTCCAGGAAGAGCGCCGAGTCTAAAAGTCACCATGGGCTTAGCGGATAACGGTGGTACTGCACCCCATGGCCCAGAAAGACTTTTCACATAGACTTTGCATGGCGAAAGAAACGTCTATATTTCAGCGGATAATTTGTTTCGGGGTATATCAACTTACCAGCCCGAACACTGAAAGGGTCCTTGGTTAAAACGTTACGTTTTTAACATTTTTAACATTCACTAGAAGCGAATCCAGAATTATTAAATTTTTTAAATATATATATTCCACTAAATTAAACCAGTGTCTTATTCACTTGCTGTGCAGAAACCATTCTATACTATATTTACCTCTATAGAAAACTGAGAAGACTAGATAAAACAAAATAAATGGTATGATAATAATTCGAATCCAACGATTTTATTACAGCAGCAGTAATGAGGAACCCGGTCCTCCAGGCGCCGATGGAAGCGGAGGCCGAGAAGGCCATCAAAGAGTTTCATTAGATGATTCTTTATTTTAATGTTTAATGTTTTAATATTTGTTAATGTTTTTTATGTTGTTTTGTATGTTTTATATTGATTAATTATATAGTTCAAAATAAATGTTTGTTCAGCAAAAAGTGAGATGTTTACTGGTCTTGTTTATACCAGCGATCCTACAGAGTGATTTAAGATGTTTTCAAGTAATTAGGTTAATAATTGTTTGTCATCTTCTAGACTATGATTTCTACAGATTAGACTGGTATTATTAGACTGTAGCTATAGTTTATTATAAAGTAGTAGAAGTTATAGCAGTAAAATGTTAATTAGGCCCCCTATCTAAAATCTTCTCGGTGTACTAAGGTAAGTAATTTGTAATTTATTTTATCAACATTTAAAGGTAGTAAAGGTATGTTAGGATAACATATACGGTATATAGCTCCTGACATCTGCAGACGGTATAAATGATATCTGGTGGATGTAGAGCCTGACATCTGTACTATGTATAACAGGAAGATGACCACATCTGTAAGATGTATAGCAGATGTTAGAACGACGTATATAAGCCTACATCTCTACGATGTATTGCGTACGTTAGAACGACGTATATAAACCTACATTTGTACGATGTATTGCATACGTTAGAACGACCTATAAGCCTACATCTCTACGATGTATGGCATACGTTAGAACGATGTATATTGCCTGCATCTCTACGACGTATGGCATACGTTAGAACGATGTATATATGTATACGTCGCGGAGAGAGCGGCTATATGTCGCTGAAACGTTGCGCAGCGATGTTGCAGGGACGTCGTGCCAGTGAGCAAACTACCAAAATACTACGTATCCCCGATGCATTTTGATTACATCGCCAATACGTCGCCGCGACGAATGTGTGCTTACTGGGTAGATCGGGCCCAAAAAATCTAGCCCGACACTACCCGAGCCCGTGCACATTGTGTCCGAACCCGGCCCGGCCCGACATATTAAAGCAGCCATATTATGCTCATTTTCAGGTTCATAATTGTATTTTAAGGTTGTACCAGAATAGGTTTACATGGTTTAATTTTCAAAATCTTCTACAACTTCGGTCAGCAGGATTAGCTGGGAGACTTCTAAATGAGGGCGCACATGTAAGTAGTTCTTTTGTAGATTATGGTGAACTTGTGTGTGTTGTAGCAGTGCTTTGCTATTGAGAACGAGGTAGCATGCTAGCGTTAGCATGCTAGCATTAGCATTAGCATGCTAACGCTACGAGCTAATGGTTGCGGGTAGCCAGCTCGTTTCGGCTTGTGACGTCACAAGCCGTCCTGATTTTGAACAGCTCACCCAGAGACTGAAGGCAGGACACATTCAGAAACCGTATCTCACTCTAAACAGCATGGATGGATTTTTTTCAAAGTTTGTATGTGTGTGGAAGCACTAGAGACACAACATAACACCCTAAATCCCAGAAAAAGTGATTTTTTCATAACATGGGCACTTTAACTGTAATTATGAGCCCAAACCCGATTTAAACCCGACATTTTTTTAATATGTGGGCCGTTATAACTGACGTTCTCAACTACAATTCCGAGTTGTTTAAACTACAGAAATCTGTTTAGAATTATCTTAATGAATAATGCAACAAGGACAAAGCATGTAAACTACGCTGTTTGTTTATTCAGACTGGAACGGATCGCAAATGGATCCGAATGAAGAAACGTAAAAAAAAACTCGAACTCGACCCTATATAGCTGCTCCCTCAGCCGAATAGCGAGGGTCTGCATGCTGACGCATTGGCCGACAACAGTGCTGCAGATGGGGGAGACACGATGTAGCACAGTTTATCTCAAAGTTAATTCTCCTGTTTTTCTTTTTTTCTTTACATCTTCAAGCTCCGTGTTGCACTTAAGATACACAATAGGCCTACAGCACACAGGAGGCCCGGTGTGATGCGTGCGAGAGGAGGAGACTCCACGCATGACACGTGCTGCTAGCCTCTAGCCTGAAGTGAAGCATTGATGCCGTCATGCACGCAGACTTCACAAGGGGGAGGGGCTGGATGCTGCTGGTCTGTGTGCGCTGTAAAAAATACATTGTTGATTGGGAAAAAAAATGTAATTTGGATTTTGGCGGGTCTCAATCTACCTAGGCGGTGCGACCAAGTTGAACCAAGGGGGTCAGAACTCAAACCTCCTATGGCGCCATTTTGATGCTACCAAACGATCACCCGACGTTAGCATTCCATTGACTGCCATTCATTTTGATGTCACTTTGACAGCGAATAACTTTACATCTGAAGCGTTTAAAGACTTTTTTTGTCCATTGTTTATTTCTAAAGAAACACGACAATGTATAAAATGCTCCATTACCTTGTATCTCATGTTATCGCTCCGTAGTAGACGTTTTATAAAAATAGGCTAACGATTGTGTCATAACCACGCGACTTACTGTCGCATAGTAGAGGAATTACCGTATAGTACAGGAGAAGCTCGCAGGCAGTTTCTACTTGGCTGTTTAGGTTTAATTATTAATGTTAACTAGCATTTTAGTTAGCAATAATTAGCCTGTGTCCATGTTATCTCCTTACATACACTCTCCGTCTCTGCAAGATTGGGAATGATTGAGATTTCTCTTGGCACAGCTACCAGAAGACTTACAACTTTCAGACAGGTTGCTCACGTCACATTTACGTCGTCTCTCTCAGTTGGAGGCTGCACAGTAACGCTCAGCGCTCACCGGAAAAGTGCTTCCAATATCTTTCACTGGTCTCCATCCAGAGCAATGGGATCTGTTGGTCCATGGTATACTGTCTATGAGCAGAACCTATGTATGGGAAACACTGTGAATCCATACAATAATAGCAGCAGTGATCATACACCCATAAGAAAAAAGCAGGGATGTAGTAATAAGACCAAATACACCCTCATACACGATGCATCCTCAATCATGTTTACTGCAGGAACAGAAATGGATCTGAAACATTAATGGAACATCATCCCAGTCGGTCACAAACGGCAGCACACGGATGTAGAAGACTCAGGCTAAAACATGATCTTCCTTCTGTACATTATGGCTGCTTTAGGGCCATGTAGGCCTACGAGGTACAGTAACAGGATTCATCAATCATGGAATAGCAGTAAGGTCTGTATTCCTGCTGTGTGTTTGCATATTTTGCACCACTGTGTGCTTTTATGTGATGCCCTTATCCATATGTCTCTGAGTAAATCTCATGTTGAAGTCCTAGAAAGTAGTGCAGTACTGAGGAGTTTAAATTTTTCATTACAACGAGTATGGATGGCATCGTAAAACGTGGTTACCAAGCAACTGCTTCTCAGCCTCCCAATCAGCGGCGTTGCTGGTTTGAGATTGAGACACAAATATCATCACACTCTTTTCCTCCCTGCATGTCACTCAGTGTGCAAAACCTTTATTGAATGGACTCATTTGATAGGTAGTAAATGGAAAAAAAAAAAAAAAAAGTGCTTTTGATCAAAATGTCTTCCAATTTAGTGTCCTGAAGGACAAATCTATTTCCTGAGTCAGTCTATCAACTTCAGCCTGATGTGCTGAAGGTGTATAAGCCATTCAGGAGATACTGTAAGTTTTATAGGAAAGGGCTTAGACTTTAAATAAGGATCTTTTGGTACCCTAACCTGCTGCCAGTCACACCACTGGTGATAGTGAAAAAGATGCTTATGCAAAGCATTTTTCCCCTACTGTTCCTGTCAGGGAGCTTTTGAAATCCCTTTTCTAATGAGAGCTGGCATTCCACCTTCCTTCAGTATTTCCTCCGGAGGGGAAGCAGGGAGGGTTAGCGACAGAAGGGTGACAGCAGTGAAAGTAACACAGTCATTGAAAGTCTTCTGCTCTCAGCTTATAGAGAAGTCTTACTTGGGTTTATGTTTGTTTTATAAACAATATTATATGCTTGCAAGGCAGCGGTCAGCTGTGTGACCGCCATCTGCAGCAGCGATATCTGAGCTGGCACCGCTGGCTTTGACAGGCCGTGCTGATGGAGCCGGATTCAGGCAGCTTTTAAAGGTCACATAATAATCACTTTGCATTGTTTTCAATTGCACAGACATATGAATTGTCTTTGGATATTTTACAAATAAATGTAGTTTAGGTAAAAATATTTTAAGGATAAGTCTGTGTTCTATATTCTTTAATATAAACAAATCCCATGAAAAGAACAAAACCAAGATTATTTCTTCTTCACAAGCTTGACATCATCCCTGAGCCACTGCACAGGTACGGGCTATTGTTGCCCGGGCAACTGCCCGTTTGCCCTGTTTGGCTTAACTGCCCCTCTGGTGAAAGAACCTAAATAAACTTTTCTTTCTTTCTTTTTTTTTGCTGTTGTGGCTACATCAATACGATAATACGACCATCATTACCAAATTTAAATCAAATTAAATCGCTATATCATGCAATCTTGCCCTCAGCGATGCCCACTGCCCCCTGTCACGTGACTTTGTTTTCTCACACTTCTGACTTTATGTGAATTTTTAAAGTTATAGAGATTATGAAAAATGCCCTGTGAATAGTAACCAAAAAATCCACTTGAGCTTTGAATAAAGTGCAGCTTCAGCTTGTAACGTTTGCATCACGTCGCGCAACATTGCCTTAGCTATAGTAACGTAAAATGCTACGTTATTGCTTTTTTTCCAGATTAGAGCAATAGCTCCTCCAAATGTCTGTGCACGTCCCTGCTACTGAACATGTTGATTTTTAAAGAGGGGAACAACATACAGTTAAATAATAGTTGCAATGCTGTGTTGTGATTGGTTATCACTGTACGTCACTACTCCAAGCTGGGAACACACTGTGATTAAAAGCAAGATTTTCATCCTGATTTGGCCACGGCCATTTTCCTGATTGTGGCGAGTCTGCACTCATTACAGTAAACAGAGGATGTCATCATGGACAGTTGGCACATAGCAGCTTTAATGAGTGTGTTCTCACCTCCTGACCTGCTGAGTGCTGCCTTTCCACTTTAAATACTGCAAACAAGACTTTTAGTAAAATCTCGAACACACACACGCACGCACGCACGCACGCACACACACACACACACACACACACACACACACACACACACACACACACACACACATACACATACATGCACATGGGGCGAGGGTTGATTATAAAAGTGCCTTTTGGCAAATAATTAGAGTAGGTTAATCACTGTTTTATTATTTAGGCAAAACTGTCTTGTTTGTGTAACTCACCAAACACTAACACACACACACACACACACACACACACACACACACACACACACGCACGCGCACACGCACGCACACACGCGCGCGCGCGCACACACACACACACACACACACACACACACACACACACACACACACGCACACACAGACATGCACATGGGGGGAGGGTTGATTATAAAAGTGCCTTTTGGCAAATAATTAGAGTAAGTTAATCACTGTTTTATTATTTAGGCAAACACACACACACACACACACACACACACACACACACACACACACACACACACACACACACATACAGAGTGGTTGTAATCAGCCTACACTAGTTGCATTGTACATACTGGATAAATTATGTCACTCCAAACCTTTCAAATGGGCAGGGAAACATACAGTATTTGGTTTTTAATCAAGTGTTTCTACATTCCTTTGGTGTGCTCTTGTTCAAGCCTTGACTCACGGCAAGACATTCACACAGCCATAACTGAATTTGCAATAGAGGAGGAAAGACTCCAAATGTTCAGTTTTTCCATTATCACTTACAATTGGAAAAATCTTGTAATGTGTCCTGGACCTGATGTCGTGATAAGATTGCTGGAAAATTGATTTTGAAATGCAAAGTTTAAACTAAAGCACATGAACACAATAAGATTTTAACAATGTTCACAATACTGTAAACACCCGTGATCACAAGTTTACTGTGTCTAGATAAAGAGAAACTTTTTCATCTTTTAGATTTTGCTCCTCCAGACTATCTATCCTGGGTCTTAAGCCAGTGTTCCTTTGACTCACGTCATTATAGCTTGCTGTCTGTCAGAAACAATGTGCTGTATGGTCTTCATGTTGCATGTGTTCCTATCCAAGGCGGATAATTCCAATTTAAGGTCCCGCTCTCGGCCTGCAGTTACACCTCTCTGTAGCTGCTCATGTCAAGACAACCTCGGTAGTTTGTAGAGAGCGCTGAGCTATATTGCATCATATTTGCATTCAACACTTGCCGATTACAAAGTGCCACTGAGAGCAGTTTGTCATCATAAACAGGCCCTACACCTTGTTAGATGTGTGTTCATTAGTTTATTTTGAAAGACCTACACATAATTATACAATGTTTTCATTGGTGAGCATGGATATAGTTGCTACTGAAGAAGAATAAAAGGCTTTTGTAACAAGGACAGAGCTGTGTGTAGGAGTGTGCTATACAGCGTTGGTTCATTTCAGCGTAGCAGTGTTGAAACACACTTGACTGGTAATCTAGCCCTATCAGTTCTCCATAATCCCCCAGGTGCCATGGCTTGGCTACAGACCAATATGAACGACTGTATCTGAAATAATGAGTGTGTTAACTGAGAGAGCACAGCCAATTACTGTTTCATCCTGAAAATGATGCTTGTTTATGGGTATGTAGCTGCAATAAAAGCCAGCAGTACAAAAGGTTGAGCAACTGTGTGCAAATAAACAGGCCAGTGTTAAGAGAGTGGAGGGGGTTGCCGGAGAGACACAGCCCACAAACATGTTCTGCGGACAAAGGTCCGTGCAGCCATTTCATTTTGACATGTTAATGTCAACAAGCAGGCTTGTGTTCTTGCTTGGTTACTTGACTGAGTTCTGACGCCAGCACTAAAATGATGTAAGATACGGAGGGAGGGAGAAAGATAAGGAGGAGAGAAGAAGTAGAGAGAGGAGAGAGAGGAGAGAGAGAGAGGGGGGGGGGGGGTTCACAGCTCTGATATTCTCCTCACTTTCAGAGACACAGACAGAGAGCAACTCCCCAGCGGGTATCTTAACTGAGGTAGGCTGGCTTATTACACTGTCACTCTTTGAATATATCAAGAAATTTCAATGTATTCAAGTTATATTTTAATTGTATTTGAAAACACTATCAGTAATTGTCCTGTAGTCACGTCCAGTTGAGTGCAGCGTTGGTATGTTGTGATGCTTAACATACAGATGACATACCACATTCATTTGGAAGATGTTTGTGCTGTGTTTGACAGATTTTGTCATGTTGAATGTGTCATGCAAACTGCAAAAACGACTCCAAATGGGATGTATTCTCATGGCAAAATCGGTCAAGTTATTTGGACGTGTAGAAGCCTACTAAATAAATAATGACGTGACTCTGACGTGGTGATAATACCTAATGAGCCCATTTGGCTTATTTGTTCTCCAGCCTAACTTTGACTGGAGCATAAGTGACTGGGGCTCCAGGAATCAGCACCTTGGACAGCGACGCACCGCGGCTCTCACACGCCGCTCAGCCGAGGGAGAGAGCGTAGAGCCCGGGCACCCAGCAGCTCCCCTCCCAGTCAGGATACGATGCTCTGCTACCACGATGGGTCGCAGTTTTTCCGTTGCATAATAGCAGCCGAGAAATGCCCTTGACATCCGTCTACACAGAGTTGATTTCAGCATGACGGCGGCACAGGAGACTGAGCGAGCAGGGGAAGACTCGGCGGCGAAACTTACGCACGACTAAACCCTACATGTTTAACTAGAGTTAAAGTGTCTTTGCCGAAACATCAGACTTAAGTTATTCACACTACAATGGGGATAAGACACCTTTTGTTGCTGCTAATATACCCGCTGTGCGTGCTGAGCGCCGCTACAGGCGGTAAAAAGCCCAAGCCGGCGCCCCGGAAGGCTCCAAAAGCCACGGCGGTCCCCACGGCCGTCCCGCAGAAGACCCCGCAGCCGGCGCCCGCCAGCAACCACGACACATGCCTGGGCTACTACGACGTGAGCGGGCAGTATGACAAACTGTTCGAGTGCAACAACACGGACCACCGGTACTGCTGCGGGACGTGCTACCTGCGCTTCTGCTGCGAGTACAAGAAAGACCGGCTGGATCAGAAAGCATGCAAGAACTACCAGAAGCCGGTGTGGGTGCAGACGGGACCCTCACCTGACCCCATCCCGACCGGGGAAACGTACGATCCGAGCATGGATCAGACTAGCACGGCGGTGTACATCACCTGTGGGATCATAGCCTTCATCATAGTGGTGGGAGTGTCGGTCAAAGTCGCCTACGACAAAGCTACAGAGCCGCCTCAGGAAATGAATATACATAGGTGAGTGGGCAGAAGACAGTTTCAATCACGTATTATGTGAGAATGACTTGTGAATCCACGCAGTGTGTTTGCAGCACAAATATTTACTCTGCTCATCATTACTTTACAATGTTCTCCCCTCAGTGAGATAGAAAGGGAAACAAAGTCCCATCCTGAGAGCTCATCACGTGCTAGATATATAGACCATGACTGTTATGGTCCTATAACAGTATAGACTTGTTTGCTCTAAGGGATCAAAGGTCAAGATTCATGTCAGAAACAAGCCTAGAGCCATGTTAATGCAGTAGTCTCTGATGTACTAATGCAACTTATTATATTTATATCTTAAGTCAGAGTGTTTATTTCCCTATATTAGAAATAGTGAACTATTAATCATGCTGACAGTATGTTTGAATTTTTCAGATCAGATTAGAATTGCAACAGATGTTAAATCCCAAAGAAGTGCATGGGAAGGAAAGATACAAATAATTACCGAGGAGTTAAAAGAGAACTATTATAGTGATTGTGGCAGACTGGTGCACATGGAATATGTGTGTGTGTGTGTGTGTGTGTGTGTGTGTGTTCTTGTTTAACTATATTTGTGGGATCCAAAAACCGGGAGTCCAGTATACTTGTGGGGCCAAAATGCTGGACCCCACAACTTTAAAGGGCTGTTTGAGGGTTAAGACTTGGTTTTAGGATTAGGGTTAGAATTAGGTTATGGTTAGGGTTAGGGTAAGGGGCTAGGGAATGCATTATGTCAATGATGGGTCCCCACAAAGATAGTGAAACGCACTAAGTCTGTGTGTGTGTGTGTGTGTGTGTGTGTGTGTGTGTGTGAGTGTGTGTGTGTGTGTGTGTGTGTGTGTGTGTGTGTGTGTGTGTGTGTGTGTGTAGTGAGTTACACCAACAAGACAGTTTTGCCTAAATAATAAAACAGTGATTAACTTACTCGAATTATTCGCCCCCTGATGCCCAACGTTTATATTGGATAATAACTATTGCGTTATATTTTTTCGTTAAGCTGGGATAAAAATGGCGTCTTGCATGTTTGAATCACTATAGCCCAGATATTTTGCTCATTAGGCAACCAAGTCAAGGCAGCCAGCTGTCAAACATCCTCTGCACATCAGCACAGGGCTGTCTGGTGTGTTCAGGTGGGGTTTTGACAAGAATGTTTAGCAGAGATGGGATACCATGGTGAATGATTGCATCTCAGCTCCTCAGCTGACTCCTGGGGCTTCACCATACCAAGAGTGGACATGTTGTAGACTGTTCCTACATCAGTAAACAAATGCTGACACACATTATTTCCTCAAGATTAAATAGCTTTTTTTTATTGGATGCATTATTCAACACTTGAGCAATCTTAAGACTGTGAATAATGGATAGTGTTAACGTTGCGGCTGTATCAAGGTCGTGTGACATGCATGCACCGCTGCACATTCAATAAGGAACAGGAAGGGGGGGGTGGGTGAAGCTAAAATATTAATTTAAAAGCAAAGGTTACGGTCGGTGATACATTTGTGGTCGTACAAAAGCTTTGAGCTGCTGCAGCGCTGCGAAAGTAATTTGATTTCCTCTTTCAAAAGCAATGCCAGAAAAAGCAAACAAACACTTTTTGAACTTTCTTTCATCGTGATTGCTTCTCCCTCTCTTCCTCTCTCTCCTCCCTCGAGGACTCCATCCTTCCACATGCACCTGGTGCCGTCTGAAAAACATTCAAATTCAACCCAATTAGACAAGATACTCACACATCCAATGTTGATTCTCTTGCAAATGAACATTCGTCATGTTCCCAGATGTATAAAAAAAAGAAAAAAGAAAAAAGAACAGCACAGCCCTGAATTACCCATAATAGCACAACACTGTCTTGACAATTAGCAGCCATTCGGCGTGCAGAAAACAGACGTGCTAGCACTTCATTTTAAACTGAGTTCAGCTGCACTAAGAGATAAAAACTGTACAAGAAGAGAAACATGGTGCAGCATTAACAGCCATTCTTGTTTGTTGTTCTCGGGTTGCAGGGCCCTCGCAGACATCCTGAGGCAGCAGGGGCCCATCCCCATCTCGCAATACGACTGTGAGAACTTTGCAGCGATGAACGGCTCGCCCAAAGACAACACGCCGCTCAGAACCTCATCCAAGAACCACTACACCCCTGTTCACACCTCCAAATCCAACCACGGTAAGAGCTCTCCTCTCTCTCCACTCAATACTCACAGCTTCACAAGCATCCACTAGTTGATGTGTCACAACTGTTGGTCAAACACAGCTTGAAGGCCGGTTTCACTCTGAGTGTGTCTTTGTACAGCATTTTGCAATACATTGATTGTTTCGGTGCAAGATTCTGCCTTCCCCTCCAAAGAGCATCCACTGTGCTCACCCTTTCAGCAGTGTAATCTCCGATGTTAACATCCAGTAATCATCCGATTTGAGCAAGAGAGTGCGAGGGAGAGAGCGGCAGAGAAAAAGACGGGCCAGCTAGAGGAGATAATTACAGGCTGGCAAGGTAGCGCGGCCCTGCACTCTCTGACAGGCTGCAAGTGATGGCCTCTCAGTCACTCACTGGGTGAATCACACCGTGTGCACACGGCGTGGTTTAACCCAGCCATTCAGACAACAGGCAGGGAGCATAAATCGGTAATATGGACAAAAACGGTGCAGGAAAAGCAGGTTGGTCCAGGGGAAGCCAGTCAGCTTCCTCCACAGAGCAGGTGTTATCAGATCGAAAGAGGCAAAGACACTCAAGGAGAGAGACACGGATGGAAAATAATGAGATATTGGAAACACAAAGGAGTCGGTGAGATGGAAAGAAAAACAGAAAGATGAGTGCTAATGATAAGTAAAGAAATATTCCAATGGGGAAAAGTGTAGTTGTTGATTTCAGCCGAAAAATTATGTGTGTGCAGTTAGCTTTAAAAAGACTTATGAACACATATAGGTAGAATACATCAAGCAAAGAATTATTATTCAGTGAAATGTCGCTGTCCAGTGAAAAACGTACATCTCCAAATCTGCAGATTTTGAACTTTTAAGTAAAACTGAAAGACTAACTTTTCCTTTCTGGGTTGACATATTTCTCCAAAACTCAAAAGATGACATTTTGGAGCACAGTGATGTGCATAATGGTCTCTTCAATCTTTTCGTAATATTTCTGTATTTTTCAAAACATGTTTTATGAATTAACATAGAAGAATGTCGGTTTAGCTGTTGTTCATGAAACAGAGATCATCACATTCTCTGCACTCTGTTTCATTACTTCTAGGGGTGGGGAAAAAATCGATACAGCATACTATCATAATATTTTCCGTGGCAATACTGTAGCAATACACGGCAAGTATCGATCTATTGCACATGAGAATTTAACTTTTTGGTACTAGAATAATAAAATGAATTGCTTTTTCAGTCCACTAGAACAAACAGAGAAATGTATCGTTTTACTTTGTAGATGTTGACAAAGTTTTCCTTTGGGGACATCGTTTAAAGTTGGAAAAATAATGGCAATAAACTGCAATATATTGCAGAATATCACAACATGTTAAAAACCGCAATAATATCATGTCGTGACATAAGTATGATAATGGTATGGTCGGGCCTCTGGTCATTCCCACCCTACACTACAACATAGCAACATGCTGTTCATACTATCACAGCAAATATTGGGTTAAGATACATATATTTCTTCTATTTAATTTAATGGGCATTTATTTGAACAGCTTAGACTTGAAAGGGGAGAGAGAGGGGGAACGACATGCAGCAAAGGGCCGCAGGTCAGAGTCGAACCCGCGGCCGCTGCGTCAAGGAGTAAACCTCTATATATGGGCGAGTGTGCTACCAGGTGAGCTACCCAGGCGCCCAGAAACACGTAGTTCTGTGAGGACCGGGAGCGTGGTGGCACTAAGGGGACACCTACAGAACTGCCTCGCTGTCGCCGCCTGCAAGACCCAATCAGGTTCCCCTCAGCCTTTTAGAGAACAACATGTGTCTGTGTCAGTATTAGTAGATTCAATCCAGGGGTTTCACTGCCATTATAAGGTTTAGGTGCAGCACCTGAGCCGTTTCGGGCAGCAACTAAGCCCAATGAATGTAACTAAAAGACTTTTCTCAAGTTTTGTCTTTAAGCTTTTTGAATGTTATTAATGTATTTTCTGCTCTAGCTTTTCCAACGTTTTAGACACAGATATGTGATAATAACGCTCCAAAATGATGAGAAAAAGAGAAGCAAAACTACCACAAAGAGACACAAACCGACTATAGGGGACCCAAAACAACCCAAAACAAAAACAAAAATGGCATACAATGTTTGGGGGAAATTACTTTTGTTTTATTGAAAAACTTCACATTTCTTGAGGAAGGACACCTAAACCCCCCCACCCCCCAAATACACGCACCTAAGTCTTCCACAAAGACAGACAAAACACTGAAATTATTATAATAAAAACAGAATACATCTCCATCATTGGGCAAGGAATTCCTCAGTAGCCTACCAACAATGCCAAATGGAAAATCACAGTTAAGCAATAGATAACAAAAAAAAGTAATTATGTCTTTAAAACATTGATGATGCTTCTCAGACACATGCTTGTATTCTTCCAAAAAGTCATCTTGATTTAACGATGTGAAATAGTTACTGTTACAATGCTAAGCTAACCCGGGCTCGTAGAACAAAGAAACACAGCTACTAAAGGCTAACCTAGCTCGTAACATTAATGGTATTGGTCTCCTGTCCCTGCGTCATGCATTTAACTTCAGAACGAGACCTGTGCTTGCCTGGATGAGCGTTTGCTTTCCTACGCCCCCTCAAGTGTCATAGCAGTTCTGACCTTTAGCAAAACTAACCACGTAAACTTCCTGAAAGACATCTCGTAACAGTTATATTTATATTGGCGCTCTTCTGGCCGTGTGCCACATGTGGAGCCACTTCCAGCTCCTCCTTCCATTCATCAGACATGCATTTAGATATTTTAAAAGATTTTCTGTTGCCTCAGGATGGCGGTGTGCAGTGCAGAGTTCACCGAGCATTTTCTGACAGAACTGCAGAACATTTTTACATTTACATTTTGAGTTATGGGATCCAAACACCAGAGCAGCTGATACAGTACATGCAGCTGTTACGGCTGAATATTTTTGCTTCTTGTTCTCTAAATAATAAATTGTGCATACTTTCAGCGGTGTTTGGGCCGACAGACTCTTGTGTGCCATGCTGGCCTCTTTCTGCCACATCGCCGTCTATCAAACACTTGCTGGGAACATTTTCTTGCAGCTCAGTGTTGGTCACGACCACAGTCTGCGTTGGTTCACTTAGTGTCTCCCTCTCTCGTCTGCTGCATCAGTCTATCGCTAATGGTCAGTAGCCAGCCGTGCACGGCGGACACACAGCTGCACGTGGCAGGCTGCGTTCACTAAGTCCTTGCATGCATTTATACTCAGTAAAGGTCGAGCATCACTTTATCTGTCTCTCTGCTTGGCTGGGACTATTTTGCCTGCTTGTACACAATCACTGCAACAACAACACAAATCAGCTCAGTGTAGCACAGCCTTCATTGGGGGACCATGGCAGTCCTTGTGGGGTTGGACATGAAAGACAGTGACAGCGTAAAACCAAACCAAAGCGTTGTTAATGTGTGCATATAAATTGGGAGCTCCGCTCGATGCCTTCACAGGCTCCAAGGTGCACTCGCTCTCTGGAAAATGCATATTCATGTGCGCCTAAATGGACATTTGGCACAGAGCGTGGAGGCAGGCCTCATAAGGAGAGAAAAAATGGCACTTCACATCCGGAGGCTTTTTCAGACACTTTTAAATCAGGTGGAGAGACCTCACAAAGCAAGTGGCTAAAGGGCCCAAGAGGATCCTATTAACTAATGTCAAGAGTGGGAATAACATCCGTTCCTTCTTTCATCCTCAACATATGCGACCATGCCAGCTGCTCTCAGCAGTAATAATTTATTTCATCCTCAGAGCTTTGTTTAGACTCAGTTCTAAAAATACATGCTGATTTATTTTTTCACATTGCAGGCCTTGTGTAGTGACATGGTACCCTTGGTGCATTGCAAAAACGTCCCTGCATTTTTAGAACGAGATATTCCTTTAAAAAAAACAGAGCCCAAAGCAAAACAGTACAGGCTGCATAATATGATACCAGCGCAAGTGCTGCTATTTCTATTCGCATCCACTCTGCATTGTTGTGCGCTCAGATCCTCCGTGTTGTGCCCCCCTCTCCCTCTCTCTCTCCCCGGCCAAAACACGGAGCAGACCTTGAAAGGGAGGAGGAGATACCTTTACCGGAGTTGGCCTCTGGTTAAAGTAAACAATAACTGCTTCTCCAGTAATGCAGTTTGGCCCACAGCTCTCTTCAGATGAAGTGGATTTATTTTCCGTACACCACAGGCAAAGATTTGCCTCTCTTTTTTGTTTTTTGAAAAGTGTTGCTTGGTTTCCTCTCTGACATTTTCCTAATACGCAGAATGATGAAATATAGTTTTCAGGTAGTGCAGAGAGAAGCTGTTTCCGCCGTCTCAGTTTACTCAACAGAAACCAAAGAAAAACAATTTCTCCCATAGAGCACTCCTGCAAAAAAAAACAAAAAAAAAAACAAAGAATAGGCAAACTGGATTATGAGTTATGGCTCTGTGTTTACTGCACCAGAGGAACCAGAATAAGCAGAATATAGGAATGACGATGTTGGAGCGGCCAGCGTCTCTCCGTGTCGGAGCTCCTCCAGCACTGCAAACATCGGAGCCGTCGGTTCGTTTAGTCTGAGCCGAGCGCTCAAAGGTCAGCTGCTGTGGACCATCAGTGGTCCTGATGATAGAATAACATCTCAGCTATTTAGCAGCTTTGACATGACCTTCAGATATTTTTATAGCACGAAGCTGTGTGTGTGTGTGTGTGTGTGTGTGTGTGTGTGTGTGTGTGTGTGTGTGTATGTTTGTGTGTGGTGAGTTATCCAAACAAGAATTTTTGCCTAAATAATAAAACAATAATTAACCCCCCACCCCACCCACACACACACACACACACACACACACACACACACACACACATAAAACACCTCCCTCTATTCCCTCCAATTAACAGTTACAGTGTAACACAGAACATAACATCTCCACTGCAGACTGAACTCATGAAGTGACGTATGTATGACACGCCAATTCGTATGCCATTATTGGCGTGTTATCAAGACGCATACTCGCTTTTTAGCGTGTTTATCAACGCTGTTTGGCCTCCATTGACTTACATTACCTTGCGATTGCGTGTGAATTTACACTGTAGCGAGTATTATGAAAGGGCGAAAATCCGCATAGGGAGATTGGTCGGGGTGGAGGATGGGTAAAACACAGGACTTTCACCCAGGAGAGTGGTAATTGTGTCCCGCGTGTGATGTTTCCTTTCCATGATTGTTCTTTTCCTAAACCCAACCCCGTTCTTCTTTTCCTAAACCCAACCTGCGTGTGACGTTTCCTAAACCCAACCGTAGCCTCGCGATAACACGTAGCCTCGCGATAACACGCCACGTGGCTTTAGAAAGTGGCGTCTATGTTTATGCTGTGACGTTGCAGACTGCCGTCCGCTGTATACAGCGTAGACATACACGCGGATAGCTCAAAATGCGTACAGATAACACGCCACTGTATGTCGTGTATGTTTACGCAAAGTCATGATGTCATGTTGTCCACTGTGACCTCGCTGGCTCCCCATTGGTCAGATAATCACCCCCCCCCACATGTTCTCTGCTGACTGCATCAACATGTTTAATAGAAGCTTCCTCCTGAGTGCACCTGTGTTAAACCTCAGCATCTGAGAGACCCTGCCTAATTGTCTCCTGCCCTAGATCTCATTATTGCCCCTGATTATGCAGCTGGACCTTTGGCCCCCTGAGTGCTCATGTGTGTGCGTGTGAAGAGCATTCAGGTGTGGAGGCAGGGATCCATCAGCATCTCTTTCCAGCAGCGCTACCATTTCATTATGGACTGGTTGTGGATCAGGACTTACTGCACTGCACCATTACAGTCACAGGAGGACGGGGGCAGGGTTAAGAGAAAAGGGGGCATGCATTTGCCAAGACGGCATTTCAAAAGCTCCAGCGTGTATCTCAGACTGAGAGGAAGATAAAGATAGGAAGATATGCGATGCCGAGCTCCAGCTGAACAACTTTATCGAGATGATGTCCACTCCAGCAGATTGGTATCTGATAATGCTATAAAACTCTATGTAGCATGTAAATGACCTCCGCCTGGCTGTGTTAAAGCTTCATCCACCTTGGATCACCTCCCCGATGCAGTGCGACATCCAGCTCGCTTCATGATATAATTATCTTATTATTCACATGTTCCCGCTCTCAGAGGTAACTCAGAGGTTTAGGTGTCCAGTGAAGAAGTCTGATTAAAAAAAGTATTAACATATGAATCCTCAGCAGCACATGGTTGAGGTGAAAGTCACGATATTCTTTGTATCAAGGACGATAAATTCCTAATGCGTAGCTTCCCCCTGCAGGCTCTTTACTCTAGCTCACCTTAATGAGCTGGGAGTGGGAGCAGGAGGAATGCTTCTGAAGGGGCTCTCCGATTGGAGGGTTGTCGCAGTGGCTCGTGGAGTGGCCTACCAATGACAAAGGTGACAAAGGAAGACACATGGTGTGTGTGTGTGTGTGTGTGTGTGTGTGTCTGTCACACACAGAATTGTTGCTATGACTGAATGGGAAGACAATCCCAGCAGATCCTCCATGTGCAGCCGTGACAGCAGCGCACAGAAAGCTGTGATTGAGTTCAGAGTGCATTGGTATGTGGGTGACTCTAACATATTGCTTTTTTTCTGAGGATCATTGCACAAGGTTTGCTTGTAAGGTTAACTTTTCCACCATTTCCCCTCTTATCTGTGCCTGAGGAAAAGACAGCACCGGAAGCTCTCCGTTCGACACTGTGAAAAAAAACACAACAGGTGCCACTGAGAACGTGATGGAAAAGCCAAACACTATTTTCTTATCTCTAACAGACAGCATTATGGAAAGGATCCCTACGGAGGTAGACTTGTTTTGTTAAAGAGTAACATCCTTTTTGTTTAACATCACCATCACCAAACCCACCAGACTCCATTTTAATAAACAATACTTTTAGCGTGTATAGAGCCAGCATATTTCCATATGCAGTGTTTCCCCTAGGATTTTTGTCCAGTGGAGGGTGGTGACTCTCCCCCAAAAAGTTGTTGGGGGTGGGGGTTGCGCGACTTTGCCTACATTGAACGTGTAATGTCGGCGGACCGTTGGCGGAGCGTATGTGCCGCTGAATGTATCTTTTACCCGTCTTTACCTGGAGCGCCACACGGCGTAGGATTGTGTGAGTCACAGGTGAGACGGAGAGCTTTTGCTTTGGGATTTTTGTTGTTTCTTCAGTTTTTTGGAGCCGGCACAGAGCTGTGAAAACGTCAATCTACTATCAGCAGTTATCAGAGGACACAGGGGAGGGAACCAAGAAATAAAAACAGAAACTCTCAAAATGAAACTGCCAATATGCTCATTCACAGTCATTAAGTCGTTTCCTGTATATCGGTAGTTTAATTTAAAAGAAATATAGACACTTACTACACCACTGTGATCCATTTCTGTGTAAAAGGGCCGCACACACCTCGTGTAAAAATATAAATAGAAGACTGTCCTATTTTTAGGTTTGTAGAGTAGGCTTGGCAAACTCGATTCTCGGACTAGGACTCGGGGTATTCAGTGTCACTCACTAAACTGATCCGGGTTGTGCAAGTCACTTGAGTCACTTGAGTCAGTATTGCTCTATAGGCGAGCCGAGGCGAGCTTGCAATGTTTCGGACTGTCTGCTCGACGTAATTGCATTTTAACATACTACATTTTACACCAAAACCTACAGTGAGCCTAGCTAGGCTACGTGCAGAACATTGTATGTTATTTCAGAAGTGAAAGAATGGCTTTTGTTGTTGATTTGCTTTACCCTGAGCTCGAGTGAAGTTCACTCGCTTGTCTGCTACAGAATGATCCACTTACAACGTAGCCGGCTAATTCGCCGGCTAGCGGGTCGTCGAGGACTCGTGAGTCAGCGAGGACTCGTGGGTCGTCCAGGGCTCGTGAGTTCTCTAGTGGTCTGCGAGCTTGCAATGTTTCCGGCTCTGAGTCTGCGGGTCGGGAAGTTGTGTCTCTGCTCACTCAGTCGCTTGAGTTGACTTGTGGAGTTGTGGTTGCTTACGAAATTGTAAGTTATAAAGCTTATGGCAGCTAAGATGGCTAGGACTAGTAGTAGCTAATGTTGCAAGAGGTTTGTGTGTGGCGCTGTTATCATTTTAAATTGAATTGTAGTAGGACTCAACTGATCCGAGTTAATGATACTAGAGACTCGCGACTCGTGAGTTAATTTAAAGAGTCGGGTTAAAGAGGGTTAAACAGGTTTATTGTAGATCCGCGGAGCAGACGCACCACTACCCTGCTCTCTGCCCGGTGTCGCCAGTTTCATTAATTAAAGTAAAAGCGTAGTGTTGGAACGTCTGCTCCACATACGTTACATGTGTAATGTAGCAGGCCTGTACGTTTAAATTAATTGAACTTTTAAGGTGAGGAACGGACCCAATCCTCCTGCTGGGACTGAGGGGACATTTTGTCCTCTGGCAACTTCAGTAATCTATTTTCATTATAAAAAATCTGAGCATTTCAAACGTGTGTATTACACTGGACGAACACTGAACACACACTTTCCCAGAAGGCAACAGGTCACAACAGGCTATAATGCTGAAAAGCATTTCTAATTGTTGTCTTTGTACTTTGTGTACAAAGACAACAATTAGTACATTGTGCAGAGTACAAAGTACTATGCACTTTATTGTCATTGTGCAGAGTACTTTGTACTCTGCACAATGACAATAAAGTTGAATCTAATCTAATCTAATCTAATTGTGTGAAGCTGAAAACTGAAGCCTACAAAATGAAATACAAAATGAAATGTGTTAATTAGGAGGAGTGTTTTAATTAGTTTCACCCTGGCCGTATATAAACATTAATGGTACCCAAACATTTATGTATTGCAGCGTAAGCAGTAAAATGTGAAGCGACGCCGACACACCGTCCTCTCTCTCCACTGCTGTTGGAGCTGAGCGGGAACCTGCAGGCGGTTCTTCCTGCTCCGCCATTTCAGCTATGCTCATCATAGTGAGAGTGACTCGCACGCCAATCAGCTTGTTGTGCTAACCTCACACATGTTGCTAACAGTGTACAGCTAAAGGTTTACGGGCGGAAATCGTGCTTGTGAGCTCTGCTTCTAGTCAATATACATGTATTCTGCCTGTGGCTGCACAGACAGGGCCGTGGCGGTATATATATATATATATATATATATATATATATATATATAAGAAAAAAAGAAGAAAAAAAAATAAAGAATATATATCTATATATATATATATATATATATAGAAAGAGAGAGAAAGGGAGAGAGAGCGAGAGATTGTTTTCCTGTTTTATTTGAATAATATTTAATGGAATTATGAGCTAAAACTATATCCAGGAATTCTAATTTAATTTGTAAGTAATTCACATAAATGTTTCTTTTCTGCTTGTGAGCCCTCAGATTTATCTTGTGACTTCTTGGGAGGGTCCAGATCCCCACTTTGGGAACCACTGTTTTAGCTGCTGCTAATGTTGCTAATGATTAAATGACACTATGTGTCAGTATAATTATATCTGTGTGTGTGTGTGTGTGTGTGTGTGCGTGTGCATGTGTGAACAGGTCTCCACTATGGGAAGGAGAGCGTCCGAAACAGTGGCGGCGCTGAGCTTCACAGCTTCATCTCCTCTGGCTTTGTGACGTTGGGTCGAGGCCATCCGAAAGGTAAAGTACCTTTTCTTTCTGCCTTTTCTCCTCTTCTCTCTCACAGGAGATCAAATTAACTCTTCTTTTCTACAAACACTACGCTGTATACTTGCTCAATGCTAAAGCGACCCGCGTAATGTTCCACTTGCAATACCAGTAATCAACAACAAGACACGGACAATAGGTGAAATGTTTGCCGATTCAATTTCCCTCCCAAGCAATTCACGTGAACTCCTGCCTCTGCATTTTGCAATTAAATACAAGCAGACACACACTTACTGCTGCTGATGGGCGACTACAGGGTGGAGAAGGTGACTCTGAACTCGCACACACAACACACACACACACACACACACACACACACACACACACACACACACACACAACACACACAAACAAGCACACACATGCAGCCATTAGTCGGGAGGCAGGCAGAGTTTTCCCAGAGGTAATACACTGATTAGTATGCAGCCATGTTGGCCAAGCTCTAGTGATTTATTCCCATCCATTTTGGCTCCACAAATCAGCCCCTGTGTGTGTGTGTGTGTGTGTGTGTGTGTGTGTGTGTGTGTGTGTGTGTGTGTGTGTGTGCGCGTAACACCTTTACCTGATACTGCTTTCCAATGTTTAATTGAATGTGTGTGTGCCAGATTGTGAATGCTTTAGTAAAAACCGACATAGTTACATTAGATCTAATCTGGTTCCACTGCTGCATATTTATTTCCAGCTTCTCCACTTTTATTTCTAATGGGGAACCATATTTATGTTTACATGAAATCTAATTTATTAGCTGTTCCCCCCCCCTCCCCAGGTTTTATGAATCCTGATTCTCTTAAATAGATGTTCCCCTCTGTACAGATATCATAATAGCATCACTCTGGCATCTCCGGCTACTTGTCACAACAACAGCATGGGGTATGGTTTAGTGTTGAGCATCTGTGCAGTGAAATCTGTGTTTTCTTGCAGCGGGTAGCCTTTGATTCCTCTGCTGCAGAAACAAATGAAACGTGACAGATTGAGATCTTGGAAAGGTCTGCTGACACTAAGATTTCTTGCAAAAAAAGTATGTAAAGCATGTGCAAGAGCCTCACTTTCTGAACAGTATTCTTCTTTCGTCTCTTTTGGACTGCTGTGGGCCCAGAGGCAGGGTTTTACTGTGGATTGCAATCTAAAATCAATGAAATGAAAGTTTGGTTTGGGTATTGTTGCTGCTTGGTATAATCTGTAGTATTTCACAAGTGTACAATCACTTCAGGGTAGTGGAGGGAAAAACAGTTTAACCAAGCCTCCCCCGCTCTCTCATAGTCTCTTTACAAGCACTCTTTATCTCCACAAAAGCAAAATGGCTTCAGCTACATAATCAGCACTTCTCTCCTTCACTGATTGGAGGATATAAATTGCTCCTACCTACAGCATATTCAGTGTTTTTGACAACACACAATTATGTATCTGTCCAGTTTAACGATTTACAAGTAGTCAGTAAATCACTTGATCCCAGTATTGAATTTATCCAAAATCTGTGGATGGATTTTAATGTTGAGCGCAGCATATCTGTGGGCTGATGTGCACTCGCAGTGATGAGATGGAGTCACGTTAAGGTTAAACAGTCCAGTTAAATCATACTGAGCTTTATTAGTTTTGAAGAGGTTTGCACAGCTTGGTTTGCTCTGGCAGAGAGTAACAACGCTGGGAACAAAAAGAACGCTCATAGATATCACTGGCCAGTCAGTGGAAAAATTCTGTTCACATTAATCTGGAAACAGATGTCTTCTTTGCTGCGTCTCAGTTGTTTTTTTTGCCCCGCTGACAGAACAAGGTTTCGAGTCCTGATGTAGTCCTTTGGCTTGGGTAAGCACGCCGTCTCTTACGGTGCTTAATTATACAGGCGGAAAGTGTGTTTGCTTGTTAATTATATGGGAAGCTGTAGGTGTGTGTGTGTGTGTGTGTGTGTGTGCATGCAGCGCAGCCCTAGGGGAGGACAGGTGAGGTCAGGGAGTGTTGCTGAGCGTCGGAGCAGCTGGATGCTTCACATCTGTGCGCTGGGGAACAAAACAACCGCGTGCTGAACTCTACATGAGATCTGCCGTGAGCGCCAGGATGGCAAACTAAAAGCCAGACTCTCATACTGCAGTCCAAGAGTTTGCTGTAATGCATCTTTGTGGCGTACTAACCTTCCCCTTGGCTTACCCTGTGTAATTCTACTTTAGTTAGTGCACGGCATCCTACATTTCCCAAAATGCCTCTCACCAACCTTAAGAAAAGGGTCATGAACTTGTTGTGACCATGTCTCGTGTGCACAGAGATGGACTTTTCTTTTGTGTCCTAAGGTCATACTGCATTAAATTTCTAAGCAGGTTCTGTGTTCACACTGGAAGTGGCTAAACTAAGCTTTTATTGTGAAGGAGCTATAGGAAATGCAAAGTATCTTTCACCGAGATTAACAGAGTAGTGCTGAAGGTCAGGAAGAAGAAGAGGTACATTTATATAAATGCCAGATGAAAGTAATAATCTAAGCAAAAGTCTAGAATTGTTTTGCATTTCTCCATCTGACACACAACAACATAGTGCTCTATATTGAAGCATATGATGAGGGTTTAATAGTGAATAAGGAATTGAGACGTAGGCTGAAAGAATTTGCAGATGTTGGTCTGGCAGGAAGATATTGGAAAACTATTATATAATATAATAATAATAAGATGTTGTTTTTCTAGTTGAAAAAAGTTTGCATTCAGCTGTTCCCTTATTGCCACGGTTAAAGAACAGGGAGCAGGAGAAACGACTGGTGCAGTTAGATCGTTCAATGAACACAAAGGTTTCTCAAGTCCAAAAACAGGCAGGTCAAACTAAACTCCAATCCCCAATGAAGATAAGCTGAAGATGAGACAGGGGAACACAGACTAAATACACAAGGGGGACAAAACACAGGTGGAACTAATCTTCAACCCTTCAAAATAAAACAGGAAACAGACTTAATAAAAATACAAACCCACGATAATGACAGTACCATGACAGACCTTCAAGGGACGGATTCCTGATGTCTGACTTAAACTGGGTGGGTAAAGAGGTCCCGGCAAGTGTCAAGGAACTGAAGAACAAGGGAATGTCTAACAAGGGATTGTTTACTTGTGCTACACAAATTGTTGCATAAACATTCACCAAAATGCAGGAAATTAATAGCCTGGATGCCAGCCAAACTTAGCCCCGCCCACAACATTTGAGGTTGGGAAGTTCGGTCTAGACTTGATCCGTTGTGTAGCGACTATGCTCGAACAAGAGCTGTTCAGACCAATCAAATTGTCAGGGCGGGCTTTATACATGATGGACTGATGATCAACAGTAACGTAATCAACCTCGTTACCAAAGAGCGCTTGGGTTGAATTTGTTTACAACAAAGGTGGCTGCCATCGCGTCTGTTATAGAAGATTGACAGTGCATTCATTTTAAAAGAGGAACAGAGAACCGCGATCACGTATGTATACACATTGTTCGCGTTGGTCATACCTAGTTTAATAACTCTGGATTCGGCTACTAGTGAATGTTAAAAATGTTAAAAACGTGACGTTTTAAACAAGGACCCTTTAAGTGTTTGGGCTGGTAAGTTGATGTACCCCAAAAAAAATGATCCGCTGAAATATAGGTATATAGGTAATATAAGTTTCTTTCGCCATGCAAAAAAGTCTTTCTGGGAGGGGTGCAGTTCCACCATTGGCCGCTAAGCCCATGGTTGCTTTAAGACATGGCGCTGTTCCTCGGAGGTTGGTCGAAGCCTGCCTTTGACTCTCCGTTGCTCTGATTGGTTGTAGGTCCATCCAATTGAGTGCAGAGGCATTTTTTTTTCTGGTTTGGTTGATACACGCCCCATAATCACAGCCCAATGGAGCAGTATCAGACTCATATTCTGACTAGAATCTGAGTATGACAACGTCAGGCTAGGAAATTAAGGTTTTTTTTCTGGGGGAGGATCCCCACACCCCCCGGGTATAATCTGTCCCTCCCAATGCAGAGACAAAACCTATGCCCTTGCTTTGTGCAACAGTATATGGGAGATATGGGAGAACAAAGACGTGTAAAATGAGAGATGAGAGAATGGTGCTTTATAGTCACCTTCATAGCAGCTTACAGACCATTCACATCTCCTCAGATCCACCAGCAGAGACAAGCTTTTTTGCACAAGAACATTTAATTTTTTCACAATTGAATGTCTCCTCCCGAAACCTCCTGCTCCTGTATGGAGTCAGGTGTAGTGTGAAGGTGAGTGGCCCTTTGCTCAAAGTCCCAGCTTTGTCCAAACAGCGATGAACATCCAGAAATACTGGCTGCAGAGGTGGTT
Organism: Sander lucioperca; assembly: GCF_008315115.2. Lineage (NCBI taxonomy): Eukaryota > Metazoa > Chordata > Actinopteri > Perciformes > Percidae > Sander > Sander lucioperca. Next base: position 16,711,667 of record NC_050177.1, read on the forward strand.
TGGATTTGGGATTTTGGAGTGAATGCTTTATGTTATTTTTTTCTTTCTTTTGGGGAAGATTTGATGGCACAAACACATAGGGTCACTTTTATTTGTTACTTGTGTTTTTCAAAATTCCTCCAGCCTAGTGTTTTCCCAGAGTGACAAGTAGTAGTGCTAAACTTTATTTAGCATGCACAGCTTCTTACCTTGCTCCTGTCCCGTCAGCCATCTGTCCAGATCGATGCACCGCCTCACACATGCCCAGCTCCTCTGTATTCTGTTGTCCTCTTGTCCAAAATTAGGAGGCAGCAAGTTTGAGGTTTCTGTCAAACGGAGCCCAACTAATGAGGATGCTCACAGATCTGTTGTGTGTGTGCTGCTGTCAGATGGGACTGCACTGTTACGCTGCCTTGGGTGTATAAACTGCAGAACTCGGTTTGAAGCTTCAGAGATTGTATAAAAGTTCTCTGGAAACATCCTTTCAGAAGATAGATAAGAGGGAGCTTCCCCTTTTTTGCTGGCAGTGGTGATGCAACGCTACAGCACATCATCGCTTGTAGCCTACGCAGACTGAAGCCCAATTGCTGGCTTATGTTAATTGTTTCTGTCACAGAAGAACTGCGGTGTACTTTTCTACTCACTCACTGTCACCGAGCAAACCTCTTCACTGTAAATCACTGTCACATTGTCACACAGTTCTGTGTGTTTCTGCATGCGGGCGCTTGGGATTGAGAATCTCTGCCTTCGATGTAGCTGGATTACCTCAGACAGGACAGTGGATTGACAGCCAGCATGCAAATTTGATAAGGTATTAAAAATGCAGCTTGCCAGCTGAAATTGGTTGAATGCGTCCGTTTTAATTATTTTTCCATATGTCAGTCTTGTTGACATGAAACACAGCCAAGCCACAGCATCCGGAGAAGTGATTACCTCAGACAAAGCCTCGATCCTTGACTTAGCGTGTGCCATACTTCATTACCTTGCTAAGCCCAACTTTTAATTCTGTCCTGTGGAGGAAGTCAAATTGGTTTTCATGGCAGGCAATTATTGTTTTTATTAATATGATGTGTCTGGAATAGTGGATATGGTGATGTAGCAGCAGAATTAGCGGGGGATGTTATCACAGAACTTTTATTTACTGTGCAATTTCAGCACATTAACGACTGCAAGAGAGACTGATTGGTGTGCTCCTTATGCAGCAAGTTGTACAGTAGCACAGTGCAGTACTAAGAGGCCGTAGGGACTATCAAGGGAGAAGATCTAACAAAGCATACTGTTGCCTTCTAACAGCTGTTTGCCTCTAATTTGTACTTTTTGTTTACCTTTTGTGAAGAACTTGATGACAGAGTATAAAAAGGCCCTCTCTGCGTCTCAGTACTTCCTTCTGATTGTGAAATAGTCATCTCCTGTTTCTCCGAATGAATCAGAAGCCGTTGAACAACAAGCCCACAGGCAGTATCGTCATTTCCAGCCCGTGTAATCAACACTCCAGGATGATGAGGCACAAGATGAAAACATCCGCCCGTGAAAACTTTTGGTGTTGTTTAAGCTACACGAGTAAAAAGCCATCCCAGACAGGAACTGATTCATTCGGTGGCCATGAAAAGCTCCAACGCATCATCAAACCAGAGATGGAAAATGAAATCTCTGATGCAAAACTCACATTTTCCAGCAGATCAAATAGTATAGACAAACAGTCACTCACTTCAACCTTCAGTTCAGTTTGCCAGCTTTACTGACTCACTGATGGTTTGCACATTTGGCCAGGCCTGTGTTATTTTTAGCTGCATTAATGAGATGTGCAAAGCCTTTTTACCCTCTTTAGACTGACAAATATCTATGAAATAAAACCACAGTAACGTTTTATTATTATATTATTTACAACTAAATGAGTGTAGAAGGACAGCTACAATATTCATGACAGATGGAGGTTGCCATTGTTGCCTTGAGCCAGTGTTAGTAAACTAAGGGGACATTGTGCTAAAGCGTCATCTTTAAAGCTGCAATAATCAAACTTTTTATATTAACAAATGGTGGTTTGTAGTGATGAACCCACAGAAAACAACCAGGAGCCGTTCAGCAGCTTTCAGCAGTTTGAGTTGACTCTCACCACTCTCGTCACCAACCTCATTTTGAACGTCAAACTCAACACATTTATACTTACAGTGAAAGTTAGCAGTAAGATAACCATGCATTCTTACATGGTTATCATTGTTAACACACATTTAATAAAACACACTGACACACATGACATTGTAGGATTGAGTGAAGATGAATTAAAGTGAAAGTGATTTCATGGAGCAAAGGATTTTGGTCTTCTTTTTAGGGATCGACCGATACTGTTTTTTTCAAGGCCGATATCGATTATCAGTAGTTAATGAAACCATTTGGACCCGATACGCATTTACAGTGAAAATGAAATTTCTTTAAGTCAAAATTAAGACTTTGGAATGTTACAAACTCCAACACAAAACTTTGTTTAAGTGATATTATTTAATGAATAACAAACTTTGAACATAACACCCAGTAACAGATAGTCAGATAGTGTTGTGGGGGGGACATTAAGTCAGAGCTGTAGCCAAGCCAAAGTAGAGCACTTTTTAATTCATGAACTTTATCAGTTATTAGGCAAATTAAACACGGATACAGATTATCTGCAAACTGCCAAAAAACAGACCGATAATTGGTCTATCCCTACTTCTTTTCCGTTTTCTTTATTTAAGGTTACAGTTGAAGGGGTCTATAACAGCACAGGCAGGTAATAAGACATTGAGCCATCTATTTAAACCGGCATGAATTTTAGTGAAAAATGCAGATTTTATTTTATTCTTTATCCAATGACATTTCAGTGATTGCATTTTCTGTATGTAAAAGTTTCTACAGGAGCCCTCAACACATTTACCAGCAAAAGCTGCACAAAAGCAGTTAGAACCTAAAGTCCTTTATTTACAAAAATGAAATACCACCACAGTGATGGCAGTGCGTTAAGTTCTGCCACTACTTTTGGCTCTCCAAATCTGCACAAATAGAGGTTATCTTAGCATGAGTATCCGTGAACAGTTCAATGTCACATTCTGTAGTCTTTGTTTCTCATAATGACAACGCAACATTTGCAAATGACGACAGAGGATTACATTTGATTATATTAAAGAAAAGGGACATCACTTTGTATGTCAAACCTAAATTCAGCAAAAACAACACAAAAACATCCCATACCGTATTTTCCCTTTGCTATGAAAAATAGCACTGTATGCTTCTCCACTGATGACTTTTTTTAATGTACAAGTAGTCAAGCTAGCAAGGCTGCTGAAAGTAGCCTCCAGTGATCACCTTACACACCATAGAAGTCTCAGCAAAGTGAATGATTATCTTTATAGTAAAAGATATTGGTGTTGGCCAGCGATGATAAGAAAATCACTGGTTGCTCTCCTTCCAAAGATTACTTTTCTTCCCACACTGACAGAACTTCCTCTTTAAACACTTTGAAACCAGGCCCCACTTCAGGGAGCAATCTGTGCCCCCAAATTAGCTTTAGTTGCTGAAAATCTGGCCAGCCGGCTCACTTTTTACGCTCGGTGGCTGTTTTTGATTGACAGCACACTCCGATCAGGCAAAAGTGTACTCGCTCATAAGAATTGATGGTCAGGTTGAGAGGGAGGTGGCAGGGCTGACCTGCTGGCTAAGCACTCTGTGGAATAACCAATAAGACAGTGTTAATAAGGTCTAGGAGAGAGCAGGGCCTGGGCACTTATTAGCAGAAAAGAGAGATCAAGACAGATTTCTCTTGCACGCAATACGGAGCGATAGCCCGACATCTATATCTGTTGCTCTACTGAATATGCAAGGAGAAGGACAGAGGTGCTGTGTGTATGTAAAAGCGGAAAAGGCGCTGACACTTAATTGCACTTTTCTTCCCCCTCGTTTGAACATCTCAGTAACTATCCTTGGTGTCCTTTAGCCCAGGGACTGAATTAAGGACTAGATCTGGGTATTGAGAAATGAACACATGCGACAAACACCTTGTAGCATTTTTCAAAATACCACCAGTACTCAAATATGTTGAGGTCAGTGAATGACAAGCCACCCTGACACGACTCTTGGGTATCCTGAGGAACAATAGCACCTCCACATACACTGCAGTCAATTACAGTGATGTGAGATGTGGGGGCAGACGGAGGAAATGACAGTTTGGGAGACAGCTCTCTTATCATTGTCCTTCTGTTGTGGCCACTTTGAAACAAGTGGAGCTATTTGTCTGGCAGCATGGTACAATATGCTGGAGGGAAGAGAAAGCATGCTTTTATCTCGGAGAGAGATGGGCGAAGAGAATATGCAAGAAATGTAGCAGAGACAGAATATCTGAGTGGTAAAAAGTGAGCGAGCTTAACAAGAAAAGGGATTTTAAGAGCAAGTTAAATGGCAGGAGAAGAGATAGAGAGTCCTTGCAGGCAGGTAGTTGGAGACAATGGGCTGTCGGGGCTGCTGTGATGTTTGCTTGGGCACGGTAGCATACTCTTAATACGCAGCATCAATCAAGATGTGCACAGCATGGCAACTTTTATCGCCACTCATTAAAGTAAGTGCAAATATTTTATGCATCAGTTGGAATGCAGGGACTTTTTCATGCTAATTTCCCTCTGTTAGATTCGTTATTCATCATCTTTGATCAACGGGGTCCTGCACACAAATAAAGTGTAGTGGAGTCTGGAATCCGCCGTGTGCTGAAGCATCACATCTTTGGATTGCTACTGCTGCTTACGTTTATTTAGCAAGCTCAGGAGTTTTAGATATGTTTAATGAAACTGTATAATGGATTAAACCCTCCTCCAGTTGTTCAACAGGACTTTTCGTTTGAGTCAAATTAAAGAAGTGTAACACTAACTCCTTTTTTTACAATGAAATATTTATCATCCTTTAAAGTGGAGGACAAACAGCGCGTGGAAATCAAAGTTCCTGTCCTCTAACTTTCCGACCTTGATGAAAAGAACACTTTAAATCCACACCTTCACACCCACTTCTGCAGGTCCACCAAAACTGATAAGATGACTTAAAATGCCATGGCCTGCTCTGAAATATAATGAACTTTGCCCCAAATATCCATCCCTGTGGACCATTTTGCCTCCCCCGCGAACGCCTTAGCAGATGAAAGGAGGTTGGCATGGGCAGATGAATTGTGTTTTGGTTCGGGGCCCAGTCTTTGAATTTCAAGCTTCTGCACACTGGGGCTTTTCTTCTTCTTCTTCTTCTTCTTCTTCTTCTTCTTCTTCTTCTTCTTCTTCTTCTTCACGCCGTACACAAAGGGAATTTAATCCAATGTTTAGTTTTAATTGATTTTTATATGACCAAACGTGAGCAGTAAATGCTCTTTCTGATTCGAGACATGGGCGCAGATCTGAGAGCTGTCAATCAACTCCTAAAAGGAATGTGTCGAGCCTTTTTCTTTCAACCTTCCCTATTTAAGATGCCTCTCACTCCTGACTACATTAATTAAACCAGTGCAGTGCCCGTTCCAAACGTGCCTGTTTGGAACGGGCCGATTGCTTAAGACTCCTGTATTGCTGCTTGCAGCTTTCTCCAGAACCATTGTACCCCGAAATAACTTACAGAATGACCCCAAAGCACTTAATATGCAACCCCACTGAATACTACTGACTTACTGTGTACTTCTACCTCAGAGGAAAACACTGTACTACTACATACTGCCGGATGTCCCTCATTTTCGGCCGGATGTCCGTTACCTTCCTCTGTCTTTGTGTTGGTGTTCTAAACTCTGGTGGATTTCTGAGGACTGTGGTTAACTGCTCCTCAGAGGGCTGGACAGCAGGGCTGTGGAGGAAGGTCTGGCAAGACTAGGTTCAACACCGTTTATTATTTGCTTGCTTGTAATAAGTTATTAGTGGTGAAAGTTAATATGGAAAACTCACACAAATGTTGCGATGTTCCTGTAGGCTTTCCGCGCGTGCTTGTTACGGATGTATCCACCCCGCCCCCTCTGCTGTACAGAGCCCCTTACATCATCGTATTGCGTGTGACGTCTTTTGTGCATGCAGGATCAGTTTGAAAGACGCACGCACACACACACACACACACACACACACACACACACACACAGTGTCATAGTTTGATTACAAGGTGGTGGTTATTTGGATTTTAGTTTTCTCTGAGTACGTCTAACCTGCTAATCAGCCATAGTCGCTCCCCACCGGCTGAGAATCCAACATAACAAGCATTAAGGTTAAGGATGGATAAAATAGGTAAAGAGCTCAACAGCAAAGCGCTGCACAAGCTGGCCCAAGCTGTTTCTCGTGCTGAAAAGCATGACATTGTGTATTGACCAGCCATGTCCTTCACAGAGTTGCTTTGAGTGATAAAAGAGACATTATAAATAGGGCGTTTTGAGGATACTTCTCCAAGTGTTCGAGAAAGGCCTGGTAAAAGACTGATCTTGGCTTTGCCGTGCTGACCTCACACTGCTTTATACCCACCTCCCTGCAAGGCAAACTCCCGCTCTCATCTGTAATCTATTATTCATGACGAAGAGACGGAGACTGGGAAAGGCAGATAACTTGGTCGCTTTTTCTTCCATCCACCCCCACCCCCATATTACTATTATCCAGAGGCCATTGTGTGGGAAAACAAATGGAATGATTGCCTTTTGTTGTATAGGGGTGGGGGGATTTTGTATTCTGTGCAGAATTTGAATGTAAACTTACTATTCAGAGCACACAAGCTAAGACTGCTAGTTGCATTGTGAAAATAATGATGCATGGGAGGGATCAAATTAAAATGTATCAGCTCTGGGTTGGGATCCATCTCCAAATCTATTTCCAGCAGATGAAAAAGGTAAAGGGGAGCGTGTGTTTTAGTTTAGTGTTAATTTGCTCTGTCAGACTTTCTTGTTTTTTGATCGATTCTGGCCAAATGTTAGGAGTTAGTGAGTCTGTCGGAGCAGAGGTAGTGTTTTTAATGTCGTCTCCATCTCTTCAGTTAAGACATGCACATTTTAAACACTTTATTTCAATCTATCTAGAGTTAAAGGCCGTCCACACCAAGAACGATAACTATAACCATAACTATAACTATAACGATGTGAGCATCACACTGCTGAGCGATAACGTTCTGCAAACAGCGACGTCATACGCACACACGTCACGCTCCAGCTGATAATAATACATCACAGCAGACGTTGCAATGTGCGATTACAGGAATGTCTGTAGATATATCCTACATATTTGTGTATTCAGGTACATTTTATGAACCAAAAATGTCTCCCGGCGGTCCCCAGGGCTTCACCAGGAAACAGGAAACAGTACAGAGCTGCAGAGAGCTGGGGATGAGAGCGGGCGGGCGGTGACAGATCTGTGCAGAGGAGCGCCGAGGGGAAAGTCACGCCACTAACCACCTGTGTGCCACAAATCTCTTCCCCGTGTCGCTCTTCGCCGTGTCTTTCTTCGCCGTGTCTCTCTCCGCCGTGACATGTTGTAATTCTGATTGTGATTGGCTGTCAGTGTTTCTATCGTACATCAAATCTCTCTAAAAGTGATCCCAACGATATCGTTCTCCAGTGTCGTTGTCGTTATAGTTGTGATGTGGACTCCACCATCCACTGGAGTTAGAACGATTTTTAAAAGTATAGATTTATAGTTATCATTCTTGGTGTGGACGGCCCTTTACCCTTACCTAAACCCTTACCAGTACTTGCCCTAACCACAACCCTAACCCGGGCCAAAACCCTAGTCTTAACTGCGGTGTTGTAGTCAAGACCACCTAAACCGAGACCAAGTCATTACCAAGACTAGAGTGTATCGAGACCAAGACAAGAACAAGACCAAAACAAACAACTGAAACATACAGTATATACACAACTAGCTAATTTGTATAGCTAATATTCGCTAAATCCCTTTGAGTAAGGGGTGAAGGGATTACTGGAGAGTTTTGGTACAGAGGCAGACTGATAACTTTAGCTAGCTAGCTTCGCTAGCGTCACTTACAATTAGCTTACCTTTCCTGATGCTTTCTTACTCAGTGCAGAATTTGTAGGTTTCGGTTAGCGTTACATTGCAGAATTTACACACTGCTGTGTGTTTTCTTTTAGATGTTGTTTTGCAAATATACTCTTAAAAATATAAATGAAATGATATTACTGAGGATTTGGCTGACATCTCCCAGACAGTTAGAGCTTCTTCTTCTGTCACCTACATTCACTTTGGGAGTACGTGTTAAGGGGTCGGGGAACGGGGGTTAACAGTAACACATTTCAAACATTTCAAACTAGAAATTAGTCAAGTTATTGGTTGCATTTGAAGCAGGAAGTTTTACATCCAATCACAGTAATGATGTTAACACATAAATCAGACGATACACAGGCGGTTGAGTGAAATCCCTATAGTTGTGGTCTTGAAATAAAATCCCAAGTCCTCTTCAACCGAGACGAGTAAAAATGTGGTCGATTCCAAGACAAGACCTTCAAAAAGTGGTCTTAAGACCAAGATCGGTCTTGAGTACTACAATACTGCTTAATTGTACTACTTTACTTTGTAATACAAGTATACATCCACCTATTACACATGCAAAAACACAGGCATCCACCTACCAATGCAAAGACCTACAACCATTTTTAGCAGCCCTTGTGTCTTTGTAGAGAATGAGAAATGTCTCCTGTGGTTGTGATAATCAGTAATCATTATCAATTTACAGTGGGTAATTGTTTACTGAGCACCTAAACAATTTGCTAATTTCACATTCACAGATGATAAAACATTATGAGACACCTTTAGTTTGTGGCTCTCAGTAAATGAGTGCTATGATAACATAACCAATTCGCTGAGCTGGGACGACCAAACCTTTAAACTACCTTTCTAGTATCTCTGCCATATATTTAATACCAATCCGAGTCTCTCGGCCTCTTCATATAGTAGGCGGTGTTTTCCTGGCCATCCGTTTCACTATGTTGTTCACGCAACACGCAAGCTGGAGGGATGAGGGATCAACACCATGTCACACCTGGCATTAGGCTCCAATTTGAAATAATCACACGAGACGTGAGAGACTGGACATGCCGAGAGTAGCTCCGTTGGGTTGATGCTGAACTACTCCATGAGCCGTTGGTTGAAGAGAGAAATCCGAGCCATGTTTACATGCCTACATCTCTCTCAGCTGTCACTGACTCCATCCCCCTATCACACATTACGCTGCAGCGTTCTTGGCCCTCTCCAACCAGAGTGCCAAATTGCAGGTTCTGTGAACTTCTCACATGGCGGGGCGCCTGAGTTATCGCTGATAGAGGCTAAAGGTATTCAATCTACCCACCCACACTGTGGGGTAATAGACAGGGGAGTGGGGGGGGGGGCTGAGGTATTATAACTGAAAGGTCCCTTCAAAACGATAAATAATGAAGTTTCCCTCGGGGCCATTAGGGCTTGGGGAAGGGAGTGTGTCTGTTGAAGGGAGATGTTCTCACATATATGGAGCCATCCTGTTACCCCACACTGAGGGAGCCATGGAGGGAATATGATACAGGTGTGAAAACACAGGAGGGGGAGGCACTCACACTGCTTCATCATCAATCAACCAGAACTAGTCTATGCATGACGTAGCTGTGGTATTACTGTTCGCCGAGGTGTTATTTCCCGACATAAGGGACTGTTCTTTATTTATTTCAGGGACCACCGGAGGAATTTTGGGATCGTTAGTCAAAATATACCTGACCCTCCCTTCACCAGAAATACATTTTGGAACCCTCCAAAATGATACGGAAAAAAGGGATGACTCTCCCCAACTGATTGTGGAAACACAATAAGCATGGAAACTAAATGCACACTTCTTGCATTACTGCATTACTTCAAATACTAAGTTACTCATTTAGTAAACTAGTATTCACATGAAATAAAACAATAAAACATTGAGACCATTCAGCAAAGCACACTGGGTAGTAACAAATTCAACACTGGTTGCTATGGACTCGTCACTAGGCTTCCTCAGTCATTGCATATTTTAGCATATAGGTAAAGCTGCCAAAGCTGAACATTATATAAAACTTAATTTCTCAGACGAGTGTCAATTTGGGAGCTTGCATGCTACCACTCCTTCCTTCTCAAATGCCTTGAAAAGATATATATAATATCACCGGGACCGAAAGGATTTTTGAGTCGGGTATGGCTGCAGTCTGGAGACCTCTCGTCTTATGCCCTCCCGGCTTGGTGCAGTCCACAAGCTTTGACTTTTCAAAATAAAAGCTTGCGTCTGGTCCGTTATGTTTTCGCACGGTGTTTTGGATGTTTTTGAACTAAACAGTACGACAATCATGCTAATGAATACAATTATTTTTTCATCAGATATCTTAGTTACAACACGATGGAGCTAGCAAAGCAGTTTTGTGTTTATATGTGCGAGCGGGATTTATTCAGTTTGGGAAATCCCACGGTCTCTAAAGCTACAGTTCAAATGGTCTGGCTGACTAAATAGGGAGGGACCAATCTGCTAGTGATAGGGGCCGATACTGTGAGAGCTACATGGAGCTACATGGATAAATATGCACCAAGCAAGCCACTTTGAAATGTTGCTGTTCTCATTCATACAAAAGTTGGGTGACCCTCCCCCCTAGACTAAAAAAATTGGATGACCCTCCCCTCAACAAAGAATAAAAAGACATGACCCTCCCCTATCTTCCTCCGGTGGTCCATTCCATAAATACCGAACGGTCCCTAACCATTTCAGTTATGAGTAAGTGAAGACATTAAAGCACCATACCAGTGCTTTTGCATGTTATCGCCCATGTACTACAAATTATGTATATATTTTCAAAACATTGTTAGCTCTAGATGATATATATTATCAAAATTATTATCAGAATACTGCGGGCTTTCTAGAAATTAAAGGATGTGGTAGCCATTGCTTTCCATTTATTATCTGAGCCGACTGCTGACGCCTGCTTTAGTTGTGTAGTCACAGTGAACATCAAGCTTTTGTCTGTTACATCTTTTTCAGGTTTGGGAATGCAGATTTTTCCAATTACAGTTTTTGGGATTGCTTACAGAATCAGAAAATGGTTTATTGACAAGTAGTTAACACTTACAAGGAATTTGCCATGGTGGATGGTGCAAACATAAATCAAAATAAACATATTAGGAAATAAACTGTACATGTAAGAGAACATAAATAAATAAACAGATATGTACAATATAACTGTTTAACAATAAGAAAAGAAGGCTGTATGGGTTAGTGCAGGATGTGAAAAGGAGGTTGAGGGAATGTGCAAAGGTTCAAGAGACATAGATTGTGCACACACTTGTGGCATAATGTGACACATTGTGTCATAACTAAACACATGCCATAATAATAAGCCAATAAGACACAACACTTGGAAATACAAATCTTACTTCTATGTCAAAATTAAACACAAAATGATACACACATGCACCATTTCAATTACTCTTTTAAAGCAGCAACAACACACTGATGTACTTTCTACTATCTACTTCTGTGTCTTTAGTACTTTGTATACCTTTTTAATTCTGTGAAAGATTGTTCGAGTTTAGTACATCTACTTACATTTCAATATACAAAAAAATAGCAAAAATAGAAAGGCTATAATATATATAATATGTATATATATGGAAGCCTTTCTATTTTGCTATACTGCATCACAGTGTCATACTGTGATGCAGAATAATATGTACCAATTCAGTCTAGTGTAGAAAGTTGAAGACATACCTGTCCTCCAGTCTAAATGTCTGTATTACGGATGCTGCCCAACAAGTCCTTCAAACCATACGACCATGTCGGTCGTTTGTTCCTCCCCTCTAATACGACCCACAGGAGCGTTTCATAAATTACCCTAGCGGAGGTAGGAAATGGTTGTGAATTTACACATTTTGTTAACGTTGTGAAACGGTTGCAGTTTGGCTAGGTTTAGACACAAAAACTACTTAGTTAAGTTTAGAAAATAATGGTGGTTTGTGTTAAAATCAATAAGTTTGCTACGTTACGTCACTCACGGTTACGCACGTGACACAGAACTTGCCGCAGCTCCGTTTGGTCCGTAAAGGTAAAAAAAACTTTTCTAAACATTTCCTTTTATTTGAAAGGGGACACAAACAATGGTCTCCTGAGAAACGTCCTGTGTTTGTTTGACCCATCCACCACCCCGACCTGCCTCCATACGCAGAGTTTGGCACTATCATAACTACTATGGCCACTAGAGGATTTGCCACTGTTCATCGTACCCCCAACCGGCACCGTCAGACACCCGGCCACCTAGAATCAGAATCAGAATCAGAAATCAGAATCAGAAAAAGCTTTATTGCCAAGTACGTTTATACACACAAGGAATTTGCCCTGATGCTGTAGGTGCATGTCACATTAAAGCAACACGCACAGACACACCGAGTCGCCATATATGCGGCGCCAAAACAACTCTCTCTTAACTCTCGCAGGGAGAATACAGTATCACATGAGGAGAGGAGAGGGAAAAAAAAAAGCAACTCTCAGACTATCCTCATAAAGATAAGAACAGTGTGGGAACAGGAAAAAAACACCTCAGCACATAGGCACACAAACAGTACATTTGCACTGCTGAACATAACATAACATAACATAACATAACATAACATAAATGTACAGTTGCACATTTGGCTGCGAAGGCGTTGGACTGGGGAAAGGGTAGGTTGGGGGAGTTTGGCCTGCTGAGAAACGCACAGCCCGGCAGTCCCACTAGTGACCCAGTCCGCAGAATGTTATAGCGAAAACACAGCACGTTGCCATGGTGACACCCTTGAACAGTCCAGTACCGATACGACAATCAGCAGGCAGTGGGGAAGACGGGGGAGGAACCAAGAGAGTCTCGCTCTCAGAGCCTGGCTCTGTCCGAGGTTTCTGCCTAAAAGGAAGTTTTTCCTCGACACTATTGCACTAACTGCTCTTTGGGTAATTACTGGAATTGTTGGGTCTTTGTAAATTATAGAGTGTGGTCTAGGCCTACTCTATCTGTAAAGTGTCTTGAGATAACTCTTGTTATGATTTGATACTATAAATAAAATTGAATTGAATTTAATTGAATTGAATAGAGGGCGCTGCCACTATATACATATATTTGGGTCGTAATTGCTGCTTCAACAAATGACTTATGGGGTCGTTTCCCGAGGTAGGACAGTCTCATGCTATGGTGTAGCAACTCAGATTGGGCTGGACTCTGCCCAGCCTCGCTCATTGTCAGGCCATGATTTATGACACGTCCTAATGTCATCGAAATATGTCTCTTCTGTTGCTTGGTCCCCTTCATTGTTCCTGTCCTCATCCTCCTACTCCTCCTCCTCTCGCTGCCTCCACATTTGCAAAGTTCTCACAAAAGAGGGGAGCTTACCTGAGTAGTGCTAATGCTCGGACTGCTTGGTGTTCAATTAGTGTATAAGTGTGTGTGTGGGTGTTGCCAATTTCAGGTATGTTTTGCATGATGAATAGAAGTGTTTTCCCAATGATTGCAAGAGATTTCATTCTTGAACGAAGTACTTATTATAAGAAACAGTATGTAGTGTTTTGCAAGATATGTGTTGGAGGATTGTACTTTTGGTGGCTTCATTTGTCGATCCACAAGGTACATGTAATTGGCAGTTGAAATGTATCTTATGGCCCGGACACACATAGATAATCGGCTGTTGGACTGTCTGGCGAGGTCAGTGACTCGAGTCTGTTCGGTGTGTTGCGTGCCGTCGTCCGTCTGAGGGGCCGTCGTCCTTCAATTTGGCCGATTTGACATGTATAATTGGCGGGGCGGGCACTGCCGGCAGTCGGACTCAAATGACCCATCTGATTGGTAGAGTGCTGACCCGGAAACGGGGAGCGGAATCAGCGTGACTAGAGTCTCTCAAAATCTGACGAAAATCTTTTAAACTGACGTTTGTTGATCTGAAATGAAGACAGATTCAGCAACTGCATGGCCTATTTCTCGCTTAAAATGTTTTCAGAAACACGTTTCGGTGAACTATTTTAGTACAATATGAGATCGTATTCTGAACAAGCCGACCATGACAGTCTGTCTTTGAATTTCCGGAGAAACAAGACCCACGTGACGCGTTCGTCCAATCAGCTGCCGGTTTTCATTTTTGGCCGACAATACAGATTAGCGTCGCCTGCTGTTATGGAGACGTATTACGTCTCGTCGCTTTTGGTGTGTTCCGAGGCCTTTACTGTGATGGGCCTTTACGCAAACCCCTCTTTAAACATACAGCACTTATACACACAGCACAGACATGCAACACAGCCCGTAGTGCAGCGTCAACCATGGTACGGCACCCTTGGAGCAGTACTTAATTTTTCAATTTCATTGCAGGACTTTTTATGTAGCTGCTGTCAAACCTTAATCTTGACATCTTGACCTTATCAGATGTGGGCATCTTAGATTTAATAAAATTCAAACATCATGACTGCTATCTGATGTTTGATAAAAAGGTAAATATCTAACTGTAGCCTGTATGTAGTGACAGAGGTGACAGAGGAGGAACATAATCAAGCAAAAACAACTTTTCTTTTCCCCAGACTGCACATGGCTGCCATGCAAGTCACATGTCACTGCCTATAGTATGCACATAGTAATTGGCACACCCTTGAAGCGCTTTCAAATGAGGCAAAATTAGCAGCATGCTGCCGCTTCTGACAGATATGAGCTTTTCAATCCTCTTCCCAACTGAGTGGAGGAGTTTTCTGTGTCTTAATTACCTCACATTTGGCACAGTGCACTGCAGAGCTAGCGGGAGCCGCCGGGAGTTAGGGACTCAGCTGAGACACTCAGACAGCGGTTGGTGACAGAAGCCAGGGGAGAATGCAGTGGAGAAAAGGCTCCCGGCGAGCACGCCTGGGATGACAGGAGCGGTGGTGGAGGGGGCTCGAGATCCCCGAGGAGGAGCAGAAGAAAGAGGAATAGCTAGCTCAAGGGAGAATTCCCCTCAGGCAAATATGGCAAAATTGAAACATCCATATGCCGGCGCAAAACAGAAGATTTTCAGTGTGTCGATGCTCTCAGTCTCTTTTTTCTTTTGAAGAAGTTGGGTACTGGCTGGTCTGTTTTATTTTGCACATAACGGCAGACCCCCCCAGGAATGCTGACAGCAGTAGAGGCAAGACTGGGATGTTTCAGAAGCTCTAGACTGGGACTACAGTGGTCGGTTTGTAGACCATATATGTATATATATGTATATGTACACTGTCTCGGTTCTTGACTCGGTACGTGACTCGGTACGTGACTCTGTAAGTGACTCGGTATGTGACTCGGTAGCACACCACAAAAGTTGACATTGTGTCTCCTATAGCAACACCAGCTTTTAGTTAGTGCCAAAGGACGGTTTCCAATGCACATAACCTTTTTTGAGAAAATGAAAACTATGTATCTGTGTATAGTATGCAGCAATAGCTCTAACACAGTGGTTCACAGCCAGCGCCCCCCTATCCAAAATTCAGGTCCCTTACGGCCCCCATCAATTAAAAAGTAGGCTAATGTCTTCCTAGAATATTAATGTTGATTATAACTCAGTGTATATCATTAAAAAACCATGACATCAGACATGACAGTTGGAATATCATTATCATTATCATTAGGGAGCAAAAAAGCCATGTGAATAGAAATTACATTTATGAGTGTTAAACAAATGCAACAGTTTGAAATTTGACATTCAAACTTTAATTAGGTCTCGTTATTGATCACAAACACCAGCCAATCAGAGAGCGGTAATTTGGCGTTGGTGTCAAACAAGAAGCATTCTTATGAATCGTTCCAAAGGAAAACAAGACCAGCCTACCAAGGACAAAGCCTGAGGCTACTGCAAAACGCAGAAGGATATGCAGGTTATCCACTTAAAAATTAAAATATCTGATTTTTATTCCACACGTTTCGAAGATAATTAAATTTTCAAAAAAGTGTTTCGTAGGAAAACTAAGCTAGTACGATTCTAACTTAAATAAGAGGTTAATAATAATAATAATAACAACAACAATAACAGGATAATAATAGCCTACATTGAACAAGAATAAGAATGAAGGCCTAAAAGCTGTGTAACAACACGGCCTGGGCTGGCCAACATTTCTCAGAGGAAGAAAGCTAAACGGAGTTTGGCTGAAAACATTTATTGTACTTTTGGCATCCTGCTATTCTAAACTTGGTATATGCCACTTTGAAGATGCAGCTTGGATTCTGTCATATCATGGGTTTGCTCTTCTAGAGGGGATTCCAGTAGGCATATCTCTCCAGGAACACAGCCTGAGCTCCATCAAAGGCGGTCTGGCAGAGAACGTCAAATAAAATAACCCAGTTCAAAGGCTGGGTTTATATGTAGGAAAAACCTGGCTAGCAGAGCAGAGTAGACTAATTGAAATTTCACTGTTGAACGGACTGCAATTATCCATAAATGATCTAACAAAGAGCAAGGAGAGCCTACTGTACACCACTTACCTATAGACAAAGCTTCTTGCTATGCAAAAGAAAAGTGAGACGGACGCCGCAATCTCTCGGCCGAGTCCCCCTCTCTCTCTGTCTAAAGCACTGTTGCTCATGGTTTTGCAGCGCTTCTGTTGCAAAAGTATGATAGCTTTCTACTTTGACACATATTAAAAGAATTGAGGTGTGCCCTGGTTTCCACCTAATGCCGCTGTGCCGCGTTTTGGCTCTGACCGCGTTTTATTCCGTTCTCCGCAGCGCTTTATACCACTGGGAGCGTTATGCAGAAGTGGAGCGTTTTGCCTCCCCGCCATTTTAAGTTGGTAGGCTACGTAGTTAAATGGTTTCCTTTTTTGTCTGTTTTAATTGTGTTTGTGTTTGTTTGTTATTTGCTACTTTGTTGTGCTGTAGCCTTCAGATAAAGTTAATACTGTTAAATGTCCAGTTATGAACGACATCAAAGAGTGGCTGCGATCAGCTCCGGCGGCCACGTCACAGCTGGAAGGCGGCCATAGAAAACAATGAAAAGCTGCAAGCAAGCAATTCAGAACAAAAAGCCAATCGACAAAATTTGCGACCAAACTGCCGTTAAAAAACAGATACTACACACACATTGCTTCCAGTCTACCACCCCTGAATAAAAACGCTACTCTTACACCATCATGATTTATATTTTCTCACACATTTTCTTACTCGGCTTTGAAACAAGGTGCTTTGACTGTGACATGAATACAGGATCACATCCATTGTCAGCAGTGTACCAATCAAATGGCAGAACTAAACTCAATCCTTTCAGCTCGTGTTGAGACACCATGGGGCGCCAAACACTTAAGGGCACTTAAGTCCTCCATTCAATTTAATAACTGCAGTTAGAAAGAAACTTAAAATAAAAGACTAATGTACTAATGTGTTTTGTACCCAGACAATTTACAGCCAGAGTTTTCTTTGAGTTAGTTGATAGTGGAAAAGCACAAAAAGACCCTGCAGAGAGAATTGAGTCCTGCAGGCGCGGGCAATGAACCGCAAAGGCTGACACCCAAGGTGTTGGTGGGTACACCATGCACAGAGACAGCAACAACATGACACTGATGTGAGATCTTGTGATGCTGCAAAACATAACGTCGTCCACATAAACAACCGGACTGGTGGTGGATGTAAAGACGCTATCTTAATCATGTCTGCTCGGTGTCATTCCACTTCTCCCGATGACACACAGCCTGCTGAGGCTTTATGTTGTAGCCTACCATATATCCTTTCTGTTGATTTTCAACCACACAGAGTAGATCTGCCTCCAGTTCAATTGTGCTCCCTTCCCTAAACTGCCTCTATTCCCTTGATGTGGCATTGATCTGTCTACTCAGAGCATTGTCTGTGCCAGCCTGACCAGCGCCATCAATATTACATCAGGTTCAGTCTAAACAGCTCGGAACTCTTTTGCAGTCCATCTCGGGAGAGGTAAAAAAATTCATGGCTGTCTTCATTCCCTCGGCGGGGAGAGTCACTGGCGGCTGATCTCACCCTATAGCTTTATTTTGTACACCAGAGGACAGAATAATTCAGAGGCTTTTGTGCCAAGACGGGAGGTTAGGAAATTATACTCTTGGGTTGTACAAAAAGTGACTTTTAAATTATTAATCTCCTCAAGCATTAATTAGTATTCCCGGTAATTAGTGTTTGGTCCTTTCATCAGCTGTTCCAAGGAAATTAAATGTTTACAAGAGAGTGAGTCAATATTTGCTCGCTGGAAGTTAGATTGAATTATCTCAGGAATGACTTCTGAGCGCTGGAACCCACCTGAGCAGCGCAGGAAGTTGATACCGTCCGGCTCTGTCGTCTGGAACACAGTTGGACCAGATTTTGGCCCAAACTCCACCTGACTTTTCATTGTTCCCTCCTCCATCCTTCTCTTGATAATGGTGCTTTATCTGGCAGACACAGCAATCTAGTGAAGCATGAAGATATTAAATTAAACCAGGAGGAATCAGCCATGCAGCTGCCACAATGCCCTCTGGGAAATATAGTAAAAAATAGAAAGTGTTTCAGTGGATGATATCTACAGTGCTGGCAGCACATTGACTTCAAGCCTTTGAGCTGACTGATTCTGCAGACCTTGCTGGCTCCGTGCTTGTGCTGCGATGTTAAACTATCTTGCTTTTGATGAATGGCCTGAAAAGATTATCTCAAAACCCACACTGTGTATTGTTGTGACACAGAATGGAATTTGATAGTGATTAATGCACAATTAGGGTCACGTGACAAACTTCATGTCTGACTTGGTTGTTCGAGTTGAGCCCCCAGAGACCTACCAAGTCCACAGCCTATTTCTCAGGGTGTTGGGGCTGAGCTGGCTAACTAACCCGGGGCTGCCATCTCGGACTCTATTTTAAGAACGCTAATTGAGGAAATGTCATTTTCAACGTTTTTTAAACCAAGGACCCCTTAACTGAAAGAGAGGCAGAGCAGGGATCCATTACTACATATATTATATATATAAATAAATAAATATTTTTTTTGCATAGAATACTAAGCTATTGAAATAATAATTGTTGGCATGATTTTATAAATCATGTTTTAATGGTAAACATACTGTACATGTGGCACAGTGAATCCTTTGGGATTAACAGTATCTGTGGATGGCTACCTTGGTGACTACCTTACCTATAGGCCAGTAAGCCTATCATCAGTGGGGATTTATATTTGCC
This sequence comes from Sander lucioperca, assembly GCF_008315115.2. Lineage (NCBI taxonomy): Eukaryota > Metazoa > Chordata > Actinopteri > Perciformes > Percidae > Sander > Sander lucioperca. The sequence continues at coordinate 16,730,774 of NC_050177.1, forward strand.
AAAAAAATGTTGGATTCATTTTTTTGAAAGAAAACTTCAAAAAATAATAATTTCGAGGCCACCCTGCAGTGACTCTGAGGACTCCCTAGGGGTCCTGGACCCCCAGTTGAAGATCTCTGATCTAAAGGATATATTTATATTAAAAAAAACAGGTCTTATGTAAGTGTTCGCTCAAGTAACTTCCCCTAATCATTTAATAGGGCATCACTAATGTACTCTAATTTGTTCTAATTGAATTTGACTATGCAGTTTGACTGGAGCAGATGCATTTGTGCAAATAAAATGACTTCTCTTTAACACAATCATGTCCATACACCATACAATAATTGTGATATACAAAACAAATAGCTGCAGTATCAGAATGTGCACAGTTGAGTGATGGTTTCTTAATGCAGGAGGTTGCTTAATGCTGTTAAATTGAGGGTATTTTGTTAATTAGCCAATTTGGTACCATTTCTAATGAGTCGCCCTTTATAATGGGTTTACAAGCTGTAAATAATAACTGTTGTCTGACCAAAATGTTAAATGTAGTAATGCAATAAACCTAATGAATAAACTGCACTAATCTGCACTTTTCTGCATAGAAAGAATATTGTACACTGTGTGTATGTGTGTGTATGTTTGCATTGATGCAATGTTTTATCTGTAATCTGATGATTTGTATCTGTTTGGGTGAGACCAAAGAGGATTTTCTTGTCTCGGCTAGACAATAAAGTTGTGGTGCACCGAAGTACATGACGTCATCGCTTTCCAACTGAGCCCCTCCCACTGTCAAAAAAAATACATAAAAGAAAAACAGCAATCAGAAATGTGGAAGCATTTAGGATTTGAAAAGACCAAAGGTGCCAAAGGTAACATGTTTGCTACCTTTAAAGCCTCACAGGTGATTAAACTCTGCTCAGGGTGAAGGTGGGCCAGAACTTTGACGGGAATTTATTAGGTCACAAATCTTCATCTACCAATAAAAATGATAAAGGTGTCATTTGTCCAGCCATATCAGGTGCAGCAGAGCTAACAGGACACTCAGGAAGATGTCAATCAATTACAGTCTGTACACTACCACACAGTCCGTAGAAGAGGTCCAATCACCAGATGAACTAAAAACAACTTTGCTGGTGTTCAGAGCCTTTAAAATATACAACTAGTAGAAAACAATCTGCCCACTTGTCACTCAGTGAGGTAGCTGATGCACCATGAATGTTCATTCAGAGTAATTTCATTTTAATGTATACTTTTTATTGATCCCCAGAGGGGAGACCAGTGACCCTCCAGTTCCCAATCCAACTCCCTACGAACTGAGCTACTGCAACCCGCAAAGCATTTCCTCCTAACCACTAAACCACTAGGGATTAGTTAGAGTAGTTGAGCATTAGGATGCATGGATTGCACACAGATTAATCTGTATGTATGTGTGTGTTAAATGTCATTCGTTCAAACTTGATCTCTTGATAAAATAACCCAGCCCCAGTATCCTAAATCTCTCCAACAGGCTGGTGTCCGTGGATGTCACCTCAGTCTAAGGGTCAAGCAAGCAGTTTGTCACTGTTGCTCTCTCTCATTCTCTCACTGTGTGCAGAGGCTAGGCAAGGTCAGCACAGACATATTCCTCCCAAAATACATTGAACAGTTAACACAGTGACATCCAGGAGGACAGAATGTGAGTGATATTTCTAAAAGTCTTCTTTCATAAATAGCTGCTGTTTGTCCTTCATGACATTCTTCCCCTGGCAGGCTGATTGATAAGGATGCACATAATCCATTATTTTGGCCTATTGATTGAGCCCAGCAATCAAAGATCAGTGTTGCGGCAGAGGTAACCGGACCCTCCTATAAGACATCTCCGTCGCACAGGCGCAAGCAAAGGTGTCAGCCGCCGGCCCACTAATCACCCTGTGCTGTGAGTAATGGCTATGAAAGCAATCACAAGGGAAATGCATCATCTCTACAAACCCTCAATCTATCAACCTGACTCGCTCTCATTTGACTGAAATGCATGCCAACATGAAATATGACGCTTTGTCAAAAGCAGAGGGAGCACGTTGGCTCCAGAGCTGCAGAATGTAATAATTAAACACACCCGTAAAGACCCATTGTATTTCATCCATTGACACATACATGTTGCACATTTCTGAGCTGTTTCCCTGGGTAAACATTTCATGCTTGGCTCCAGTGCATAATAAGCTACAATATACTAACAGTAATTTTACACTTCAGTCACCTTTCAATTTGTTTCCCTACATGATATCAAATGAGAAATGGTGGAAGAAGAAAGACATGCCTTGCTTGCACACCATCAAAAAACTATTTGTCCGAGAGTTTGATGTGTTTGGCCCAAACAAAAGCCACAAGCGGGCGTCCTTGGCCAACCCATCCTTTTATTATGAAGGGGAGCAGGAGACGATACCTGGTTTTCTTTTCAAATCTGGGATATTTGAAGTTGTTTGTGTTGCAGTTTTTGCTGTGCACATGTCATTTCACACAGCGGGGAACATTTCCTCTCCAACCACAGGAGTCCTCAGTCCCATCACCTTGCAATCTGCAGACTGGCCTCTTCTCCATAGTGCCTCTCAATTATGCTGTATGATGTTAATCTCAACAGGCGCCCAGAAATATTTGCACAAGGAGCCCTGGATTTGCTAGTTCAGGAGTACACTGAAGCTAGACGACAGCACAGAGTTGGAGTGAAAAACTCTAGAGGACACAGACAGACGTCCTTCCAACAAGCCCTAATGTGCCAATTTAGCAAAGCAAAATGACCAACAATGTAAAATGGGGTCCTTCACCCCATAACAAATTCATATGATGATTTATGTTTTTGTACATCCAACAAATGCAATATTTGTCACTTTGAAACAAATTGCCACTGCATCTCTGGAAATGAGTTCTATAGATTTTTCTCTCTGCTCATTCTGGGTTTCTCTCAGCGAGGTTATTACTTAATTAGATCAGAGGGAAGGCTCTGTCAGATATCTCCCCTGCCTCCGACTGAGACTCGCCCTACCTAAGTCGCTGACAAAGAATACTGATCGCTCGGGACACTTGGCACACCAATTACCTGACATCAAATCTTTAAAAAAAGGCATGAATACATAAAACCTGTTTGTACCTTTTCTCTTTGTTGCTGTGGGGTAAGTCACTGTTTTTCAAGAGTAGATGGAATTTAAATCTTTTAAGTTTTACTCTTCATTAGAGAATATAGCAAGCTTGATTTGAATTGAAATCATTCTAATTAAAAGAAATTATTATAGAAAGGAAGGATCCCCACAGCACGAAACGGGGATTTGATGCTCATGATGATGTGCAGATTATTTTTGAACAGTGTGCTCTATGAGATTTTTTTTTACAGGAAAGTGTACAAAATTATCATCCAGATGTTATCTGTGATTTCTGTATTCATTACCTGAGCTAAAATAAATAATGCAGAAAGTATAGTACTACAGTATCACTCCCATTGGAAGTTTTGATATCAGGCCAATATCTCTGGCCAAAAGGCTCATTTGGACCTCATCTGACCACAGAAGCTTTTTCTAGCTGACTTCAGAGTCTCCCACGTGTCTTCTGACAAAATGTATGTAACATGTCATGTGAGCTCTTTCAACTCGTTGGCACTCTCCCACTTAACTGCAGCTGGTGAAGTACATGGCCAATCCTTGTAGTATATACATAGAAGGGTTTCTTGATCTGATGAAGCAGGACAGCGTCATTTGTCTGTGCCTTCCACATCGTTGCTGAAAAATATACAAGTTTTATGATGTGACAGCGCTATGGTTGAAGTTTGCTTAGGTTTAGGAACACATGCGACTTGGTTAGATTTAGGGAAACATTGGGTTAGAGTTACAATTACTAAGTTACAATTACTAATTTGTTAAGGTTAAGGTACCTTTGTTGTCATGACAATAATAACTTCTTAGTTTAGGTGAGGGAACAGTCGTGGTTTATAAAACATTGTTGCCTTGCAGTTAGGGCTGGGTATCGTTTACAATAAAACAAACATTACAATATTAGGATCCTTAAAATGATACTGATACCAACAGAGTATTTCATTTGATACGTTTTTGTATATTTCAGTCGATATCCATCCTGTGAATGGAAGCATCTCGGCACGCTGAACAGCCAACTCAAATACACCAAACTTTTGCGCCTGGTTAGCTCACTAGAGCTCACATATTTAGAGGTTTACTCCTTGACGCAGCAGCCGCAGGTTCGACTCCGCCCTGAGGCCCTTTGCAGCTTGTCATTCCCCCTCTCTCTCCCCTTTCAAGTCTAAGTTGTCCTATACAAAGAAAGGCCTAAAATGCCCAAAAAATTATCTTAAAAAATACACCGCACTTAACATCGCATTAAATGGAAGGACGCTTGCAGTGATTGGCTGCGAGCAAAACCGAACAAATAGTCAGTTTTTCTAGATCTGGGTGTCAAATCGAATGAAGGTATCGATTAACTGGAGAAGTTTTAATACTACTTGGTACTTGGTTATTTTGGTCGATACCGTTACTATATCAAGTATATCAAGTACCGATACCCAGCCCTATGCAGTTGGAAACAGGTAACAGCAGTCTCACATGTTAAAGGCCAACATTTTGTTAAGCCAACCATCCTCCCTACGCACACTTTAGTGATCTATAACGTCACATGATTTCTGTTGTAAAGGCTTTGTCACTTCAAGATAAACATATGTCGTTGTGGGGCATTTGCTGAAAGGACTGCTGAATGATTTTATTGTAAGGACAGTCTTGAGTTGACATAGGTGTCTTGGTGTCCTCCTTCCCTACTCTCCTTCTTGGCTCACTCAGTTTTTAAAGACAGCTCAGGCAGATTTACAGAGGTGCCACATTCTTTCCTCCACATTTCTTAATGACTCAATTAACTGGACTTCAAGGAAGGTACGGTGCCTTGGAGGTTTTCTTGTATCCATTCCCTAAATTTTTAATAACCTTTGTTCTCGATACAGCTCTACTTATACCACGATGAATAGAATACCCACAGGTTATCTCCATTTGATTAATTATGTGACCAATTGGCTGCACCAGTGATGATTTAGCTGTTACCCCTTAAACGGGGTGAATTAATGTGCAAACATGTATTTTGTATTTTATATTTGTAATTATTTAGATCACTTTGTAGAGATCTGACATTTAACAGCCTTTTTGGTTGATCAGTGTCCAACAAGAATCATGCTAGCAGCTCTATGAGGCTTTACTGAGGCACAGCTGTTCTTTGTGCTAAATGTGAGCATCAGTATGCTAACATGTTGATGTTCAGAAGATTCTCTGGAGATGAAAATATTTTAGCTTTTGGACTCAGTTTTTGAATTACAGAAGGAACTTAAGAGGTATAATAATCATTAAATTGACACGTTTGACCTGTCCAACATACTATCTCTCCCTCCCTCCTCTACTCCCTCACTGCACAAATCACTATAGCAACAAGTTCACACAGCGTGTGGCCTATGAACCTCAATGATACAGCTTACTTAGTACTGGTAATATTGGCATTTCAACGACATTGGCATTGGCATATTGTGCACCAAATAGCACACTGTCAACATTTCTTGCGGAATTTTCTACTTTTTTATAGGCACTGTACAGTATATGGTATGGTGTGTGTGAACTCAAAAAGCAGAAAATGGAAAAAAGAGAAAAGGATTTACTTCCCTGTGAGATCCAATCATGATGAACTATTACCATGCCTACATGTGGTGCCATAAACCTCATCCTAAATTACAGCCCACCGAGCTCCCTCCAGTCTGATCTGGCAGGCCATGATTTAATCAAAATTGCTGTGATCAGTGCAGCCGATGTGACTATTGGCACTTTTCTCAAATGTTAATCAAGCCATATTGAATGGTGCACTACTCTCGGCAGGAAGTCTGTAGCTTGTGGCTGCTCACTAAATCTCAATGACTTCGTTAACTCATTATGAGTCAAATCGTGCAGTGCCAACAGCAATTAAAACACGAAGAAATGAGCGGTGTCCTTGGGCCACTGTTCTGCTCGCAAGACTGATACACTTTACTAGATTTAGCAGAATGATTGACATATCAATAAGTGCCGAGGTGGATTAAATGGACTCAATCAATATTCACATTTGTCTCACTTGCGACTGAAGCCAATTGTGCACACCTTGTCAAGTGCTGTCGGCTTTTGTGCTTCAGGCTGTGTGACTGCTGCTGTTGCAGCACCATATCCTGTCTGTCACATCCAGGAATATGACCTGCCTCTGACCATTTTTATTTGAATTTGTGATGCTCCAAAAAAAATTGACTTTTTAACTCATGGTAAAAAATCACCAAAAGCTAATCAAAGTGGAAGTCAGTGAAAAAGATCCTAGAGGGTATGAATGGTCACCAAGATATTCTCACTGTACAGAAAATCCATCCAACCTTTTGTCTCTTTATTCCTTATTCAACCGGGAGGACAGAGGAGACGGAAAAATCGTAACTTTCAATGATTATGTCAGGGTTTTAATTCAACTCTCTCCTCTGTCTTTTGTAGAAACACATTTCTATTCATGAAGCCAATCCTCCGTAGTCATGACACTGCATACTTATGTTTCTTTTGTAAAACTCCAGCAATATGCTAATTGCAACTGTGGGCTTCTGTCCCCTATGCAGACTTAAAGAAACCTTTATCTTAGCAAATGACTGGCAGTTGATTATGAAAAACCCAACATTTCTTCTTCTTTTTTCTCCTGCGTGAAGGCAGTCCACCCACACCTTCTGCTTTTGTGCGCACTATTGTTATGGCTCCGTTGTTAATGAGTTTAAAATTAACTGTCTGTAATGACTGGAGCCCCTGCTGAGCGTGATTATGCTGTTGAATGGGGAGCTGGAGGAGTAATGTATAGATGGATGTGCATGTGCAGGTATGTCTGTCGCTCACTGGAAAAAATACAAGCGCTGGCAGAACTGGGGACTGACGGTCATGCCTCGATGCTCGGTGTTGCTGTTCAACCTGACATCAGGTGTCATCCTGTGGCCATTCATCTACTTTAGGGGATTGGTTTTTCTTATTGGTTTTTGATATCAGGCAGACATCAGCTGGTAAAGCTGTGGCTTCAGTCAGCTGGAGGCCTCAGGCTTAAACTCATCCATCACACATTTACTTTGCATTAAAACACAGTAGATGTGGAAACATTCATTAAAGACTGATATTTTCTTTAGGTGTGGTGTTGGTCAGTGGTGTCAGGGATTCCAGACTGTAGGAACAGCCTAGTTACTCTTCAGAGTCTCAGTTGCAATTTAACCTTTACTACTCTCTGTGATCACCTAAACTGTGTTTTAATCACAGACTGTAAAAGTAATGGATGTAGCATCCGTGACGTCACCCATTAGTTTGTGGACTGCCTTTGTGAAGAGTTGGCCATCTTGATTTTTGCAACCAGATGTGACATTTTTTTGTGAGAGGTGGGAGCTGGGGAGGATGATGCAGCTAAGCCAGTGTTGTTAATGGTTGCAATGGTGCTGTGCTAAGCTAAACGCTAAATGCTGTAAAGTTGCCCATTTTCAACCCTTCTGAAGCGAGTCATCCAGCGGATTAACACGGATGTCCAGGTACTGCATGCACGGCAGTACAGAAAATCTGCAAACTTTCCCAGACCAGCTATTGCTATTGCTAGCGCTATTGCTAGCGCTAGCTGGCTAGCTTGGTTGGCAGAACGCTGAACAAGACATTTCTGGGCAACCAAAATGTTCCAGTTAACTTTGCTGAAGTGAAAACACACAGTGAGAGGGTCAAAGTTTAAGATGAAAACACGGAACAACAGCCAAAAACAAGTTGAGGTTTATTTTAATGTCCACAGTGTTAGCATGGTTAGCACTGCTAAGCCTCTGTGCTGATTGACAGGTCCTAAAGCATCCACTGCTTTTATTGTATAGTTTAAAATAAATGGGAGCATCATTTACTAAATGAATATCATACTATATTAAAGAAGACTTGAAACTAGCGTTTGAGACCATAAACTCATTATGAAAATGTTTACTGAGGTAGAGAAGTAGGCTCATTTTCTCATAGACTTCTATAGAAACAGACTTCTTTTTGGAACCGGTGGAGTCTCTCCCTGCTGGAAGTTAGAGAGAATTCAGCTTTAAGGAGCTTCTGCATTGGCTTCACTTCTCAGACCCGGAAGCTCCATTCATTTATTTTAACAGTCTATGATTTCAATACAACCAAACTCATGTAATGCTTACTATACCATACTAAAGTGTTTCTATTTACATATCTCTCTGTTTCTGTCACCAGACGACTGAAAGAGCATAAAATGGTGATTGGATTGCGGCTCTTAAATGCTGCCAGGCAACCACTAATGTCTGCGCTATACTGAGTCATTAGTCACAACACTATTTTATGATTGTGAAGTCAAAATAAACATAAACACTGCAAAATGTCTGCTCCTTTTTTCTGACATTTAAAACGAGTGATAACAGTGTTAGAGGCTACAGGAAGTTGGCTTACGTTTTCCAAGAGCTCACTTTTCCTCCCCCACACTAAAAACACACTGCTGCCATTTTAAGATTCATCCACTGTACTTTCAGTAATCATATGCTAATATGTTTTTAACATATGATATAATCCCATCCTGCTCTGTTACTTAAAAGAAATGTCAGGAGTTTGTCATTTTACAACACAGGGTTGTTGATACACAAGAGGGAAAAAAGGGAGGGTTGATATCAATTAAATTTTATTTATAGTGTCAAATCATAACAGGAGTTATCTCAGGACACTTTACAGATAGGGTAGGTCTAGACCACACTCTATAATTTACAGAGACCCAACAATTCCCCCCAAGATCAAGCAACAGTGGTTCTGTTTGTTCAGTGCAGAGACAGAAGCGAAAATGGCAGTTCCAGTAACTCCTGAGTTGTCTTATTTACATGTTGTGTCCTGCAAGCTGGCCTTCTGATGGTCAACACAGTAAATACCTCCCAACCGTGGTTTGGCTGCTCCTCCAACCACAATGCCTCCATTTCTATTCCTACACGTGTTAAATGCAGCCAGGGTTGCTAGGTCTGCTGTTTTCCCACGGAATTGCGCTACTTTTAAGGTGTTGCCGCAGGTTGAATTTTTTGTCCACTGGTTGGGTAGCCCAGACCCACACAGACAGGACGTGCCCTGCAGCCCAGCACCTGCCTCTCCAAAGCAGCAAATGGACTAGTACACAGTTTACAACAAAACTAAAAAAGCTAGTTTGTGCATTAGTGAATTGGTCTACATCTTCACAGAGATTTATTTATTTATGACAACATACTGCATCTAATTACACAAGGCAAATGTAGCACCTAGGTGAAATAACTTTAATGGGAAATTGCTTTTAATGTTGGTACACTATTTACCCTACACATTTAGGGTGTTACTTTGTTGATATTACAATACATTAAGCATTTATAGTAATGCTGTTGGACCTTTAAAGCAGTGTAAGGGTTAGTGTAATATGTTTTGGGAGGGAATTATTTTGGGTTCTGGTCTAGGTTTGGTTTTATTGGCTGTTGGGCTGGTTTTGGGCTGGTTTTGATTGGTTTTGTCATACAGACCAGGTAACCCTGAATGCAGCAGATGTGGCGTGTGGGTGTGGCAGCTTTAGAGTTTTTGAAAGGCAACTTTGATGGACCTGGGCTGAGCAATGAGATGACTAACGTAGCTTATTACTACAACTTACTCACTATAACGATGTCAAATTATGTTGTATTCAAGCTTGGCCCCCTGCTGCCCAGCTGCACCACTGAGAAAAGGCCTCCACATCGCCCGTGTACAACATCTACAACAAGTCGAGAAAGGTTAGCTGTACATCAGTGCTTGGCAAAATCGTATTAAGTACAATTTCTGCTCTTCTTCTTCTTCTTCTTCTTCTTCCCCCCCCCCACCCCGCCCGTCCTGCAGCATAATTCTCTATAATGAGCTTGTGGACAGGAGATGAGATATGATTCTTGGAATTAAAACAGCATTTTCTACTTTGATCATCCAGCAGTGTGTGAAGCACTGAAATAAGACTCTCCCCTTCTTTATCGAATCTTTGCTCGCGTTCTCCCTCTCTTAATCTTTCCCTTGCTCGCTCGCCCTACTCTATCTGAGCTTGGGGGATTGCTGTATGAGATGGAGTTAATGAAGAAAGCTTTTTTTCTCCCCTGCAAAAAGACGGGTAAACTCTGGCAACTTTGTACTCGTTTTTTGTTAATCGCGTCACGATCAGCTTTCATGCTTTACAATCCCAACCCCTGAACCAGTTAAGCATAAATATTTAACATCATTATTTTCAAGCCCCTGAGAATATGTCTTAAACAACTGCATAAGCTCCAGCACAAACAAATCCAAACTATTCTTTGCTTCTAAAGTTGGCCGAGTAGCTTCAGCCTTTCTCCGTGAAACAATCCAACATCATCCCCTTTTATTCCTTTCCACTACACAAAATCTTATTTAACATCACTTACAAGCAAAACAGCATTCGCACAGCCCCTCGCTCTCATGCGCACACGCGCGCTCACACTTATAAGTGGCCTTGTCTTCATAAACTGCGAGTGAGATGCAACATTGTCAAAGAGCCATTTAAGATTCTATCATCTAATATGGAGGCTGACGTGGGCTGCTGCTGGCAGCGTGGTTATGTAAGCTGCTTTCTCAGGGACTGATAGCGATCCAACACACCCAGCAGGGGAGCGTTAGTGTGTGTGTGTGTGTGTGTGTGTGTGTGTGTGTGTGTGTGTGTGTGTGTGTGTGTGTGTGTGCGTGCGTGCGTGTGTGTGTGTGTGTTGGGTGAGGGGGGGGTGAAACAAATCACACATCCAGTACACTACATAATATTGCACCCAGTGTTTTGCCACAGGTACAGAGAGACACTATTTCGTGCCAATTGATATGTTAATATGCTAATGTACCGTGATTAGCAAAGCAAGAAACGGAGTGCGTCTTCGCTCAGTGAGGTGTTGATTGAAAGAAATCAACAACCAGGATGGCAGATGACAAAGAAATGCACTTTGTTTTTTTAAATGTTGAACTATTTATTATAGTTACAGTCCAAAGCAGATACTTTGGGAATAGGTTGTGCTTTTTTCAAGTAAATCCTAATAAAATACTAACATGTCATATCTACATTAAAAGAGTCCTCTCCATACTGGCCATGAAGCAATACCTCTGTATATCGACAGCAGCCACATATTGTCGGTATTTTCCAGTGTTAGTCTTTTTTTAGTACGTTCGCTGTTTGTGTTCCCCGTATTCCCATGCTGAGCCACAACAGAGGGTTACTTCCTGGTAGTCCTTAGTGCGAGGACAAAACACTTAACGTTACATGTGACACTCGATCGGCTCAAACCGCTGAAGCTAATATTAGTTTTGGCTTGTTGTTATTTTTTGTTATCAGTTAGAATGAAATACTCGCCAAAGTAATCGCTGAGCGATGCTGTGTCGGAACATAGCAACATCGCTAGTACTAAGACCACCAGGAGGGAAACACAATCAGACTGGGTGCATCTAGCTAAGGGTTTACCACTTTATTTGGAGGTAAAACCTAAAGCGAGCACATTCAAAATGGTGGCAAGAATCCCTCCTGTGTACAACCTGGGGCCACTTAGCGGACAAGTTGTGAACACAACACTGACATAATCCCTTTTTGAACGGAAATGGTGAAAGTGTTAGCTTCTTACTTACACCAGCAGTTACAGTTTGTGTTTGTGTCCACCTGATGAATGACAGTCCAATATTCTCTGTCTTTCAGCTGTTTTTGGTCTCCAATAGCTCCTGCTGGAATCTCTGTCTCTTTAGCTGCTGAATGCAATCTGACAATCTATTCTGGCAAAACCAGCCCAATGGGCAATCAAAACAAGCCCAACACCAGAACTCAAAATATTCCCCTGCCGAAATGTATTACACCAACCATTACACTGATTTTAAAGTGCTCATTATGTGCTTTTTGGCTTTCCCCCTTTCCTTTATTGTGTTATATATCTTTTTGTGCACATTATAGGTTAACAAAGTGAAAAAGCCCAAAGTCCACCTCGAAGGGACTTACCATCTCCAACAGAAAACATTGTTCACAAACTGCTCCAAACAGCTCTATTGTAGTCCAGCCTTTACTTCAGTGACGAACGTGCGTCACTTTGTAACACATGTTATAATGCTCACCTAGCTGCTAGCATGGCACTCCCTCATACTCTGCAACTGACAAGCTAGCAGTACTTACTGAGCATGTGCGACTCCCAACAAAGATGGTACAGAAGTGAGATGCCTCACTCTGTAGCTAAAACTGAGAGCTCAACACACAGGGTGAAAAGAAGAGCTGCAGCAATGTGCAGTACAACAAAAAATACGGTGTTTTCTGAAAATTAAACCACATAAACCTATTCTGGTACAACTTCTAAATACAATTATGAACCTGAAAATTAGCATAATATGATCACTTTAAAGTCCAACAGCATTACTATAATTGCTTAATGTATTGTAATATCTACAAAGTAACACCATACTTGTTTAGTGTACCAACATTAAAAGCAGTTTCCCGTTAAAGTTATTTCACCCAGGTACTAAATTTGCTTTGTGTAATTAGATGCAGTATGTTATCATAAATAAACAAATCTTTGTTAGGTTGTAGACCAATTCACTGATGCATAAACTAGCCCGTTTTGTTGTAAACTGTGTACTAGTCCATTTGCTGCCTTGGCAAGAGAGGCAGGTGATGGGCAGCGGGGCACATCCAGTCTATGTGGGTCTGGGCTACCCAACCAGCGGACCCGCGGCAACACTTTAAAAGTAGCCCAATTCTGTGGGAAAACCACGGACCTGGCAACCCTGAGTGACTTATATAGATCTTTTTTTGAAAACAACGCTAACGGTACAGATCCATTTGACTGTACAACGCTTCTGTCGCGCCGCGCTCCACTCTATTCCTATGGGTGACGTCAAGCAACTTCAACGTGCACGCAAAGCATTCCGGGAAGGCAGCACTGCGTTTGAAAAAATGCTGCGCGTCAAAAAGCTGGCCGATGCCCCTCTTTATGCAAATTAATTCGTTGAACGTGACGCGACTATCCAGTAGACGTAGACGAAAATCTTTCAAACTAACCTTTGTCGATCTGAAATGAAGACAGATTCAGCAACTGCATGGCCTGAACGTCCAATATGGGGGTAATTACCAGGGTACTGGGTTGTTTTTTGTTCCCTTTCTGACTTCTTTTTAGTGATGACGCCGTGTTGTCAGATCTCTGCAATGAACTTGATTACTACTGAGAGAAATTATAGAAAACTACAAAAACAAGACCCAAGCTGTAATAAACTGGACGTAACATTTAAATCATACAATCATCAAAATCTTACTCCTCAGATTGTGCCAATAAATTCATGAGCAGTTTGTTTGAATGCGGTTTCAGCTTCCATGCTCATGAGCTGAATGCATCGGTGACATTAGCAAACATGGTTTATGAGAAATTACATATGCTACAATATGTGTTAATATGAAATGCAAGAGTATGTGAAGTCTTGCAGTCATAAAAAAGCATTTAGCTTTATTGAGACATTCATCACAGCATGGCAGAAGCCCCTGGAGTCACTGTTCCCATCGTGTAGCCTGAAAACACTGAAATGCCCATTACTATCAATGAAACTCACAGCTAGGATGGCTACATGAAGTTTGAGCAAAAAATAAATTTAGCTTTTTGTATTTTGTAAATGACATACAGTACTGCTCAATAAAGATCAGAGTAGGACCAAAAAGCTTTCGGCCGCACATAGCTTCCTACCAGAGAGTTAGTGTTGCCCTCAGTTCTTTTTGCTGAAAGTTGTTGAAAAATAAATCCTCTTACCTTGGCTTTGTGTATATTGTGAACACATGACACGTTTGCGGCTGACATTTTGTGGGCTGAGTCCACATCATTGATTTCAGGAGATAGCCCTGCTGATATGTCAAGGCCAGCCGAGTAAGGGCGGCTGGAAATGCAGCGGAGCCTTGTAGAACCAGTTACCTTGAGCTGAAAACCTGAGCAAACATTGTTAAGTGCTGATGGTGGGCATGCTGGCCTTGAGAGGGAGGTCTCCTCAGTGCAGAGACTCCTCTGCAGCTTTTCACTCCAAGTTGTTTTTCCCCTCAGGGATGCTGTCCCAGCCAATACCACTCCTGCTCACTGTATGTAGGTGTAGAAGTTGACTGTAAAACACAGTCTTATTCCAATTAAGGAGCATAACCAATGATGTTTACACTTGAGCTGCCAACTACACTTATGTCATTTGTAGCCCTGCTAGAGTGTCAACATTTCATATCTCCACTGACAGTCAGTTTGAAACCTTTTGATTCCCCTCCTCTCCCTGCAGTGCATGGAAATGACTGACTGCTTTACACGAAATGAGAGGATTGTTTTCTTGTGCAGCGCTAAAGGAAATGTTGAATCTTCCTGTAGCATTCTTCAATCTTACAAGTTTCTGTTGACTGAAATACTGTACACATCGTAAATACACTGCAAGATGTTGAGTTGGGAGAACTGTAACTAATGTCTGGGCATTGAGGTCACATTTTGGTTCTAAGTAACCACGCGGGAACACTCAGGCCGGTAAACTGATGTGTGAAAGACCACAAATTGATGAGTTTGGTCTTTTGCGGCTCATATAGCAGGGTCACTAACACATGAATTACATGCATTACCACAACCAATGCAAATAAAATACAACTACTAAAGCTGAAGGTTTAGCACAGCCACAGATTTCCCCGAGCGTTAAGCCTGTATAGTCGAGTTCACTGAGTCCACCATTCCTCTACCTCTATCCCCCCATTCCCCCTCCCCCCCAGCAGACATACGGACCAAACAAAAGATGCAGGAGATGACAGAGTGTGTCCTCTGGGGGAAAACATTCTGCAGCCATCAATATGTCAGCCTTGCATTACAGCCTGATGGATTTATCAAGCCATCGATAAGTTATTGACTGGAATAACGCTCAAGGTTATCTCATAGGAATCTCCAGTAAAAGAGTACAGTAAGAGCTTGCTGTCAGTGGTCTCTGCTGTTCCTCTGCTGCGATGCCTTCACTGCCTCGTGAGGGCACAATGACCAGAATAAATCGAAGGCGGGATTTCAAGAACTATCAAAAATGTTTTAAATTAAAAATGAAATGAAATGTCAACCATTGTATTTTTTTTGTTGTAAAATAATCCAAAATGTCTTTAGAGATTTAACAACAGGTGAATACATTAAAGTGCTCATATTATGCGTTTTGGTGTTTCCCCTTTCCTCTATTGTGTTATATATCATTTTTGTGCATGTAATAAGCATCCAAAGTGAAAAAGCCCAAAGTCCACCCCAAAGGGACTTACCATCTCCAACAGAAAACACTGTTCACAAACTGCTCCAAACAGCTCTATTGTAGTCCAGCCTTTTCTTCAGTGACGAACATGCGTCACTTTGTAACGCACGTTATAATGCTCGCCTAGCTGCTAGCGTGGCACGCCCTCATACTCTGCTTCTGACTGGCTAGTAGTCCTTACCTAGGTACTGAGCATGTGCGACTCCCAACAAAGATGGTACAGAAGTGAGATGCCTCACTCTGTAGCTAAAACTGAGAGCTCAACACACAGGGTGAAAAGAGGAGCTGCAGCAATGTGCAGTACAACAAACATATGGTGTTTTCTGAAAATTAAACCATGTAAACCTATTCTGATATAACCTCTAAATACAATTATGAACCTGAAAATGAGCATATTATGAGCACTTTAAGATAATAAATACATTCACACATCAAATACATAACACATATTACAGTGTTTTTACAACAGATTCTCACTCCCATCTCGTAAAATACGGATGCTTGTCAGGTGCCTTTCTCGTTGTTATTGACGCTAAAAGTCTCCTTTTGCGTCATAAAACGTGCTTTATCTAAACGCGCTTGGTCGGGACTATTGCCGTCCCTTTTGACGCAGTTATGTTAAGGAAAAGGTCATGGGTGGGCTTACGTTTCCATGACACGCGAGAAGAACGGGACGGTTGGGTTTAGGAAAAGGTCGTGGGTGGGCTTATGTTTGACACGCAGGAAGAACGGGGCAGTTGGGTTTAGGAAAAGGTCGTGGGTGGGCTTACGTTTCTGTGACACGCGGGAATAACGGGGCAGTTGGGTTTAGGAAAAGGTCGTGGGTGGGCTTACGTTTCTGTGACACGCGGCAATGACGATACAACTTGTAACAGAGGAAGGCTGGAATATGGGCATATGTTATTTAGGAGAAATAGGAAGGAGCTTATTAATTACTTTAAAGTGTATACATTGCGCCTAGTCTCGCATTGCCAGCTCTATCTCTGAGGTCTGGCTACGCCACAGATACATTCTGGGATAGGAGAAAAAAACGCTCTGAGTTGTTGACGCAGCGAGGCTGGCTCTGCAAAGTAGTCTCAGGAAGGAACTTGTTTTGGTGGAACATTTGCACCCCGCAAAAGAAAACGCCACATACAATATTAAATGAACTGTTGACACAATACAGTAACGTGAGCTATTTAAATCAGCTGGATTCATGGTTAAACCTCATTGGCTCTTACCAGTGTATCTCCGTGTGTACTTCGTCAGCAATCCCACCAATCGAGCATATCAGGCTTTATCCTGGAAATGTACTCCTGTTAATCCAGACCATATATTGCCCCCAACAGCACCTAATGTCAGAATATCTATATAAAGTTTAGCTAACAATAGCCTCTTTAGGCTACTGGTCATACCAGACCAAGTAAGGTTGTAGAGTGTATTGAACTGAGCCAGAGTGTGTTTTATTGTTTATGAATGTAATGCTTTAATTGAAAATAAAGATATATCTGAAAATATGAAATAAAAAATAATGAAAATAACTTTTTAAGAAAGCAGATGTGCTATTTCTTTTTGTAAAGGATATGCTCTCACTTTAATGTACAATACATATTCTTGTTTTGATGAGAAGGGCTAATCTGAAAAGGAAAGAGTGGATCATAATAATAATAATAATAATCTACAGAATGCGACTCACTCTGCTGATGCTGTGTTACGCGTACTTGAGAACGAGATGTGCTATTTGCATATTTCTCTCACAGGGGGTTTCATCTAAACCTCCTGCTGCTATCAGTACGCTGATATGGAACAATATGCACTATCAGTGTATCTACAGCAGCACTCCCACCCCTTATCATGACGCCAAACAATAAGGCTTTATACGGTCAGTGGGTTTAAGGTCAGATGTGGTGTGCACATGGTTCCGAGCCGGGGAACACATCCCTGTGGCTCTGTGTCGCCCGTGTGGGAGGCAGCAGCCGTGAGAAGCTGATGGTAAATCAATAGTGATGGATCAAAGTGGCGCATGGCTGGAGCCCTGCGCTGTCAGGCTGCGGGAACAACGCCGACTTTTTACCTCTCTTCCCTTCTTCTCATTATCCTCTCCTCCTACTCCAATTCTCTCTTTTTATCTTCAAATTCTTCATATCTCTAACTCCTTTCTCTTACCCCACTCTTGGTAGCATTGTTTGTGTGTGTGTGTGTGTGTGTGTGTGTGTGTGTGTGTGTGTGTGTGTGTGTGTGTGTGTGTGTGAGAGAGAGAGAGAGAGATAGAGAGAGAGAGAAATGATTTGATGCCTTGTGTCATGGTGTCAGGTAGCATCAGCCAGTAGTTGAAAAATTTAACACCATCAATATCCGAACACTAAAGTTGTACTCATTTCCGGCAGCCTCCTGCACTATGTTTCCACATATCTGTTGCTGTAACATGGGCAATATTTGACTGACTAAAGAGATGTTATTCATATAATGATGCTGTTGATTGTTTGCGTGTCACAATTTCCCTATTTTCACAAAAAGGGTCAGTTTCACTTATAACCCAGACAAGTGTTGTGACTTTAACCCTGTCCTAGCTTTTCAATGCAAATACATTAACTGCCGGTTGTTCAATGTGACTGTATTTTTCTGTCTATTACAACAGCACAATCTAATAAATAACCACTCGATTCTGTTTTCCAGGAGATAACCATTGGCCAGTCCGCTCCCAGAGTCACCATGGTAGGGATGGCTGTTTTTTGTTAAAAGGTCAAAGTTGCCTCTAAACACTTCTTAATGGTTTCTCTATTTCTCTTATGAACCTGTTAAGGCATAAAAGTGGTAGTCTGAAGTACCATCTGATCAGTGTTTGGAGGCAGCTTACACCTGGAGTGTTACCTGTAGTGCAGTGCCTTTCCCTTGACCTACTGTATATTCTATGTATATTTCTAACCTGTGTATTCCCCCCCTGACATGTAGCTCTCCTGTCCGTGTGTTGAGTAATGTGTGCAGTCTATGTTCGCTGGTTCTAGGGGTGTAACGGTACACAACATTCACAGTTTGATAAAAAAAAATAAAAAGATTAAGACAAGTGCAGCAGGTTTATAATGAACTTTACACTTATTGGCTTCAGATAACAGAGTTGATACACAGTGTTGTTCAGTATGGATCTGGAACCAGGACGCAATTAGCTTGGGACTGTCCAAAGTCATCTTTTGAAAGTGAGGAGTGGATATTTGCAGGTTGGATTTAGCTTGTGCTTGTTTACAGAGCAGGCACGACGGACTGACTAAAATGCATGTAATATAATATAACATATGTAGCCCTGTGATGGACGAATAGTTAAGGCTAGCATGCTTGTTTCTGTTTCCACAGACGCAATGTTCCACACACACACACACACACACACACACACACATCGTTACACCCCTATCTGGTACTGTTTAAATTAATGGTGTGGTGATGTGGGCTCGCCTTCAAGGAAACATTGTAAAGAGGAGATTTCAATTACACAATAGTTTTTGGTTTTTAACTTCATGTAAAAATTCCATTCTGTGAGTAGAGTCTGGGCCTAATTAATGTTACAACTCACCAAACTAGGACATAAACAAAAATATTCTGTACCTCTTGATGTTTGTTGCAGCTGGCCCACATTGTTTTTCTCATTGTGTTGTGCCTTTAAACCAAACTGGTCCCATTTCACTCCTCTGTCCTAATTCCTGCTCTTTGAAATGTGTGTTTTGAATTGTTTCACTGAAGCTTTTTTTTCTGTGTTGGCCGAAATGAATGTCCTAACCTCTATGGTGTGCGTGGTCTTCGACTCTGTCCGTCTCAGTGGAGAGGAGGGCTGGTCTATAAAGGCATGGATAAAGGCAGTTTTGATGATGTTACTTCTTTTATTTTAAGAAGACATCAGATAAATCTGTGCTTATCCTTGCTTAAGATATACGGACCCTCCTCTTCCTCCTCTACCTCTTCCTCGCCCTCCGCCTCCTCTCAAAGGAAGTCTGCTTTTCAACAGCCCGCAAATGGAGTCGGCTGGTATGTCAATCTACTGTTGAGAGAAATGGCTTTTTTATTCCTTCGATGTCATGCTGTTACACTGTTTGATTTTCAGGAAAGATTATTACCTTTAAACCCGGCGAATCATCTGAGCTTTGAGAGCACAGGGTGAAAGCAGACGAGTGCCGTAGGACCATCATGAAGCACTACTTCAATAAAATGGATCTCTTATTACCTTTTACCACACAGGGTCACAATAGTCCATGCTGGGTTCACTGTCTATCACATTTCAAAATGAACTGGATATGAAGTCCATCTCAACCTCCTGCCCTTTCCTATCCCTGCTCGGTCTATCATGGCACATTTGTCAAGCTGCAGAGGCAGCGACGTGTCAAGTGACTGCTTGGCCTTTGGTGCCCTGGGGGTGATTGTGAGTTATGGGATGAAGAGTGATACTTAGATACAGAAACAGTCTGGACTGGTGTGTTATTGCACTTGGAAGAACACAGGAACTTTGCAATCTGTAGCTCTAGTGACTCTCATTAACAGAGTTATCTATGAATGCATAATGATTATGATAATAATGATGATAATCAGTGTAGCTATTCATTTCAACCAATTCAAAACATGTGTTAATTGGTTTTCACTCATTAGCAGACATGAGATGTAGATTGTTAACCGACATGCACAGCTATTTAGAACTTTGCAGACTTTACTTATACAAATGGTTTTAGCCGCAATACAAAACAATATATCAGAGTTTGCTTTTTGCTTTTGTTAATTTTTAAGTATTTGTTGATAGTGTTTCCCAGAGTGCTTTCTCTTTCCCTGCAGTCCTGCTGAATGTAATGCACCTTCTGTTGCTTTCATGACACAGAAATACAAGCAATAGCCATTTTCACTTTTAGGCTATTTGTTATTTTACATGCATATGGAATTGGGGATTTGGAAAAGCCTTTGTATAATGTGAAAGATTTAGTGAGGAGCCTCCGGAGCAGTTCCTCTCAGCTCAACAGAGATGACTTCAGCTTTAAATAAACTGTGATGACCTCACACTTGTTTTAGGAGGTTTCAAAAAACAGGATTTTCTTGTCTGAGAGCAGATGGATTTGGTAGCGATGAACTTGTCAAACTACAGTATGATGAGGTTCTGGATATCAGTAGCTGAGGTGGAGGGACACACAAGCAACTGTATTTAGGAGTTGAACATATATGGTACAAATAAAGACCCTGGCATGAATGGGCTGATATTAACACATAACACAAAAACAATTCTATCTGAATAATTTAAAAGATGCTATAAAAACATGAAACTGAGTTTGAGGAGCCAGACAATATGCTGAGTTCAGAATGTGGAGATGTTGGAGCTGGAGCTGAGTAGTTTCTTAATCCTGTCTTCTATTTTCACTGCACATTCAAATTTTAATTTCTATGTTTGCAAGTATTGACTCTTGAGAAGTATTTCATTTGATATTATTATTATATTATTTGATATAGTTGTGTGTATAGTCAAATACAGTGTTGCCAGAGCAGGCTGTACAAGGTTTACAATGTTACAAAGTGCTGTTTCATATTTGTTGATGAAGATTGAGTTTCTGTGGGTGGCGTTCTTTTGGTTGTCATGGCAGCCACTGCTAATCATCAACTGCCCAATTCATTTTACCTTTGTCAAACAAGTTACCATTGCACTAGCTTCTCATTTCAAACTGCGACAAAACAGACTTTTATTATGAAAAGGAGACATTTATTTAAAAGATATAGGTTAAGATTTTGCCAGGGTAAATCTCTGTTTTAGATTGAGTCCAAACTGACTCACAGTAGCCAGTCAGTTAAGAATCAGCACTGAATACTACAATTAGCAGAGCTAGAAATACTTTAAATATGACTTATAATTATTATCACCAGTGCTGCAATTGGGTTAATGGGGAATTTCGGTATTTTTTCAACATGGACCCTATTCTCCCATGCATTGGTGTCTAAGTGACTAATGTGAACAAAAATTGGTCCAGTATTAAGCGAGAACGCTGTAACCGGCAGCCATGAAGCTGGCTATAGGACAAATGTGCGCCGTCAGTGTACTTCCACCAAAAAACAGTTTTTGCCACTGACAGGCTCAGATTGTTATTCAAAGTGTCTCTCCACATTATAGAAAGATGGTGAAGTTTCCATTATCCTGCCATGCTTTCCTGTATAACTAACTGATGCCAGGTCAACACAATAACTTCAGCTAATAGCATTAGCTTATCTCTGCTCTGTCTGCATTTGTAGCTGTAGCACAACTAGCCTCAACTTCAGCCTGTCCCTATCCAAAGGTAACGTCTATGAAAGCTGCACCACAAATGGAACTTATTGGAAATGCGTAATTGAAAATCTTTTACATAAAACTAAGCTACAGTGTCTGTACTCCAAAACAACAAACTCCCCGGATCTCCTCTCTCCCCACTAGCAAGTCACCTGGCAAGATTTCAGAAGATTCCATCTTCCCATAATGTAGTCAGACACTTTGAATAACAATCTGAGCCTGTCAGTGGCAAAAACAGCACTTTTAGTCTGACTGAATGAATGAATGAAAAAATGCTATATAAATGTAGTTTGTTTACATTTACATTTACATTAGTCACTTAGACATGCATTCATGGGAAAATAGGGTCCAGGTTGAATGAAAAATGCCCAAATTCCCCTTAAAGCCTCAAGCTCTGCCAGTGAAATCAATGAGGAGGTGGGAGCTTCTGTCTAGGGGCCTAAAGCTTTGTCCACTACTAACCGAGTGAAGTTGGGCTATTATGGCAGTTAACATTTAGCGATTAAATGTGAACACTTTTGTCAGTTTTTAAATGTCAAGCCCACGGTGGCTTCCCTTTCCTCTGCTTCCTGTGCTGTGAGAGGAGGGCAGGGATGTGCTGGTAGCACCGGCTGACAACAGAGCCGATAGGACAGAGATATCCGCATTCATTTCTGTCACACACATGCACAGTGCACTCTGGACCCCCACCACCTCCACCCCCACCACCCCCTCCTCTGGGCCTTTCAGAACTCCAGTGGCTCCACTTGGCAGGGCTAATGGGATGGCAGGGCTGTGGGTTTTAGAGAGCAGCACAGCTCTCTAATAGATCTGAGGTGGGCAGTGTGCAGTCTGGAGTGGTGGGGGCGGGGGGGTGCTGCCTTGTGATCACTGGCCCATGTTTCTCTCCTCTTTTCATCCCACTGCCCCACCACAGCCTCCTTTTTCATACTTTTCCTTCTCTTATCTGCTGTCTGTGTCAGTTTATCCTGCGTCCACTGTATTTCTGCTCCCCCCCCACCCACCCACCCTCTATGCTGTTGAGAGATACCAAGCCTTTAGGGTTTCCATTAAGTTGTGCCTGTCTGTCTGTATTGTCAGTGTTTTGTAGTCTGTCTGTGTCCACCACGGTTTCTACCATGTCTACTTACAGCTTGCTAGCTTACATCTGGGGCATACGCTGCTGCAGGGTTTTCTTCTTTCTTATAAAATTCTTTTAAAAGTAAAAGTATGAAGCTCAGGTTACATATCACCCCCCCAACTTTAGGAAATAAATTGTGTATAGTAAGTACACATTGGTGACAAATGAAAGGGAACACCAACATAAAGTCAGAATTGTGCATCCAACAGATTTAGTCATTTTCTGTAACCGACAATCCGACAAGCACACCCACTTCACTGGCCAAGTGCACAGGTGTTTTGATGATGGTGGTGGAGAGTGCTATGTAACACGTATCTCCAAACGGTGGTCAATAATATTGCATCCTTGTGACTGTAAGGCCATAGCATGTGATGCACATCATTTTAATACTTATCAAGGCAAGGCAGCTTTATTTGTACAGCACATTTCAGCAACAAGGCAATTCAAAGTGCTTTACATAAAAACAGCATTAAAGAGCAGTTAAAGTCAGTTAAAAAAACATTTGTTAAAGAGAATATTAAAACAGATCAAATATAAATAGACAGACATGTATGAAATACAAGAATAAAAGTTACAGTGCAGTGTAAGAAATGAACAATTACTTAGAAAAAGTCTTCAGCGTTGATTTAAAAGAAGTGAGAGCTGCAGCAGTTATCTGGGAGTTATTTCCAGATCTGTGGAGCATAGAAAGTGAACACTGCTTCTCCATGTTTAGTTCTGACTCTGACAGAAAGCAGAGCTGACCCAGACCACCTGAGAGGTCTGGAGGGTTCAGAATGGAGCAGCTGATCAGAAATAAAACGTTCAGTGCTTAACAAACCGTACTATTTAGAAACCAATTCTCTGAGAGACAGCAAGTCAGTGTAAAGACTTCAGAACTGGACTGATGTGATCTACTTTCTTGGTGTTAGTGAGGACTGGAGCAGCAGCGTTCTGAATCAGCTGCAGCTGTCTGATTGATTTTTTTAGGGAGACCTGTAAAGACACCGTTACAGTATTCGAAGATAAAATGTTATATTAGTTATAATAAAAATTTTATGAAGATAAAATCATGGACGTTTTTCCAAGTCCTGCTGAGACATAAGTCCTTTAACCCTTGATATATTATTAAGGTGATAAAAGGCTAACTTTATAATTGTCTTAATGTGGCTGTTGAAATTCAGGTCTAAATCCATGACTACACCAAGATTATTGGCTTTGTCTGTTGTTTTTAACATTGCCGATTGAAGCTGTGCTGACTTTTAATCGTTCCTCTTTGGCTCCGAAAACAACTACCTTAGTGTTTTCTTCGTTTGATTTAAGATAGTTCTGGCACATCCAATCGTTGATTTGTTCAATGCACTTACTCAGTGTTTGTATTGGGTCTGACATGTGGGAGCTCACACCTGGAGGTTGCTCAGTTGATTAAGCAAATACTCTGATGTGCTTGCTTGTTTGTTTGTATGTTACGTTTGTTTGCTCCCTTGTAGTTGTCACGGAGATTTGCTTCATTTCAACTCTCTGAAAGACTTCCCTATTCATAGAAACACAAAAGAGTGGCCAAACACACTCACACACACAAATAATTTAGAGAGAGCGAACTGGATATCATGATGTGGCTGTTGAACAGAATGCTAATTCGTAGAAATCAATGTTCTGATGGTTTCCAGGATAGCTCTGAGCATGTGAGGCACTGAATTCAAGGTGTCTTGTGGCCGGCTCAGCATGCCATCTCTTGCCTCCCCTGTGTGCTGTACAGGGATGTGATGTTTGGAAGTGTGATATGAAACAAAATGCCACGCCAAATGTCAGATTACTGAGTCACTTGTGTGCCATCTGGATGCAAACTTGCCAAGGAGGTATTCTCCAGAGATCGGTTATAAGCCAAGGGAAATTTAATGTGACTAATCTTGTTGCGGAGGTGAGGGCGACTGTATCCGGAATAATGTGTCTGTGGCCCACCCATCATAGATATATGCTTGATTCAGACATTAAATCTGGCAAACACACAGCTGCGTCATCAACATACTGACAGAAAAACATCCATTTAGCAATTCAAATAAGGGCCCTGTGTAACCCAACGATCTGGAAAACATGTCAATCATACTCAATCAGTCCACTGTATAACAGCACTGGCTTGACTAATGGACAGCAGTGTATCCAGGGGGTCCCACCCTCACTGTAAGCTCCTTTCATCATCGACATATTTTCTCGAGCTGCTTCATGTTAACACGCCGTGTGGAGGTTATTTGGCAATGTCAGCTCAAAGAGGGGAGAAGGGCAGAGGCATGGTGGGCTGGCCGGAGACGATAAGCAGCTGCATGGCTCTGAGAGGTTAGGGTTGCTGGTTGTACTGGGACTGTTTCCTCAATGCGGTTAATTGGTCCCAGATTACGGAGGGATCACTGAACATGGCTTTCCAGGTTCTTAATGAGCTAGACTCTTCCTGTGCTTGTTCTCAGTGGGCCATTCAGCTTGGCCCGTCCCTCTGGACCCCTTAGACCAGGCTTGAATCACCAGATTGAGACAAAACTTCTCAGAGATCAAGAACATTGTACAGAATCGGTCCGAGTCAGGGTTCTCTAACCGTACTTTTTGGTGAAAGACGGGGAGCTGTGCTGATAATACCTGCTAATGATCAACTCTGGGAGAATGAGGGGAAGTGTGTTTTGCAACCAGGATTCACATGAAACAGAATACACGAAGACAACATTGACACAGAAACACAATCGATCACAGAGCTAGAGCAGGGAAATGGAAATTCAGACGTGTGCAAGTACACATGTACAAGAGTGCAAGGGAAGTACAAGGAATGCAGCCAGAGTGCTATTTGCTATTAAGCACATCAATAGCACTTGGGATGAAGGAAACATGGAATCTCTTATTCCTCCTAATGGTGCCGCAGCATCCTGAGGCCAGTTCTGACTTCTTTTTTCTTTTTGTGAAGTTTGTCTTTCTGTGGTTTTAGAGAAGCTACAAGTTGCAGAATTAGCGGATCAACTATTTTCCAGTAGCATGTCACAGTTTATAGATTCTCATAATAATAATTCAAATATCGGGTTGACTTAAGTACTCTTCACATACTTGTACATGCCTGGCGCTGGACTGACGACATGTCCAGTACTGCCTGATACATAGTGTAGGCTGGACGTTTTTATTTTTTTTACAACTTTATTTGGATATTTTCACAAATATCATGTGATACAAACAAATGTAGAACAGTTCGGCATTGTACTTAAAGAAATATATAAACAAGGCAAAGTCATTTCCTTTCAATGAGCATTACAACCTTACATAATGATGACATAACATAAATAAACCTGATAAGAAAGGTACTTAAATACACAGTGGCCATGGCTTGGTAGCGTTGCATTTCCCCCCCGACTCATTTCCTGCTTCTCCTTCTCCATAAACAACATGAAATCAAGGAGAGGGTTAACTTTTCCTGCTCCAGATTTCTCACCGTGGTCAGAAAGAACAGGGGAGACACTTTGTTCCTCTCACTATGACTTCAGAGTCGGTACTCGCTCCAAAGCTAATCGCCGTCACTCACTTTCTCCCTCGCTCTACCACACACACACACACACACACACAAATGCCGGCTCGAGGCACACACCAATGCACAAGTATAAACATGAGGCCACTTACATAGGCTCCGGCGAAAGCTCTGCATGGAGCCTCCGCACAACCATAAATCAGGCTTTAGGGGGATAAATATTGTGCATCATTTTATAGTCTTCTTTCAATATATTGGGGATAATCCTGTGGAGTGATTTTCCTTTTGCTGTAGAAGTAATTCCTTATATGTTTACTGGCTGTAGGCTGCACGTGAAGATACCTGTTTGGAATGAACGACATCACAGCAGATCAGCCTTTGTATTTATACCATGACTGTAATGACATCTCAACCCTGTGTTAAAAAAAACAGCATGTACAGTAGTAACTGATCTGCATTAGCATATCGGTTTTGTTGGAAGCGTGATGCTGCCTAAAATGTTTTTTTATCAGCATAGCAAGAAATGTATTTCAATCAGGAGAGACTTCGTTGCAGATATGCAAAGATTTATTGTACATATGCATGATTTGAAATGTACAGTCTTTGGAGATTAGACTCCATCGTTATTTACATTTTTTAAAGGGGTAGAAAGCCAAAAGATAATTCCCCG
This sequence comes from Sander lucioperca, assembly GCF_008315115.2. NCBI lineage: Eukaryota > Metazoa > Chordata > Actinopteri > Perciformes > Percidae > Sander > Sander lucioperca. The sequence goes on from NC_050177.1 coordinate 16,757,570, forward strand.
ATGGAGTCTAGACACTGATGGTGGCGCGAGGAGCCTGGAAACCAAAACCGAAGAGCCGTCGGTAGTGGCCTGCCGGATGAGGACCCAGGAGCCGTGTGTGATGAAGACCGGAGGAGCAAGGGGAGGAGGAGGGTTGTGCTCTTATCCTGAAATGACAACTGAGCAGCAGAGAGAGACAGGTTTAAAACAGGGATGTCATGCAGTGATTGGCTCGTGATTTTCATGGCCGCTTCTGATTGGTTAAGATAAAAGTGAACACCTCTACATCCGTTTAGAGGAGAGAGAAAGTGATTATGTTTTAGAAGTCTTCCTGAAAGAATTTGCGCTGAGCTCCATATGTTTCATTTCTTTTCCCACAACAGCCGCTCCTGTCAGTTGAAGCATGATTTACACTGTTATGGTTGTTTAGGCAGCCCAAAGCACTTTGTTCAGGTTAGGGAAAGACTATGAAAACAATTAGCTTTTTGTAATAGGTACAAAAGCTAACCTAGTCCAAGTGTGTGGGACACAGGATTAACAATCCTATGACTTCTCTGCAGTATTGGACTGTCAAACATCCTATTCTGGGAAAACTGTGCCAGTAAACGTAACCCATTACAATAATTAAGTGACATTTGCTCCAACTATTTATCTATTACTAGTATATAAAGCTATTAGGTAGGAGGGTTGGAAAAGAAAAACTTGCTGAAACTTAAAACTTTGTTGCGTTCATGTGCTCTGGCCTTGTGAACTAAGTGAATTGAGCAGTTCATTAAGTATTCATACATTATATCAAAAATGATAATTATATCTGTAGGTGGTGTCACACAGGAATTTTAAATGTAGTCTGTAAAACTTGCACTTATATTTTTGAAGAGGAAAGATTTTTAAATGTTTCTACTCATCATTTGTTCTAGGATTTTTACTTTAGAAATGACGGACGTGCAAGAGTTGTTAAATAACAAAAAGACCCTTCACATTTACCCCATCCGTCCACAGACAATGACATATTGTGTGAACAGACCTAATGTAAACTACATTTTCAGCACTTTGAGCATTAGTTTCTTTCTGTTGGAAACACTTTCTGTGTTTTTTTGTTCTGTGGCACCTTCTTTATGTCAAAGGGACAGTTTGTAAAAGCTTTTACATCCTGGCTATAGGTTCAATTACTCTTGTTACACAGATAGTGAGACAGTCTCAGATCACTTTGAGTTTCCCCCTTTTCAAAACAACTCTTCTGTGACAATCACTGTTAGGCATTTATATGAAAAAAGAGAAAGCCAGTGAAGGAGCACACAGAAGACATATCCCATCTATCTCCATTGCTTGAGTAAATATTGAAACCCATAATGTGAGAACAGCGGGCCTCCCCCTCCTCCTTCACTCCTGTGACAGATGTAAATGACTGTTTCAGTAGTTGGCTTTAATGCATTTTTAAACAGGCACAGCAGTAGACAGCAAATGAACGTGTCGCGACAGCAACACTCTACGACGGGGTCTCCATCTATCGCTGCCTCCTCCTCACTTACAAACGTACAAAACCACCCACCCACACACACACACACACACACACACTGCCCTACGCAATCCTGAGAATAGCTGTCATTCATCAGCTTTCTCAGTACAATGGGCTCTGTAAAGGGCCCATCTTTCAACTAAAGCACCTCCACACTGCGGTGCCCAGCCGAGCTCTGTACCACTGCATCATATTCCCTGTCAAACACAAGCACTCCTGCACAGTAGGATGGAGAGATGATTGGCTGAACTGTTGTTTATTCTCTGAGTTTGAAATTAAAATGGCTCTGCGTTCCCAGATGACAACACAGAAGACTGCTACTGCTGATTAGACCATATTCATGCACACAGAGAGCCAGAGAAACAAGGGACAGAGTGTGTAAATGTTTAAAGAATTGTATCGTTGACTGCAACAAAAAAACTGTCACAAAAAAATACTGCATATAAGTAAAACATCAGCACATTCAGAAACACATGCAAACAAAAGCAACAGCAAAAATCACTGCACATAACTTACAGAGAATATACATGCTTTACAGCTGAGATTCAGATTTGGTTTGTCAAACTACGGTTTCAATGGTCAAGAGGGATCTTTTCCACCCAAATGTTGTTTCAGTTGAAACATTCTGATTGCAGGTGTATAAGTGCAAGGTAAAAGCTTGAGGTGAGAAGATAACTACATCTCCCAAGGTGCATTTGGATAAGAAACATCCACCCACGGGGTTTAAATTCTGTTCTGTGCGGAAGCTGGAGATAATTTGCATGGTAAATAAATTGACTTTTGGATTCTGGATCACATCTACAATTAAGTTCATCTGATTTACGCCTCTGACGAGCTTCTGACCTATTCTGCAAAGCAATAGTTGCTGAGGCTCATGGGTATTGTGCCTGACTGACAAAACATAATTTCTTAGGAACTAAGAAATTCCTAATATACCTACCTTATACCTAAAAGTGATGGTCATAACGTTAACCTATAGCATTGTTGCATTAGTGGGAGACTCCCATGCTTCTATGTTGAAGATCATTATAAGAAAACATTTTACAGCGACTGTCAGAAAAACGAAGGGTGTGTGTGTGTGTGTGTGTGTGTGTGTGTGTGTGTGTGTGTGTGTGTGTGTGTGTTTGTGTGTGTATGTGTGTGTGTGCTTGTGTCAGGTGAGGATGTGTCTGCAAACAAAAAACGCTGGCACAATAATACTTCTACGTTCCACTTTGTAACTAGATTAGCAAAGCATCTGTGTGTGCTGCCATGTGTTGTCGTTTTGGTAGATTCCTTTCTTTACTTGACGTTTATGAATATGAGGTGATATTTTGAGTGCTGTTTGTGTGTTGTCAAGGTGATAAAAATGTTTTGTTGTTGTTGGCTTGTGGTTTCTTAAATTAAATTGTTTTTGAGGCATCTTTTCATGATGAATGCACCGATTACTGTAGTCTGTGTGTCTTTACTCTCAAGTAATACATTTCCCAGAGAGCATGGGAGTGTGTTCCAGAACAGGATGGGATCAATGTTATACAGCTCTGGTTTTGTGTGTTTGTAATCTCTGACTTTCTGGATTCTGATTGATGTGAACATGTTTTGCAGGGTAACACTGAGCGGACTACAACAACTGCAGTTTCACTCATCCCATAATGTCTCTCATTTCTTTTTATGTCCTTTCACTTAATTTGAGGAACTTAAAGGGATACTTCACCCACTCAATAAGTTAATCAGCAACAGAATATTGATATTGGCTTCGTGACTTGAGTATACTATAAAAGTCAATTCAAATTTCTGTACATCAATCTGTATTGTGTGAATTATGTGAAAAGCATACATCAAAATTGGTGAATTATCTCTTTGACTGTCCCCGTCCCACTGCTAACAGTTTGTATGTGAGCTGATACAGAGCATTCCTCATGGACACTGAACAAGATGTTCATTGCTTTTGTCATTGCAGGTACCCATCAGCACAACTATAACCATGTGGCTCTAGGTAGCCCTACACGTACACCTAAGAATGGTAAGACACACTAGGGGCAGTGGGAATATTCAAGTGAATTCACAGCTGAGTTCAGTGTTTGTGATGACACCTGGGCCACCAAGGCATTGACTTGAATTTAGTGCTTGACATGGATGTGTGAAAAGCCCCTTGACATGGTCCTCTCTTCAATTCACCCCACTGCGAAGCCATTCCGTTATTAAAATTAGGCTCTTTCGTTAAAGATTGTATCATAGACGTGTCACATCCCATAGTCATGAACATCTTTCTGTGAGTGGGATCAGGCCGCAGTCGCCGTCCATCTCTTTTTGAAAGGGAATACAATTGGCGGAGGATCAAGTTAATGTTCTGTCGAGGTCATCATGTCCTCTGGTTGACAGAGCGTGTGAAAGTTATCACCATAGCCTCACAGGAGCATCAGCGTGAATCGTTTTTTATTGCTGACGTCATGCAGCTGTTTGTTTGAACAGTTGTTGAGCGAGGCGAGGTCTTGCCCGGGGTCACAGACCGGCCGATGTGGAGACTAGCAGTTGCGTAAGGAAGCAAGCTGGAGGCTGGAGAGAGGAAGGACAGCAGAGATAAGATGCCATTAGCAGAATATTCACTACCTTCTATATTAATTAAATCACTCTTATGTTGCCATTTGATTTATATTTTGTTTGTTTCAACCACAAATATTACACATGGCTTGCTTGCTCTCAGGCATTCAGGGCTATGCTTGACTTCTGCAGCCAGAATGGCCTCTTCCTAATGGACATAATTGTCCATGTAGTCCATTTCACACGCACACACACACACACACACACACACACGCACACACACACACACACACACACACACACACACACACACACACACGCACACACACACACACACACAGATAAGCAAACCACAACTTTAGAGAAATGCCTTGGAGATCTATGGAAAATATGAAAAATCCCCCCAACAGGTTTTGACTGAAACAGCCAGGAGTTACAGCTGCAAATCACAGAAAATGCATAATCATAAACACGAGTGTACATAACTGCCTCTGGAAGTAGTGTTGATTTCATTATTTATTTACTAGCCATGCTGAATATGGAGTAGGTCTTTGTAGGTTCTGTTTTGCTCACCATCAACGTGTCTCTGAAATATTTGTTTTTCACTTGGGTTTGGTAGCTCACCGATCATTGAGACGTGGTAAGTCATACACTTAGTGTAAAAGTCATTCATTACATTCCAGCACACATTTGTGTTCACCTACACCACAAACCAACCCCAGCGTTTGTGTCTTCCTGTGTTTTCAGACCTGATTTAAGTACCATTTGCTAAAAATAATAAGTTTGTTTGAACCTACTTCAACAAGAAAATGTGTCTTAGTTTGTCATGTGGGACAAAGAAAGTATCCAGAATCCTTTTGACTCATGAAAGCATATGAAAGTCAATTCATGTGATTTCATGTAAATGTGCAACAAAGTATAATTTGTGTTATTATATAGTTTTCTTATTTTCAAACTATTCCCAAAAAAAGACCAAAACCAACCATTTCTACTTTTTAACTTCCCACCCTGTCTGTGGCACTTAGACCCAAGCCCACTGGTTCCTACTGAAGACTTCAATCTTTGGAAAAAACTAACCTCGTTTTTTTTTTTTAAATAAAGGGGAAATAGTCAATTTGTTGGGGACTTTTTTTTAGCAGTGGATGAATACACATTTGATGCACAAGTGAATAATAATGGCAGCAGAAATGCATATATTAGCCTGATTCCAGACCTTTGAAGAACCGACCACATCTTCTGTTCATAGATTTACATAGTTCTGTCGTGGTGCTTACTGACGGACATTTGTACTGGATGGGAAAACAGTTGACCAATCAGAGCTTAGATCAGAGGTTAAACCCTCCTTCCCACAAGTGCCAGGCAGAATGAATTCATTCAGTCTGGTTATGAGGACAGGTGTATGTGTCCATGTTCATCTTGATGCAGGAACATGTCCCCCGGTGCACCATGCACAGTAGAGAGACACTACCAATCAATGAATCGTTGGTTTTGGTCTTTTCATTGCATTTGTTGGTAATAAGAAAAATAACTCCAGACTTCCTAAGATCCTTTAAAAAAACAAGTTTAAGCTAAGATTTGCAAAGACTACTTGAGTCAGGTCTGTGTGGTTGTACTGTCCATCGTGATGAAGCAGTGAAATGTTTGCTGTTGAGATAGCTAACAGCATGCCAAAGTCAATTCTCCCCTTATTGATGCAGTGTGGCAGACAGTCCCGTCACAGATCTCTCCCAGGACCCCCTGCTGTCGCCCGGCCCTGCCACCACCCCTCCGTCCTATTCTCCCAAGCTCCCCTCCTCCTTTCATCCCACTATATTCTTTCCTTCTTGTATTTCAGTCTCCTTTTTCCTTTTAGATTCTCTAATCTCCATCTCTTTTTCCTCTTTCCTTTCCTTCTCTCCATCCTGCAGCAGTTACTAAAGCCCTATTTTTATCTTTCCATTGGAGGCTGGTGTGGAGCCGCACCCATGCCCGCTGCTCTGCACTGCGTGACAGACTCACAGCCCACTGGGGAGGGCGAGATAGAGCAGGAGCGAGAAATAAAATGAGAGAGAGGGGAATACTGAATGGACAAGAAAGAATTAAGGAGCGAAGGAAAGTGGGTGGCAGCATGGTAGGAAAGATAAGATTGACAGAGCAAGGAAGATGGTGGTGAATGGGACAGACTGCAGATGTTTGTGTGCGTGCATGTGAGGAAGGGAGATAAAGAGAAAATAAAAGAGGGCTTTGGTCCAGTCAACCCCCCCTCCCCCCATCCCCCCTCCTGTGCGTCTTCCTGGCATCATATCACGTCACATCAGCGGCAGCCAGTCCAGGCATTGCTGCCTGCCCAGCCCCAGATCACATCACAGCACTGTCCCGAGCAGGGTCACTCTGCAGCACACATCTGTTGTTTGGTGTGTTGTCTCGTTTTTATTTTTTTCTCTCTTTTCTTTTTTGGACCGCTGTTTCCTCCCGTCAAACCATGCCACGTGTCAAGTCAGTCCCACACCAAACACTCACTGAGTGCCTGATGTGGCCGCCTATACTCCCCCATCGCTGCCATCAGCAAGTTGGAGTTTTAGATATGCAACCATTTCTCTCACTAAAGCTTTTTTCTTGAGTAAATGATGTTAAATAAAAGGCAAGAGGAAAATACATTTTCAGAGACGGGGGCTCTGCAGAATAGTCTCAGGAAGGAACTTGTTTTAGTGGAACATTTGCACCCCGCAAAAGAAAACGCCACATACAATATTAAATTAAGTTAACTGTTGACACAATACAGTAACGTGAGCTATTTAAATTAGCTGGATACATGGTTAAACTTCATTAGCTCTTACTTGTTTATCACTGTGTATACTCCATCCACAGCAATCCCACCAATCAGTCCCAAAACGTCCCAGTTAGAGAGGAAATAGCCTAAACATATTCTTTGTAAATTTTTACAATCATTTCCGGAAAGAACCAAGCAGGCCTGCCTTGTTGCACAATCAAATTATCTTTAAAACTTGACATTTTCAGCGTGTAGCTTGCTAGCTCAAAGTTCTTTGTTGTTACCTGTATCGAAGGGATTTTGAGAACGGTAACACCCACAGAGCGGTGAGGGACATCTGGCTTGTGAGCCACGCGTAGGATGTCAGGCAATTTTCCTGGAAATGTTCTTCCATTGATCCAGACTATGTGAACCCTAACCCTAACTTGATGCCAAAACAAGCCTTAAAAACGTATACATGTAAAAAAGAGAAGAAAAAAAAAGAAAATATGTAAATTAAACGCCTGAAGTCCCAGAGACATGTCCTCTGTGTCCTCAATGATAGCTACAGCCCTGGCAACAACAATGAATTATTTAGACCTGAAAGAGGTCTCAAGAAATTCTGGTTTATATTTTTTGTAGTATGTTTAACCCAAATTTCCTTGCACAATAAAGAGAATACTTCCACAGATCCAACCCTGGGTTCTTAATTCATACCAAAGAGATCATTTCTGAGATTTGTTCAGAGTACCTCTGCCTCCAGGAAATGTTTGTAACACTAAAGCTCCAGCCTGCCCGCCAGCTCAATCTTCCCTTCTCTACCTCAGCAGGTGGTCTTCCATAATGATCTAAACCTGCTAGCTTTTTTTATTGGGGGGGTGGGGGGACAGGAGTAGCCAGTCTGCCCATGTCTTTTCTCTTCCCTCTTCTGTGTCTGTATATGTATGTATGTGTCTCCAGAAAACAATCGGATAAGTGGCATCCTGACCTCGCAGACGGAGCCCTACGACCTGTCTTTCTCACGCTCCTTCCAGAGCCTGTCTCACCTGCCGCCCTCCTATGAGGCGGCCGTCAAAGCCGACCTCAGCCGCTTCTCATCCCTGAAGAAACTCAGTAGGTCCAAGTTCACTGCACTAATGCAAGAGTAGGCTCCCTGCCCTGATGCCCTGCATGACAGAAATACTGCATTAAGTGTGCTTTCCTGACTCCTGACTGGGACTTACTGAACGGCTCCGAAGTGTTTCAGCTGTGAAAATGATTAGCGTGTTGTACGAAGGACATCAAACAGTCGAAAGTAAAGTCCTCGTACACATTTGCCTGGAGATCTTTGCAACTCCCCATTGATCATTTCAGTGGATGGAGAGGGCCTGAAACAGAATCAGAAAATACCCATTCCTCAACTCTGATCCTTCATGAAATCAGCCTAGTCATCTCAAGAAACTGTGAGTCATTGATATTCAATGCTTCCCTTGCCTTCACTCAAAGGCTGCAGCCACTATTCTTCTCTTGGAGCGTATAAGTACATTAAGCGGCTTCTTGTGCCCGACTCGGCTCCGCATTGATTTAGTGGTGCTACGCTGGATTTCTGCTGCGTAATGAGGTCTCATCTCATGATGTTCTCCGAGTGGAACGCAAATATTTCTCAAGGCTTGTGTAATTTCATCATGACTGCCCCACTTCACTGCTGGCGTGCAGTCAAATTGAAAGATGACGATCTACAACTCATCCCATCAGGGCTTACTCCACACTGGCTCCCCCTGTTAGCTGCCAGACACCACCTCACACTAAATTGCAAAACAGGTTTGCAGGATACAGTGCTATTTACTGGTCCTCAGTTATTGGGAGAAAACACAAAAAAACATTACGGTCCTTTTGCGTGAAGAAGTAACGTAATAGTTTAGGCTGTAAAACAAAACCAAATGAAAGAACTAGTCAGAGATGGAAGCCCACAGAAGAGACATAATATCCTAAGGCAGTGTCCTTCAGTCTTCCCAACTTTGTTTCTGCTTCCAAAGCAAATTATTTGTTGCAGCATATAGACAAAAGGCTCTGCAGTTTCTTTTTGTTGCTCAACTAGTGTCTGCACACTGATAGATCATGTTGGATTGTGCTGGAGGGAAGATAGAGCAGCGTTTTCATTGTCGGGATAATAAAAGAGAAGAATGCTACTGCTTATTAATGCAAATTGGTATCAAACTGAAGAAAAGCATTTAGGCCATTGTAGGGCAGGACAGTATACATCACAAGTTATTCATTCGCTCCGTGGCAATATAGTTGATGAGTTTGCAATGCCCTGCCCAAATCCTGAAGACTATTATGCTTGAGAAAGGAACATCTTGTTTTTATTATCTCTCATAATGAATCGATTTGCAGCAAGCAGCCGTGGCTCGCTGCTGAAGGGGATTTTGGCTGAGTGTAATCCTGACAGGTGGTGTGAACACTGCTGAAAAAGACATGCTCAGAGTCATCTACCAATTCTCAACAAGGTGGAGATGTCTGCTCTCCATGATTTAATCCCACCATATGGATGACATGATGGTGAAACATTCATGCTAGTGTTCAGAAAGAATACAGAATGTGCATCTTTACAACAATGGACTTATTGTTTCCACTTTTTAATTTGAGCTGCATTTCGTCTCTTTGACAAGATGTCTGACAGAGTTCTTGTGAATGTGCGTCACTATGTGTGTGGTTCTGTATTCAAAGATAAGTCTCTCTGCATGTGTTTTGTTGTGTGGCATGCAGTTGATGATACATTCACTCCCACACTCTACTGTCTCTGGAAATGTTTTCTTGTCTTTTTGATCTGCTTCTGAATGCATGTTGTAGTTGTTTGTACACATTAATAGGGATAACACATCCACTCAAGGACATTCTCAATGGAAAGTGATGAATAAATTCAACAATACATAGACAGCTGTCCAGCATGTACTACATATGAGGTGCCTGCGTGCTTCCCTCCGTATCTGTATGATATGACCATGTTTCAGATGACCTTTGAAAAGTTTGCCCCTACAGCAGAGCTGCCTGTAGAATCCCAAATGGATGTGTAGCTGTTATGTGCCTAGCATGTATTACAGTCTGATTGTGATTCCTATGTCTCTCTATTTTTTTATTCCCCTCCATGAGCTTGGAAAGGTGAAACACAGATGGGTCCGCCAACACTTTTCTCGGCATTGTGTACAATGTTCTCCAATCCCACTTTATCCAATTTCTCCCCTTGCATTCTAACACCTTCCCGTGTTTTCTTTTGCTTTCACTCCCTGAATCTCCTCTTCACCTCTTGATTCTGTCATTTTATTCCTGTCTCCTCTACAGCAGATAAAGATGTCGACGACTACTACACTCGTAAGCGCCACCTGCCCGACCTGGCAGCAAGAGGCACTCTTCCCTTGCATGTTCTCAAAATGACTCAAGACCAGGTGGGTACATAAGTGTGCAGGCCTCTAAACCAGGTCATGTTTTTCTAAAAGGCAAAGCAGGTGTGCTATCTCTGAGTCTCCAGATTTGAATTTGTTAGAAGCTATAGCTGGTATTTCTCTTCATTTCTGCAGTGGTGGGTGGCAGAGCTTTTTCCCCCTCAGCTTGTGAATAAACTCACCTCATTCATCTTTTGCTCAACAGCACCGGGAACAGCAGCAGCAGCAGCAGCTCCAGAGCCAGCCCCCGCAGTCCTCCATCTCCCAGGCCCCTCCCCAGTCCCAGTCTTCACAGCAACAGTCTCAACAAAGGCAGAGGCCCCGTCGCGTCCAGAGGGCCATGTCCCAGGACCGCGTCCTGTCCCCGCAGAGAGACCCACAGCAAGACTACAGCACGTCCTCTAATGGTATGTCCCCGTATGGAGGCCGGATCCTCTCAGACGAACAGCTCCTGTCTGCTGAACGTCTTCGATCCCAGGAGCGTCTTTTCCCACAGGACCGCCACACCTCCCAAGATCGTCTGTACGCCAAGGACCGCATGTACTCCAAGGACCGACTTCTATCACAGGATCACCTCTACTCGAAAGACCGCCACTACTCTCAAGACCGCCTCTATTCACAAGATCGGCTGTACTCACAAGACCGCCTCCTATCCCAGGATCCTCTGCTGTCACCGGACAAGCTGATGATGTCGCTGAAGCGTGGCATGGTAAGCAACATCTCCGGCGGGTTTCATGGCAGCGACAAGTCAATGTCACGCGCCATCTCGCACACAGACGTGTTCGTACCAACCACGCCTCTTATGGACCGCTACAAGATGACCAAAATGCACTCCCATCCCAGTGCCTCCAACAATGGCGGTGGCAGCGGGGCTCTGGGAGCGGGAGGCAGTGGGCACTCCAACACTTTAGCCATGAACCAGACAGCAACCAAGAGGCAGGCATTTGCCACCAGACGGACTCACACTATGGAACAGCTCCACTACATCCCACCACATCACCAGCAGCAGCAGCAGCAGCAGCAGCAGCAGCCGCAGCCGCAGCCGCAGCACTACCGCACAGGCAGCAAGACTGAGGTGACTGTGTAACGGCAGCCAGCACAACCTGAACTGCACTGGAAGGTGCACTGCTGTGTGCCAGAGGTGGGGATGATAGAGGTACGTGGGTACACTGGCCTTCTTTTAGAGTAGGATGGTGGCAATTTCACTTTCTTTGACTGAAGTTCCTGCAAAGTCAGAGATTCCAGGACCAAGAACATCCACAAGCTTACTGTGAGAGACCGGAAAAACGAGTTACACTGTACACTGCATACACAGGCCCTGTTAGATCTGAAGCCAGAGAGGGTCGTGGATGAGAGAGGGATGGTATTATCCAGCTAACTTGCCTATTATTTTCCACTATAATTGTTTCCACTTGATTACCCTATTCATCCACAGGCTACAGCCTCATTCTGTGTGTGGTTTAGTGAGAAAACACTGATTGTGTCTGTTTTAGCCTTTATCGGCCCACTTTGTCCAACAAATCTATTCTGTGACCTTTTCTGGCGAATCTTAAAGGGCTTTGCATGGTTAAACACATAGACTGACTTCTCTGTGACTTCTGTTGTGCAACACAACACCATCACAGGTGATGAACTAGGTTGAGCCTGTAATAACTTTATGAATATATAAATAAATGAATAAAATACAACCATTTGTACACCCTGTCCTACTCATAGCTCTAGTGAATCTCAATGAGAGAAATTGAAATGGATGTTATTAGCACTTCTATTTGGTGCCTCCGACAGATGTTTCATTTCTAAAAACGAAGTGGTTTTGTCGGTTACAAAGCACAATCAAAAAAATATTGTTTTGTTTTTGATTTGTTGAGTTTGAATAGTGACAGTTAGCTTGTTTTGTTCTTAAAGCAATGGCAGGTTTTTTTTTTTTTGCTTCCAGTAGACGATTGTAAATAAGCTATTCTAGAAGCAGTATTATGGACAAGTCTGTACTGGATGGACTTTGTATTAGACTGTCTGTTTTCAATAGATTCTTAAAGAACAACTATACATCATCACTGTTTTGTGAGTTCAGAATAGAAACCCACTTAAACAAGTATTTGACGGGATCAATTAATACTATACTGTGTGTCTTTGAAAAACTGTTTGTAGGACGAAAAGTGAATGAATGTGTTGTTAACTGATATACCACTGTTCATATTTGGATGTAGACTGTGTTCCATTGACATCAGAAGTTGAACATCATGGAAATGGATCATATTGCTTGTTATAGTAGGGTCAAATAAACCATCCATATTTTTCTAAACATTCAACATTATTCTTTGAGACATGTCTGTGTTGTGTGTTTGATACACCACATTACCACTGTGAGTTCTAGCTTCACATTCTGCAGGCGTCTGCAGTGAGGGACAAAATACTTCACTGGTTGAGTATAAAACCAGTTTTCCTGGATAAAGGGAAATTTCAATCAGGAGAGACTTCGTTGCAGATATGCAAAGATTTATTGTACATATGCATGATTTGAAATGTACAGTCTTTGGAGATTAGACTCTATCGTTATTTAAAAAATATAAATTCTTTAAAGGGGTAGAAAGCCGAAAGATAATCCCCCGATGGAGTCTAGACACTGATGGTGGCGCGAGGCGCCTGAAAACCAAAAGCGAAGCGCCGTCGGATGAGGACCCAGGAGGACCCAGGAGCCGTGAGGGATGAAGACCGGAGGAGCAAGGGGAGGAGGAGGGTTGTGCTCTTATCCTGAAATGACAACTGAGCAGCAGAGAGAGACAGGTTTAAAACAGGGATGTCATGCAGTGATTGGCTCGTGATTTTCATGGCCGCTTCTGATTGGTTAAGATAAAAGTGAACACCTCTACAGCTGATCCGTTTAGAGGAGCTGCGGTCTAGGTAAGCCCCCAGCTTACCAAGGTTTTACTGACGTGTCTCAATGGTCGGAGGAAGACACGGCAGCAACCCTAGCCCACAAAAACATACTTGGTTAAGGTAAAGGAAACATTGTAATCATTGTTATAAGAAATGAATGTTAACCGTTTGTAGGACAGAATATGGTGTTATTTCGACTTAATTGAAACCAGGCTCACTTGGCCTGGTTGGGCTGAGAAGTTACGTTTTTTTTAGCGGTTTAGGTTACATTGTTTCAGTGTTTCAATTTCAGTATGTAGGACCTGTTTTCCATTTAAGTGAAGTACAGGGTTAATGAAATGGAGCTTGGCTACCAGCTTAATGGTAATGTCCAATTATATTTGTGTGAATGCTGATTCAACGATTTTCGGTCGCCTACCACTTCTGCATACTTTCAGCTACAAAAACCAGTCAAATAACATGTTCAGCTCTTTAAGGACATATGTACTTTTATTCATATTTTTTCTGCCATTTATACTTTTGTTAAATATTAAGCTTTTTTCTTTTTACATTGAAAGTCAATAGAGCGATCTTTATATCCTCTTCAGGCTTCTTCCACTTCGAAATGCTACTCCTCCAACATACTACAAACATCATTCAAACAATTCACAAAACCTTCAGCTATTAGAATGATTCAGCTTTTTGATATCTTTTACAGTTTTTGTGTTTATCACTGTTTAGGTTTAGATCTTCTTTAGGCTTTTTCTGCGTTTTTAAGGTCTGCTGAGTTCGTGATGTCACAGCTACAGTGCAGAGGAGAGAGAACATCGTCTTAAAACTTTCTCTTTAACTCGCTCTCACGGCCACAATTCTTACTTCTCATACACCATTTATACGTCAAAACTTGGATATACTTGTGTACTTTCAGCCAATGTGTCATTTAAGCAATTTGCCTTATACATTTGGCTCAGTGAGCCTCCAAATGACAAGAGCCACACGTATTCCTTCTTTTACAGTTTTTGTGTAATTACTGTTGAAGTTTAGTGATTATTTCAGGCTTTTTCTGTTTTTAATGGGTTGGAATTGCTTTTACTTTTTGTGTGGAGTTTGGATGTTCTTCCAGACTTTCTTTGACATACTATACTATGACTTTTTTATGACTTTTTTCAACATACTATACTATGACTTTTTTATCACTTTTTCTGACATACTTTGCGATATGCTACACTATGAATTTTTTATCACTTTATTCGACATTACACTATGACTTTTTTCGACATGCTATACTCTAACTTTTTTATCACTTTTTTGGACAAACTATACTATGACTTTTTTATCACTTTTTGGACATACTATACTATGGCTTTTTTATCACTTTATTTGACATACTATACTATGACTTTTTTATCACTTTTTTGACATAATATACTATGACTTTTTTGACATACTATACCATGACTATTTTTGACATAATATACTCTGACTTTGTAATGGCTTTTTTCGACATAGTATGTTTTGACTGTATTCAAAAAACTATATTTGGTGGCATGGTGGCTGCTCATTGGTTAGCACTACTCAAGTAGGCACTACAGACTCTGACCATTGCTTCGATCCCCAGTCTGGGGCTGCGCCTTTTTGCGTGGAGTTTGCACATTCTTCCAGACTTTCTTTGACATACTATACTTTGTTATCACTTTATTCAATATACAACACTATGACTTTTTATCACTTTTTTCGACATACTATAATGTGACTTTTTTCATGTCAATTTTTTGATTTGATTTTTTATATTTTTTTTGGACATACTGTACTATGACTTTTTCACTTTATTCAACATACTATATATACTATGGCTTTTTTGACATACTATACTTTGACCTTTTTATCACTTTTGGGACATACTATACTATGGCTTTTTTATCACTTTTTTGACATGCTATACTATGACTATTAGTCACAGCGTGTACAAATAACAAGGTCACATGAGACACAGCCATCTTATAACCGTATACAAACTGGGAACTATATTCTCAGAAAGGCGAAGCATTGCTACTCTCTGCTCGGGGCCAGTTTATATACGGTTAGAAGATGGCTGTGTATCATGTGACCTTGTTATTTGTACACGCTGGACTATACAAATCACAACATGTAAATAGGAACATGTTGGCGTTATTTTGTCACTTATTTGGAGCAGTAGGCTAGTTGGAACGATTACCTTCAAGATCCGTGCTAGGCTAAGCTACCGGTGGAGATGGAGAGTTACAACACGCACGGAGATGAGAAGGGTATGTATGGACTTATCTAACTCTGGGGGTTACGGTGAATAAGCTAAAGTCCCAATAAGTCGGCGTGTTCCTTTAAGCCTCACGCCGCTCAGCCCGATCCCGCAGTGGTTTTTTTTAGCCGCCCGTTCCCGCCCACTCTTAGGCAAGACACAGAATGTATAGGACCTGAACATGTGTGTGTATTTCAGACGTGTGTGTAGTGTGTTCCAACAAACAGAGTAAATTGTAATTTCCCCACTGGGGATCATTAAAAAGTATAAATTATTAAAAAAAATTATCAAAAATGAATAGTATAGATGTTGAATAAAGTGATAAAAATTCATAGTATAGTATGTCGAAAAAAGTTATAGTTTAGTATGTTGAAAAAAGTCATAGTATACTATGTCGAAAAAAGTGATAAAAAAGTCATAGTATAGTATTTCGAAAAAAAGTCATTAAAAAGATCATAGTATAGCATGTCAAAAGAGTGATTAAAAAGTCAAAGTATAGGATGTCGACCCATTAAAAAGATCATAGTATAGCATGTCAAAAGAGTGATTAAAAAGTCATAGTATAGTATGTCAAAAATAAGTGATAAAAAAGTCATTGTATACTATGTCAAAAAAAGTCATAGTAAATTATGTCTAAAAAAGTGATAAAAAGTCATAGTATAATATGTCAAAAAAAGTGATTCAAAAGTCACAGTATAGTATGTCAACAAAAGTGATAACAAATTCATAGTATATTATGTCGAAAAAAGTCATAGTATAACATGTTATGTCGAATAAAGTAATAAAAAAAGTCATAGTATGTCAAAAAAGTGATAAAAAGTCATAGTATAGTATATCAAAAAAGGTATAGTATAGTATGTTAAAAATAGTGAAAGTATAACATGTTGAAAAAAGTTTTAATAAAGTCATAGTATATATAGTATGTCGAAAAAAAGTGATAGTCATAGTATAGTGTGTCAAAAAAAGTCATAGTATAACAGTATATAGTTATAGTATAGTATGATGAAAAAAGTGATAAAGAAGTGATGGTATAGTATGTTAAAAATAGTCATAGTATAGCATGTCAAAAAAGTGATAAAAATTCATTGTATAGTATATTGAAAAAAGTCATTAACAAGTCATAGTGTAGTATGTCGAAAAAAGTGATAGTATAACATGTTATAAATAGTCATAGTATAGTATGACGAAAAAGTGATAAAGAAGTCATGGTATAGTATGTTAAAAATAGTCATAGTATAGCATGTCAAAAAAAGTGATAAAAATTCATTGTATAGTATATTGAAAAAAGTCATTAACAAGTCATAGTGTAGTATGTCGAAAAAAGTGATTAAAAAGTCATAGTATAGTATGTCAAAAAAAGTCATAATATAGTATGTCAGAAAAAGTGGAAAAAAGTCATAGTATAACATGTTAAAATAGTCATAATGTATGTATGTCAAAAAAAGCCATTAAAATATCATAGTACAGTATGTTGAAAAAAGTGATAGAAAGTCATAGTATGGTATGTTGAATAAATTGATAAAAAAGTCATAGTATGTCGAAAAAGACTTTTCTTCACTTTTTTTGACATACTGTACTATGACTTTTTCATCACTTTAACCGACATATTATACTATGACTTCTTTCGACATACTATACTATGACTTTTTATCACTTCTTTCGACATACTATATTATGACTTTTTATCACTTTTTTTGACATACTATACTATGCCTTTTTGTCACTTTTTTCGACATACCATACTATGATCTTTTTATCAATTTTTAACATACTATACTATGACTTTTTGCCACTTTTTTCAACATACCATGCTATGACTTTGTATCACTTTTTTCGACATACTGTACCATGACTTTTTGTATCACTTTTTGACATACTATACTATGATCGTTTTCAACATACTATTCTATGACTTTTTTATCACTTTTTTCGACATTCTATCTATGATCTTTTTCGACATTATATACTATGACTTTTTCATTACTATATTCAACATACCATACTATGACTTTTTTATCACTTTTTGTACGTAATATACTATGACTTTTTTATCACTTTTTTCGACATGCTATACTATCACTTTATTATCACTTTTTTCGACATACTATAATATAGTTTCTTAGTTTTTTTTCGGGCATTTTAGCCTTCAATAGACAGGACAGCTGTAGACAGGAAAGGGGAGAAAGAGAGGGGGAAGACATGCAGCAAATTCAATTCAATTCAATTTTATTTATAGTATCAAATCATAACAAGAGTTATCGCAAGACACTTTACAGATAGAGTAGGTCTAGACCACACTCTTACAAAGACCCAACAATTCCAGCAATTCCCCCAAGAGCAAGCATTTAGTGCGACAGTGGCGAGGAAAAGCTCCCTTTTTGGAAGAAACCTTAAGTGGTGTGGAAAACTCCCTTTTAGGGAGAAACCTTGGACAGACCCAGGCTCTTGGTAGGCGGTGTCTGACGGTGCCGGTTGGGGGTGTGATGAACAGTGACAATAATAGTCACAATAAAGATAATGGGAACAGTGACTAGAAATAGTAGTTGTAGTGGTTCATGGCGTAGCAGGGCACACGGCTGCTCTACCAGGTGAGCTACCCAGGTACCCACTATACTTTATAATTTTTTTTGACATACTATACTATGACTTTTGATCACTTTTTAGACATACTGTGACTTTGTTTTAACACTTTTTCGACATACTATTGTCAAGGAATTACGATTCCTCGAATATAACACTATACTTTGACTTTTTTATCACTTTCTTGACACACTATACAATGACTTTTAAAGTTTTGTTCAACAGTGTGTACTATGAGTTTATCACTTTCTTTGACATACTATACTATGACCTTTTGTGACTTATTTTTAGACATACCATACAATGACTTTCATATCACTTTTTATCATACTATGACTTTTTTATCACTTTTTTTGACATACCATATTATAACGTTTTAATATCTTTCTTCGACATGCTATACTCTGACTTTTTAATGACTATTTTCGACATGCTTTACTGACTTTTTCATCATACCATACTATGATTTTTTCATGCCTTTTTTTAGAGTGCCGATGTGCTGCAATAGCAGCGAGTTCGGCAAAATGACTATTATTCCTCAAACTTAATAATATTCTAATTGTGTGCATGCTGATTCAGCAACATTCACAGTATTGTTATCCGATTCTTTATTATTCCCCTTCTTCCGTATGTTTTTCGGTCGCCTACTACTTCTGCATAGTTTCAGCTTCAAAGACCATTCAAATATCAAAATGTTTAGCTATGGCTTCTTCCACTTCAAAATGCTATCCCTCCTTACATACTTTCACTTACAAACGTCATTCAAACTTTAAACTTTTCGCTCTCTCTTTTCTACTTATTCATACTTTCAGCTAGAAAATAAATTCAGACCGTACAATGTTTTACATCTTTTCATTATTGACATTTTAAAGCTAATAATTCAGTCCCCATCTGTTCCCATGTTGCAACCCTTTTTACTACTGTTAATGCAAATGCAATGCCTTTAAAATAAATATATATTTATTTATTTTTTATTTATTTATTCAAATATTTATTTGTTTTTTACTCCCCTTGTTTCTTAAATTCATTCTACGTACTGTCACACTACAAAGGTGGATGGGAAGTGGTGGGAGGTTGAGAGTTATGAAAGGCATTGTTAATTGCAATCAATTTGCTATTTGAATTATCACTGAACTGTTTTCCATGTTGCCTAAAACAATAAAAAGATCATTAAAAAAATAAAGAAAGAAAGAAAGAAAGAAAGAACAAACTGCAAACCTACCACATTTGGCTACAGTTTCTTTGAAGATTAGGTTACATATAACTACAGATTGATGGATAACACAAAGCTAGCTTTAAAAACTGGAGGCGTGGATTTTAAAAGCGTGGGCATAAGTTTACACTAACTACATGAGTTGCATCATGGGTATTGTAGTATTTCTTGGAGCTTGGCCCATGTAATATGTCTCCATAACAGCAGGCGGCGCTAATCTGTATTGTCGCCCAAAAAATGAAAACCGGAAACGACGGAACATCTCTCTAGACCTAGTAAACACAGAGCACGCTGTCACCAGTCATTGTTTTCATCAGAGAGTTTTGATAGTACTCAAGAAGGATCGTTGTTATCATTACTTGCTGAACGGAAGAAAATACGATGGCTAGTAATAAGAAGATACTGGCGTTGTCAGCTCTCTGGCTTCTTCTTGTCGAAGAAGCACTGTCAAGGGCTAGCACTCCACCAATCAGATTGGTCATTGAGTCCGGCTGCCCACTGGCTGATTCAACAAGTCAAATTGGCCAAAATGGATGCCGACGGCTCCTCCGACTGATGACGGCACGGAACACACCGAACAGACTCGAGTCACCGACCTCGCCAGACTGACTGTCAACGGCCGATAATCGGGTTGGTGTGTCAGAGCCTTTAAGCAGCTTGACCAATAATCTTTTTAATGAGGATAGATATGAAGATTAAATTCAATTTACTATCAATATAACTTCTTCATAATTTCCAGGTAACGAGCTTGCAGGGTGTAAACATCCTTTTTGTCCCCGCCCACTGAGGTGTTACGCAGCCACTGAGATATTTTCTGCCTCCAGAGCAGTTCTGCCTTAGAAAAATGTTTATATAATTACAACTCCAGGTTTGATTCCACACACACACACACACACACACACACACACACACACACCACACACACACACACACACACACACACACACACACACACACACCTTATCTGACAGTATGTCACAGCCAGGAACACATTTTAAACTGACACTTTCACCATAATATTCGGCACCAGCGTTGGCCGGGGCAGTATTTCAGTTTGACATGTGAATTAATATGGTTGACTTTAATGCTGGTCAGTGCAATTTCAGACCTTCTATAAATTCATGACAATCCATAGGTGCGAACGACAATTCTCACAGCAAACAACGGCGCCTGCAATTGCACTCCTCCACAAACAAACAAGAAAAAAATGGAATAAATTTTGGTTTCCAATTTACACTGATCCTCAAGCCCATCAGCATTTAAATGAAAATATGAGTCTGCAATCGAAAAGAATCTATGGCTGGGAGAGCAGCTGAAGCGTGATAGGTAAGATGGATACGATAGCATGGGACAAGCACTGCAACTCAAGCGGAGGAAACTGGCCAAGAACAGGGCTTTCCATTAAATAATCAGTTATTTCTCATATGGCACGTGTTTCTTCAACAAAGTATTTCATTACCCATCTCTTCCACTTTTACTGCAAACATGACCTGGGCTTATTTGTTGGTTAAAAATTTAGTTTGCCCTCTGTAGTTTTCCATTTGTCTCTTGCTTTTGTCAGAGACACTGTCATGTCTGGATTTAAAATAGAAATAAATCTTTCAGTTTTGATTCTCAGATAATTTCCCAGTGACATTCACAGGATGTGGTTTTGACAAACAAAGAAGAAATGCTGTTCCATTCTGGATTTTATCTTCCTCATAGAAAGTTAACACTCTGGTCTGGTGTGGCCTGCAAACTCGAGGAAGGGTGAACAAGGTTGAAAAGCATTCTGCTGCACTAGGACAACAATAGAGGGAAAGATTAATGTTTTTCAGGTTTTTAAAAAGCTGCTGTGGATACCTTGCAAAAGGTGAAAAGAACATTCCAGTGGCCCGACCCCTGCCAACACATCCTATCAGCAGACATACAGTGGACTGCAGTATGCTCAAGTGCATCATTTCTTCAGTCTCTTGAACCTGGATTTTAAGTGCTTGTCACTCTCTTCTTGTGCCACTTCTTCGTCCTCGAACACTTCTACCTGCTGCACTTGAGAATGGCTAGCAGGGAAACTCTTTCATTTTAGTGCAACACACGCTGACCCTGCATCATCTAGTGCCGACTGACACCAGTAGCACAACCAGACGCATCACGCAGACAGAAGTAGTTAAAGCGTAACTCTCGCCAAAATGCAACCTAGGGTGTTTTTGTGAATGTACCCGAGTCAAGCTTTCATTTAAAAGCATTGACAACATTGTTTGTGTACACAGAGTTTACTAAAAAGAAAGGTTTTGAGCAACTCAATGCTTGTGTTCATGTGTAGAGCCCCTGGTGATACTTTGAGCAAAGTTTCATGTTGTGTCGAGCCTTCTTAGTGTTTTAAAAATAGCTATTTTGAGGCTAGCATAAAAGTGCCCCTAGCACTCCCATTCAAAAGGCCATTTTACGGAAAAACGAGAATACAGTAAATCTTAAAAGTGAGGCTTCCGTCCTAAATATGCTTTTAAACAAAAGTTTGACTCGGGTACATTCACAAAAAGACCCTAGGTTGCATTTTGGCGAGAGTTACGCAACACTAGAGAACTTTTTGTAACTTAAAATGTTTCAAAAATCGTTTCAGTGGTTCATCAACTCGTAACAGAGTGAACGGCACTTCCGTATTCGCTTTGCGGCTCTCTACCGGTTATAACCGCACTATGCAAGTTTGCCAGATCGGGTAAAGGATCTGTAGTTCAAATGAGACATAATGGGACAATTCCGCTTCCAACCTGTAGGGGGACAGAAGTGGAATATAAGTTCTCTAGTGTTGCTTTAAGACAAGGCATTGGCACGCTTATGTAGTTGCTTTGCAAAATTAAGCTTAAAAGAAATACACAGGTTAGGGTACAGTAGTCAGGATGTGCCAATACAAGGAGTGAGTGGGACAAGATTGCTGCTTTTCTGAAGCGTGTCACTAGTGTGTTGAAACTAGAAATGTATCCCCAGGGGAAATTGCACTTTGCACATTGAGTCGATTTGGACAGGTAACTGTAGCTTGATGGTGCAATCGACCATCATGTCTGCGTTTGACTACGATGTAGTGATGTGTACTCTCATGCTGCTTATTCCACCTTAAAAGTACTTAATGCAGTTTGCCACTGTGTCCTGTGTTCCATTACAGCATATACATAGCAGGTTGGCTGGTCCTCAGTAGCAACAAGATGAGAAGTCCACACTAAAGGCTGCCTCAGTACATCTTCCCCCCCCCAATTTAAAACTACTGTTGATCAGGGCAGATCCCTTCATAACCCACCAGTAAATACTGAACCTGGGAAGACTGCCTTGAGCTCTTTAGAAATGGAAAGAACTTCAAAGGACACTGAAAGTTGAAAGCCTCATCTCTTCAGATGACTTTGCTGCGCTTTGTTGCGTGTATTATCTCTCTTCTTATTTTTCATGCTGTGCCCTGCCTCTCAGGATCTCAGTGAGGTTACCTGGTCAGAGAAAGGTTACATAGCTGAACAGCAACATTTCAGGTGGCAGCAACCAAAAACAAGAGCTCACGTCAGTTTGAATTATTAAACAAAGGTGTAGCCCAGCAAGCAGGTTCTCACATCAAGTACGGGTGTATCTGCGGTTTGTTCAGGTGGAGATATACTGTACCTCACATTTACAGGCTGTGGTAACCCAAAAAAACATAGACATTTGACTGAGTGGACACATAAACTCACTTTGGAACTACATGTTTTTACCGAAGACATAATCCCTATGAAGACAGAGTAATCCAAAGGAATGATATTTTTTTCAAAATTGATTTTTTTTTTAACCCTGTGAGAACAGGGTGAAGGCAGACATCTCAGAGACACAAATATTGTTTTTTCCTGACCCTGAACTGGATCTTTAAACATCTCTAAAATCAAATTATACGCCGCCTTAGATTACAGAATTTTTAATTATTTTAATAGATTGAAAATTCAAAATCAGACCAACAAAATAATAACTGCAACTATGCTATTCACAAAAATGTCAATGTGCGCGTTGGAGCACAAGTGGCAGCCTAAATGTGGATGGAGCTGATCATTGGCATTATGACATGCACACAGTAGGTGCTGGAGCTGCTTATCTCCCTGCATGCAGGACCCAACCCCAGTTATTTGTGATAATGCACAGATTGTAGGCAGCTAACAGACATTTGCTTTACGACAGATGCCAGATTCAGATAAACATGTAATTAGCAACTCATCAGCTCTGTCAAAGCCAATTAGCCCAGTCTCCAACCCCAGCCAAAAATTGCTCCTCTTGCAGCTCTTGCCTGCACAGCAGCTGACTCTCATAGTGGACCAGGATTGACTGCAGCTAATCCAACCATTCTGCCACTGCCGACTCTGGTGGGTCAGAGCAGTGAGGAGAATGGGTTAGCTGGAATTACAGGCTGAGACAACATTGTGCTATTTATCAGCATTCTACATGCCTGCTGTGAGAACAAGTGCGAGCGAGGTGTCTCGCCAGCGCTTTTGGTTGTCATGACGGCACATTTCTCAGCACTCTGAGGGAGTGTGATGTGAATTTTGGAAGGCATGGTAGACACACTGTTTAGTTGACAAGTGATCTCTGGGAAGTTTAGTGCAAAAACAGCACAGAAGTGACCACTTAGAAGGAAAGATTTTGTGTATTTTGGGCTACTATTAGATCCGTAGTTGAGATACACCTGATGGAGTGTGGGTAACTTAGCTTCCGTTGTTGGTGTTAGCCATGCTGCTGTAAAGGGTTGGGCTAATAAACGGTTAATATTCCGTCGTAGTCTGGGTTATCATTGTTATATCTAGTAACATGAAACAGTGAAGAATATAACAAAAGATTCAGCTGATTCAAGAAAAAACTGACAGAAATTTGTGATGGCAGTCTCTCCTACACCAAGTGACCACGAAAGAATTACAAACCCCAATTCCAATGAAGCTGGGACATTGTTTAAAACGTAAATAAAAACAGAATACGATTTGCAAATCCTTTTCAATCTATATTCACCACAAAGACAAGATATTTAATGTTCAAACTAATAAACTTTATTGTTTTTTTGCAAATATTTACTCATTTAAAATTTGATGCCTGCAAAACGTTCCAAAAAAGCTACGACAGGGGCATGTTTACCACTGTGTAACATCAACTTTCCTTTTAACAACACTCAATAAGCGTTTGGGAACTGAGGACACTTATTGTTGAAGCTTTGTAGGTGGAATTCTTTCCCATTCTTGCTTGATGTACGACTTCAGTTGCTCAACAGTCTCCGTTGTCGTATTTTGCACTTTATAAAGGCGCGACACATTTTCAATGGGAGACAGATCTGGACTACAGACAGGCCAGTCTAGTACCTGCCTTCTTTTACTATGAAGCCACGCTGTTGTAACGCGTGCAGAATGCGGCTTGGCATTGTCTTGCTGAAATAAGCAGGGACGTCCCTGAAAAAGACTTTGGTTGGATGGCAGCATATGTTGCTCCAAAACCTGTATGTTCCTTCCAGCATTAATGGTGCCTTCACAGATGTGCAAGTTGCCCATGCCATAGGCACTAACACCCCCCCATACCATCACAAGATGCTGGCTTTTGAACTTTGAGCTGATAACAATCTAGATGGTCCTTTTCCTCTTTGGCCCAGAGGACATGAGGTCCATGCTTTCCAAAAACACTGTGCGTCAGTCCATCTCAGATGAGCTCAGGCCCAGAGAAGCCGACTGCGTTTCTTGGTGTTGTTGATATATGGCTTTCGCTTTGGATGTAGCAGCGAACTGTGTTAACTGACAATGTCGGTTTTTAACGCAGTGCAGCCTGAGGGATCGAAGGTCACGGGCATTCAATGTCGGTTTTCAGCCTTGTCACTTACGTGCAGATTCTCTGGATCTTTTGATGATATGATGACAGATGATGAAATCCCTAAATTCCTTGCAACTGTACATTGAGAAACGTTCTTAAACTGTTGAACTATTAGCTCACGCAGTTGTTCACAAAGTGGTGAACCTCGCCCCATCCTTGCTTGTGAACAATTGAGCCTTTTAGGGATGCTCCTTTTATACCCAATCATGACCAATTAACCTGTTCACCTGTGGAATGTTCCAAACAAGTGTTTTTTGAGCATTTCTCAACTTTCCCAGTCTTTTTGCCCCTGTCCCAGCATTTTTAGAATGTGTTGCAGGCGTCAAATTAAAAATGAGTGAATATTTATAATATAGTTTGAACATTAAATATCTTGTCTTTGTAGTGTATTTAATTGAATATAGGTTGGAAAGGATTTGCAAATCATTGTATTCTGTTTTTATTTACTATTTACCCAATGTCCTAACTTCATTGAAATTGGGGATTGTACACTCCCTTCTGTGAGATGGTCACTGTGTAGGTGTATAAGTAGAACATGTGATGTGATGGATAGCACATGTAATCAGAAAGCAAAGGTGGAATTTCAAGGCATCCTCTTCATGGTTATTAGTTATTGTTGAGCGCTGCAACAGCATTATCACATCTCACTGAAATTAGGTCTCTGGATGCTTACATATTATGCACACCAAGGCATCTCTACAGCATTCGCATTAGAAGCTTCTCTGCACTGACCTGTAACCTAGCAACCGCCTGACGTCTCACCCAAGCAGATGATTAAAGGTACCTTCTTTTCCATTCCGAGCATGAACCCTTTGATAGATCCCCTCCTTCGACTCCAGCATTTTCACCTCAGTAGCGTGTCACAAACACTCATATTACCTACAAATACATAATATGAATCATCACACAGTTTTTAGCGTTTTGAGACCAGGGTCTGTAGCTGGCGTAGTCTGCAAAGCCCCATCATTAACTGCTCCAAAGCATCTGGCTTTTCATGTTGCACCAGGACAGCGCGTTCGGTCTGCAGGGGCAGTTAGAGGACTCTGGTCCATAAAAGGGGCTGATATTCTGGGCCTGAAACACTCCATGAGCACCAATAAACGGCACACATGGCAGCGATAACGAATTAGGAAGGTGGTCTTTTTTTAGCCTTTGCAAAACCAAAAGCACAGATGCAGATTACCAGATTAAACAGAAACGTACGATACAAACGGCAGCATGCAACTAACTAGCTACAGTAGTAATATATGTGGACCATATCTTTAGCTACCTACATTATTTTGTGGGATTATGTGTCTCTGTATGGCTGGAACAGGAGCGGAGTGTCACGTCTGGTGCGAAGGCAGGCAAGGTTTGGACCCAAATGCAGTTTAAAGAGTTTTATTTAAAGATAAGCAAAACTTACTTGGAGATATAATCCAATTCATAAAGGAAATCCACGACAGGGAATGCAGAAACAAACAGAACGCACAGCAAAAAGACGAGACGATCCGACAAGAGACAAGGGAAAACAGAGAGGCTAAATACACAAGGTAATGAGGGAACAACAAATCAAAAAAGGCGGGAAACAAACAAAGACAGGAAGAAAGCTAGACAAGACAAGGGAGACAAGACAGACTACAAAATAAAACAGGAAACGGAACATAACAGAAAACAATCATGACACGGAGATGCTTCTATATCAGAGTTTAAGCTAACGTTAGCAGATCTGTGCTCTTCAGCGGAGATACTTCTATATCAGAGTTTAAGCTAACGTTAGCAGATCTGTGCTCTTCAGCGGAGATACTTCTATATCAGAGTTTAAGCTAACGTTAGCAGATCTGTGCTCTTCATTAGGGTTGGGTACCGAAACCCAGTTCCACTATGGAACCGGTTCCTACGCAAACGGTAGTATTTGGACCTTATTAGAACGCAAATTTCGGTTCCGACTGAAATATTTTCCCTCTGTCGCACCGGAAAGCGGCAGACTCTTTTTTCCTTCTCCCTTTTCCGCCAAGTGGCGCACATGCCTGCTCGCGGTGTGAAGCGCATGTCCGCGCTATTCTCCGACATGCACTCTACAATCACTGCTGATAGATGGCTTTTTGTACACGCTCCGAAATTGATGTAAAAATGTCACACTTTCTCTGTAGTCTACCGTTAGCTAGCTATCGTAAATGTAGGCTACTTTTAAAATGCCATATTTTCCCTCTGGGCTCACCAAAACGGACGTAAAAGCATATTAACCATTCACTGCACGTGATCGCTAGTAAACATACTACACTTGTTCTGGTAGTCTATCGTTCAGGACAACACCCTGTAGCCTGGTGGAGGGGAGGGGGACAGCCTACCTAAATTGTCTGCCCTTTCAAACTCATACCTGTGTGTAGGCCTACAGGCCTCTTGGACACCATCTGAAAGAGTTTTCTCCTGTGCAGGACATGCCATAAGTCAGGAGAGGTGTCTATCTTGCCAGAGAAGACAAATATGGTCATTTTTCTGCAAAAGAACTGCTAAAGTTTGAAGCTGGTTGGCATACCAACTCAACAACATTTATTTTGTTACTTGTTAATAGTGTAACTGTTATTTGTTAAATTATTGTAGTTATGTGTTAGGTGACTTAGGTTTACTTATTATATATTTAAGTACTTTAAAACGTTAATATATTGTTAAATTTAAATAATTTTCAATTAAAAAAAAAAAAATTCATAAAAGAGCCTTTCTTTGACGTCATTTTTCAGTTTTTCAAGAATCAGTTTAGGAATCGGAATCATTTTAAAAGTACGGCATCGGAATCGTAAAAATCCAAACGGTACCCAACCCTACTCTTCATTGGAGCTGAAACAGCGTTACGTTTGCCAAACACATTGGTTCATCCTTACAGCCTTATGAACAATAAAGTATAATCTTTGTGTTTCTTGTCCAAGTATTCTCATTAGACATTAGATTAGAATATGTCACACTAATTACGTAGCCATGCTAGCGGCATGGCTCTATGGATGACCAACTGTCAGTCCACCATTTTGGTCCAGACTGAAATATCTCAACAACTATTGGATGGATGGCCATGGAAAATGGAACAGATATCCATGGTGTAGATGATTGATCCTAATGATTTAGGTGATTCCCTGACTTTATCTCCAGTGCTACCATGAGTTCCAAATGTTATTTAATGAAATATCTCAACTACTGGAAGGATTACAATGACATTCATGTTTCTCTCAGGATGAATTGTAATAACTTTGTGATCCCTGATGTGTCATTTATCTCCATCATCAGGTATACTGCACATTTTAAGTGTTCCAATACTTGCTAATTAATTCCTGCAAAACTAATGACATTCCCATCAGCCTCTGCTGTAATTTGTCTTTAGTGCTATTAGCAAATGTTAGCATGCTAACACAGTAAACTTCATTTATAATACTAGCTGGCTGCAACCTGCAACACAAGAACAAGACTGCTCCTTTATTTCTATGTTTTATACATGGTTCATCAACTGGTGACGATGGGACACGTAGACTCTTTTAGCATGATCCCATGTATGTAGCCATGTATGTAGCTGTCAGGTGCATTTAAAAGGGCTTTTTACTGGGCTCTCTCCTTTAAACCTGGAAACAAAAAAAAAACACAGCTGCAGGAGGACTTAGGCAACTAGCTAATGCTGGCTACACATCATTTCAGACGGTCACCGGCTGGAAATGAAAGGCTGCTTTTGTTTACTTGTGTGCAAAATACTTTGAGAAGTGAATCTGCCACCATTATTATTGTAAATATCTCTCTCTCTCCCAACCGGCAACGGCAGATGGCCGCCCACCATGAACCAGGGTCTGTCTGAGGTTCTGCCTGTTTCTTGGGGGGAATCGTTGGGTCTTTGTAAATTATAGAGTCTGGTCTAGACCCACTCTATCTGTTAAGTGTCCTGAAATAACTCCTGTTAGGATTTGACACTATAAATAAAATTGAATTTAATTAAATGGCATATATGCCGTGCTAGAACATAGCAACAGTAACTAAGGGAGTCAGGGCTTAGCAAAGGGTCAATTGGAGTAAGGTATTAATACATGAACACATTAGTTTTGCTGCACTACAGGCCAGAATATGTCTCCTGTGCAATGCCACACTACAGCTGCATGTGTGCACAAGCAGAATCTACTTTCATAACGTCACCTGAAGGAGTCATTTTGGAGTTCTACATAAATTGCCTCATGCTCCCTTCCTCCTCCTACTTCCCCTCACCTCCTCCTCACACCTCTTTGTTAAGGCTGTCCAATAACCAGATAAAGGAGACTCCGGGGAGCCTGGGCTGGGGCAGCGAAGAAAGAGCTGGCTTATACTGTACTGCGTGCATGTGCATCCACTGTTGCCGTTGAGGGATAAATCTTTGAGACTCCACACTTTCTGATTTGCAGAGGGTTGTTTCATCTCAAATGGGGAGAAGGGAGAAAGAAAGGAGAGAAGTGGGAGGACGGGGAGAGAGAGAGAGGAGGCAGCACTTGGAGACTGGAAACAGGAGATAGAGGATGAGTGCATATTGGCACTTATATGGATATATTATGTCTATCACATTGTTATTGCATTATGTGAAAATAAAACCAAATGCAGAATGCTGCAATGATGAGATAAAACATCTTTACTGTGGAGGTTTTTGAGAAGAAAGTGGAAATGTAAAATGAATTATACATACATGTACATACAAAAATATATACTGTATATGATCAATTAAGACATGATTAGAAAATGTGCACATAGTGTAGGTAGTTTTACAGATTTGGATTCAGCTCAACTGTGTGAAATCACCCAATAGTTAAATGTATTCTGTGATATTCCACAATCAGCTGCAGCGTCATAACACCTCCTCATAAAGTGACTCACAGATACATGATATCGCTCAAAATTCTCCTCAAACACATACAGATAATTAGCATTTTAGTAATTTACACAATACACTTACATAAAATAGTTCAAACAAAGTCTACAAACTAGTCATGGATGATTTACTGGTCTTCAACTACTGAAGATCAGAAAGCTGCATTTAAAGGCAATTCTACCCTTTGGAATCAATGAAGGGAAGTACGCAATGTGACACTTTGGATTTTGCTCTTGAGATGCGTCCAGATTTCCTGCCACTGGACATGACACCAGAAATGAATATGGGCAAACAGAGAAAATCTACAAGTTCTGAATCTACAAGTGAGATGTTATTTCACCAGTATTTTTGTTTTGCGGTAATTACAGGATATGGCACATTGCATTTCTAAAGACAATCATTAGGTGACCTAACAGGGTGGGTGGAATGAGGAGAGTCACCATCTGTGCCCAGCTGCATAAACTTCAGTGTGTCCTTGATGCTAAATACTCCCCTCAGCTCTGCAGGGTTCAGTCAGGAGCATAAAGCCTTCACTCACAACGCCACTTAACATATTGTTATCTAGGGTTGGGCGATTGGATTGGCTATCGGTGATCAAATGAGTACATCATCAGCAACTCTGGTTTGGTAAAATAAAATCCTTAATTCTTATCCTTATTCCAGCTCTACACGCTGTTCTCCCAGCCGAGCAGCGGCTCTCACTCCTTCTTCGGAGGCACTTAAATTAAATTAGCTAAATAAAATGACAAAATAATTGCCCAAAAACATCAACCGGTGATATCTATCTATCTATCACAGGTCGATGTTTTTGGGCAATTTCTTGACATTTTATTTAGTTAATTTAATTAACAGTCTGCCTGCTCGGTGGGCAGAACAGTGTGTAGAGCCAGAATATT
This sequence comes from Sander lucioperca, assembly GCF_008315115.2. Classification (NCBI taxonomy): domain Eukaryota; kingdom Metazoa; phylum Chordata; class Actinopteri; order Perciformes; family Percidae; genus Sander; species Sander lucioperca. Next base: position 16,788,224 of record NC_050177.1, read on the forward strand.
TTCACATCTAACTTGGTGAGTTAAGGATTTTATTTTACCAAACCAGAGTTGCTGATTGTTGGAACAGAGGAAAGACTAACCAAGACAGGTTTGTGGAGTTTTATTTTGTTTCTGTCCATTTTGAATAAAGTGTGTTTTACGATGAGTAACAAGGTAATTAAGTTAGTCTTAGTCTGGTGAAAGAGACACCTCCAACCGACTGGAGTCCCTCACGCAGAAACTTCAAGGCAATCAACATTTACATGGTTGCTGGTGAGGCAGGGCTCCTCCTAGTTTGGTGTTTAAGATCCGGTTCAGGGTTTGTAGACAGTTTGAAGACAGGCGGTCTGGTAAACAAGTTGAGCAGTACAGGGTGTCCAGTGCAACGCATCAGGGAACACTGAAGGAGCTGAAAGCAAACACTTAGAGGTCAACATCTTTGTAACTCATTTTCTTCTAAGGCATCGTTGGAGGAGGGCAAGGTGTCACAGGTCCACACAGCATTCCTGGATGGAAGAAAATCGTGCTCTGGTTTATTGGCATTTCTTTAAACCAATCAAAATCGTCTTGGGTGGTGCTAAGTGCCGGACTCAATGAAGGCAAAATAGCCTCAGGAAGGAACTTGTTTTGGTGGAAGATGTGTACGTTCAAAAGTTAGTTGTGCAATAGAAAACTCAGATTGGACAGATAGTCTAGCTAGCTGTCTGGATTTACTCTGCAGAGATCTGAGGAGCAGTTAACCATAGTCCTCATCAATCCACCAGAGTTTAGAACGGCAACACAAAGACAGAGGAAGGTACCGGACATCCGGCCGAAAATGAGGGACATACGGCGGGATTTTCGAGGGCACCTGAACAATCCCGGAAGTGGAACGTCGTGGATATAGACTAGGCCCTGATTAGAGCTGAAGATCTTTGCCTGGTCTTAATTTCTATCATGTTACACGGGCTCGGGCCGGGCTCGGGCTCCGAGTTGCGCAGTAAACGAGTGGTCAGGTGAAGCATTTCGATTAGCGTGAAAATGGATGCTGAGGAGGTGAAACAGAGGCTGGCTTCTGGAGGACTTATTTTATTTCTTTGTTCCAACTTCCAAGTGGCCTATAGCCTCCGTCAGTCATAAATAAATAATGTTAAAAAATGTATAAATTACTCATTCTTGACGGAAGACAAAAAAGCTGTGTGCGTTGGGCGCAGTCTCTTTTTTCTTTCTCTCCCTTTTCCGCCGAGTGGTGCGTGTGCCCGCTCACGGTGTGAAGAGCGTGTCCGCGGTATTTTCCGACATGCACTCTAATCACTGCTGATAGACGGCCTTTTGTACAGTCGGGCTGTAAATGGGTTCGGGCTTTTAAAAATCTGTCAATCAAAATGTACTTGTCGGGCTCGGGCCTTGTCGGGCTGAACTTTTAAGGCCCGATTACAGCTCTAGCACTGATTAACTAGACTAACTGTTCATGAAGGGTATAATAACAATAATATATATAATAATCATTGTGGAGAAAGGCTGGCTTGCTACATTTCTGTATTAGTTTGTTTCTCTCTTTGAAACTAAGCGATAAGGTGCTGCTTTGTCTAAAGTTAATCGAGGTGAAAGATAAACATCTCATCTCACCGCGTGTTTCCCTTTGGCGTAGTGACTTTTAATTAATATTTTTTTCAAGTACAGTTGTGTTGCGCGCTTCTACACTAACTACATTCTTACAGTAAGTAACCGAGCTCGCTTCCTACTGATGCCTTCAGCTGTCCGTCATGCTGCTCCCACAGTGGAATGTGACAACAAGAAACATGTCTCCCCAATATTTAAAGCTACAGTGTGTTTACATCTTCTTTTACTTTGGTCACATGCTAAATGTGGAGATGAGCCATAAAGTCAGAACACTGACTTAGTAGTCACGCAGCAATACACTTTGGCCTCCATAAGCTGCTGGTCATTGGGTGTACAGAGTTCCGTGGTCTCCCTTCATATGGAGCCCTCTGCCCTGATGGCACCACAAGAAAGTTCATCAACTCTGGCTAGATCTGCAGAAGCAAGGCCACTCCAGCTAAAGTCCACTTGGAGGGATTTTCTTTGGTCTTCAGGTTGAAGGTCCATACGTAGGTGGGTCCCCTCTGGCGGGTCTTATAGACAGGACACTGGTACACATTCCTGCTGTCCTGTTTGTCCACAGGAATGGCCCTGATGAAGATGACAGGAACGGTCGGGGTGAGCTCTTTCCGGCGGGCGTCTACAATCATGCCAGTCTGAAAGAGAAAGGAAATGTGGAGGAGAAAGGAGAAGGAGGGAGGGAGGGAGGGAGGGAGGATGACAAACCAGTCAACCACAGACAGAAACATTTCACAGCTGAGGGAAGTTAGGAATTGGTTTGAGGTACAGTGAAAACGTCATCCAACGCTGTACTTGCCATTGAGGCTGAATTTAATAATGTTCCTTTGTGAGAGAAAAGAAAAGGTGTTTGACTAATATTGGGCGGCACAAACGATGTTAGGCATCCAGTTTGCAGAACACAATGTTGTGGTACCCTTGAAGAGTGGTGAAAGTCAGTGTGATTGGAAGTCGAAAACATAGAAACAGAGCGGTCCGTCTCATTAATTAATCCTCCTACACAGCGCCTGACAAACACAAGTTTCACCATGCATGCACAGTGACTTTCAGGAATAAATGTAAATCCTGATGACTTTGGAAAAAAACTCAGAGGACAAAGCCCTAATTACATCTGCATTTGCTATAAACTTTAGAGAGCTGTTAAACACCATAATGTCTGTTTGGGTAAATACACATAATGGTATCTTACATCAGGCCACGTGAGCTCAATGAGATTCATTGGATTACGTTAAACGATAATGTTACTATGGTAACAGATATCTTCTTTTATTGTACAATCTAATATACATACTGAGAGAATAACAATGTATTACTCAGCTGGAGTATTCATCACTATTCATTGGTGTCCATCACACAGACACAGTGTCATGTCTGTCATATCGTTAAAGGCTTTCGAGTCCTAAAGAACTTCTTTAGATGTCTACAAACTGACTCCCTCCTGTAATGTGCCTTCCCTTTGCTTGATTTTTAGTTCCTTTTAATGTTCTTTAATGTGTCTTTTGTGTTTTCTGTCTGTAGCTATGTTTTTGTTTTCATGCGGCTGCCTGTCTCGACCCGGTCTCCTTTGAAAAATAGAAGCTTAATCTCAATAAGACTCTCCTGGTTAAATAAAAACAATATCCTTTTAGCACACAAGGCGTTTATCATATACAGTATGTAGCTGTTTTTGATGTCTGAAAACCCTCTGAATTAACGGCAAGCTTCATTAATAAAGATGAGCAGGTTTATCACAGATCTGTGGCTTGTATGGCTGCTCAGAGCTGCGTCCAGATGGAGCACTGCTTTCTCTCCATGGCGCTCTCGGCTACTCGCCGCCAGTGGCCTTAAGGGCTGAGGAGAGGACATGAGGAGAGGAGGAGGTGGAGGAGGAGGAGAAGGAGTTGTGAGGAGCAGCTCGTCTGTCTGCCTGTCTTTTTGCCTGTGTCTCCAACGTTAATGAAGTAAAAAGGAACCACTCCTCTAAAGGGTGATCTAAGTGTTCAAGTGCACACTCTGCACCTTCCCTAATTAAGAAGTCTACAGGGATGCTCCTTGAAAGCTGGGCGCGTATACAGTAGCTGTATGTATGTAGATAGATAGAGCCCTGGGAAGCTGAGTAATGCAGTGCGCTCCGACAGCTGAACGCAAGCAGGATGCAAAGCAGAAAATTAAGCCACAAAGGGATTGTGGAAAATATCAAAGTTACTTTACTTGACTCAGTTTAAAGATGCATTTTTAAGGTAAGCCCACCTTATGTTCATGTATTAGTCTGCCATCCATCATCACAAGTGGTGTGTAAAGGGATATTTCTGTGTGAGGTGCTTGCGAATCAAAGTGTGCTTTTGTGGATCTTGTATCCACGCCTTCCCTGGAGACTAGGCGTCAGCTGAACAAAACCATCAGTGAAGAACTTGTGTACCTGTGTGTCCCATCGTGCGCCCTCCATGTACAGCCCGTGCACGTAGGCCCCTTCACGGGGCGGTAACGTGAAGTCTTCGCGACTCTTCTTGGTGACATCACACTGCAGACACATCCTGTCCAGAGGCCACTCATTCCTGCCATTCAAACAGAGAGATTTAATGTGGTTACTCACTGTCTACATTTACAACCTCCATGTCCTAGTGCACCGCAGCCCTACCTGCGAGCCATAGCCTGCATGATGGCTGTGAGGAAGGACTGTGGGTTGAAGAAGCCAGCTAGCCACACCGCAGATGGTAAGGCGAAGTCTGTGGACCAGGCTTCCAGCTCCTTGATCCTGACCAGCAGGTCGGTGAACCACAGGACCAGGCCACACATGGAGGGGTAGGCCCGCTTGGTCCAACTGTCTGGCACCATGTCCAGGAAAATAGCATCCTGAAGGTTCTCCATGTCACCCGTCATGGTTAACTCTCCCTGAAAGGGGGGTGGGGGGGGAGAATATTCAATAACCAACTGAAATCATCCATTTTGCAGCCAAACATCATTGCCCAAGCGATTTCCAAGGTTATTGTTAATATTTGTATTGCTGAAAGGACAAACGATCATCAGCAACGCTCCACTATTCCCTGGTACAGTGAATCTCATCCATGTGCCCTCGTAGGGCTAGTTTATTAGCTGCTGTGGATGGAGAGCTAACTGCTAACATACAGGCCAGCCTGGAACATGCTAGCACTCGGCTAAGCTAAGGGTAGCACAAGGCTAAGCTACAATAGCCAATTCCTTTTGACGAAACCTCTTCGGGTCAAAATCTACTGTTTGTTGCAAAACTGGTTTGGTTGAAGTTAAAGTTCAGGTTGGTAGCCAATATTGTACAGTAGCGCTGCCTTTATAAATAAAGATCTTGCCACAATAAAAAATGAGAACACAGTGAACCTTTCACCTTGGCAACACACCATGCTTATATGACGCTGCACCATCTCACTGAGGCGAACTTTCTGATAGCTCCTATTTATTCCACTATAAAGACCAAATATGATTCCGTTTGCTGGTACAATAGTCTACCAGGCTTTTAAATCACTGATCTGATTTATTGAGGCTTGTAGTGTCGGGAGATCCAAGCCTCATAACTCCCGACAAACACTTTTACACATTTCCTCCTCTTTCTCTTTTCGTCTGACTCAGTCAGGCTTGACACACAGAACGCAGACGTCTCATTCCTCTTTGCTCCTCTGCAAGCCAAATCTCTGACTCATTGTGACGAACAACAGAGAAAAAGGTTTAGTTATGCAGGAACACTAATGCAGCAGCCCGTCGCCGAGCCAAAGGGTGGGAATCATAGGGCTTGAGGAGAAGTGAGGGTTTGTGCTGGATTTTGAGGGACAATTCACTTGAAGTTCATGACCATGCTCTGATAAGCATCCCTGCTGGGCCAATGGTTCTCAGGATGGGATCTGTGGACACCCCCCGAGGGTGATTTAGGATCGAAGTCAAATGTTTAAGTAAACTTTAATACCCCACAAAGGGAAATTCACATGGTCTTACAAATCTCCTTAAACGAAAAAGACACTTTAAAATATGGTCAGTACGCACAATACAATATACAACACATACATAAAACACTAGAACAATAAAGCAATCCATAACTAACACTAAAAAAGACTATCTAAAGTGCAAGAATCACAGTGATAAAAGAGAAGGTAAAGAGCCAGAGAGTTGCATTATTCTGCAAAGACACTTTCAGTCGTTCATTGTTCTTATTCTGTAGGTACAAATCATTCGCTGAACCTCGTAGTTCTGATTTTCTGCTGCAGAAATCGCCCGTTTGACCTGCTGCTGCTGCTTCATGAATTTGTGATGTAGAGGATGAGCAGGATCATTGAGGATCTGATCTGTCTTAGATCATCTTTAACAAAATAGGAAATAAGCCCCATTCGGTCTAGAAAAGCTATTGTCAGCGATGTCAGTGTGGTCACAGTGGTTACCAACAGTCCATGCTGTTACCATGGTGATTACGGCTGCACAACATATCGTCATCGCAATGTCAACTGGTGCAATAAACACATCGCGAAAGACACAAAAAAGATTTTTATCATGTTAGTTGAAAGAAGAAAATATCAGTAGAAAACTGCACTTTAAAATGTAACTGTCATTCTTTTTTTAAGTGCTGCCTTTTATGTTCAATAAAAGGAAGATGGAAATAATTCCCTTTAAAAGGTCCAATGTGTGGGAATTTCTACCACCACGCAGTTCAAAGTACGTATTACAGCTATGGTAGCCTTCACGCTTTTTTCTGATGATGCCAGTCTCTTGCGCTTTTCAATATCCTTTTTCTTTTTCTGGGCGAAGAAGACTCCTGTTCCTGAAATTTGGATTTTGAATATGTGTGGTCCTCCATGTTTCCTTCTTCAAACTTGCCGGACGGGGAAGCGACGATACCCATTAGCAGCATTAGCAGCACCTGCGAGTTTATCATGTGACAGCGAAAACGCGAAAGGCGGAGCAGTATTTCAAGATGGCGCATGAATATGGAGCGTCTACCCCAGTTCATGCAAATGTAAAATTTGAAGCCAATAGGAATACTTGGAATTGATGGTGGTGGTAAATATTCATGAAAAGGACAAGTTTGTGAACTGGCAACACAGATTTTAATAATGAACAACTAAAAACGTTACACACTGGACCTTTAAAGGTCCTATGGCATGAAAATTTCACTTTGGTCAAGGCCACACCCCCACCCTCCACCTTGCCCCCCCCCCTCTCCTCCTCAATAGCTACAGACACAGAAATGACATACTAATTCCTGTTCTGTTTGTTTGTTCTGAAGGCACACTGTTCTTTTTCTTACAAGGCATGGTTAAAAAAGGTGATTGCATACAAGCTTAGTTTACTGACATCACCATGAGCGGTGACACTACAATAAATATTATTTCATGGAACGTTCGGGTCTTAGGAAGATAGTGAAATTAAAACAAGTAATATCTAGATTGAAGCAACTAAACACGCAGATAGCTTTTATTCAAGAGACCCATTTGCTTTCCACCGAATATCTTCCTTTAAAAAGGAGGTGGTCAGGTCAGGTCATATCTGCCTCATTCTCCTCTCAAGCAAGAGGGGTAGCAATACTTATACACTCATCTGTCCCACTACGGGTTTACAATACCATACAAGACACTGCAGGGAGATTTGTTATCGTCCAAGGCTCTTTACTAAATCAAGATATTAATTTGGTATGTTTATACGGTCCTAACAATGATGATACGCAGTTTTACAATAACCTGTTTCTAACTTTCTCAACACTACGTGGTCATATTTGTGGGGCGGGAGACTTTAATTGTACTCTCAACCCAACACTGGATAAGTCATCAGGTGTGGACACCTCGAGTAGAAAGATAATACAGCACTTTATGGGCGAGTTAAATCTCTGTGATATTTGGAGACATAGAAATCCCTTCAGACGGGAATATTCATGTCACTCTGCTATCCATAATTCTTACTGCCGCATAGACTATTTCCTAATTTCTAAGCCTATGATACCCAATGTGAATGACACAATGTATAAAAGTATTGTCATTTCAGATCATGCATTACTACTTGTCAATTACACTGTTAAGACAGCTACTAAGGGTCCAACCATGTGGCGATTAAGCTCACGATGGCTACATGATAATGAGTTCTTCAAATTTGTTGGGACCAATATTGATACTTATTTTGAAGTGAATACTACTCAAACATCAGCGTCTACGAGGTGGGAGGCTTTTAAGGCCTATATACGAGGGCAAATGGTCAGTTATACAAGCAGCATCTCTAATAAACATCGTCTAAAACTGATAGAGTTAGAAAAAAATATCAAAGACCTTGAGATGGAAATTAGCCTTAATGACACAAAAGAGACTAGACAAAAACTGGTAATTCTAAGGGCACAGTATAATGAATTATCCACAGATAAAGCATTATATAGCATAATGAAACTGAAACAGACATTCTACGACCAAGGAGAGAAGGCAGGGAAACTTTTGGCCTGGCGTTTAAAATCAATGCAGAATCTTAGAATCTTAGAAATTGAGTCAAAGGAAGGGATAACAATTACTAATCCACAAGAAATGAATAGTTCTTTCCAGTCATTCTATTCTAAATTGTATACGTCTGAAAATCCAGCCACATCTTACGCACTCCACAGCTTCCTAGGTCAGATAGAAATGCCGGTCCTATCCGAGAACGCCAAAAAGGAGCTCAACTCCCCAATTGTAGTGTCTGAACTGTCAGAGGCCATAAACAGTATGAAGGGAGGGAAAGCACCAGGCCCTGACGGTATTCCTATCGAAATATATAAAAAATTTAAGGACATGCTGTTGGTTCCTTTGCTGAACATGTATGAAGAATCACTTGTAAAGGGTGAACTGCCATCATCATTACGGAACACACTTATAACCTTAATATTAAAACCAGGAAAGCCCTCCACAAAGTGTGACTCCTATCGTCCCATTTCTTTAATCAACAATGATGCAAAAATAATAGCAAAAGTTCTTGCTAGAAGGTTAGAAAAACACTTGCCAACTATTGTTGCTCTGGATCAAAACGGTTTTATTAAAGAAAGGCAGGGCTCTCACAATATCCATAGGCTGATGAATATTATATATGCCAAGAAAGAAACACCTGATACGGCTGTGATAGGGCTTGATGCGGAAAAAGCCTTCGATAGGGTCGAGCATGAATACCTATGGGAAGTGTTTAACCGTTTTGGAATAGGCAGCTACTTCCTTAGTTGGATTAAAATCTTATATTACGATTCAAGGGCTTCAGTAATGACCAACTATAGGGTTTCAGATCAGTTCTCTCTTTCCAGAGGTACAAGACAGGGATGTCCTCTGTCCCCTCTTCTTTTCGTACTGGCCATTGAACGTTTAGCAATCGCGATTAGAAGCAACAGTGGGATAACTGGTATCAAAATTAATAATATTGAAAATAAAATAGGATTATTTGCCAATGACATAGTTCTATTTCTGACAGACTTGAAACAATCTATACCAACTCTGTTAAATTGAATAGGAATGTATGGCAGCTTCTCAGGTTATAAGATTAATGCTTCTAAGTCTACAATCATTTTTCTAAAAAGAACTGAGAGATTGTGTCCTCCACTATGTACACCTTTTAGGAATATTGTGGATAGCTTTACATACCTCGGTGTTAAAATCACACCTACAATAGAATCCATAGTATCTACTAATTACAATCCTGTGGTCGAGTCAGTAGTATAATCTATTAACAGATGGAAATCTTTACCACTCTCTATGATTGGACGTATTAATGTCCTGAAGATGAATATTCTCCCTAGGTTCCTGTATCTTTTTCAATCGATTCCACTAGCCCCCCCTCTTAATTTCTTTGTTAAAATGAAACAACTTTTCCGTAATTACATTTGGAACAGTAGACGCTCAAGACTGCGTATGACCCTGTTGTACTTACCATATGACAGGTGGGTTAAAGCTCCCTTTCCTCCAGGGATACTATTGGGCGGCCCAACTAAGAGCAGCCTCATGTTGGTTTGAACACCAGTCACCGCTACACTGGATAAGGATGGAGGAAATCACAACTTCTAAAATCCCCTTATACCTCTACCTTTATTCAGCAAACTTATCCACTCTGAAAAAACACACTGCAAACCCCTTTGTTAAAAACACACTGATAGTATGGCATGAGGTGTTAAGTTATCTTGGGGAAAATGCTCCTTTATCCCAATTCTCACCTATCTGGGGGAACAGAAGCTTCACACCAGGTACTAATGACCTTGGTTTTAAGCTATGGGCAGACAGAGGTATCAGTAAAATCTCAGATCTGTATGAGAATGATACTCTTTTAAATTTTAATGAGATTAAGCAAAAGTTTAGTATTGATTCTAAACATTTTTTCAAGTATCTTCAGATAAGGAGCTTCTTAACAAAGACACAGAACTCTGTAAATCTTCCCTGTCTAAATTCTTTAGAAAAGACAGTTCTGAACCATAATGGATCAGCTGGACTAATCACAAACTTCTATCAGATCATCATAGCTGCATCAAAAGAATCCTCAGAGGATAAAAGATTAGCATGGTGTTCAGATCTTACGGAAGGAATCACTGTAGAAGAATGGCAGGATATATTTTTTCAGGGACAAATACAAACAATAAATACAAGGTTCAAACTCCTCCAGTATAAATGGGTGATGAGAACATACATTACCCCAGAGTTGCTACATCACATCCACCCTAATACACCGGACACTTGTGTCAAGTGCGGTATACAGAAGGGTAGTTTGTTCCACTGCCTCTGGGAATGCACCCTCATTCAAGAATTTTGGAAAGAGATAATTGCAATTGTATCTATGTTTATTAATGAACAACTTCCATTGTGTCCCAACAAGCAGTTTGTTTTATTTTAGCAGAATACTGAAAGCAGCAGAACCGAGAACACTTTAATATCTGTTTATTTATCGCAAATAATATCGTTATTGCAATATTCAACAACGTTATCGCATGTTGCATATTTTCCTCCAGCCCTGCTGGTAATCATACCATTCACCATCACCATCCCCTGTCCTCACCTTGAGTCCCAGACTGAGCTCGCTCAGGGAGCGTCTCATCTCCTGTGTGAGCAGGTTCATGCGCTCACACTCCTGCAGCGCCACCACCTGGTAGGGAGTCCTCTCCTCCGCCTTCGCCAGCAGCTCGGCCATGTTGAACTCCTCCGGGAGCTTCTCCAAGATCTCCTCCAGCACCACACGCACCTGATAGTGTGGGAGCGAGGGAATTGGCAGCAAAAAAAAAAAAAAAAGAACATTGTTTAATTCATCTTACAGTTACGAAGATACTCAGGTAAGACACAGAAGAGGAGAGAATGCTCCATGAAATCAAAGACTCACGAGAGATTGGGGTTATCTGCGTTAGATGAACTCAGTCGTGCCAACGCTGACAGCCTGAGAAAGCGTTACAGTTTGAAATAGACAGTTTCATAAATATTCATGAAGATATATTTTGCAAGGCAGCTCTTTGTTTTCAATAACCGTCTAATCCCTCCAGAAAATCAATGCTCACATCATATTTTGGTGGGTAAGTGATGAAAGCTAATGCCCGTGTCAACATTTTCCCAAGGCAGCCAGCATTCGCGATCAATCAACGGATTAGGTGCCCAACAAAGGATATGAGGTCATCATATCTATGGATTTTTCAGTTCAAATATCTGATCTTGGTTTGGCAGCTACTGGGCATGCTGAATACAAAGTGAGCCTCGTTGGTAAGCATGGCTGTCATCACACGCATGCACGCACGCACGCACACAAGTTTAGTTGTTACCATGGAAACTTATTGTGAAAAGTCTTAAATAAACAGAACAAACTGAACCAGGATTAAGTTTAAATCTGACTCAGAGCTAATGAGACCAAGTCAAGTCTGTTGACAAAGGGTGTTTGTACGAGGTTGGAAAATAAATAGTCACTACGTTATTTGAGACTGTGCAGCTATTGGAACGTTAGCAGCAGGAACCGAGTGAGCAGTGCGGCGAAACTTTGCTCCTGGCCGAGAGAAGCAGCTGCCGGCCGGGTGTAGAGCTCTGCTGCGCTCTGCCTTTATTTTATGCTGTGACAGTCATGGATGTAAAATAAGACCTGTGACAGAAACCGTCTCCGGTGACAGTAGGCTCTCTGATTTACAGTATGTCTTGCCATACAAACTAATGCTAGACTAGGCGAACTGTGTCAAATGGTGTGTAACTTTAAAAAAAATGGCACATCTCGGCATGATTCCAGAAATACCATTAACCTTGATGTTGTTGTATTATGTTGTTGAAGTTCTGCATTAAATATATAATAAAGATTTGTGAAACAAAAATGAACCAAACCACTGTAGGTGAACTCTGTTAGCTTGTAATCATGGCATCATGGGGCCAAGTCTGACATTTCCTTGTATCATTAGTGCTGAAACATTCACACACAATATGTGTAAGCATTAACATTTTCTAGGAACTAATGCTAAAAGACTTGTCTGCTCCTCTGCTGTCATTTAGTGATTTTTAAAGATGAAAATCACAGTAAAACATCAGCCATTGGCCAAAGCTGTTTATTGGCGTTATTTTAAACTGCAGTGCATTCAAAAGGACAGTGTGGAGCGGAGAGCTGTGAGTGATGTTAAGATAGATAAGATAAGATAAGGAGGAACTGTTGGGGAGGGTTTCAGGATGAGAGGGGACTGAAATGTAAATGTAACCTTATCACCAGTAATTTACACTGAACCAAATACATTCACAAGCATAATTGCCTTTATTAAAAATAAGGTTCAGAAAAGAAATCAGTCCGATGGAGAAGAGAAGTAAAAGAAAGCCTGATACATAACTCACATTGTGCAGCTTGTTTCAGGCAACAGTAAGCATGAATGACTTTTTAACTAAGCTAACACTACAACCAAGACCCTTATTCATGATATTAAAAAAGTGACACTTGCTCCATTGAGGGAGTGCACAAGGCTGCACTCTCTCTGACAGAACATTTGTTTAAGCTTTTACACTCAAATAAGCTTGATTTCAGAGCAGCACTGAACCAGAAAACGCCATCCCCTGTAAAATCACCCTGGGTGCTGCCAGAGGCCCCAAACAGTTGGTCTGCAATTTATTTTCTATTCAGTATGCAGCAGCTACAGAGAATGTCACCTGTTGTCAGCATATATTTAGGATGTGGTGCTCAGCCCTGAGTTTAGAGAGACAGTCGGCTTGGTGAAAGCCTTTGGTTTACATATCTGCGGCGGTATGAGGGGTGAATATCATAACTTTAGTTCAAATGCCACCATTTTACCCCCGAAACCTCACAGACCTGTGAGTGGGTCTGTCATAACAAGTTCAATTCAATTCAATTTTATTCATAGTATCAAATCATAACAAGAGTTATTTTAAGACACTTTACAGATAGAGTAGGTCTAGACCACACTCTATAATTTACACCCAACAATTCCAGTAAGTAAATAAACGTCATGCTGTATTTTTTTTTTTTTTGGCAAAATGAGTATAAATTGATGCACAAGACATCTGTTGAGGGAATGGTGCAGTCGTTACAATTCCCAAAACTGAAATGTACAGTATGTAATTTATCTATCTATCTTTATTTATTTTATTAATCTAATGATTGAGAAAAGAGCTGGCAGATAAAATAGATAATAAATATTATCATTAGTTTCAGCCCTATTCCTTGTCTACATACCTGAGTGGGGCTACTTTTCCTGGTTGTTGCATCATCCAGTGAAATCTTAATGCTACAGCATATATAGTGTAGTCTGCTTCCAACTCTGTAGTTGTTTTACCATTCAAGATTGCCTTTGTGCACATAGTCCATAAAGAAATGTTGGACTGGACTTAGGCCTGTCGCAATATGTAATAAATGAATTAATCACATGATAAATAAAAATTTTAAATGGAAATTATCGCGGCCGAAAAAATTTCCATTTTATTAATTGTTTTTGATTGTGTTTGTTTTTTATTCCAGTGCATTTTTTGTTAACAGAGACTGAGAGTCCATTTTATTTATTGTTTTTGGTTGTTTTGTTCATTTATTGTGGATATTTAAAATGTCTTCCAGTTCATTATCATTATATTAGATGAAAATGGTCTCAGAACGACAATATTATCGTTTATCGCAATAATTTCTGGGACAATTTATCGTCCAGCAAAATTTGTTATAGTGACAGGCCTAACTGGCCTGCACAGAACCCTGACCTCAACCCCATCCAACAGCTTTGGGATGAGCAGGCTCTAGGGGTGTTGAAATGAATCATTGTATCGATGCATTGCGATGCGGACCTGGACAATTCAGCATGGATGCAGTGACAGACCATAATCGATTATTGCCTACTGATGTTGCTTGTTGATTTTCCGCTCGCTGCTTTTTGGTGTTTATGCCTTTTGTCTGTTGTCTGCTGTGTTCAGACTCCGCTACATTCAGGAAGTGTCTTTAAAGGCCCAGACACACAGAGCTGACAGCCAAACGTCGGCAGAAAAGGCAGTTGGGCTGATCAGTCTCCCCAAATTGGTCAAAAAAGTGCCTCGGAACACACCAAAGCGACGAGACGTAATACGTCTCCATAACAGCAGGCGGCGCTAATCTGTATTGTCGCCCAAAAATGAAAACCGGCAGCTGATTGGACGAACGCGTCATGTGGGTCTGGTTTCTCCGGAAATTCAAAGACAGACTGTCATGGCGGCTTGTTCAGAATACGATCTCATATTGTACTAAAATAGTTCACCGAAACGTGTTCAACAAAGGTCAGTTTAAAGGTCTCATGGCATGACAATGTCACTTTATGAGTTTTTTTAACAATAATATGCGTTCCCCCAGCCTGCCTATGGTCCCCCAGTGGCTTGAAATGACAATAGGTGTAAACCGAGCTCTGGGTATCCTGCTCTGCCTTTGAGAAAATGAAAGCTCAGATGGGCCGATCTGGAATCTTGCTCCTTATGAGCTCATAAGGAGGAAGGTTACCTCCCCTACTTTGCCCGCCCAGAGAATTTGGCCTGCCCATGAGAGAGAGACACCATGGCTTTCAAACGAGCAAAGTGGCAGTTGGTCAACCCCCACCCTCCACCTTGCCCCCCCTCTCTCCTCCTCAATAGCTACAGACACAGAAATGGCACATACTAAGGAAAGCTCATTGTGGGACTGGCTCTAGTGGCTGTAATTCTGCACCAAGGCTGAATTTCGGGAAAGAGACTTCAGATTCAGTATTAGGGACCACTAAGGTCTATATAAAAGAGACTTCAGATACAGTATTAGGGACCACAAAGGTCTATATAAAAGAGACTTCAGATACAGTATTAGGGACCACTAAGGTCTATATAAAAGCATCCAAAGAGCACCATGTCATGGGACCTTTAAAAGATTTTCGTCAGATTTTGAGAGACTCTAGTCACACTCATTCCACTTCCCGTTTCCAGGTTAGCACTCTACCAATCAGATGGGTCATTTGAGGCCGACTGCCGGCAGTGCCCGCCCCACCGATTATACATGTCAAATCGGCCAAAATGAAGGACGACGGCCCCTCGGACGGACGACGGCACGGAACACACCGAACAGACTGGAGTCACTGACCTCGCCAGACTGTCCAACGGCCGGTTATCGGCTCTGTGTGTCCGGGCCTTAAGAGCAGATACAATAAAAAAGGGAGTTCATACATACTGTATCTGACTGCTTGAATTTGTTGATGAAAACCATGTGTAGCAATATACAATAATAATAATATTAATTGAAGAGGTGAAGCATTGTGATATTGAATCGATTGGAATCGTTGACAGGATAATCGTAATGGAATCAAATCGTGAGACCAGTGAAGATTCACACCCTTAGCGTCAACACTGGCTGCAACAGCAGCAGATTTATGCACATGGATTTGGGGTGAAATGTTCAACAATCGCTCATGTTTGGTAGTCTGCGTACTTTTGGACATGTAGCATCCAATAATCACTAACCTTTTCCTCACGCGTGGTCCCACCACCCTCTCCGACTCCTCCGTCCCTGGGCTGCATCTCCAGCACCGTGCGGAAAAGCTTCTCCGAGGTTTGTGTGAGGAAGCCGATCTCTGCGTTGGGATGAAGGCCATACAGGTAGGGCGACTCGGCAGGTAGGGTGTGATCAATGTACTAGAGCAGAAGAAAAGCCATGTCAGAACTCTTGTGTCATCAAAATCAATCCTCACCTAGACTTTATGGATTTCTGTGTGAACCTCAAATTCAGAACTTTAAGGAAGCTTGAAATGTTGTGAAGCCTGAACATGACAACAACATAAATACATGTTTTTGAGCTGAACAGGACAACATTTAAACAATAATCCTAATTATTTTTTTTGAAAGCATACAGTTTGGCAAGTCCATTACTTCGTGGCAGAAGAGTAGTCTTTTTCTCTCTCAGATGTTTCTTAGTACTGCTGACAAAGGACAAGAATGGAAGCGTATACATGATGAGATAGTTCTGGGTGAGAAACAAACACTCAGGATCAATTGACAGACTGTTAATGACCACAACAAGAAGGAAATGTGGCATTTCCCATCTGCTAGTCCATAATGAATTTCCATATGCTTTTAAGTTAGTGCAGATTAAAGTGGAAGCTCAACTGAAAAAGGCTGCTTTTTGTGGGGCACTTACATTATATAAAAATCCCTTTAATCACAATGTCCTGATTAAAGTTTTGATGGAAAATAGATTGGCTTTTAATACAGAAACACTTTGTAGTCAGCTGGTTTGATCTCCTCTGTACCTGCTGGCTAACGTTTGCTGATTGCATACACCTGTATATTGTTGAAAGAGGAGTAAAACTGCTGATTCACCTTCCTTCTTGCTGCCCCTCCCACCCCTCTCCTCTCCTAAATATACTGTAAGTTTGTTTCGGATGGTTGTGAGGGAGGCGATGGCCTCACAGACCCCCAGGGACCCACAGGCCTTTACAGTCCCTGTTCTTTGGCCAAAATCTCAGCTACTCTGCCCTCAGCTTGGCTGTGTGGTGACAGCCAAATGTAAAACGCTCCAGTGCTTCCCACCGGAGCCACTATGACAGCCAGGATGTGACCACCGAGCGCCCGAATTGGGGGAAATTGAATACAAGTGGTACACCCCACTCCCTCTGCCTCCCCGGGGACCTCATGGGGGAAATCTGGACTGTCTGCAAGATCACTTTTTCTGTACCACTGTTATTCATGGAAATGTTGTCAGTTTTTCTTAAGGGACACCAGTAAAGCTGGTTGTAGCTGTCAGAGAATGAAGTATTAAAAAAAAACACTCCAAATTCAAAAGTGAAACGACCACAGTACGTCTGGCCTTGGTGTTTCCCCTACCATTGTTTTGGGGGGGCGGCCCGCCCCCACTGAAAGAATGACAAAATTATATAATTATGCTATATATTCCACACACAAAAAAAACCAAAAAAAAAACAGATGCGCGAGATAAAGCTGTTTTCACACATACAGGCAATTCGCTTCTCGCTCCTCGCCTTAAAAGTTCAATTCATTTTAACTTTATTCGCGCAACCTTGCCCCTATTTCACCTGTTGCTGAGTAACGTACATTAACATTCCATAGTCTCGTGCAGGGTCCGAAATTAACTCTGCCAGTCGCCAAATGCGGGTAAATTTTCCGCTTGGCGAGTTAATTTCAGAGGACTATCCGCCACATGACTAGTAAATGTTTGTACCAAAATAGTTGTGTTTTTCAGTCTTCATTTTGGTCAACCTGCAGCTACTTTCTTCCGTTTCTCTGCACGTCGGAGCTTCACAAACACACACTGGCGCACACACCGGAACGCCAGCCACCTCGTCACTTCTGTTTACCTCAGATAGGGTTTAATCAAGCTTTGTGTTTACTGATAAATAATAATATCTGACGGACAAGGTGAGGCGAAGCAGTAACCTGATGTTGCCAGGAGCTCAAGCTCATGAATGTGCAGAGATTGTAGGTAGTAAGAATTTACCAAAACGTAGGCACTGTACATTACAAAACAGTAACTACAGTTAGCATTGCTAATTGTTGGGCAGAGCAGGGTTATATAAAATGTCTCAACTAATAAGATACCTGAGCAGGTAGAGTACAGAGTACCTGAGCAGGTAGAGTACAAAGTACCTGTGCAGGTAGAGTACAAAGTACCTGTGCAGGTACAGTACAGAGTACCTGTGCAGGTAGAGTACAGAGTACCTGAGCAGGTAGAGTACAGAGTACCTGAGCAGGTACAGTACAGAGTACCTGAGCAGGTAGAGTACAGAGTACCTGAGAAGGTAGAGTACAGAGTACCTGAGCAGGTACAGTACAGAGTACCTGCAGGTAGAGTACAGAGTACCTGAGCAGGTAGAGTACAGAGTATCTGCAGGTAGAGTACAGAGTACCTGACAGTAGGGTCATCAGAGTGGATTTGGCGCTGAAAGCAGCTGCCTGGTGCGGCTCTAGATGGGTTGATACGAGCAGTGAGACAATACTTAAAGATTAAAGTCTGTCAAACCAAAACAATGAGAATTGTCTACATAAATGATAGCGCTGTAATGGACTGGTGTTGTTTGTCCTAAGGCATGCTGGGAAAGGCTGATCCACCTTCCATAGAGGTACATAGCTGCTAGCTCAAAATCTACAGCATTTTGTGCCGCATCTATATCAATATTATGTGTGTTCCATGACTCATCTAGTTCCACCTTTCCAGTTACATCTTTCCCTGTTAGATGACTTGAGAGTTTGTAAGAGTTTGCCAGTTAGACTTACAGGCACACTCTTTCCACCCACAGAGCTGCTCCACCTCACAGAAACATTTATATAACAAACTACAAGCTGTTATGTCCCAGGCACCCATATGGGAAGAGTTTTATTGTTATTGATTTAGCATTGAATTGTAGAACTCTACACTGCACATGGGGAATAGCGATGGTGAAAACAACTCTTAATTATAGTGATTCAATTTTAGCAATATTAAACCACCATTCATTTTGCTGGAGGCCACATAGAAACACGTAGAGTGCTACTGCTGTAATCCTTATATTTTCTAGCATTGTAACTATGGGTTATATTGTAGTTACTGCCTGAATGTACCTTTTTATATAAAAAAAAATATTTTCTGTTGTATCTAAATTACTTTTGTTTTATCTCTTTAAAACATTCCTGTTTTAATCTAGTACTTTAACCGAGTATTCTTTAACTTTTTTTTTACTTTTTGTAGCTTGAAGAATTTCCTTTTATATGTAATAAAAATAGAGCTTAGATCGGGCCCAAAAAATCAAGCCCGACCCTACCCGAGCCTGTGCAAGTTGCGTCCGAGCCCAGCCCGACACATTAACTGTAATTATGAGCCCGAGCCCGATTTAAACCCGACATTTTTTTAATATGTGGGCCGTTATAACTGACGTTCTCAACTACAATTCCGAGTTGTTTGAACTACAGAAATCTGTTTAGAATTATCTTAATGAATAATGCAACAAGGACGAAGCATGTAAACTGCGTTGTTTGTTTATTCAGACTGGAACGGATCGCAAATGGATCTGAATGAAGAAACGTAAAAAAAAAAAAAAACTCTAACCTAAACTCGACCCTATAGCTGCTCCCTCAGCCGAATAGTGTGGGTAACAGATCAAGGCATCAACATAATCAAAGCCCTGGAACCATATAGGAGACTTTCTGGTCTCCATCACCTAATTAATACTGTCCTTCGCCACGGTCTGCATGCTGACGCACTGGCCGACAACAGTGCTGCAGATGGGGGAGACACGATGTAGCACAGCAGGCCCGGTGTGATGCGTGCCAGAGGAGGAGACTCCGCGCATGACACGTGCTGCATTTTGTAACTGCAGCCTAACTTTTGTACACATTTGACCATTTTTTTATATAGCCTATATATATATATATATATATATTTATAATATTTCTGATTATGGCATAGCTTTTTCCCCACCCAATTAGGCTATGGATAAAAAAAATAAAAAGAATTAAAAAAATTGCTTGATCAAGGGCCCGGCCCGGCCGCGGCCCGGCCCGAGGATAGTGGCGGAAAATAATGGCCTGAGCCCGGCCCGAGCCCGGCCCGACCTTGGGTCGGGCTCGGGTAGAGAATCTAAACTCTAAATGAAAGGCTAGGATTTGCCTGATCTGAGTGCACCTCACCTGGTGGTAGCTGTTGTAGTCCATGTTTCCAGGCAAGGGGAAGCCAGGTGCTAGGTGCAGCTCTCCCTCCATCATCTCGGGCTTGATAAATTCTTCCAGGTAGGTCCGACACAGACGGCGGTCCCAGTCGTCCGTGATGTGACCCCCATACATGATCTCACCGAACAAGTAGCGCAGGTCATCATATGGCACCTGGGATAAGAGACAGGGGAGATGGTGGCTTTGTGTTGTTTAGCTAAGGTCATATGTGTTTAGATTTCCAATTAAGATTACAAACGCTGGTGCTTGTAATCCTTTGCAAAGGAATACAAGTAAAAGAGAAACACATGTACCTTAGGATTGGCCTCCAGGTAGTTGTAGAGGACGTTGATAGAAATGGTGAGGTCTCCAGTGTTAAAGGGGTATGATCTGTTCCAGCCCTGAGGACCAAACTTCCTCCTCTCTGCCACCACCGCATGGAAGTAGCACAGGGCAAACAAAATGCTCTTAAACTCATTCTCCCGCGAACACATCTCTAGCGTGTCCTGGAAAACAACAAAGCAAAGAGCCTCCTGAACTGTGCAGCTGCATTAACTGTGCCACGGCTGTGTGGCAAAAGTTATGGCAGGCAGTGCTGTGATCTGTTTTATTTCGTCAAGTTCCCAGCCGTGCCGCACACTGACAGACAGACAATGACAATGACTAGATAGCAATAAACCCAACAATGAGATTTCCTTTTAATTGTCACAACTTGTCAAGCACTTTCAGCTTCCAACTGTCTCCTGGGCTCATTATTCCAGACAAGCAAATAAAAAAAACTGGACGTAAATGTCATTGTAATCTCTGGGGAGGAGAGATAGTTAAATAAGCATGCCAATAACCCCTATGGAAATAGGAAGGCTAAATTCTCTTTACTCCAGCATGTGTCATGGCGAGTGCTACACTGAAGGCCCTTCAACTTCCCCTGCTGCAGTGCCCTGGGGAGCTGACTCCTACAATGCACACACACACACACACACACACACACACACACACACACACCCTTTCAGAGATTTAGTTAATATTCTGCACGGTACTCCTCTGCTCAACGCAGCTGAAAGAGATGCATAGCCTCCCTATTCATGAACTGTGGACTGGAGAGAAACAACATCTAGTCAGACTGCAGCGAGGACACATAAACACACACAGGCATGCACATGCACTGAAAACGCACCTCAATATGTCTGAACTGACAGAGGTGCAAGATTAGCATCAGGGTATGTGTGAGTCTGAATAACTAGAATATTTGACAGGTAAACTGAATCGATCAGTTTCAGCAAACAGAATTACAAATCCATAAGAGCTTTTTTCACAACAGTATTATACAAGTGTTACCTCAGCAAAAAGCTAAAGCATTGTGCCAGATGTTAACTTTAGCCCGCCCAGACTCCATCTCAGAGGCTTCTGGGGGGGAAAATAAGCTATACGCGTCTGTCATTTCTCTGGCTTAGCGCGGGCTTTAGCCACGCGGGTGGGCTATTACAGAGAGTTAGCCTAACATTGATTAGCTTTCACTGAGTACACATGACTCAGGAATATTCCCCCATCCTTACCTCAGTGGACCTCGCTATGGGTCTGCACAAGGCAGGACTCACAAGCACGTAGCACTTATCAGACAGATAGACATCAGCGAACTAAGGATCATGGAAATGGACTGGGAAGAAGCCGAGCACTCAGGTAATGGTGCGGAGGAAGATGCATTGGCAGCGAAGCGCTGGGGTAATGGTAAGGCTTAGATAGAGAGGAGAACTGATAAGGTAGAGAAAGGGAGAGGCCACTGCAGCGCACTGATCCATTCCAGCTATAGAGGCAGCAGCATGATATTGTCTCTCCAATAACAAACAAAAAGTAGCAGATAGATTTGGTTGTGATCTCAGTAACGCACCAACATCTCCATGCAGAATGGAACCACACAAACGTTTGGTGTTAGTATGTGCTACGTTCACATCTGTCCTCCATGGGTCAGAGGCAATTCCAGGGTGAGTGAAAGGTGACTCTCCCCATCTGCCGGCGCCTCCTTTTCTGCAAATTGGCAACTTGATGAGAAATCTGGAGTGAAAATTGGCATGTGTTGTCTCAGCTGCCACTCATGGCAACAGTCCTTCAGAGGAAGGCAGCATGTATCAACACGAAGTATCCGTAGCCCTGATACACTAAAGATACCATGAAATGGGCTCTTTAACTGTTACTGGAGTCACTTCTTGCGTCTTCAGTTGTGACCTAATCTTTTGTACACAATTACAAATTAAATTGTTTATGATTTCAACAGGAAATACTCATGTTAAAGGTTCAATGTGTAGGAATTTCTCCCATCTAGCGTTGAGATCATATATCGCAATCAACTCTCTCGCACCACGCAGTTCAAAGTACGTATTACAGCTACGGTAGCCTTCACGCTTTTTTCTCTTGCTCTTTTCAATATCCTAGAAGAAGACTCCTGTTCCTGAAATTTGGATTTTGAATATGTGTGGTCCTCCATGTTTTCTTCTTCAGACTTGCCGTGGTTGGGAAGCGACGATACACATTAGCAGCATTAGCACCACCTGTGAGTTTATCATGTGACAGAGAAAATGCAAAAGGCAGAGCAGTATGTCCTGTATGTCCCTTACCGGCTAACGTATTTCAAGATGGTGCATGAATATGGAGCGTCTACCCCAGTTCATGCAAACGCAAATGTAAAATTTCAAGCCAATAGGAATACTTGGAATGGATGGTGGTGGTAAATATTCATGAAAAGGACAAGTTTGTGAACTGGCAACACAGATTTTGAGAATGAACAACTAAAAACGTTACACACTGGACCTTTAAGGAAGTAATGACATCATTTGATGGGACCTTTAAAATCAAAAAGCCCCTTTCAGAGTTCTATATTGAAATACATACATTGAAATATAATTACGAACAACTTGTAGGCAGCATGTTAAAGTTGTATCTGCCATCATTGATGGATTTTCTTTGTGAGTAAATGGTTTCAGTTCTTATCAGATGACGTTTAGAAATGCCTCTGGGTACCTGGTTGAAGTTGTCCAGGGCCTTGTGCAGGTTGGCGTGCATGCCAGTAGGCGGCTCATTGGTGATCTTGATGGAGTTCTCCAGGATGCCCTGCGGGATGATGTGGCCCTCCGGGGTGGACGAGGGCTCAGCACTGACAAACACCCTGAAGTTGCGATGGCTTCCCTCTGCGTGCTGCTCCAGAAGTTTCTCTAAAGTACCCAGCCAGCGAGCCACCAAGTGGATGTTCTACAGGGAGCAGGATCAGCATGTATAGGGTTAAGAAGGAACATTGCATGATATTGGTAGGCAACAGGCTTGTTGTTAATTCTCCTCTGTGAGGGTAGAGAGCCTAATCTACACCCAGAAGATGTTTTCTGTTGGATATCTGTGAAGGTCTGTGCTTTAATGGATAGTACATAATAGCTTAATTTGGTACTTGATGCTGGAATTGCCCATATGATTTATGTTTGCAATGACAACTAGCAAAAAGGAGCAATTACAATGTTGCATATTCTCCTATCTGCACTGTGACTTTGATGTGGCACCAAATTATATGGTACATAGCACTTGAAACCCATTTCTAAGTTGCTTTTCTGCATATTCATCTCTCAGTGTGGTGTGGGCAGTAGAGCTGACTTGTACTATCACACAAGCATGGTTGAGCTCAATTTTCCATCTCAACTGTCCTGACACTTACAGGATATCCTGTGAATGATAAGAAGTCAGCCAAGCCCCCCACATCTTACCATGCAGCACTGCCCATTCCCTAAATCTAATTACAGCACTAATAACTCCAGTCATTAATTCATAAGCCTCTTTACTTTCTCATTTCCTTTTGCTCTCCATATTTAATCTTCCTTATGAAGGCTGAAGTTCCGAAAGACGGGACATGACAGGGAGAGGAACGTCGAGTTTTGGAAGAGTCGTTGAAAAAATGAATAAATAAAAAACAGCAGAAAAAAGTTTCACATTCTGTGAGAGAGAAAGTCCAGGAGGAGCTCGAAGCTGAGACGGGGATAAGTTAGTTTGCCTCTTGAGAATAATGAATGGTATACAAATTAAAAGTCTAAATTCAAGCGCTTTTTCATCAAGCCAGTACAACCCTTCCTCTTGGCATGTAAATAGCTTGGCAATAAAGAGAGCCAACAGAGGAAGTCAGAGACTGCCTCAGAACTTGTCACTGTAATGAAACCATTCATCCTCTGGCTGCAGGGGGAGAAGAGGGGGAGGAACAGAGAGAGAGAGAGAGAGAGAGAGAGAGAGAGAGAGAGAGAGAGAGAGAGAGACAGAGAGAGAGAGAGACAGAGAGAGACCAGCAGGCCAACAGACAAACAAACAAGACAGAGGAGCAGCCACTTTTTTATGGCTTTTTAATTAACTTTCAGGTGCAACATTTTTTGTTCCCTCAACGTCTTCTTGATAAGGGCCTTCCAGCCCCTGTGATGACTGCGCTGATACTACATCAAACAGCCACCTATTTACATAATAATATAAAAGTTGAATCTAAAACCCATTAGAAGACACAACTGGCAAGGTCTTTGATGCATTGCTATCAAACACAACCTGAGGGAAAGCACAATGGCACATTGGACTGCCTGTCACAGTGCCCGTGCACACACACGCTGGCTCCGAAACAAGCAAATACCAACACAGGCAGGTGCGCGCACACAATATTTCTCTTTCACACACGCAAAAACACATTCATCAAGGAGCAGCGCTGAAGACAGCTGCACAGCTGGGCTCCAGCACTGAAGAGGCGGCCCTGCAGGGGAGGAGCAGTCAGACTCCAGACTGATGGAGGAAGACAGCCAACACCACTGAGGGACAAACAAGACTGAGGGACAAACAGGACTGAGGGACAAACAGGACTGAGGGACAAACAGGACTGTGTCACACTGCAGGCACTGTATGAAGGTAAATATGGTGCAAAATGCTAGAGCTTGTAGGCCTGACGTGAGCACTTGTATACGATGTGAGAACTTGCAGAACAAAAATCTGAAATTGTATGTTAAAATGTTCACTTCACCGCCCGCTTCCTATCCAGTGTTTCAGTTTCACTATTGAAGAGTGTTTAGATGATTTAATTTAATTTATTTAAAAGCCGACTGGCTAGTTATCTAACGTAGTAATAATAATAATAATAATAATAATAATAATAACAACAACTTAGATTTATATAGTACCTTTCATGAAACCCAACAACACTTTACACACGTACAGGGGCACAAAAAGAAAATAGTAGATTAACTCCTATTTTCCACCAGGCATGTCTGCGCTGCATTCCGTAATATAAAATAAAAATAATAAAAATAATAATTGAGGACCAGGTATAAACCCTGCAGTCAAGGGGAGGGGGTGTAGCTGCAGTTTAAACCTAGCAAGATAAAGACACAGACAAAACTATTTCTGCTGGCCAGTTCTCCATCGTATATTTATTCACAAGAAACATTCGTTGGCAACGATAGACAGAGAGCCATCCTGCAAATGCCAACGTTTTGAGACCAATGGGCAGGGATTGCTGTGGACTAAGTACACACGGCGATACACTGGTAAGAGCAAATGAGGTTTAACATGTAACCTTACGTTACTGTATTGTATGAGCAGTTAACTTCTTCTTTTAATATGGTATGTTCCATCAAAACAAGCCAGAGCGTTTTTTCTCCTATCCCAGAATGAATGTATGGTGTAGCCAGACCTTACTGCACAGCGCTGTGGAGATAGATCTGGCAATGCAAGACCAATGGTCACTGCCTCAGATTAGGCAATTATAGAGTCAAACATTCTTGGCGTGACTCAGCCAGAGACATTACAGACTACACGTTGGTCTTCGACTTGGTAGCCCAATGATTACAGAGCATGCCAAATAACCGCAACGTTCCCACTTCATGAAATCCTGTAGTCTGAAGCTGCCATTCCAAAGTACAGTGAAGTAAGGACATTGAGGGAGAGCATTTTCAACAAAATCTCTCCTGCTTTCTCTGCTACAGTATCTGCACTTCTTTCTGCCACCGGCTGCAAATGGGGTGGCTTTAGCAGTAAATGTGCAAAGAAGGTGGTGAGTTTAGGCCACTTGATTCCCACTGCCTGGTCCATGTGGGATTTTCCACTCCAATCTGCGCGATTGATTGCCTCTCCATCTCCCCCCCTCCTCCCTCCCAATGGGCTTCTTTCAAAGTTTCTGCATCTCTGTCTCCAAAGCCCATCTGAGCAGGAGCTACTGTTCTGCAGTATAATTACCCGTCAGCGCGGGGGAACCTGCCATTAAACCGGCTCTCGGGACTGGCAGCGGGACAGTAAAGGTGGACTGTGAGACGGAGGGAAGATAACAGGTAGCCGGTAACGGTGGGTGCACGTGAGGATTGATAAGAGGATAGTTGGGAATGAGAAAAGTATGAAAGTTATGTGGCGGAATGAGAGAGTGTGAAGGGCAATAGAAAAGAGAAGATGGAGCATTATATCAGGAGAAGACACTGTTGGTAAAAACAGGAGAGAGACAAGAATATGATAGCTCCCCTCCCCTAGATTTCCCTCTCCCTGCCCGGCCAGTGCCGGGGGTGGCTCTCAGCGGGCAGACAAACAGACAGCTGATGATAAAGCGAGTGGGAGGTTTGTTGCCAGGGGGACAAGGCCTTTTTAAGCATATCGATCAAGATTCTTATGCAAAAGGTAATTAAACAACTGCTTGTCTTTGCTATCATGGGTCTGGAGCAGAGAGTGATGGCATCCCAATCTTTTTCCTTTTTTCTACCAGCTAACATTCACACAGAATGAAAAGAATGAGTGTCCTGCAGTGCCTGGTCACAGTTCATATCTGTCGATACTTCCCATTAGAATTCCACCGAGGTTTCCACTTAAAATGCAAACGCCAGCCTTGCCCTCCAGATAAGAGGAGAACAGACACCACATAGAGATTGTACTGTATAATGCCCTTTCAGTTAGAAAATTTCCAAAGAAAATTTAATTTTCTTTTCCATGCAGACAAACCTGGGAGGAAAGCAAACATCCCATTGAGTGTGCAATGAAAAACAATGTGATAATAGACCTCATTCACAACATGCACAGATAAAGGAAAAGCCACCTAAAACCACTACTGAATAGAAAATCCTTGACACAAAAATGAACTCTGTGTTCTTTCTGTGAAATGTGTTTGATAAACCTTTTTTGTGAGTGTCTGTATGCCATTTTGTATCACAACCATATTTTTTTTATGATCTGGCACTTTTGTGCAAGGTGGATGGGCACGGGACACTGAATAGACAATCAAATCCCTTCCCCCAAAATAACTCTAATTGGATCTACTTAATATGCATATTCTCCCATGTGTGGGCTCTCTGTGAATAATGAATTTATGTGGTGAGCGTAAAATACTCAGCAGTATTTATTGTGCATTATATTTAATGTGAGCTCTTTCTGTCTGTGTACAGCATATGTGTATGGTTATACCGTACCTGTAATATCACCCAGTGGCCGTTCCTAGCTGCCAAATCGAGGGCCTGTTCTGCTATAACCTCCTGACCCTGACCCAAAGAAACATTGTGGAAGTTCTTGTCGTCAAATGTGTAACCCAGCCTCTTCCCTGAAAAAAACAAACACAGAAGTAACATTTCAAACACATTGTTGAATACATAAGCTTCAAACTGTAATCTGATATTTTGGAATTTAGATGAGAAGATTAATATAATTATTATTTTGTCAATGAGTTTGATACAGCGGTGTCTCTGAGACATGCTTAGTCTAGCTGAGCACTAGAAGCTGTGGTAAAGAGCTAGCCCTGATCAAACAACTCCAAAGCTGTCTCATTTACATGTTGCAGGCTACCTTGTTAGCTAGCTAGCCAACCCACCACTAATACACAGCCAGGAGTCCCTGGGTGGTGCACATATCAATCATGACAACAGGACTATTAATATGTAGCATGGCTTCAGTGAGTAAGCTAAATACTTGTCCTGTTTTTTTTCTGTTTCTACATGTGTTAAATACACACTTGGAGTTGTTGTTTAGAACTACGCCAGGGGTTTCTCCATAATGTGCTTCCAGTCTCTGTGCTAAGCTAGGCTAAAACTGTGGCTGCTAAGAGTGGTCAGTACATTTACAAACCAGTATTTAACACAATGCCCTAGCTTTAATAAGCGTACAGAATCTTCAGCTTTCTGGGCAAGCTAGCGGCGTTAACATCATGTATACTTGTTACCTGTACTTCCTGGTTAAAAGCCCAGTGAAAGACTATGAAAGCCACAAAAGGGATTATTAGGAGCTAACTCTGGTTGGTGACTGGAAAAGAGTTAGAAACACCAGCATAATACCATATACTGCTGATGCAGTCACTTACATGAGTGTGTACTGATGTGCGTTTGAACATTGGTGTTAAACAAAAAGAATGAGCTACATACTACAACTGTATTGAACACACAGAATGGACAGTAGCCGTGTTTCCATTCAACTGTCAAGTGAATTTTAAACAAACTTTTGATGTGTAAATTAGGTTGGAGCGAATAAACTGGGCCACATCGTAGTTTGGTCAGAAGTTGGCGCTATAGGCTACACATGGCTGTAATCCTCCAGTAAACAGAGTAGAAGAAGTAGAGGTTGCTAACCAGAAATGTCAGCTAGTGTTGGCCATGTTTCATGCTGTCTGGAGACAGAGACACGTTATGGGAATATCGGGAAACAGCTGATCAGTCCTGGGAGTTAAATGTTTGCTACGTCACAACTTATTCAGCAAAGTCGTTCCCATATTCCATTTAGAGCATTGACTCTTTTTCCACAAAGACAAAAACCACTTCAAGAGATCGGGAACATTTTTTGGCACATTTGAGGAAGTTGTATTGAATTTTGCAGTTTACAGCTTATCTAGTCACGCATTGCCAGCTCTTCCTCCACAACGCTGCAGAGAAGGGTCTGGCTAGTCCACACAGCATTCCGGAATGGGAGAAAAACGTGCTCTGGTTTATTGGCATTTCTTTAAACCAATCACAATCGTCTTGGGCGGCGCTAAGTGCCAGACGGAGCCACGGTGCCTCTGTAAAATAGCTTCGGGAAGGAACTTGTTTTTGTGAAACGTGTACGTTCAAAAGTTATTTTAGTCATGCAACAGAAAACTCAGATGGGACAGATATTCTAGCTAGCTGTCTGGATTTACCCTGCAGAGATCTGAGGAGCAGTTAACCATAGTCCTCATAAATCCACCGCAGTTTAGAACGCCAACACAAAGGAAGAGGAAGGTAATGGACATCCGGACGAAAATGAGGGACATCCGACGGAATTCCCTGCAACACTGGAGCAATGCCAGCAATGAAACGTCGTCGATAAAGACTACAGCTTTTCTAATGTGATACTTCAAAATGTGCATTAAAATACTTGAATAAAGGCTAGTATTGATCTTACCATCTATATCTCAGAAAGACATTAAATAAGATGATTTTCTCAAAAGTCACAGTCTGCGTTTAGCATCATAATCAGCAGATGGTCAATGACTTGGACTTCCTTGCCCACCTTGAGAATTAACTCAAACAACACATTATTATTTCTGTCTGTGTCATTAAAGCTCCAACCTGAAACCAGGCAGACAGTGAGGTTTTGTCTCAGGGATATTAGTCCCCTGCAGAGCATACAAAATCACATCATCTATCTAATGGAAATCTAATTGAATCCTAATACCAATGAGAAAGCCAATAGTCACAGCTATAATGGAAAAGCAGCTCTTTGTGCTTCAGTGTAATGTGGCGGCGGCTGCGCCTCATCATCACTGCCCTCTCTCTACAGCAGCAGTTTGATTGGTTACTTTAAGCTTTGATGTGATTGACTACGCTCAAACCGAGGGTGTTGATAATCCATAATCACACCCCTTACAGGCAGCTCCAGTAGGAGTGCTCCTTCTTATCATATTAGGAGAGGATGGTGGATTTCACGTGGGCCGAAGGTCTGTCCATGGTTGATTTCACCACCTGCTGCTGCCTGGGATCCAAGTCTTTATAAACGTGAGGTATCTAAAATACTCACAAATGCTAGCTGCTGTGTATTCTGGATAAAAACAGCTGCATCATGTTGAAATAAATCTATGGCATGGATTTATTTGGTTAAGACAGACTTTCAAGCAGATCCAGAAATAAAAGAAAGTCAAATTAGACAAAAACAGTAAATTAATTATGATGAATTACTTAAATGCAAAAAAATTAAAATGAATGTTCCAGTAAACTGATACAATCCCTGCAATCTGAATATTTCATAAAGCTGACTTCAAATACCCACAGACTGAATTATTTGGCGGCAAATTTAGAAGAGTCAGGCCGTGACCTGTTCCAGGTCAGTACAAAAGCTTCAGCTTCAGCATATTTGTGGTCACAAATCAAAACATTGTGTTCTGCTGCCATCCACATTATTCAAACAGAATTGTAAAGTAACTCTAAAACCGATGATATTTACTTTCTGCTGGCCCTAATACACCAGTGGTGTCGTCTCATATATTTGTGACCTTTAGCGTAATCCCTTCAATCTACCAAAAGCCTGTTGTGCATTGGCTGTGATGGCTGATATCACAGCAGAGACACACAGCAGATGTGTTGGGATGACTGATAATCACATGAAGTACGAATCAAAGTGGAAAACCATGCATGTAGGTATGCCTGTTAGTGCTGGGCACCGAAATGAACACTTTTTTGGCACCGACCGAATTGGAGTATCGAAAAATGCCCCGTCATTCAGTACCCAATTTCAATACCTAAAGAGTAAATCTCATCAGTGTCAGTGAGCCAATCAGCAAGCAGCATGCTTCTACCCAGATCTAATAATCTCTGTGATTGGCTGTCTAACATTACACGTCGTAGAGAAACGCAGGAAAAACTCTACGTTACACAGAGACGGCTCACGTAGTAGGAGCTGAAACATAAATAAAAAATATTTCTGCCATAATGTGTAATGTTGTAATTTGTTTTTGTTTTATAAATTTGGTATTGAAAAAAGTATAATTTAGGAACTGGTGTCAAAGTCACAGTATTGATATCGGTACCCAGTATTGAATATTTTTGAACAATACCCAGCCCTAATGCCTGTACTTGTCTTCAATAGGCTATTCCACGCAAATCCTGCAAGTTCCCACAACATAAAGAAATGACAGAAAAACTGGTAATATGAATGCTCTAATAAAAGTCCAGAACACAGCCTTACAGCTTATTAAACATAAAACAAGCAGAGCGTTACCATGTTTCTCCACATCCTTCAAAGGGTCAACTCCAGGAGAGAGGATGAAGAACATGGGGGTAGCTGGAGCCGACTCTTCAAAGGACACGGCAAAGTCCAGTGATCTGCCAATCACGTACTTGCTTCCCAGCTTCTCCTCTACAAAGTCTCTGTGGGGAGAACATGGCTCAGTTCTCCTCAACACTTTTTTATGATCTTTGACCGACATGCTGGACAACTTGAAGAGAGGGAATCTTAGTAGTACAGAGATATAAACCCTAGTCACGGCTGTGTTGCCAGTGGCTCTCTAACATCTCTGCATTCAATCCTTTAGCCTTTCAAACATCAGGATTTTCTTACTGTTGTTCCAACCAAACCCGCTCACTCCTGAATAAACAATGTGTATTTCTTCTATATGTAAACCCTCACTGACATATTATTTGAAGATACAAAGCCATATAAATTATATTTTGACCAATAATTCAATATTACAGCAAGTATAAACCTAATTTCAAATGCTTTAATGGTGTTGCCAGCTGACACTACATGTCAACTACGTCAGCCCAAAGCCCAATAATTTCTCTCCTTTTAGCTCAATTTTGGTCTCCACCAACTCCTGAGGGAAATATCTGTCTCCTCAGTTGCTGAATGCTCCACTGTGTCCACTAGCTAGTCTTTAACTGTGTCTGCTGTTTTGTGCTGAGCAGGTAGAGTACAGCGGCTTCATCAGAGCATTTTACCTGAACAGTTTCCTGTTGGTAAGTTAGGGTTAAGGGTTATGGTTAACCCCTAACCCTAATTACCCTATACAGCGCTGATGAGAGCAATGAGAGTGAACCAAAACAGTAAAGTCGGAGATCATAAAATCCAAACAATGAGCTCTGCAGAGCTGAGGGGGAGTTTTAGAATACTGAATTATTATTGATTATTCTCTGTAGGCTGGTCACTGTTACACATCCAATCATTCTGTCATTTGTTCCATAAACATTTGGATTAGTGCAGCTTTAATATTTGTTCTCCAACAGTTAAAATATTAAGTAAAATATATTAGTAGATCCATGTATTTCTTTATTTATCTCCTTTTTGTATGTTTTACGTAATATCCAGAAAAGATATCCAAGTAGAGATTGCATTTTAACACCAGGTAGAAATGGGATCTAAGTTTGATACGATGACGTTGGTTGACAGAGGCTGAGGGCTACTAATGAGGCTCATCGATTGTTCTTTGAGCCTCTTTGACGCCCTGTCAACTCAAAATATAGGCCAAAGGTTAAGACCTTTACCAGGTCAGATCACAGAGCAAAGGTTACGCTATGCTTCCACCTCACCTGACGGCGTACGTCATGCGGTCAGGCCTCAGGGCTCTCATCATGCACAGTCTCTGAAGAGAGCTTTTGTTCTTCCATTCCTGTGGGAATTTCTCTTTTTCTGGACACTCAGACTCCACAAACTTCTTCCAGCGTTTGGCCGAGCCCTCGATGTCTCGATCCAGGTTCCGGAACTCTTCCATGGAGCACAGGGACTGGTGGTTGCGGAAAGAAAAATTATTCATACGGAAAACCTAGTGTATTTTCAAAAGTGCTGCTACTCTGTGACCCGTAATGCACATTTAACAGTTTGACCACTTCAGAAACATTTCACAATGCACAGCAAAAGGACTAACTTTGTTTGCAAAAGTTTGGGAGAAAAAAAGAGACAAAAAAACTTAAAGGAGTGCTTATCTTTCCTCCCGCCAATAAAAAATGTTTCAAACGGAAATGCTGAGTAAACACTATCCTTTCATAACGGGACGGGGGGTGGGGGACTGAATATGCATCCGCTGCAGAACTAGTAGGGGGGCTTTATTGTAACGGCCCAGCTGACAGACACCTTATCTCATCTGTGGAGAACGCAGTGTCACGTAGCACACACACACCCACACACACAGCAGACACATAAAGCAGTGATACCCAACCAGGGGTCTGTGTACCCCAGGGGGTACATGGAAAAAGTGTGGAGCGGAATTTGAAAAAATATTAATTACGATTTGATTACAGTAAAATAATATATCAGCTGTAGGACCTGAACACAGGAATGTTAAACAGGTAGCTAAAAGTAATGCATAATTGGCTGAAATAGTAAGCTAAAACTACTGACTAAACAGTTTAGTTAACTAAAAGTAATGGATAAACAGTTGAAACATTCGATTCACTCCGAAGTAGTAGTAAGATTGCTGACCAAACCAACCTAAATATTGACAGTTCAGTTGTATGACAATTTTTTTAAATATAATGAATAAAGTTATATATTTAGAACACATTGGACATTGATGAAGGGGTACGTGAGTTCATCTGTTAGGTCTGTGGGGGAAACCACTGACATTGACTACAAGGAGTCATGGAAAAACTATCCATGTGAATCCATAAAATCTGCTTTTCCACAACCGCTCACCGCTGGGCATGAGGTGGTAAGGTAGAGTGAGATGAAGTGGCTCAGCACACCGCCCATCACTCCAACTCACTTTGTTTAATTACCACAGGAGGTCGGCGAGCCCTGAGCCCTGGTGAGGGGAAATACACTGGGTCTCATGGGATTCATGCTCTGCTAATATCATCAAGAGAGCCAAACAATCAGAGGATCTTACCCTCCTTTAAAGCTTTCCAACTGATTATGTTTCCAATTGCGATAAGAAAATCGAGTGACAGAATTTGATTAGCAGGGCCTTGAACAGCCACAGGAGGTTGAGTGCAGTTGGGGAAAGGCCGTCTCCAGACCCTCAGAGGGGTTTAGGTTTAGTTAATATTCTAGGCGGTACAGATTGAAAAATTCATGAGCACGAGAGGGTAAAAAAAGGGTATTTGCTGCTAAACTGATCTGACAAGAAAGGGAACCTCTACTGCTTGATGTCCACAGGGCTGCATCGCCAGACACCTGTTCTGTAAGATGGAATACGGGAATGCAGAGTTGTTCTGGTGCCCTTTCAATGTTAAAATGCACCGGGGTCTGACTTTAATGCAAAGTAATTGTTGGGAGACTGGCATGCAAAAAATGCATCATAAGAAGCAACTTAAAGCAACTAAGTGCTAAAAGCACTTCCAGCCATTTCTTAGACGACAGGCTGAAGGAAAACAGTTTGGAAAGACAATTTATTATTATTTATTTATTTCGTTTTTTCGAGATTTCAACATTAAGGAATGGGATTCTAAAGACAGAGCTGATGTACAATTGAACACTCTTCGTGCATGTTTCAATACATCTCTATAAATCTAAAGAGGACACTTCTGTCTTTATGAAAGATGGTGTGAACAACTACACATCTCTTTTGTACTGATTCTTTGGCGAGATGGTTTGCAGTCGCACCAGCATTTCAATCAGCCAGCTCATATAGCATGGAATGTGATGTGAATGTACAATACGCGCAGCATGATTATTTCGCATCTTGGCTCTGACATCGTCACTCCCCAAAAAACTGACTGACTTCATTAGAACAGCAACGTTGAGAACTAAATTCATCCATTTCAATAGAACTCCAGCAATCAGTGGGTTTGGTGAAGTTTATCTGCGCAGAGCTTTCTTGTAGAAATAAATTAAACTACAATGGTGACCTTTGACAGTGCTGACCTTTAAGGGGACGGAAAGCCGAAGAGTCCAACATGAAGTATAAACACGTTTATATAAAGTAGGAATTATTTGCAGGAGTTACATTCTTATTAGTCTCGCATTGCCAGACCTTCCTCCACAGCGCTGCGGAAGAGGGTCTGACTAGTCCATACAGCATTCCTGGATGGGAGAAAAACGTGCTCTGGTTTATTGGCATTTCTTTAAACCAATCACAATCGTCTTGGGCGGCGCTAAGCTGCGGACGGAGACGCGGTGCCTGCAAAATAGGCTCGGGAAGGAACTTGTTTTGGTGAAACACGTGTACGTTCAAAAGTAGTTTTAGTCGTGCAACAGAAAACTCAGATTGGACAGATAGTCTAGCTAGCTGTCTGGATTTACCCTGCAGAGATCTGAGGAGCAGTTAAACATAGTCCTCACAAATCCACCGGGGACGCAAAGAAAGAGGAAGGTGATGGACATCTGGACGAAAATTGAGGGACATCCGGCGATGAAATTTCGTCGATGTTTTTGTAAACATGCTAATGTGGTTAACTAACGGCTACTTCATTAATCTGCTTCTTATCTTTGTGATTAATTAACTCATTGTTAGGTCAAAGCAATTAATGTTAGCATTTTCCTTGATTAATGACCACAAAAAGATTCATACAACCTTCAAAGTCTTTGAAGCCTAATTCTGTCAATTCAAAGAACCACCTTCATTTTCAGCTGAGCTGTACTTCTGCTTTGACCACACACTGAGAATAGGGAGCTAGCCCTTTCCATGCCACAGCATTACATTGGAGTAGCAGAAAGAATCCACTCTGTACCTTGACCCCTCCCCAGGAGAAGTTGGATAAGAAATCCACTGGTGATATCACACCTGGTTGGACAGGGTATCTCAGGAGGAAGTCCAGCTCTGCAGGATCTATTTCTTTATTCATCAGAAGGATCTGGGGACAGAACAAAAAGGAAGGACTTTGAATTGTTGTATTTCCAGCACAAACCACAATTCCTTTCCACTTGATTAGATCCAAACCGGGCCACTGGTCTTCGGAGCAACTGATTCAACAAAACAAACCATGCAGAAGATGAAAGCTGCTTTCCTCCCTACCTGGAAGGCCAGCTGAGCGATGTACGTGAGCTTGTCACATTCAAACAGGCCTCTGGTGGTGTACTGGAACACTGAGGACGTGATGCTGTCAATTAGGTTGGACACCCGCTGCTTCAGAGCCTCGTCCGGCTCCGCCTTCAGAACTGCTTTCTGGAAGACCACACTGAACGCCTGGGGACGCAGGACAGGTACAACACGTACAAGTCTTACTAGCAGCAATGGAACAATGCAGAGTGGACCAAATAGAAACCAATGCTCAAACAATATTAGCCAATATCTGGCTCGTATGAGCCTTTAATTATAAATCAGATACTATGATTATTGGCGATTATTTCCTGGATGAATGGATTAGTTGTTTGGTCTCTAAAATGTGGATAAGTGTTTCCCAAAGCCCAAGATGACATCCTCAAATGTCTTGTTTTGTCCACAACTCAAAGATATTCAGTTTACTGTCACAGAGGAGTGAAGAAACTAGAAATATTCACATTTTACAAGCTGACATGAGAGTTCGAATTTTTTTTCTTCATAAAATGACTCAAAACGATCAATTGATTTTCAAAATAGATGGCTATTAATTGAATAGTTGACAGCTAATCAATTCATCTTTGCAGCTCTAGGACAAATTCAAGAGATTTTCCAATATTCCTAATAGTCAACACATCCTATAAAAGACCAAAGTCTGCTATATTTTTTCTTATCAATGAGCACAGGGTGACATGTTCATTCGGCACCATGTACCAGTAAATACACTGTCCTGAGTATTTACAGGATAAGGATGTTCCCAAACAGGCTCTGAAAAGACTTCACAAGATTCAAGCTGACTGCTCTGAGCCTGTGATTACTACAGAGAATGGATTCTATACATCTAACTACTAATCAAAGTCTAGTCAAACTGTCACGCTTTGAAAAACTGGAAGTGACGGTAAACTGAAACGCTACAATAATAATTGTCATCATCTTCTTCTCTGGTGTCATTTCTATCACACTTTGCTCTAACATTGTGTGAAGAACAACATTTCCTTCTCAATGTCAAAAGCATATACTCTGTGTGTGTTTTCATTCGATTATGTTGGGAGATACCTTGGGCCAGGGCAGCTACCTGCCGAGTCGGGAGTGATTGCAAACAATATCTCAGGCTGCCTCCTCTCAGTGCTCGCTGGCTGACAATATGAAAGACATAATGCTCTACATAACCACATTAGGGAGCCACAAACACAATGAAAGCGGGGCAAAGAGCATAAAACACGGTGAGTAAATGGAAGAAAGAGGGGGGGGAACGGAGAAGTGAGTGTAAAGAGGGGTCTCACTGGGGGCCGGTGAGGCGGGGAGGAAACATGGCATGTCAACAGACAGGCTACCTTGAGAGAGAACTGGTACATGGGGTGGATTTTATTGAGGTCATTCATTATGAAGTACAATAAGGAAGCCCGCGCTGCTGCTGGGCGGTAGTGCTCCCGAGCCTCGTTGATTTTGGCCTCTGTCACCTTGGCTTCTTTCACCTACAGTAAAGATAGTGCAAACACAATGGAGTCACACTCACAGACAGCAGCATGCATGTGCTCGGACATGCACGCACTCAGGGTTCATCGATCAGCTGATGGGGGAACAGCACCATCCAATAAAACACCCTGAGTGAAGAGCCGAGCTGTTCCAATTTCACGCTTCCAGCCAAAATGTTCTCACACTGCGCCCAATGCGACAATTATGTGATATTTTTTATAAGGAAATGTCTGGGCAATTATGCTTAAGGATGAACATCTGCAGACACTCTCACATCATCAGACAGCTACTCCTCGCAAGAAAGTAACAATCTGGCATTCTGAGCAAAGAAAGAGAAACAAAGTAAGGAGAGGAGAGAAGGGATTACACTCTAACTACTGTGTACATATGGATTGCCCATCAAATACTTACTGTACCTGCAATAGGGACAAGGGAAGAAGTACAGACAAGAAGGGGTTAACATATTTGCGTTAAGGATGAGCTTAGAAATAATTGACACTGTAAAAGTACTTTTTTAAATGACATAATAAATAATTGCAGGGTACAGACAGGCGATCAGCCGGTGTGTCCTCTTACAACAGCTCCATGGAAATAAGACATCTATGTGCGGCCCTTTCACTTACTAAAGTCATGATTATGAACTCTTCTACGTAGCTGAACATGGGAAAAACACAATAGCAACAGAAATATTCTAAATAATATCGTAGATGTGAGGATGCTATCTCTGTCGGTGCAGCATCATGCTCGTGGGCCCCGGCTGGAGAATCTCTGCTGCCGACGTACACTGGAGGGATCAGGAGAGTGTGTGTGTGTGTGTGTGTGTGTGTGTGTGTGTGTGTGTGTGTGTGTGTGTGTGTGTGTGCGTGTGTGTGTGTTTGTGTGCAGTTACACCAGGGACTATCTTGTTACCCAGTAACATTATTTTTTGTACCCTAAATATTTACAGCATCATTATTTTTTAATAACAATATAATAACATCATTAAAATATAATAATAACATAAGTATTCTCATCTGCCGCTGTACTTATATATTAGTTCCGGTATAGATGGAAATATGTTCTCTGCAATCTAAAGAGTTACTAGAGAAGTGATGATGAATAAACAGAATAAAGAGTAGTAAAGATTAAAAAAAAAAACAACAACAGGACCTTCTCTTCGATCTCGGCTGCGGTGCGTTTGGTCGTCTCCAGGTTTTCCACCAGCTCTGTGTCCCCCAGAAAGTTTCCTGAAGCTGAGGACAAACGGGACAGCAGGTTGTCCTCCAGCGTCTTCAGAGTGATCTTGAAGCCATTTTGCTGCTTCGTCAGGTCGGACTACGAAACACAAAAACACTCAAAAGCTTCAGATTGACAGACTGCACATGTCAGAGGGTTTCTCAGATCTATGCTTGTTGTCAGCTTCCTTTCTGGCCTCATCACCATATCGGAGGCAGTGGGAGATGTTCCAAGGTGTGGGTCAATATGAGGACATGAATAGTGAAGGACACGTCAAAGGCAGAACTGATCAATATGCTCTGCATTGACTGTCTGACCCATGAAGGGAGTGCTCTGGGCGGGATTAGCCAGCTTGTGTCTGGCAAACATCAAACCTCTGTTGAGCCACCTCACCTCCATGTGATGACACCGTCGATTCCAGCTAGAGGGGAAGTAGCTTTGATGAGAGGCCTGCACACACGCACAAACGCACGCATGCACGCACGCCCACGTCTGTCTTTGTTCTGGCTGAAAAACTAAACTTTTCACTTTTCAAAGCGATGCATTTGAGGGGCGTCAGGAGAACAAAGCAGCGAGGGCGCGGCTCCTTCTCTTTATTGCTTTGTCCTTCATTATAGTCTGCTGGAGCTCCTTGCTTCTGCTCGATAATAACTTTGCTTTATTGAAGTTTCCCCTAACAGAAGCCTCTGTGACCTTTGAGTGGTTGGAATTACGGGAGGGGGGGGGGGGGGCAGTTGTGAGATTTAACTGCTCCGGTGTTGTCGCTGACTGATAATAGCTGAGGGCTTCTGAGTGGCATGATCCCCGACAGACGCTGTTAATACGGCTCTGGCGCTTCCATTTCTGCCCCCGTGTAATCAATGGGGGAGAGAGGGCGGGGGGGCTCCTCCCTGTGGCACAGTGTTCCCATGACAAAAGACATACTTTGCTCAGATCGTGCCAGGGGAGCAGATAGTTTAAGAGATCACACTGCTTAATTGCTCTCTTTATGACAGTATTTCCTAGCGTGGTGATGAGAAGTATTTTACACCACTGTTAAAACTAATTGAGCCTCTGCCTTGTTAAATCTTGTATCTCCGAATTTGATGTTATTACCAACTTAGTAGTTGAAAAGTTCTTCTCCAACAGCACAGGCAAAAAAAGATGATGTGATTGGTGGCATTTCGAGGAATGAGCTGACACACTTTGAGCGGAGAGGAGAATCCCAGAACGGGTTGAGCGGTGTGAGTCAACTGTGACCTTCTACTTGCCCACACTCAGAGCTTTTGAGAGGAAAAGCTATCCACCCTTAAACACTCCCAACTGGAGCCAGTAATGAGTCGGTTTAACGATTAGCTTTCCTCTGGCACATTGTACTTGTAATTACCCTTGCTTAGGAAAAAAACAAACAATTAACCAGTCAGCAGAACACTCTAATTGGGATTAAAATTAGGTAATACATCTATCATTTTTAGGCAAATGATTACTGAGTGCCACAGAGCAGCCCTGTTAAGGTAATTTGGGAAGCAGAGCATTTGAGTTCTCATTAACGCCGACGGTCTGGGTAAGAAGTTACACACACAAGGATGTAGACATGCACACTCATCTGCGCACAGGGAGGAGCAGAGGGGCTAGTTATTGTGCTAAAAGGTTGTAGAGCGCTCCCCCTGCGCTCTCTCCAAAAAGGCAACTTGACATTTTAAGCTCCTTAGCCGTCTTTGGCTCGGGTAAATGAGAGCTCTTTCAGCCGCCGTCATCTTACGGCTGAGCAGCAACGCTCACCTCATTAAAGCTATAATGGCACCGAGGCATTCAGAGAATAGAAACAGGTTTTAACTGATTGTTATCAGTCCGGGCTGTTTACCTGCAACAAAATCCATTTAGCACTTCATTCTACGGGCCGTGTTTTGACACACACACACACACACACACACACACACACACACACACACACACACACACACGCACACCACCCACATTCAACTCTCACTGTTAATTAAAATGATAAGTGAGTTCCAGATCTTGTTTTTTTTTCCCTTTGCCTCCAATCTCAGTGAAATGCAAATTAAACAAGCTTCATTAAATCACATTTCACTTCTCCGTTGGATTTTGCTGAGGGGACACAAGGCTTAAAATAACTCTCCATTTATCAAAAATGCTGATTTGTCTGTGAAGAAAGCCTACAGGTCGGACTGAAGCACTGCCTGCAGAAGCCCAGCGCGAACACGGACAGCTCCAGGAAACCATCAAAATGCAAATAGAATTGTGTTAGAGTAAATCTGCCCGACCCGTACACAGAGTTCCCGCATTATCTTCCATTGTGATCTCTCAGAGACGCCGCCGTCAGCCAGATGTGTTCTGGACCAAGAGGGATTTCGGATTTCGGATTTTCCTCTCCCCTCCACTAACAAGGGCCACGTTTAAGGAACAGTGGAAGTGTGGCAATGCATTGTCTAATTGCTGGCACCACCGGCTAATCCATTTCAAACAGCTGACATGAAAAGCAAAGATTGTCCAGGAGACGAGCGCGAGGCATCATTAGGCGCTGGAGCTTTGATCAAGTGAGTTTTTCGCTTAATTGTGAACATTTACATTCACAGCGTACTGTGGATATATATCTGTAACTATCTGCTGCTCATTACTTCCCAGCAGATGCCTGGAAGCTGCTGTACTGTACAGGGTGTAGCGGCCATGACAGTGACAGCTCATCAACAGTCCAGAGTGCACACAACAAAGACAGAGATTTACACTGAAAAGGAGAATGCAGCTTAAAGCGTCTCCTATCTGCCTCTCCTTTGATTTTAGAGAGGTGGATGTGTGATCATAAATGAGT
Source organism: Sander lucioperca (assembly GCF_008315115.2). Lineage (NCBI taxonomy): Eukaryota > Metazoa > Chordata > Actinopteri > Perciformes > Percidae > Sander > Sander lucioperca. The sequence goes on from NC_050177.1 coordinate 16,829,232, forward strand.
CTGCCAAAGTGATAAAGAAAGATGAAACTCCCTTCAGAGGATAGCATCAAGACACAATTACACAACTCCTGGAGCTCGGTGATAAATGGAACAGTATCCAGGCTGAACGCGACACAATGGGGGAGTGTCAGTGTTTCAAAAGGTCGTTTGATTTTTTTTGGGATTGAGGATTAATTGATTATTGCCTTTATGGGTTATTGGTCACGGATGCTACAGAGTAACAATCCATGACATTCAGTTATAAATAATTGATCTTTTGATATTGCCTTTCATTATTAAATAGGCTGATACTTCAAACTAACCAGTTTTTGGATTTTCTTTTACAGCTTTGTCTGGTGGGTCGTGCACTGTAAGTAATGTGTTGTAATTACAGGAAGTGTTTTAGTAAATGCCTAACGCAGTAGGTAGTATGGGAAGGGATGGTCAACATGGCTGAACAGAAATAATGACCTTTTAACATGTCGTGTTGTTCACATCAATCAAGAAATGAAATCATAGCCAAGACAGTTGGTGACTTTGGTTTAGCAGCAGCAGTAGTTTTTCCCATAATGCCTCAGTCTGCACCGGCTTCACTAAGAGCCACTGTGCTGTAAAGCAGTCCAGTAGATTTCCAGCCAACAGTTAAAGCTTCACAGAGGTTTTTTTATTACATCAACTATTAGCTAACTAAAAATACTATTCTCATCTTTCAGCTCATAGTTTTGGTTCAGTCCCACAGCTATCCCCACTTTGATAAAGTCTCTGTAGCGAGTGCTTTGTTGTTGCAGGAAACATTCTGCTATTCCCAAGGGGGTCAGCTTCTCCTCGGAACGTGTAGCTCCTATGGCGCCATTTTGATGCTAACAAGCCATCACCTCCCATTAGCATTCCATTGACTGCCACTCATTTTGGCGCCACTTTGACAGCGAATAACTTTACATCTGAAGCGTTTAAAGCAGGGGTCATCAACTACATTTTTCCAAGGGCCAGAATGTTTCTAAGCAGACACTGCGGGGGCCAGACTTTCAAATAAAGAAAATAAAATGAATGTATACCTAATACGCCTATTCTTGTTCGAAATGTTCACTTTGTTGCTGAATTAATGCTATACACATATATATATATATATATATATATATATTTTTTTTTTTTTACATGTATTAGTGTGAGCAAACTCCTAAAAAACATGGAAACTCCATAATGATAATTGGCTCTTTAAGTAAAAAAAGATCTCAGACTAGGAGGCAGTTCACTGAGGAGTGATGGTTAAAGTCTGTGATTAGGAACATGGTTGTAGTATGCAGCGTCCTGATTGGTGGAAAATGCTTGCAGAAAGAAACGTCTGTTATCAGGTAAGAATGTCACTGTCAAAGAGGCTGGAGCGAAAAGTTGACGTGGAAAAGCCCAGCTTTAATGATGAATGGACTGATAAGCAGGCTATGCATTCGTCATGTATGCCTCATTTGCAATGAAACGATGTTGTTGCAAAATAATACAACCATCATCATCAAGAATGAAGAACGCAAACATAATGGTCGCGTCATCCACGTGCATATTAAGTAGCCACATGTATATGTTTTGGTCTTAATACATCCATAGATATACCGCTCCAGCGGAGAGGATGGTTCGCTCAGCCAGCAGTTAAGTTCATAAGAATTTGTCCAAATTTCAAGATTCCCGGCAAACTAAGAAACAGTTAGACTACAAACAGACAGCTTTTGTTTTAGCTTGTAAAAATTCTCTATTTGCAGAGTAGAGCTGTGTTCGTGTAAAACAGCGCGGTGGACTGAGCAGACAGAGCAGATTGAAATATGCTTTCTACATGTTTATGCCTGTCTATACAGGTGAGTGCATTGATAAGTATTGACTTTTTACTCACAAAAGTTTTATTGTAGCCTACTTACAGTAACGAGACTAGTGTGAGTTGATCTGCCCCAGCGGCCATTGGTTATCCTCTTTGTATCGTGCCCAGTCAGGTACTGCGTGTTTTAACGCACACACATCTCAGCTCAGCTGTGTGTGTGGAGCGCAGGCATCGCTGTACAGAATCCCGGCATGTGAATAGAGATGCAAATACAGGCGGCTGGGTTTGTGCTCTACCTGTGTAATGTTACCTGCTGTAAATGCTTGAAATGCTAAATAACAGAACACATTTTTTCCTCTTTACATTTTCTGAATTCGTGATTATTGTACGGGCCAGACTAAAAGCTTTGGCGGGCCGGATCTGGCCCGCCAGTTGACGATGGCTGGTTTAAAGACTCTATTTGTCCACTGTTTATTTCTAAAGAAACACGACAATGTATAAAAGGCTCCATTACCTTGTATCTCACGTTATGGCTCCGTAGCAGACGTTTTTGTAAAAATAGGCTAACGATTGTGTCATAACCACGCAACTTATTGTCGCACAGTAGTGGAATTACCGTATAGATCAGGAGAAGCTCGCAGGCAGTTTTGACTCACATTAGCTGTTTAAGTTTAATTACTAATGTTAACTAGCATTTTAGTTAGCAACAATTAGCCTGTGCCTATGTTATCTCCTTACATATACCTACGCACGCCGTCTCTGCTAGATTGGGAATGATTGAGATTTCTCTTGGCACAGCTACCAGAAGACTTCCAACTTTCAGACAGGTTGCTCACGTCACATCTACGTCGTCTCTCTCAGTTGGAGGCTGCGCCGTAACGCTCAGCCATCACCGGAAAAGTGCTTCTAATATCCTTCACTGGTCTCCGTCCAGAGCAACGGGATCTGTTGGTCCAGTTTATATATGTCAATGGCTATTCCTGGGCAGTTCAGTGCTTGTGTTAGAGGTACTATCACTCTGAAGTGAAATGAGTCTGGCTAAACAGGAGGTTTCGTTTTTTGAGCAGCCTGAAAAAAAGAGTTAAAATATAGCTTTAATTAGCAGACTGAAAAATAGTTAAAATATAGTTTTAAGCAATAGAGGCACTGATGTTTCCTGTTTCCTGTACGGGACTCTCACACCGCCTCAAACCATAGCTCAAAACACACCGACATGTCTGATATCCGGTTACATGATTGGCCTCCGCAGCGTGACGTGGGGTTGTGTTTCTCCGAAAGTTGAGCCAGTATCAACTTTTTGCCACAGGCCCGCTTTGTTTTTTTTGCGTGTCCCCCCTGCGGCAAACAGCCGCCACAGCCTAAACACACTACCCCCATTCAAAATGAATGGCAAGACCGCCGTTTTTGCCGGACCGTCAGACGGCCGACGCAGGCTGTCTGAACGCAGCCTTAGAGACAAGCAGGTGAACATAGTGGAGCATTTAACAGCAAGAGAAGATATTTCCTTAAGGAGCAGCTGGACACCTAAATACAGATAAAACTAGAAGGGCACTCATACGCAATCCTCCGCCAAGGCATGCCCTATCTCGCAATATTAACAAAAGGGAGAAATGATTTGTGTATCTGCCCCGTGATGTAGAACTGCTCCAAAATCTAGTGGCGTCTTCCTCGGCCCATGCTAAACCCTTCCACCAAGTTTCATGCAAATGGGGCCAGTAGTGTTTGTGTTATCCTGCTGACAGACAGACAAACCACACTGAAAACTTTGAGAGGAAAACAAAGGCAGATATTCCCATGCAGGGCACAAAGGCTCACTGAGAATGAAAATGATGTGAATCACATGTGGCGGCCTTCACAGTTCCTCACATCTCAAGTGAACTCCTTAACAACCTAAAGAAAACGGAAGCCAACCTCAGAGAAACAGCTCCACAGCGCTACCACTCCACAGGGCACCTTTGGTTCAACAAAAGAAGTGCTCATTGGAATATAGAAAAGTTAAGAAATCATGGATAACTAGTAATTGTTATATGTTTATGCCACGTGAACACAGAGACACACACACACGCACATGCACATGCACACACAGCCGTGCAGTGTCACCGTCTCCCTTAGTGAGGGATAACCAGAATCAGAAAGAGTTTTTTTTTTATTATCACACATCCACTCAGTTTGCCGTTAATTAAAGGCACCAGCTGATTGTTTCGGAATCAAAGAGCCCGGATCTGCAGCCTCTTGGATGTTTCTGACATACAGCGTTTTTCTTGCAGAAGTGTAGCGTTAAAGACGCTAATGAGAAGCGAGAGTGCTCCGCCCGGCTCCTGGAGGCCCCCGACTCCTCTCATTGTTTCTTTTAATTACGCCTGCACAAAAGAGAAGTTAGCAGCGGAACGTGGACCGCTTGTTTGTTCTGTGATAGACACCTGACAGAGACTGCTTTCATGTCGGCTCAGGTTCACTTTTTGAGTACGTCAGATTCCTCCTTGCTGTTAAATGCCTGTATGTGTGTGTGCCTTCCTCACCTTGAGCTGCTCCAGGTCCGGTCTCTCCATGCTGACCACCGCGGCCAGCAGCTGGTCCTCAAGCCCGTCCCTGGTCACGGTGAAGTTGATCAAGGTGCACTGGGCCTGCAGCTCGGGCTGGTAGTGAGGGCTGGCCAGCTTGGTGTGCAGGATGAGGCGGAAACTGGGGTTGTACTCGCACTCCTTGTCTCCGATCTTTATGTACCTGTTTAGGGCAAAACGAGGACCGGAAGTGTTCTAATCATTGAGAGTGGCTAAATGGAAGTAAAGATTCTAAAATGGGAAGATGTTCCCAAAACAGACAGTAGTTAAAGGGCAATTTTGCACCCCATTACCCCATGCATTGGTGTCTAATAGACTCCAGTGAACAAAAATCTTACAAATTGGTCCAGTATTGAGCCAGATCACAGTGACGAGCCGGTGTGAACAGAGCTGCAATGTAAACTAATGGGGCAATTGTGCACCCCCGATTTCTGTCCACTAAAAGTGATTGTTTTTACCACTGACAGGCTCAGATTGTAATTAAAAGTGTCTGACAACATTATCCATCTCAAGAGTTGACTTCTTGTCCGAAGACAGCAGTGTGGAGTGTGGAACGCGAGTCGGGTGAAAGGCATTCTGGGAGATGTTGTTTTGGAGTAGGCTACAGAAAAGACAGGCTCCTGTTATCTAAAAGATTGTCAGTGCCGTGGCTCAATCTTTAAATGATTTTGAGAATGTGGATGAGAGTGAGGAGTGAGGAGAGAGAGAGAGAGAGAGAGAGAGAGAGAGAGAGAGAAAGAGGTTACAGCTGCAGAGTGTTTTGTGCAGTCAATAGGCTATAATACATCCATGGTTTCGTGTTATCTAAAAGATTTTCAATAAAAACAACAGTTCATATTTGCTCATGTCTCTATCACAGCCCTGTTGATTAGAGGGTGGAAATCCTCTGAGGTGGTGACACAGCGTTGTGAAATGTACGAGGTATATCACTGAACACATCAAGACCAGAGATATCTGGCAGCAGAAGGTCCCACTCCTGACAACATAGGATCTGTAAAGTGTCCTGAGTGAACTTTGAAGAAAATTGCTCAAATATCCAGGTCTGACTCACAACGTAAAGTAGTTTTGAAAGGTCTTCTTTACCTGCCCTTCTTAATGGTTTCTCTGCCCAGCAGAGGTCCAAGAACTGGATCCAATGTTTCCTCCAAGTTCTCGATCAGAACCACATCACCTGCTGCCAGTGCTCTCTCTACGGCATCCAGGTAGCTGAGGACAGGACAGCAGAACCCCTCCATCAACATCTTCTCCAGAAATATGACCATGAGCACATTTCACCGTAAAGCCTCTTACCCTCTCTGTCCGATGCGGATGACACGTAGGTTCTCGCCGTATTTGGTTTTGATCCACTTGATGCCTTGCAGCTGGGGGTCCACCATGAGGGGCCAGCGCTGGCAGGAAGTGAGAATTGTGGCGTTTTCAGTAGACATCCTGTCGGCGGGCAGCCCCTCGTTTTGCCATGCCGCGATGTCGGCGCCGTCTGTCAGCATGGTCAGAGGGTCCAGGTCAGGGGTCACTGGGATGGGAACCTTACAGATGATAGCGGTTACATATGAAGTTTGAATTATTTTTACGACATTGGCTAAGTCTAAAGAGTGGAACAAGTTTATGCTAAGCAAGTTTTACATATACATATAATACACTGGGTATATATATATATATATATATATATATATATATATGTATATATATATATATAGATAGATAGATAGATAGATAGATAGAGAGAGAGAGAGAGAGAGAGACAGCGAGAAAGAGCGAGAGAGAGAGAGTCTACAACCACTACGTTCCACTTCCGGGATTATTCAGGTGCCGCTGGAAATTCCGCCGGATGTCTATCATTTTCATAAACCAATCACAATGGTTTTGGCGGGGCTAAGCGCCGGACAGAGCCATGGTGCCTCTGCAAAATAGCCTCGGGAAGGAACTTGTTTTGTTGGAACATGTGTACGTTCAAAAGTAGTTTTAGTCGTGCAACAGAAAACTCAGATTGGACAGATAGTCTAGCTAGCTGTCTGGATTTACCCTGCAGAGATCTGAGGAGCAGTTAACCATAGTCCTCAGAAATCCACCGGAGTTTAGAACGCCAACACAAAGAAAGAGGAAGGGGAGGGACATCCGGGCCGAAAAGAGGGACATCCGGCGGCACTGGAGCAATCCTGGAAGTGGAACGTCGTTGATTTGGACTAACTTTAAGGCCACCCACCTCCAGCTGACTGAGATACGGCCTCCAGGTGTTGTCCATGAGCTGGAGCCGGTAGCGTTTGGTGAAGTATCCCAGGTAGGAGATGAAGGCGGTGATGAGGAGCACGTCCCCACACAGAGTCCTCTCCTGTTTCTTGAAGTTTTCTACGGCCTCCGCCCAGCGCACATTTTCCGATGCTAGACCCCCCACCTGAAACACAGGGACAAGTTTTCCATTATCTATTCCTCCTGGGCATCCTGTCAAATCAGATCTAAAGGAACTTTATGGCTGCCGTCATCGATGCAATACACAGCCTCGTGAACATCAGGAAATCTCCAGAACAACAATGCCTTGCTACCTACAAGTCCATGTTTATTAGGTTTTCATATTCTTTATCACCTCTCTGCTCGTGTACCAACACCTCTACTCTTTACTGCAGCAATGATCCTATTTCCCTTCAGGGATCAATAAAGTTCACCTTAATATCCCATCTCTTCCAAACTGGAGAGGACCCGCACTTTACACAGACTGTAACTTCGCAACATACATCACAGAGACACTGCACACTTCAGCACGTTGACTGCGTTTGCAATGATATTTGTGACTGACAAGCAGACGTACACAACCTTTGTGCTTTTGTTGCTCCAGTCAGGCCTTTTGAAAATCTACAAAAAAAGAGTTAGTATGGGTTAGTATGATATCATACTAACCCATACTAACTCTTTTTTTGTTGTGATTTACACACTGCAGGTGGTGGTCGAATTTATGTGTGTGCGTGTGTGTGTGTGTGTGTGTGTGTTGTGTGTGTGTGTAAACGTGCACCTAAGAAAGCGACAGCTGCACAAGTAGATATAAAAATAGCTTTTGGGTATGTGTGTATAAATGCCGGGCCATATTTATTTTTCTGTTCAGAATTATGCGGTGGATGTGTAAGGAAAGCTACTTACAAAACAACATGTATGACATAATATTTTCCCCATGTACCTACATTCATTTTAGTATTTCTTTGACACAAACACAACATACTGTAACAGTGTTGTTGTCTCACCACCACTTAAAACATGACAGACTTTATTGTGCAATTATATTTATATATTTTAGTTTTCTTCTGGTAAAATGCTACACACCATGTGTGTATTACAATTATGGGTGCAACTACTCTGTGCGATTATCAATTGTGTAAATATCTGCAAAAGTGAAAGGTGTATATAGCCACTTTATTTTATTTGTATTTTTGTCTTTGATCAATCAGTCACTTTTTTCCTTTGCTTTTTGACTCTTGAGTTGCTGTAACAACGTGGGATCAATAATGATCTCATCTTCGGTTTGAATATCAGCCAAGCTTTATCCTGCACTGCACAACAAATGGTGAAGAAGACTGGTGAAAGTTATTGAGGATAAACATTGTGAAATGTCAGAATATTTGGATGAATAATCTGACATAACATGATAACATCATAACAACATCATAACATGTGCATTTAGGAAAGAGAGAAATAAGCAGTTTGTGTGTATATATATGTGTATAAATACCGGTTTGTACCCATCTACAATATATCTATCTGAGGGAAGGAGCATGTGGGTCGGATGAGAAAGAGTGTGTGTGTGTGTGTGTGTGTGTGTGTGTGTGTGTGTGTGTGTGTGTGTGTGTGTGTGTGTTCATGCGTGTGTGACCCCGCTGTTGCCCCCCTCACCAGGCGGTTGGCCAGGGAAATGGTGCGTGCGGTTGACTCGGCTTCCTGCTGGCACTTCAGCTTGTCTGCGGTGGCTTTCTCAAACTTGGCTGTCAGCTTGGCCAGGTTCTCATTAAGGTGCTGATAGGCCACAAACACAGACACACACACAGGAAGAGAGACACATTGGCACTTGTTAAAAACAGCGTGGTCATAAAGAATCCTCAAAGACAAAGAACAAACATAGCTAAAGTCTCCCTATGAAAGAAACTTGGGAGTGTGCAAAAAGTTGGAAGCAACTTATGGATTTATTTGGCATACGGAAGCAATTAGCACAAGGACAAACAGGATTAAGCGGTGGAGAGGCACACAGGTTCAGTAGATTAGTTTGAGGATTGCTAATTCCCCTTGGCTCCGAACCCACTCTCCACTCAAGTAATCTGACTGAGGGCTGAAAAATGACAGCGACAAGTCATGCTGGATCTTATTAGGAGGAGTCCTCACTCGGCAGAGTTTAATGTGAGCAGCCGACGCAGTGTCCTGAGTGCCGCGCTCTGCTGGGGCTGATGTGCTGAATGGCAAACGCCAATGAGGAACAATTATTTACAGCTGCTTTTATCAATAGGGGTTTTAGGTCGATGGGTTTGGTTTTAGATTAATGAACAGTAAAAGGTTTTTATAGCACTTACAGTAGCGTCGTATCGATGAAAAGATGCTGGTGTATCGTTCACTCTACTGGCAGAGCTTGTGTGTGCCAACTGTCACTCAAATAATTCATATCCTGAATCTATCTTTAACTTATAGCCTCTGGTTGTTTTTATTTTATTTCTTTTTGAACTGCACGTCTTGAGGATTTAATAGTGGTTGATGTAGCTAGGTGCTGACATTTCTGGCTTCCACAAGTCATTTGACAGCCCACATTGTGTTCTGTACAAAAGTCGGCCCACCAACTAAAGTTTACTCTTTAGTGTTAGTGTCAGTGAAGAGCAGCAAGTCCTTTCTTGACAGACATATCCTCAGGATTTTAGATATTGAAATTGCCGTCATTTAAAACGTAACTCTCGCCAAAATGCAACCTAGGGTCTTTTTGTGAATGTACCTGAGTCAAACTTTCGTTTAAAAGCATATTTAGGACGGAAGCGCCACTTTTAAGACGTACCATATTTTTGTTTTTCGGTCAAATGGCCTTTTGAATGGGAGTAATAGGGGCACTTTTATGCTAGCCTCAAAATAGCTATTTTTAAAACACTAAGAAGGCTCGACACAACATGAAACTTTGCTCGAAGTATCACCAGTTAGTCAGTTATGCTTTAAAATAGATACTTGGCCTAAGCTTTCCTGTATCCTCAGTCCAATGTGAAGGCTTACATTGATCTTGCTCTTAATGGCGGCGAGCTTCTCCTGTGCAGCAGCCAGCTCTGCGTTGGCCTTGCTCAGAGCCTGACGCTTGGGCTCCACCTCGCAGTAAACCTCGTAGAACTTGACAATGTTTAAAACCCAGGAGCACAGGCCGGCCGCCGCATTCGACTTGGAGGCCACCAGGTCTGGCTGGAACTCTGGATCCTGGAGAAGATCCAACAGATCAACAAATACAAAGTTAAACACGGATTAAACGCTCCACCGGCGCCCAGAATCTGGCTTTCTAACATTTCTTCTACCGTATAAAAATAATTATGCAACTGCATTCTCAAGAAGGTTCCAACTGCAGAGCTCACATTTAGGGACCCCAGCTCTGTGAGCCTAATGGGAGGAGAGCAGGGTCTCCGTAGGTGAGATGTGTCACTTACTTTAGGGTCCCCATGCACGAGATGCGTCCATAGACTGTAAGAATAGGGCACATAGCAGCAGTGACTGTTTGTGGACTGCCGTTTTGAAGCCTTGAGTTTGGCAATTTGGCCGTCGCCATCTTGGTATTTTGAAACCGGACGTGACGTTTTTTGCGAGAGATTGGAGCTAGGGAGGATGACGCATCCAAGCCAGTGTTTATGGTTTCAATGGCACTAAGCTAAGCTAAACACTAAAGAGGGAAAGTTCCTTTTTTCCAACCGTTCTAAGCAAGTCATCCAGCGGAGATTTACCGGCGGTTTAACACGGATGTCCAGGTACTGTTGCCATTTATTTGCATGAACAACAGAACAGAAAATCTGCAAACTTTCCCTTAAGTTACCAGCTAACGCTTGGCAGAACGCTAATGCTTGGCAGAACGCTAATGCTTGGCAGAACGCTAACAGTTGACAGAATGGTAGGCGACCAAAATATTCCAGTTAACTTTGCTGAAGTGAAAAAACACAGTGAGAGGGTCAAAGTTTAAGACGAAAACACGGAACAACAG